>NC_138878.1:48582664-49322664 GCF_965194805.1 Balaenoptera borealis
TAGCTTATTTTATATCTAATAGTTTATACCTCTTAGTTCCCTACCCCTATATCGCCCCTCCTTCTTCCCCTCCCCACTGGTAACCACTGATGTGTTCTTTATATCTGTCAGTCTGTTTCTTTTTCTTTTATATTCAGTAGTTTTTTGTATTTTTTAGATTCCGCACGTAAGTGATAACATACAGTGTCTGTCTTTCTCTGTCTGACTTATTTCACTTAGCATAATACCCTCCAGGTCCATCCATGTTGTTGCAAATGGCAAAATTTCATTCTTTTTTTATGGCTGAGTAGTATTCCATTATATATATATGTGTGTGTGTGTGTCACATCTTCTTTACCTATTCATCTGTTGATGGACACTTAGGTTGCTTCCATATCTTGGCAATTGTAAACAATGCTGCTATGATCATTGGGGTGCATGTATCTTTTCCAATTAGTGTTTTTGTTTCTTTTGGATATATACCCAGGAATGCAATTGCTGGGTCATACAGTAGTTCTATTTTTAGTTTTTTGAGAAACCTCCTAAATTCTTGAAACAAAACTTGAAATGATTGGATCCATGTCCTGTTTTTTATCTAACCACTCTCAGCTTGTGGGAACAGGAGAAAGCTCGCAGAGTTTTTGATACCTACTACAATTCACCTGTTCTAGGCTGAAACTTGGGAAGGGTTGCATGTATAGTCTGTGTTCCTCTGGAATATTCTTTGCTGCCACCATATATAAGACATCCATTCCTGAAGAATAGATCCCATATTATTTAGTGGGGTCAAGAACAGAAACAGGAGTCCCAGGAGTTATTTCTCAGCCCTTTCCCCATCCTATGAGAACCAGAGCACACCCAGGCTGAGGCTGTGTTGCCTGTAGCCGGATGCCCCAACTCTCAGGGACACCCCAGCCTCTAGGAGCTGGCAGCGCTCCTTCCACAGAGAAGCAAGAGGAGCAGCCAGTGGGTCTGAGGCCGACCTCTGTTCACACGCCCACCTTCAGCGTACTCAACACATTTAGAGAAAGTGTCTGATCAGAGGGAAGAGATACTGCAGATGTTAGGAAAGGGAAATTTGTTTTAAAAGCTCATACCATCCAAAAACGGCCTGACAAAGGATCACAGGTGTCATTTTCATAATGCTTCTTCCTTTCTGTCGTGTGTTTCCTGGAAGGGCTGGGGAAGGGCTGGTCTGTCCATAAGCAGGACGCGTGGTTCTTCCCTGGCCAGCTGTGTGTGGCCACAGGCAGAGCCTCGGGACTCCATCTGGGGAGCCTTGCAGAAGGACAGCTGCTAGTGCTTTTACACTCTGGGCGGGTAGAGAAGGAATCAGAGAGTAGCTTCGTCTTCCCCTCTGAGCGAGCCCCTTGAGTTCTCAGCGGGGCTGGGCTCGGTTTAGCGCACCTTGTTCACCGATACCCATCCAGGTGTAAGCAGGGACCCACACACAGGCCCTATGAGTGTGCAGCTCAGCGGGCCTTCCTCTGCTATCACTGACTGACTGTACTTGGCTTTCAGCCTCTCCGGACACTTCCTGGGACCACCCACAATTCCCCTTCATCGTCGCTCAAGTTTGTTTTTCTAGTAGGATTAGTCTAAGAGTAAACGCCATAGGCCTTCTGGCCCTCCAAAAAAAAAAAAAAAACACAAAACAAAACAAAACAAAAACAAAAAAAACATTCTGTGTAAAGTGAAAATTAGACTCTTAAATCTGCAAAGAAAGCTGTTTATCTTACAAGTTCATTCTTTTTATGGGGCCACACATATCCAGGATAGAAAGATAAAAGGAAAACAGATACAGGCCATTGCTTAGAGTGACATATAGTGAGACGCTTCTCCTCCTCACCTTCCGTAAAGCCGGCGGGAGCGCAGGGCTGCAGCCTTACCTGTCTATTTATCTATATCGTGCCCTGGGCCAGGGCTCACCAAAAGCTGCAGTGGAACTACGTTCCCCACACTCTCTATTCTCTTCTGTTGGACAGCCCCGCCTTGGACTGCTCCCCAGGGGCTCCGACGGAGGAGGATCTGGGGAAGGTGCTCAGCTGCAGACCGTGGGACGTGAGGACGGGCAGGGATGCAACATCAAAAGCCCACACCTGCCTACTCCTGTCCCGGAGTCAACACTTAGTTCAGATCATCATTCAAATGGACAGCTCATGGCCTCCTAACTTAAATAGGGTATCTCAACCCTGTTGCAGGGAGCACTTGGGCGGAATTTTAATCAGGCTCGTTGTTATTTTAAGCTGACCTCATGATCCCACAAAAGGAATGAGTAATGCTGGGAGGGCAAATGCAACAGGTTTGGGGTTGGGGTGGCTCGGGGGTGGTGTAGGGAGATGGGTAAGAGATGGCGTCTCAGCTGTTTATAACTAGGATGCGGTTGACTTGGAATTGGCATCTGGCATCTGGCCATTGTTCTCCTGGGCTCTTGGCAACCTGGCTCTTTAAGACAGAGGTGGTAGCAGCCCTGGTGGACTTGACCTGCGGGCAGGGACTTCCTGCTAGGACTGCATGTGGGACATTTGTTTGCCATGACCTGGCAACACTCTCTTGTGCCTGTTTTCCCTTATCAGCAGCCCAATAGCCATCTTTGGTAGTCTCTCCACAGTCACGTGGACAACCACAAAGCGAGTGCTAGGTCGAGTGTGTTCTAGATGTGGATGAACTGAGTCCCCCTCCCTGTGTAAAATTATCAGGAAAAAAAAAAGCTGGGCAGTTAGACCTTTTGAACGGCTCTTCCAAGGATGGTTAGAAGAGCTGTGGAGAATAGGATTAAAAGCGAGCCTTCAAGGAAAATTTCCAGGGTGATGATGCCGTCGTGCACAGTCCAAATTCAGAGAGGATGCTCGAAGCCAAAGGGTTTCCACGGTTGCGCCGAGCAAACATCCAAATAAGAATTAAGTGCGACTGCCTTCATCTTGTTCATGGCCTAGAAGTCTGTCCCTTTTGGCTGTGAGCGGAGAACACCAGGAATGGATGTTGAAGAATAAAAGAAATTTGCATTTTCCATTGCTTGGAAGGTACAAATCTTGGTTTTCTTTTTGCTCTCTGCAGAACTCACAGGTCTGCTTATTGTCCCAGAAGGTCCCCTTGTTCTCATGGTGAATCTACCAGGAGGCCTAGAGGGTGGGCTGGAAGCTGTGGCCAGGACCCTGCCAGCCTCGGGAGCTTGGGTTCTGTGCCAGGCGGCAGCCTCCAGCCCTGCGGGGAGGCCAGAGGAGAAGGCTTGCCTGCCTCCCCTTCTCGAGATGCAGAGTCTCAGCTCCTGCCCTGCTCCCCTGATGTCGCCTCTTTGACAATGTGATGTCAGGCCTCGGGTGTTGCAATAACATATCCTCCAACCACTAGATATTTTCACAGTTTTATTTACTATTATGTCCCATCATTTCTGTGCAGAAGGCAGCCGTATGTAAATTTTATTCCATTTTCTAATGGTTTGGGTTACATAACAGATAACAGCAGGAAGCAAAATTTGTATTGATACTTTACAGAGGAAGTTCTCAGGTCACTGCACAAAGATTTAACTGCAGTGCTCTAAGTTTATGGGAGTTTTGCAGCTGAGTTTCTGCACATGACTTTGAATATGTCACTATATGTTTATCATGGGCTAATTGTGGAACCGCATTTCCATACTTTTTCTTCTCCCTTTCATGAGATTACACCAGCCAGCGATGGAGGCAAGACTCTACAAGGAAGAAATGATCAGTTTGGGATAATTTTCTTTCCTGTCCCAAAATAGCTGTACGTCTGCATGTCTTGGGGACTCAGCCGAGACACATTTTTTTTTCATTTGTTGCCTGATATAATGCAAATGTGATTTTGATCCTATAGCAAACTCTCCAGCTAGTCCGTATTATAAATTAATCAGACTCAACAACCACCAACATTTTTAAACTTTTGAAAAAAAATATTTAATAGGAGCTAAGCAAAAGAAGAAATCAAACCAGCTGCTGACACAGCTGTTTCTTTTCTTGTTTAATTCAGTTCAATATAAAGGTACCATATGCTGCTTAAAATGATGATAGGAAAGATGAAATAATTTAAGAGAATAACAAGAAAATACGTGAATTGTCATCATTCTGTCAGATTTAAAGAATGAAATAGACAGGTGTAGTATTGACATGTTTAGCCTTGTGTGGTGTTGGCAGTTTTGGTGCGAACAACTTCTGACATGTGCTGAAGTGATGTGAGAACGTTTCTCCTCCATTGCAGACATTGGCGAGGAGGCTGGGAGATCTGCCGGCGTCCAGCAGCCCACACTGCTTCGCGACAGGAGCCTGGGCTCGGCCATGAAGGACTGCCCGTACTGTGGGAAAACCTTCCGGACATCCCATCACCTAAAGGTCCACCTGAGGATACACACAGGTGAGGGATCCGGGTGCACAGCTCAGAGGAGGAGGCCCAGGGCTGCCATGCTCCTGTCCTAGGTCTACCCTCTGTGGGCCTATCCGTGCACCATTGTGTGGGTCTGAACTGACCCTAACGACCCAGTTCTCTACTCCATACTCACCCTCTTGAATGACACACGGGCATGTGGACATGGATCTCCCATGGTCCAGGCCTGGGATGCTGATGCTTTGTCCGAGGCCCTGCGACATTTGCTGATGGCCTCCTTCTGCTGCACTGAAGTAGCACCTCCCACATCCTCGCATGGACCAGGGGTCTTTCAGGTGCAGATGATGAGAACCCAGCTCAAACTCTAAATATACAAGGGCACGTAGGAGGTCTTTGAAGGCAGGCTGGCTTCTGGCCCAGCTGGGGTTACGTGCCCACACCTGGGACTGGATAGATGGAGAGGAGGATGGGTGTCTCTCCACTGGGTCTCCTCAAAAGAAAAATCGAGATGCTCTTAACCAAGCCACTGGACCACTGCGGTCATTTCCCCTGTTATGGCGTTGTCCGAGCCCCTCGAGGTGAGGGCTTCTCTTGGTCTCTCTGTCTTGTCTCTCGGTCATGGTTCTTGTGAGCTTTTCTGCTAGTTGTTTGCACATTGCCAATACAAAAAAAAATCTCTCTGACATATGGACACCTCCATTTTCTTTGATTTTTCTCCTGACACTTTATCTATTGGAGTGTGAGCTGCTTCAGAGGATAGACAAATATGCCATCTATTTTCAAAAATAATTGTGGTCTATTTCCTAAGGAATCAATAAAGCTTAGGGTTGTGAAGGATATTTAGTGTGTATGGGCCTCATGTGCAGCATGCGGTTAAAGACAAGGAGCCCTCACCTGGGCCCTCACCTGTGCCTGCAAATCTCCCTGACACCCAGAGGAGCCCTGAGGACAGGTGGCAGTGGGATGGGCTGCTGTCTTTATTCTCAGCCTGGGTGCAGTTGGCCATCACCACTGTCCCTCCCTGTCCTGGAGCACTTCTCTCATGGGGTCACCCCAGGGCAAAGAGGGGTCTCCTAAAATTATGCGCCAAGCTTGCTCACTCTCCAGGGTCCATGGGACCCGACCCATCTTGCCCATCTTCACCCTTATCACCACCCTGCGACCCCACTGCCTTCTTCCTGTTCCTCCAATGCAGAGTGCTTGCTTCTGCCACAGAACCTCTGCACCTACTGCCCCCTCCACCTGGAATGTTCTTCCTCCAGGTGGTCACTGGGGGCTTAGCTTCGTGTGATCTCTTCAGAGAGACTGCGTGACTAGCCTGCCTGAAATATCCCTCATGCCCCTGTTTTATTTTCTCCATAGACTTAACACCTTCTGAAATTATCTTGTTCAGTTCAGTTGTTCATTTCCTTCTGTGTTGTCTGTCTTCCACCAAGTAGAATGTGAAGATGTAATATTATCCATCTATTTAATTGCTATAGAACCCCGGGGGCTACAAGAGCACCTTGCAGTAAACTGCAGCTTACAGGGGGCATGGTACATTTATTTAAGAAGTTGAATGACAGAACAATAAGTGAGTGACCCTCCTCCTGCAATGCCTGCCCTGTGACGGGTAGCACAGAGGGGACAAGTGCAGTGGGGAAGGTGGATGCTTCCCTAGGGAACCTGTGGTCCTTTGGGAAAGGCACCCTGCACACATGAGCTGGTCAGAAGCCCCAGCGTGGCAGCCGGGCTGCAGGTGCTAGATTCCTGGTTATGGATGGAAGACTCTTCCGCAAGAGCTTCGTGAGGAGTCCCTGAGTTCCTGCCTCAGGGCCTTTGCACTTCCCTGTAAGATAGGTCACTGGCTTGCGCCCTCACCTTCAGAGGTTGGCACCAATGTCCCCTTCTCAGTAAGCTCTTCCCAGTGATGGGGCTCAAGGCGAGGCAGCTCAGCTTTCTCAGATCATGGTGATGTCCACTTTCCTCCCCAGGTTGGAGCCGGGTCCACTAGTGTTGTGGTTGGGAGGGACCCACAGACCGTCAGGACATGGGAGACAGTCCACCAGGGCACCCACGGTCTCACTGCCTACAGGAGTGTGGAGAACTGGCCAGGCGGGTGCTGTGGTACTGCCCTTTCATGTGATGTGGATACAGGCTCCTGGGCCAGGTTCCCCAGGTGCGTGGTGGCTCACAACGGGTGAGGCCGGCCCTGCCGGGGAGTGTAGGTCTGGAAGGAAAGGGGCAGTGCCTCCCAACCAGGAGCTCTGCCGACCCTAGGGGCCCCCACCCCCATCAGCTTGTCTGTGGTTCGAGTGGAAACACCACAGAATATTCTTGGTAAATTAGGACTGAAGCTGGCAGAAAGAAGTCTTGCTGAACCTGGGTAGAAACAAATGGATACTGTTTTTAGAAGTTTTAAAGCTTGAGAAAGATTATGTTTTTCCAAACTTCTGCTTCTTTTGCGTCACAAACTTCTGAAGTTTGTAATCAATAGTCTTTGGAGACACAGAGAGAAGCAAGGCAGAGCCACAGACAGAGGCATTCCAGAAACTTCCCAGAATAAGGGTGAAAATGAAAGAAGCCATGGAAACATCACACCACCAGCCCTCCTCAGAAACAGAATTTGCAGTGTTTAAAAGGCAGAATGGTAACCAGATAAAGATCAATTTCCTTTTATCAAAGAACAAAGAAGTTGGAAAATGCTTACACTTGTGCTTCTGAACAGAACAGAAAGTGTTACACGTTATAAATCACCAAAGTAAAACATCCATTATGACAATGTAAAAGTGTAGATTACGCGTGTAATTAAAAATCAAAATCAAGTGATTTGTTAATGAATGAGTTAATAGGGGCCCCACTTGTGGAGATGTCCTGTACTGCCTTCCCCTTTCTCTTTGCGGTTTTGTATTTCCAAGTGACATGGCCAGAGGACAGCAGTCTCCAAAATAGAAGAGTTGTTTTCCAAGATGCCATCTTTTGAAGTTTTTCTATAATGGACACATACAAGCACATTAAAAATCCAATGTGTAATAAATATATTTTAATTGGTCAGGATATGAGGTGGAACATTCTCTTGTGTCTTTCTGTCCTACTCCATCTCCATGGGAAGTTCTGATCGTATAGCATCAACTCTGATAAAAACACTTTCCTTTTTTAACTCCACTACATTAACTCAATTACTGCTCTTCTTCTCCCAACACCTGTTTATTAGAGAGGTTCTGAGCAGATGCACCAGTCAGGTTGCTTTGAACACCTGGGGGCTGGGCAGAGCCTGCAGGGAGCAAGAACGTTTCTGTTGTCCCCCAAGCTCCAGCCAGATCCATGTGTGATGGAGGGGAGGCACCCAGAGGACGGTCACATCCTAGGGCTGCCCCTCTCTGGCTCCTGCAGGGCAGACGTTGATTGCTGCCCACCCAGGGAAGGCTGAACGCCTCTCCTATTTGAAAGTTGGGCTGATTAGGACCCAATCACTGGACGTGTGCGATTTGTCTTCTAGAGCACGCTGCCGGTGATTGGAATTCAGAGCCAGTCTGTAAGGAGACTTTGTCAGTTAGGGTTCTCCAGGGAAACAGTGTGCATGTGTGTGCGTGTGTGTGTGTGTATACACAGCTATGTACATATACAATATATACATATCTATATACATATGCGTACATATCTATATACATGTATACACATCTATATACAAATATATACACATCTATATACATATATACATATACATATATAGACACATCAATATACATATATACATCTATATACATCTATAAATATACATATATTTACAAATATATATATCTATACATATATATATATATACACATCTGTGTACATATACATATATACACATCAATATATATATACATATAGAGAGAGAGACAGAGAGAAAGAGAGAGGTCTTTATTATAAGGAATTGGCTCACTTGATGATGGAGGCTGAGAAGTCCCATGATCTGCAGCCGGTCAGCTGGAGGCCCCAGAGAGTGCATGGTATAAGTTCCAGTCTGAGTCCAAAGACCTGGGAAGCAGGAAGGCTGATGGTATAAGTCCCAGTCTGAGATGGAGTCCCAGCTCAAAGAGAGAGCTCCCTTACTCAGATTTGTTCTATTCAAGCCTTCCACGGATTGGATGAGGCCCACCCACACTGGGGAGGGCAATCTGCTTTCTCAGTCTACTATTCAAATATTACTCTCATCCAGAAACACCCTCACAGACACATCCAGAATAGCGTTTGACCAAATATCTGGGCAACCCTTGGCCCTGTCAAGCTGATGCATAAAATTAACCATCTCAGAGATGCATCAGCAAACAGTCATACCATGCAACAGGAGGCAGGGATGCCCCCAGGTTGCCCCCGACCGAGGCCAGCCAGTCATTTCTTTATTGGCTGCCTGCAAATGTACTCCATCCGTTCCCTCACTACCCGCTCCCCCAGGTACTACCTTGGGGATACTCTGAAGGGTCCAGCGTGTCTGTTTTGTGCAGGCGGTAGGCAGGTAGTAATCAGTTCCTGAAAGGCTGGAGGGATGTGCATTCCCCACAAGCCCCAGGAGGGTGTAACACCCCATGTGATGGCCCACCTGTGTGTCGGGTTTCCCAGGGGGTGCCTGTTGTCTCAGGAATGACCATTTTAGAGAAATATAATAAGCAACCTCACTCATGAAAACTTGGAGGCACTAAAGTTCAGAGACTAATTAAAAATAAATCTCATTAGTTTTTTTTCCCCTCTCAAACTATGCTAGTGGTTTATTAATCTGGTTTTGATTTGCTGCATGTGTTGGTCTGGCCCTGAGTTGGGCACCTCTTTATGGACTAGATTTGTACAGGGAAGCCAGCAGTGGTTCTCCGGGGGTCTCAGGGTGGGCTAAGGGTCATGCCCGGCACAGCCCACCCTTCTGGGTGCTGCCTCAGGGATACAGCACCTGGGCGCTGGCCAGGTAGGATGCATGGGGTGCCCTCCTCGGCTCTCGCCTGCATTCTTGGCACCAGACCCGAGGCTCCTCTGTCCTGATGGAGACAAAGGGGACTGTGGAGGTGAGACGACTTCTCTCCTGCAGCCCCTCCAAAGGGTTGTGTGCCCTCCCTGTGGGGAAGGCACAGCCTGGGAGTTTTCTTGCCTCATGACTGAAGCTGTCTACACAGCATGACAGCAACTGGCTGCCCACAGAAAAATTCAGCCAACAAGGATAGTATAACAACAGCAATGACAGTAACTGTAGTCACCGCTTTCTGTGCACTCACGTGTGCAAGCACTGCTTGCTGCTTGTGGATTATTATTATTTGCCCCTTAATCCTCACAGCACTTTGGAGACCAGGTTCCCCCTTATCCCACCCCGTCCCCTTTGCAAGGGGAGGGAACTGAGCCTCAGAGATGTGAAGCTACCCACCCAGAGTTGCCCAGCATTGATTACAGGTCATAATCCAGATCTGCCTACTTTAGAATTCCATTCTATTAACCACTGCACTGTATTGCTATTTTTACTTTTCTGGGTGAATTTTTGGCTTGTTTTAGGGAATTAATGCAACATTTCTTTGACAGTGTGTGTCCACACCATAACCAGCTGGAGGAAAGGAAGTGACTTGTACCCACAAGGTGTGTTGACGCAGCCTCCCAGCGATTTAAAAGGGAAGTACTGTGCACCCTGGCTCCTCCTTGCTCCCTAACTCAGACTGGCCTGAGGCCTCCTTGACCCGCTTGCCTCCATTTCCCACCAGCCCAATGAGCTTAGGGAGGCGGTGAGGCAAGGAAACGGCCACTGTGGCTGGTGGAGGCTCCCTGGCCCCTGGCATGGAAAGTGGGGTGGAAGTGGACGCTGGCATAGTGGAGATGATAAACTCCTGATGCCTTTTTGGAAACTGCCTTTCAACCAAGCAGCGACTGGTCTGCAGATGTGGGTGGAAATGAAAGTTCAGCGGGCCTAACCTAGGTGCCTTAAGCCTGATGCACACACAGCTTACCTTTGATGCTTCTGCATCTCCTCTTCTGGTGAGGTAACCAGGCTGCTTCAACATTTATAAAAGCACATTGAATAAATGTTCAGAAAAGGATTGGTTAAAATGGGCGCTCTTCCCATTTCCTTTTCTGAAAGGAGAGCATTGAGTTATTCTTAGTGGGGGACAGATACCTGCATAATGATGAGAAAACAAAAAGACCCATTTGCCCTAAAGGAGATGATTCCTTTTTTTCTTTTTGTTTTGAATTAAAATTCTGTCGTTTTTCTAAGATGAACTAAAAGCCCATTTCCTTCTTCCACTGTCCCCCATCCTTGCTTTTCCTGCCTTAATGACATCCCAAACTTTTGTTGAAAATAATTGATTGAATTTAAATTTCCTTAAAAGTTTAAGAGGTAATGTTACAGTATAAATTTCCTACCAAACACTAAGTAGGGAAATATCCATTAGTGAAATTAACTACAGTTTCTAGGTAGCTAACAATGTACCGTATACAGTAGGGCATGGCTAATGAACACTGCAGTGGGTGATATTTCATTATACAAATTAATGCTCACATTTTAATGGGAAAGTCACATAATGAATCTCGGCTTCAGTGACAGCAATTAGAGACACAGATTGTCCCCTTCTGGACAAGGCACTGTTTAGCAATAAGCAGCTGTGTGAAAAGTCTTCAGGTTTACAACATATATATGCTTTGGGGGAATTAGTGTACAATTTATATTAATGTACTGAAGCTTCTCTGCAAAGGCACCACCATATTTATCTCTCCTGGTATTAACTAAGTAAAGACATGTAGAAAGACTAAATAAATATCAAATAGAGGATGCAAATACGGGAAAATATTAGGTTACCCAACTTAAAAGTGAAAACACTTTTGGGGTTTTAACACACACACACACGAGAAAGTTAGAAACATGAAGCCCTTCTTAAAAGCTTGATAAAGGGATTTCCAACGAGAATAAAATGAATCCCCCTGTTATTTTTGGAGACGCGCTATAGGGAACTTGCTCTGAATAGTTCCAGAATAACTCCCCAGAACAGTGAGGTTTCCTTGAATATCAAGTGCAAAGTGAGGCCCAGAATGATGAAAGACATGACCATGTAAAAATAGGTACAATGAACTAATTAAACCACTTGGTCATATATTTCTTAAAATTTATGATACAACGACTTGGAGAAGTTATCAATGATATTCCAAAATTGAATATACATCTTATGCCATGTGTCAGTGGGTAGCTGGTTTAATGTAAGATGGTTCCAATAATTTCATTAGACCATGGAGTGATGAACTGATGATTTTTTAAATTTATTAACGCCTTTTCTAGCAAAACTCTCTTTTCTAGAAATGCATTGTTTGGGCCCACTTCTTATTCCTTTAAAATATTGTGAGAAGTTTCCCCACAGAAACCTACTGTTGTCCTTCCCTGCTTCCTTCGGTAGGTGAATGGCTCAGCGCCGGTCATCCTTTTCCCAGACACAAGTTTCATAGGCCAGACCTGGTCTGCAGATTAGGGTCTTTGGCCCTCTCTGTGTTTGAAAAAGTTTTTAAGTACGTGCCAATATTTTAAAACTGGGATATTGCATGTAGAAACCTGGAAGCAAGGCTTTCCTTAGATAGAGGTCCTTGTGTCCACTGCTGGTGGCATTGGGTGGCGGTGGCCCTCCAGGAGAGGTGGGTGGTCCCCACCCCGCTGTTTCGCACACTCCTATCATCTGCTCAGCTCTGAAAGCATCTGAGTGTATGGCTCCTGCAACAGGCAGAGGCAAAGACACTGAATGCAAACATCGTGGAGGTGACCAGAGGGCTCATGTCACCCTGGAAAGCCTCGGGCGGTCTGTCCGATTCCCCCCAGTAGATTTGGACTCATTTATGGGTCTGAGTGGGCAGTCATTCAACTGGACAGAGCTGCTGGCAGGGTCTGAGGTTGTCTGGGCCACGGGGCCGCACAGAACGTCTTTCCAAGTCTCAGGCAGAGCCCGGCCCCGGTGGGGGCGGGCTGGGCAGACCCCTCACCCGCTCCTTGGCAGAAGCCCGGGGCTTGGTTAGAGCCAGCCCGACGCGCTCGGGCTAGATGGGGTGACGCTGACCAAGAAGCAGCTCTTAGCACAGGACTTGGCATTTGTCAGTCGACGAAACCGAAGAGCAGAACTTGACCGTACCTCAGAGCCCGCTGAATGTGCTGACAGGGTTTTCCCACCCAGGCCAGGCCACTGTTGTGAGACGTTTGCCTCCTGAGAGCTCTGAAATGTGCCCTGCAGGGAGGCTGCTTGGGAAACAGCTGGACTGTTTCCAGTGAAAACGAGACCCTTGGGTGGCCAGGCTTCCCCAGGGGGATGTGCTCACCCCTGGGTCTGCCCACCAGAAACGCACCCCAGCCGGGGCTAGTGGTGGTCTCAAAAGCATTTCCTTGTACCCTTCATAGTGATGAAGCCCAGGAAAGGCTTCAAGGCAGAGGACAATAGTGGTTATCCAAATCATTTAGGGGTTATAGAGAAAGTAAAATCAGGTTTTTGTTCATTTTTAAAGTGAAACGTCCAAAGCAGGTGGGTTTATCCCATGCAGCTCACTCTGGAGCATTTATCTGGGGAATTGGGTGGTAGGAGGCAGTCACCCAAATGAAGCCTCTCAGGAACTTGGAGGTGGAGCCACGTGGAGAAACCACTGCGAGGGCTGTTCCAGGGTGTGTGCACTGGCGGTGCATGGAAGGCTTTCTAGAGCCTGTGCAGTCAAAATAATCCTTGAGGACTCTCGTTAAGTCGCCCCGAATTTACCAGGGCCTGGATCCTTGGAGGCTCAGATGCTAATAATGAAGCATTCTTGTTTCTCAGATGTGGCATCTTTTCCCTGGAACAGTGGTGGTCAAGGCCAGTTTTGAACTTTAAAAGAACAGTGGGTCAAGTGAAGAGATCCTCTCCTGCACTGTGTGATGTGTGGTGTGTGTGTGATGTGTGTGTGTGTGGTGTGTGAGTGATGTGTGTGTGTGTGTGATGTGTGGGATGTGTGTGTGTGTATGTGATGGGTGGTGTGTGTGTGATGTGTGGTGTGTGTGTGTGTGTGTGTGTGATGTGTAGTGTGTGATGTGTGTGTGTGATGCGTGGTGTGTGTGTGTGGTGTGCGTGTGATGTGTGGTGTGTGTGTGATGTGTAGTGTGTGATGTCTGTGTGTGATGTGTGGTGTGTGTGTATGGTGTGTGTGTGATGTGTGGTGTGTATGTGTATGTGTGTGTGGTGTGTGTGTGATGTGTGTGTATGTGGTGTGTGTGTGGTGTGGGTGTGATGTGTGTGTATGTGGTGTGTGTGTGTGATGTGTGGTGTGTGTGTGTATGTGGTGTGTGGTGTGTGTGTGATGTGTGTGTATGTGGTGTGTGTGTGGTGTGGGTGTGATGTGTGTGTATGTGGTGTGTGTGTGTGATGTGTGGTGTATGTGTGTATGTGGTGTGTGTGTGGCGTGTATGTGATGTGTGGTGTGTGTGTGTATGTGATGTGTGGTGTGTGTGTGGTGTGTGTGTGATGTGTGTGTATGTGGTGTGTGTGTGTGATGTGTGGTGTTTGTGTGTATGTAGTGTGTGGTGTGTAGTGTGTGTGATGTGTGGTGTGTGTGTGATGTGTGGTGTGTGTGTGTGATGTGTGGTGTTTGTGTGTATGTGGTGTGTGGTGTGTATGTGATGTGTAGTGTGTGTGATGTGTGGTGTGTGTGTGGTGTGTGTAATGTGTGTGTGTGGTATGTATGTGATGTGTGCTGTGTGTGATGTGTGGTTGTGCGTGTGTATGTGTGTGATGTGTGGTGTGTGTGTGTGGTGAGTATGTGATGTGGGGTGTGTGTGTGATGTGTGGTGTGTGTGTGGTATGTATGTAATGTGTGGTGTGTGTGATGTGTGGTTGTGCGTGTATATGTGTGTGATGTGTGGTGTGTGTGTGATGTGTGGTGTTTGTGTGTATGTGGTGTGTGGTGTGTATGTGATATGTAGTGTGTGTGATGTGTGGTGTGTGTGATGTGTGGTTGTGTATGTGTGTGATGTGTGGTGTGTGTGTGTGGTGAGTATGTGATGTGTGGTGTGTGTATGTGTGCGATGTGTGGTGTGTGTGTGTGTGGTGTGTATGTGATGTATGGTGTGCGTGTGTGTGTGTGTGATGTGGTGTATGTGTGTGTGTTTGTAATGTATGTTGTGTGTGTGTATGATGTGTGGTATGTGTGAGTGTACGTGTGTGTGGTATGTGTGTGTGTGCCTCTTTCTTTAATGATCCTATGATATGTCTCCTCTCAAAGCCGTGAGAGCAGGGGCCTTGTCTCTTCGGTTCTTCACTCAATTCCCAGCACCAAGAACAGTACTTGGGGGGTAGGGGGTACTCATTCAACAGAGACTGTGTGAATGAATCCGTGTGTTTCCGGGTGTGTGGGTACATACATGTATGGACACGTATGCCTCTGGCATCATTCAGGAGACTTTGTTTAGCCCTTGACATGACTTTTAGAGTTGACGTGATGCCATAGAGAACATGTGCTCCGACTTGCCACATTATAGGTCGGGGAAGCAAAGGTCCCAAGATAGGAATGCCCCGTGGAGCAAAAATAACACAGGTTCTCTGTCCCCAGTCCAGACTCTCCAAATGCCTCCTGGGGTCCAGAGGTCCAGACTAGCTTCCCTGCTACACTGTTCCACAGTATCGACCTAAAAGAGTACTTCCCAGGGAGGCTCTATGTAGTGGTTCCCCACCCAGGCGCCACAGAGGGTCACGTGGGGGCCTTTGAAAGACCCCAGAGCCCAGTCTGTCCCGGGAACTCAGAATTTCTGGAGGTGGAAGTGGGACCAGGTATCAGCACTTTTGAAAGCTCCCCAAGCTGTTCCACTTTGGTTTTTCAAAATGCAATGTTTACACTTTTAGCATCAGAATCATCAGGGGCACTTACTAGAAGAACCCACTTCTGGACCCACCCCAGACCCAGGGAATCAGAACTGCTCTGCCTTAGGTGCCAGAACTGGTGTTTTATACTCTCCTGGGGATTCAATGCCCAGTACAGTCTGACAGCACTGCTCCCGTGAGCATTTCAAGTGTGTGTCCCTCGGAAATCTACGCACACCTTCCGAGCATCCCTGCAGTCAGCCAAGAAAGGCAGTCCCACTCCACCCACGCCTGGAGGGAAGGTCTACATTTTCTCTCTGCAGCTCCTGCTGCTGGATGCCCATGCATGCCCTACAAACCCTTTGCCAGACGCACTTAATCGTTTCCAGGTGCACTTTTGAAAGGCAACCCGAGTCTCATCCAGTACCTGTAGGCACGTCTGCCAACTCTCACTGCAGGGCCCTCCCCCGGGTTTACATCAACCTGTGGGCCAGGATCTTGAGTTCCTCATCAGGTTCTCCTACCACAAGCCCCACAGACACCCTCTCAGCTTCAGGGGCTGCCTCTTCTCCAACTGGCACTGGACTTCTAGGTCAGCCCAGAAGTACCCCGTCCACAGTGCCCATCCCACTGAGGGTTCCCTAGTCTCCAGTGAGATGTCCAAATAGCAGTGGCTGAAGTGAATCCAAGCCTAACACGGGGATTGACTTCAAAAAGTGGGAAATGGTGCCTGAAGCCATTTGTACCTTTACATCAAAGGGGAGTGAGTCTTCCTCTAGATCCATGTCATTGGTCTAGAGACAAGGTGACCTTTGCATTCAGAGAAAGAGATTCCCAGCTGGGAATCTGATGTGTCCAGAGGAAAACTTCAGCTGCTCGTAGGAGGGAAAGAGGAGCACATAGCCACCATTTGATGAGGCAGGCATAGCTTCTCCCAGGCTGGAGCACGCAGTCTGGAGGTGACCTGGAGTCCTCTGCTCAGAACCTGGGCTGGTGGTCCTCTTATTTACAAAATACATGCATCCCCCCCACCCCACCCCCAACAAGTGTCTTACCCCCAAATGGCCTATGCCTGGAGAACTGGGAGTCACGGCGTCAGCTGAGACTAGACACAGTAAAATGTCTCCAGAATACACCATTCACCCATGACTTGCTGTTGCTTTTAGATCAGTGTGTTTTACAATAGAATAAAGGAAGCGGTGGGGGATGCTTGAATTTCCTCGGAGAATTAATTGTGGATATTGACAGGGAGTTGTTGTGAACAAGCTCGTGGGAACTCTAACAGTCCCATTCCTTCCAGAGAGCTTTTCGATTCCAAAGTCCAGAGAAGACCCTGGATTGCGAACAAATTCTTGGAATATATTTAAATCCACATTTGTTTACCCTCCCCTTTTCCTCTCTCCTACAATGTAGGCAGGTCTAAGTTGTAGGTTATGGTATCTTTCCCATAGTGGAAAGAACAATAGAAGTTGTGTGTTGGATTTAAATAAATATTTAATTCATGAAAATGATCTTATATGTTTTAAAACAGTCTTTAAAGCTATTTTTATTCTCTAGAAAGTGCTTATTATAGGTAAATTACACATTTTACTACCAGAGCATTAGGTTTGCCATTAGTACAAATTTAAGGCACTACAAAGACCAGTAGATAATGTTAATTTCAAATACAGAAACTAAATATATCTTGTGCCTTTTTATTACTCATTTTCTTTTAAGTTTTATTGACTGCTTTTTATCTTAACTATATGTCTTTACATGCTGCAATCATAATGCACTGTAATGGTATTAATATTTTATAGAATCGGTATTTATAGTTCTTTATTTAGAAACAATGCAGTAGGTCTGCGGATATCTGAGCCCGTCTGGAATGGTGCCCTCCAAATAATGATAAATTACTTGTGCAGTATGCCATTTGCTAATTATATCCATGATTTACTGCAGAGCAAGACTTAAATCATTCATTTCAGTCTTGCGTAACAGTGCCATAAAATTTTTAGGTTTAAAAATGGTTTCCATGTGTATAATTTAAACAAATTTTAGAGCTATTGTATACACAAAATATTGCAACCACCCATTTGTTACATACTTTGTCTTTTTAAACTTCTACTTTTAATGATCACTGTGGTTGAAATTATTATGCTTAATTTTCATAATCATAGCTTTTAAATCTACAGCCGTTTTCACATGTTAGATAAAGAAAAAGATAGCTAATTGTGTGTAGATAGTATGTCATTCCTGAATAGTCCCAAATGGTACAAAATCATTAAAAAAGCTTAAGAGTACGAATTATTCTTCTATTAAAAAACAGTTGTTCTCTGACTAATTATTAGTTTGAGCTGCTTTGTTTCCAAGAACAAATGTTGATCCTTCTAGCCTTGTTCAGCACACCAAAATGAGATTAACACTTTTTTTTTTTTCTCCTTATACCAAAATCTTGCAGGTGAGAAACCCTACAAATGTCCCCACTGTGATTATGCCGGCACCCAATCAGCCTCCTTAAAATACCACCTAGAGCGGCACCACCGGGAGCGGCAGAACGGAGCTGGGCCACTGTCTGGGCAGCCCCTGAACCAAGACCACAGGGACGAGCTGTCCAGCAAAGCTGCTTTGTTTATCAGGCCAGACATCCTGAGGGGCGCCTTTAAGGGTCTCCCCGGAATCGACTTCAGAGGTGGCCCTGCATCTCAGCAGTGGACATCAGGGGTGTTCTCATCTGGAGATCACTCAGGGCAGGCCACTGGCTTGTCTTCTGAGGCTCCTTCAGACACTCTGAAAGGTACCGACCTTCCTTCCAAAAGCACCCACTTCTCCGAAATCGGGAGAGCTTATCAGAGTATCGTGAACAACGGTGTGAATTTCCAAGGGTCCTTGCAAGCGTTCATGGACAGCTTTGTCCTAAGCTCCTTGAAGAAGGAGAAGGACATGAAGGACAAAGCCCTATCTGACCCTCCTTCCATGAAGGTCCATGGGGCAGACGGCGGCGAGGAGAAGGTGGGCGGCAAGGCGGCCCCCAGGAAGTCTGAGAAGTCTCAGTACGAGCCCCTGGACTTGTCCGTGCGGCCGGACGCCGCCTCCCTCCCAGGATCCTCAGTGACTGTACAAGACAGCATCGCGTGGCATGGCTGCTTGTTTTGTGCTTTCACAACGTCCTCTATGGAGCTGATGGCCCTTCATCTCCAGGCCAACCATCTGGGCAAATCGAAACGCAAAGATAGCGCCGTCGGGGTGACGGTCAATTGCAAAGACCAAGCCCGGGAGGCCAGTAAAGTGGCCCTGTTGCCCTCGGTACAATCAAGCAAAGAGATGGCGCTTTCCAACATGATGGGGCCTCTAGACTCGGCTTCTGAAAAGATGGCCCAAGGACAGGTCAAAGAGACTCTGGGGGAACAGAAGGGTGGCCCATGGCCCGGCCACATGGACCCTGCGTTCTGTAACTTCCCGTCAGACTTCTACAAGCAGTTCGGTGTTTACCCAGGTCTGCTGGGCTCGGGGGCCTCCAGCGCCTGCCCCAACAGGGAGCCCGACGGGAAGGCCCACTTGGAAGATGATGCCCCGATCCTGATCCCTGAAACCACAAATAAGAACACTACTGATGACCTCTCGGACATCGCCTCCTCAGAGGACATGGACTCGTCCAAAGGAGAAAACAACGAGGAAGAGGATATCGACACGGAGCCGGAGGTGATGAGCAAGCCGCCTGCCCTGAACAAGGACGGGGGCAGCGACGGTGGGGATGGCCTGCTGCCCGCAGGCGCCCCACAGCCCATCCAGGGACTGGTCTCCCCTCTACCCCAGGCATCGGAGAAGCAGTGGCACAGCCCAGGCCTTCTTCCAGCCCAGGACCCCGTGGCGAGCCTGCCCAAGCCAGAGCGGGGGCCCCAGGGCCTGGAGAAGCCGATGAATGTGCTGTCGGTCCTCAGGGCCTACAGCGCCGATGGCTTAGCAGCCTTTAACGGACTTGCAAGTAGCACAGCAAATTCTGGATGTATCAAGAGGCCAGACTTGTGTGGTAAGTTTTAGAATCCTCTTCCTTTAGTTCATTTCCCAAAACATCAGTGCTGATTTGTGCATTTTTAAAAAATGGGGTAGACTTATCCATGAGCAGATTTTGAACTACACATAAAAAATACCCCGACTATGCTGTATATGCAATATAGACAATCATGAGAGTCAACTTCATTTAGAAGTGTTGGACCTCGTACTTTTGTGTTTCAGTTTGCATCATTGTGATCTGAAATGCCTGTATGGAAGGCATGGAAAAGGGGGCGGGGTCTCACAGTGTGCACTACTCCTGTTTTTAACCCATAACTTGAGGGGGAAAGGAAAAATTTCAAAAAACAAAAAGAGAAAGAGACATGGTAACTTGCAAACTTTTCAGTCTTTTCAACTTGTGCATAAGATGCCTAAAGACAATCCCTTACTGCTTTGCTAAGCCAAATCTGCTTTCTGAAACTTTTCTTTATAATGACTTGAGGATACTAAAATCATATCACACTAACCACAATGCAGAAATAAAATGACCCTCTCTCCAAACAGGGAGATGGTTTGGGGTGTTTGTGATTCATCTTCAGACATATCAAATGGCAGTTACTGTGACTTTGGCCTTCTATTATTGCCTTCTCTCTGTCTGTTTCTTCACCTGTTGTTCGAACAAGAATGTACACTATGAAGTCCCTGGTTAGCAGTGTTGTGATCCTGTGTGTCTTGGATTTATGCCTGTCTGATCTTGTTAGCAAACTGGCACTTCTTTACCTCCTTAAAGAATATGGTTACTCCAAAGTAATTCCAGATCTTAAAAAGTAATGCTAGATTTGAAGCCTAGAACTGCATCAAATCAATGTCGGCGTGGGCAGGGAGGATCAAAGTCATTCTCTTGTCACCCAGATATTCTTATTCGAAAGCCTTTCTCCAAATCGAAGCTCAGGATGTTATTCCCAGCCCCAAATATCCTCACTAGAGACAAATGACCACGGTACCTTTCCATCTGTAATCTATGAATTAATTTCTGTGACTTTACTTTACTTGTTGAAAAAAGGAAAGAAAGAAGGAAGGAAGGAAAGAAGGGAGGAAGGAAAGGAGAGAAGAAGGAAGGAAAATGGATGGAAGGGAGTAGTAGTTAACTTCTGAATCCTGACATTCCTTTTAGCACAGAGTGGGATTCAGCAAGCTGAGTGGGACTCAGTTCATAATTTAAATTGATGTATTTCTTTTTCCCTCTTCTTCCCTAATTCACTAAGAACTTGATCAAGCAGTCAGAAATATTTTTTGAATTGTCAAAAATCACTAAATGGATTTCTGACAGCTCAAAAAAATATTGACAATTCCTTATGCTGAATGATTCATAAGGCCCCATTAACCAGCACCCCCAGATCTATTTTTAGCCACATACAATTCATTACTTTTGAAGCTGTTAAAAACAATATTTAAAAGAAAGAGAAAAGAGTTTTATGTCAGTCCAATTTTTTTTTTGATCTTTTTTTTTTATTGTTGTTTTTAAGTTTGTGATTGGAGTGCTTTCTTTTTTATTGTTGTTTGGTGTTTTTTTTCTAAGTCTATTTTCAGTTCTTTCAAATACCTACGTAGGACCCATAGTTCCTGCCAGGAATCCATGCATCAGAAAAGATCAAAACCTGGCATGTTTATAAGCTCATTATTATTGAAATGAGCTCATATTACCCCTATTAATTTTCCCATCATCCTATCAATGCTGAAGGAAGGCTGCCCGCCTTTGAGGAAGCGTGCCCACTTGTGTCCTTTTGCACCAGGCAAGGGTGGAGGGACGGGAAAGCAGCACCAGGAAGCACTTTCCTCCGAGCTGCAGCTCTTAGGCCCTTTTACCCCCTCCCAGAATAGCAGCTCACCACACTTCCCTGACATTTCCAGGGTACGTGCAAAAAAACTTGCTTAGTCAACCTTTCAGCCATTGGGCAAAAGAGCCTGAGATGTAAGTCGTGGCCTCTCTCCCAAAAGGGGAGTGAAGACCCTCAGGCTAGCCAGGCTCCAAGGCACCTGGTCGCTTCCCAGTGGACGGTCCAGGTCTCACTGCTCCACCTTGAACTCATGGTGAGGTGCCAAAACTAACTCCGGCCAAAAAATGCCTATTTTTAGAGCACACAAGTTCTGCATTTCATTTATCCTAATTTCTTCTGCATCCTCCCTCTTGCTTTAGCTTGGGAGCAGGCAAGGAAGGCCCTTCTCTGGCCTTTGTGTTTGATTGGTTGGGGTGGAAGCCCTGTCCTTTCGCCTCCAGGATGGCCTGACTCTGTCCAGTTCTCATTCCCCCTTCCCATACCTGGCCCACCATAATCAAAATCCTCTTCTTGTTTTCTTACTGGCTGCTCTGACCCAGGAGGGCCAGGCATATTCATCCTTCCTAAGAGTTGATACCTGTGAGGAAAACTTAAACCCACTGAGCTACAAAGGGGGCATTTGAGGACATTTTTTCTTACAGCCTAGTTTACTGCCTTTCTAGCATTGCAAAAAGCACAAACGATAGTGGAAAACTTCAAACTCCCATTGGCTTGACTTTGCCAGGGTGGAAATGATATTGGCACAAGGAATCAAATATTCCTAATGTTTATTCCCTCCTCTCCATATTTACTCTAGCTCCACTCAGAGTAGACACGGATTTCCAAACTGGCCCACCAGCTTAATAGCTGGTTTCCTCAAGAAGCTGGGCTTTGCCTAACCAAAGAATTATTCTGATAGTTCTCAACTTAAGAGAGTTTGGGGTCTGATTTTATCTGGTTAGTAAACCCAAATCCCCACTTTGACGCCCTTAGAAACAGGCTTGTGGGAGGAGCTAATGTCTGTCTGTTTCTATTCTCATGGGTGTAGAAGTGTTAGAAGAAGCATCAGTAAAGACGTTGTTCGAATCACATAGACCCCCCCCACCCCCCCCCACTAGAGCTCAGTGGCTCTGCTGACACGTGCTGGTGAGTGGAGAAGGTGTCTTCTTTTTTTTTTTTTTTTTAAACATTATTTGGGGAAACGCCTTCTTTTTTTTTTTTTTTTTTTTTAAATTGGGAGCATTTTCTTTTTTCTTTAATTTTATTTATTTATTTTATTTATGGCTGTGTTGGGTCTTCGTTTCTGTGCAAGGGCTTTCTCTAGTTGTGGCAAGCGGGGGCCACTCTTCATCGCGGTGCGCGGGCCTCTCACTGTCGCGGCCTCTCTTGTTGCGAAGCACAGGCTCCAGATGCGCAGGCTCAGCAATTGTGGCTCACGGGCCCAGCTGCTCCGCGGCATGTGGGATCTTCCCAGACCAGGGCTCGAACCCGTGTCCCCTGCATTGGCAGGCAGATTCTCAACCACTGCGCCACCAGGGAAGCCCCAGAAGGTGTCTTCTAACCCTCGGTCTGTGGGTGATCTTCATGCTATAGGCTCTACTTCTGGATGCTTCCTTAATTCTGCATGCCTGCTTTCTGACTTTTAAAACTCTGGTCTTTCATTCCTTGGTGTCGTGGACCTGGGGTCCTGGACAATGTGCACTGCCCACTGCAAGGCACCCCAGCCAGCCGGGTAGGGGAGGTATGTAGCATGTGCCAACGTTGAGAGCTTGAGCATGAATTTTCAAAAGATCAGAGGCACGCTACAGATGATCCCGAGGAGGAGATTGAGCCGTCTTGGATTAAGCTGAAGGACATGCACTGTTGCTTCTAGAGTGAGTCAGTTCCCATTCTGGGCCTGATCTCGTTATAAGAAATCCTGCTCCAGTCAAAGTCCCCATTTCGTGAGGTGGTTTCCAGACTCCAGGCATGGCCCTACCTTTCTTTATTCTGTTGAAGAGCATAATGTACGAGGGTACTCCCGGCCATTGGAGAACTCAGATGTGCCCTCGGTTTTTTTGGGAATGCGTTTGACCTTGGTTTTGTAATGGGACAAGATCCACGTGAGTATTTAATAAGGGGGGGCAAGGGCAGACCAGGGCAGCGTCACATCCACTGACAAGACAAGGCAGGCAGCCCCTTTGTCCAGCCTGAGAAATCTGACGAACTATTGGGACAGCCAGTAGCTCGGAGATCTGAGAGTGCTCTGGTGGGCCCTAGTCAGCACAGAGGCTGGGCTGTACAGCACCTGGGGGGCTGGCTGCGTGGCCCAGGTACAGAGCTTGCTTCACTCCAGAGTTGGTGGATTTAGAAAGCAACCCTTACTTTTGCTTTTGAACCTGAGACAGATGTCTGGGAACCATCGTGTATTGAGTCTTGCAAGCAGAGTTTGCTCTGTGTTCTTTGGTGAGCCCAGGGGTAGGGTTGATGGGGAAGAACTAAAATCAAATTAAGGGAACATGAGTGAGAAGAGTGCAACCCCCTTACTCTTCGAAGCTCTGCTCTGGAGTTACCGCCACTCAGGGAAGCCCGGCTGAGTGAGGAGAATCTATCAGCTTGTCTATTGTGGGCATGAGGCCCTTGTGTCGTGGCTGCCAGACCAAGTGACCCACCAGACCGGGGAGGAAGCCAGTGAGAAGACAGGGTCATTACCAGCAATAGTCCCAGTATTCTCAACTGGGGGGAAACTGGCTTCCCTGACCCAAATTATGCCTGCGACCCTGGATTCTCTCCTAGCAACGAGAAAATTAGGACTCCCTTCCTGAAAAAAAAGATGGGGTCCATTTAAACCTCTGTACCTCATGTGTTCTAAAATGTGTGATGAAATGAACCCAGATAACAAAGCTGAACTCTTTTAAAATGTGACTCTGTCCTCCAGAAACCTTGTTGATTTCTCAGCATAGGCAGTCTGAAAACATTCAGGGGTGGGCAACTGTTTTCTTAGAAGGCCAGAGAGCCCTTAGGCTTGTAGGCCCTGTGGTCTCTGCTGGGCAGCACAAAGCAGACAATAAGCAATAAGGAAGCAAATGGGCATGGCTGCGTTCCAATAAACTTCATTTACTAACACAGACAGTGGGCTAGAATTGGCCCACAGATCCCAGTTTGCTGGCCCCCGCTCTAGTATAAAGAAGGTTGTGTTGATGTGGTCACCCTAGAGAAGACATGTGAAAACTGTCCTCTGCCAGTGAGATGATGCAGGCAGGACCCAGGTCAGCAGCTACGACGTTCCATCTATTGCCATTTAATGCCAGAGATGTGAGAGATTTTCCAGAGAGAGAGAGAGAGAGAGGACTTGTAGACCCAGGTGGCCTGGAGTGGCTATTTCTGGAAGGTCACATCTCTACCTATGCATCAGAGACTTCCAGGGCTCTGAAAGGCTGCCCCCCATCATGGCCAATGCGGGCAGAGGAGGAAGACACAGGACCTCTTTCTTGGCTCTGAGGTGAGCTTGATGGACAGAAGTGTAAGGATAAAAAGAGGCAATGGATGTATAAGAGCTTGGATAAATGGTTCTCAGTTGAGCTGGTATTTTCTGGAAGAGGTGAACATCCACATGAGGCTATCGCAAGGAGATGATGTCACTGCCCAAATGTCTTTTGGTTGCAGTCAGCCCTTTAGCACTGAGCAGGCACAAATCTTACTTTCCATCAAGGTTATGGAGACACATCTTACTTCCTTGGGTCTGCCTTGCCAAGTCATTGATAGCGATTTCTTGGTATGTGGGACCATTAGCTTAGAAGACAGTTCTGGAAATTTTGTGTTGACATCTCATTGCCATGGTCTCACCGTTTCAGTTTCTACCCAATTCTTCTCCTGTTAGAAGGCAAGTGCTTTGGAGTAGGAAATAAGTCCTGCCTCCTCAGTCGTTGGCCAATAAATGGCTAAGGTCTGTGGTCAGTTAGGGATTTCCAAGGGAGCCGTGGTGGTGTACGTGAAAACACTGTGAGCACTGCATATGTGTGTATGAAGACACCGGAGCATGGGCTACTGGTGCACAGCCTATGACAGTTGGTACATTTTTGCGGATGATCTTAAGTTCTAAGGTGTGGCCCTGAAGCCAGCAGGTTCTAATGGAGAAAGGAGGTTAAATTAGTTAAATGGCAGAGGAAGAGAACCACAAAATCCAAATTTGCCAAGCGGACAGGTGCCCAGGCTCAGCCAACACGTGTGAAGGCAGTGAGCCTAGGAGGCCCAGGGAATCTCTGTTGTAAGGTCTTGTCTCTAGAGCTGCCGTGCTTTATTTAAAGCCAGATGAGCAATCCTCCTCCTCTTCCTCTTCTTCATGAGATGATTCTCCTATGTGTTGGCTTGCAGAGACTGTGGATAAAGCACAACTTTCGCACTCGCTTTCTTTGCCCGATTTTATCAGTTACAGGTTGGTCTTTGACTTCCATAGTCCAGCCTGCTCCCAGTAATAGTGTGTGTACAGGGCCTGATGTCAGGCCTCAGTAGGGAGGACCACTTGGCTTGTCCTGAAGTCCAAGGGCAGATCCTTTCAATTAATGCAAATCGCCACCCCTCCTGCCTGCTCTGCCCAGGCTGGCTGCATCACAACTGGCTGCAGAGCCTTTCCCTTTAACTCTGGTGGGACAAAGCACAGGTGTTGTCCCCCAGGGCCTCCCACAGAAACCAGCACCCTGGGCAGGCTCTCCCCTGCCCTCATCCAGAGGCTCTCCGTGCGCACCATGTTGACGAAGAGGCATTCTCTTCGGATGGCAGCCCTCTCCAAACTCTTTCAGCATTCTACTCCTCCTCCCCTTCCCTCTTTTTAAGTTAAATGGGAATGCCACTGACATGATGTCGTTTGCACTGCAGGATGACAGAACTGTTGTGTGAATACCATTGTATTTGCCAAATGGTCCACTCGTCATTTCAGAACAAACAAATGGATGGTGTCTGTAAGTCGGCAAACACTGGTGACATTTAGCCTTGTTTATGTTCCTTTCCTTTTGCTGCATATTTTTGGCTCCAAAAGCTACCGTCTGAATCAACAGTGCCTCCAAAGCAGGAGAAAAGTCTGGTAGCTTTCATTTTGGTTGCCGTGTCCATGTTCTCTTTGGATCGCGTGATACCTACTGCCCAGGATCAAGCCTGAGGTGGGAGAAGAGACCAACCAAGCTCTTTGGTTCAAAACATATATACAATGTTTCTCCTCCCTGATGATGACTTCAAATTGGGAGGGAGGAAGAGAATGCTGGGAGAAGAGAGTGTTGTCAGAACGGACACCCACATCCCTGGGGAAATGCAAACTCTCCAGGCAGGCCCAGCCACCGCCATATGCAATAGGAGCGCTGTGACCCCATGGCTGTCTTGAGCTGTGTGTGGGTACTCTTGGGCTTAAGTTCTGGCGTCTACCTTCTTAGGCTACTGAATCAAAGTGGTGGTTGGCACGGGCAGCCATCTAGCTGCCACATGTGCCACGGACCACATCTTAACAGCTGAAGGAATCAGGTTCTTTGTTTTTTATTTTCAGATGCTATGTGCCAAGCCCAGGTTTCAAATAAGCAGTAATTTTCTCCTATTACTTAGCGCTGATCAACGACACCTCTACATCTAATTGCCAACCTGTTCTAATCACATGGGCTCTTCTTGCTTTAGCCAGAGACAGAAGGACCAAATTTTATAAATATTGCTTTATTGTCATTACCCCATTAAACAATTAGGGAATGTGGCCCTGCCCTTGCTTTCAAATGCCTCTAGCCCACGTGGTTTCTGGATTGTTTAATGAATCTGCACATTTTCTTGCAGGTAAGTGACACCCCCTGTTCTAGTCGGTCTAGCTGGACTTGCCCTTGTCTGTTCGTGCTCCTCGGTGGCTATCTGCAGCTTGTTAATCGTGTAAAGTCAAGAGAAGAATGTATACACATATGTGTGTTGAATAAATAATTACTATTGGCATAGGTATGTGTATACACATGGCACACCAACCTACGGTATATATAGCAAAGAATCAGGGAGGCTAAAAATACTGCCCCATATGTTCCACTATTAGCGGAGGATGGTGAAGGCTTAGTAACTTGAACGGGAGAGAAAATTCCCTCCGAGTCATGAATTCTGCATGACACACGCTGGTGGATTCGAGGTCCCTTCACCTGTGGAAACCCTGATGGGGGGCCTGCTCAGCACAGCTTCTAGAGGCGGACCCTGAGATGGTCTCGTTGGCATTACTGCTTGTGTCTGATTGTCCTGTATTTTGTAACACTTTAGAAGAATCCAGAAAAGTGCAGTAATTATCTTTCTCCATAGTATTTAAGCAGTAATATTGCTAGTTTAATATTGTGTCAGGTCGTCATGTTAACCAGGAACAGATGACAGTAAAATTCCAGTGAATAGCACCTTGATATCCACTCCTTAAAAATGGTGATTGAAGCAAAATGTGTAAACTTGTACCAGGTTATCGTGTGCTTTGGAATAGAGTATTGTTGAAGTAATTAGAAGATATATGAAGGTGTTCCTGGTAATGAAGGCATGTAAGTTATAATAATTGTAGCTTTCTGAATAAGTGTCAAACTATATCTTTAAGTGTGCTGTATGCTGAGTTACAAGTTAGGTCATTTATGAATGGAATGTAAAACAATACTAAAAATGCTTCAATAACTTATCTTGGTATTGCTAATAAAAAAAAGCTGTGAAACATTAGTGCAGTTTTGAGTCATTATGTTAATTCACTCCACAACACCCTCCACCCTTTGACATCCCTCTGTCGGGAGCCCCAACAGGACATTCAGGGAAACTAGTGATGCTGTCCCATGGTTTGTTTTCTGGGCCACCTACCGCATTTTCCACCCGTCTTTAGGTGGACCCAGGAGTTACAATTCCTAAACATACAAATGTCAAGGCACCTCCTGATTTGGGTGGGGTGACCGTGGCGGGTCCAGGGAGTGCATCTCTCTGTACAAGTGTCTCTCGGGTGCGTGTCTAGACCGCACGATGGCTCACAGGCCCTGTGGGGGTCTGTGCAGGCCGCTGTCCCTCATCCCTGGTGTGGAGGACTACATCTGCCCGGCCTTCCTGCAGCAAATCATAACATTTTCTTTTCATCCTGTGAAGAGTAGTTTTACATGGAAAGGTACTTGGAATTGTTGGAGTGTGGAGTATTTTTGTCCACTGAGATTTTTTGGTTGTGCCCTGGTCTGTCGTAACAGGCTTCTGCCCGCCCCGCCCTCAACCCCATCATGGCAGGAAGGGTGCAGGAAGGAAGGATTTCACTTTTCTTTTGTATTGCTTAGTTTTTTTGTCCATGGGCTGGACTTCAGGCCCCTGCCACTTCAACGGTGTTTTCAAGCTTCTCTGATTGGGTCTGTTTTGTAAACTTCTAAATTCCATGCTCACTCTGTTCCCTGGCTAACTGCTCCAGGCGAGGGGAAAGGTATCATCGTCGTTTGACAGAATCCCAAGCCCCAAGCTTGGTCCCCACACTCCAGATAAACAAAGTGTCCTGTGTACAAGGGGCTGGAAGCCCAGAACTGTCCATTTGAACAAGCCTGGCCTTAGCAGCAGGACAACTGTATCACCTTGACTGCTGGAAGCATTCCCTCCAGTATTTCTCATGAAAGCTGTTCATGTGATCCCAACCCCAAAAACCATATAGTACAGGATTAGATTGTCTGTTATTTGGGGGAAGAGGTGAGAAGTGAGAGGTTCTGCGTCTGAGAATATGATTCTGTTTACATGAAGCTGAGAACACGGACTGTGGGTTCTTATGGAAAACGTGATGGACCCCCAAATGCCCAGCCAAGGTAAAGCGAAGTGATCCCAGCCACCAGGTCCTGGTCCATGGCCACATCGACCTGAGCTAGCTTTCACCAGCAGGGTGTAGGCACAGCCTGAACCAAAAGAAAGACTCCAGTGGAATTTCGTCTTTGTTTCCAATGACCCCCGAGTCTGGGGAACTGCCCTAGGGATGAGAATTCATCTCTGCCCTTTCCTGGGTCCCTGCCTCCTGCTGGCACCCGAGGCCTGCATCACTTCCCCACGCACACCAAGCCTCTGTGAGGGGTGCTGTGTGCTCCCTCCTTCAGGGCCTGAAGCCACGTTGGGTTTTAGATGCCACATTTGCGGCTCCCAAGGAGGGGTCACCACCATCCAATTCTGTGAAGGCAAGGGGCACCCTCTGCACCCCCCAGACCCATGCCTCCAGCCTGGAGATGTGGCCAGGACCAGAGGGCTCTGTTGAAGGGCTCAGGGTTGAACACATTGCCCCTGGCTCTGTTCTTCATTTACAGCCACGCGAATCCTTGCTGACACCACAGCACTGGCCTTGCCAGTCCGGCAGGAATGGGGCTGGGGGTCCAGTGCAGCGTGAGTGGCCGGGCCTTGGCAACAGAGGCAGAACCGCTGCAGGGAGCAGGTCACCCTGGCTTCTCACCCGGATGGCAGGAAGGCTCCCTCGAGCCCCTTATTCAGGCGCCTGTGTTCCCTGTTCCCTCCACGAGGGCCCAATCCCCCTAAGGGGGTCTCCATGCATTTCCACTTCAAAAGCAGGGGGTATTTCCTGGGCTGCTCCCCCGGGGGGACTTCTCAAGCTTAGAGGAGACCTTTGTGGATTCTCCTCTCCTGTTTTTTATGAGCCTCCTCCCCGCTCTCATTGCATGACCCTCCCTCGCCCTGCTCTCCCCATTCCCACCCACCTCCCCCTCATTCCCCTCATTCCTGCTGCCTCTGGGGAAGAACTCCCTTCTCACCAGTTGAGTGTTCTTGGGAACATCCTGTCTGTGGCTGTGAGGGAGCTGGGTGCATCCAGGCCTCTGGGGTGAGCTGACCTCATTCACAGCTCAACGTGGGGGCCGGCTGTCCTGTTTCTGGAAGCCTGCCACCCCACCCCCGCCAATCCCCACGTGGCATTATAACAAGCCCGACCTGTTGGGACTCAGATTTGGGGCAGCCCCAAGCATCTCCTATTTACTCTGCCCTTGGCCCTACAGCCTAAACCCTTCTAAGCAGCGATGGCCCACTGGTCTGAGGTGGAAAGAGGCCCCCTTTGTAGAGGAGAGTGGAGTTTCAAGGAGGTAACTGTGCCGTGAGATGGGATAGGCCGAGGGAGGAGAAGGCGCTGTGCAGCTCATGGTGAAACCCGGTCTTCAAGTCCACGTCTTCAATTACTCGTGCTGCGAAATGTGTTTGCTTTGATGAAATTCAAAGGCTCTGGCTCAGGGAAAAAGAATTTAAACTTTGGGAGACGATTACTGCCCACCTATAGTCACTTTTTCTCAAAGACACATCACTATGATTATACTACATCCCTAAATATGCAGCCGCACATGGACAGTGTTGTCTCTGCATGAGCAGAATCTGCTTCTTGAGCAAACAGTGTGCATTTTCAAGGTTAAAGTTGGGGAACTCTGCACAGCTATTTCATTAGCAAAAATGTCCATTTGTGCACCCAGAAATTGGCTGGCTTATGAGGAGTTTGTCTTTCATGCTGTTTGTGGAGTTGTTCAGACACACCCATCTAATGGTAACCCACAGCTCACAAGGTTAAGTTTTCTTTTTGAACTTCTGTTGTTGTCGTCAAATTAATATAATATGCTCTCAATTATCCACATAAAAGGAGAAAGGCAGCCAAGCGGGGAAAGAAAATTTGCAATTAATTTACCAAATTATTGCTCTTTTTATATGATGGACAAGTCACTTTTCTCTTTTGACTCAAGTATTTTGTACGTCCTCGGGGGAGGGCTAGGGCAAACACAAGGACGAGCCATCCAAGGTGTCCCTGCACCTGGGGCCGGGATGGAGGCTGGTGTCTTCTGGGGTGCAGAGGCCTTGGTGTTGAATCGGGGGTTCACAGAATGTGGGGCTCTTTCTTGTCAAGGAGAGTCCATCTATCTTCTCAGTCTTCTAGGAGCCCATTGCTTACCTAGTTGGGGTCTCCCAAGAGCAGACCTGAGATAAGGACCTGGGTGCAGGTCATTTATGTGGGAGGCGATCCAGGGAGGCACGGGTGAGGGGCCTAACAACAGGGTTGCCACTGCTCAGGGACTGGGCTTTGTCCCCTGGGGGTCCTCTAGGACACTATGTGAAGTTCATCTCAGAATCACCCCTGAGGGCTGAAGAAGCTCTGCGGCTCTCAGTCAGTAGTTGAGGGTCACTGCAGCTCACCCAACAGCCAAGCAGTCTTCTCATGGTCAGAGAGAAACAAGAGGCCATTGCGTCCCAGGGAACCAGAGGGGAAGGGGTGGGGCACTGACAGCATCCACCACAAGTGGGAAGCCCTTGGCCTGAAGGTTTTTACACCCCGGTGCACTGCAGAGGGCCACCAATCTTCCAGAGCCCAGGATGAGGGCAGATACACACTCCAAGATGCCTTGTGGGAAGGGAACTGCAGATTTTAAATATTGAGACGTGCACTCAGCTTAGGACCAGGCTTCCTGGAGACTGGATGGAGGGCAGTGTCTACAGCACTTGAGCTCCAAGGAGCTTGGACAAGTCCCCTCAGTACCCTCGTGTGTCTCAAATTCTATGGCTTTCAGGATCCCTTGTAGCTTTTACTTTTCAGGTGACCCTCTAGGACCTGGTCAGTCCTCGAGTCCTCATGAGCACTCACTCCTGCAGGGCCCCAGATGTGGGTGCCCAACTGGTCTTTCCACAAGCACATGAACATGTGGGGTTTCAGTTTGGGCATGGGGCATGTGAATACTTGCTTCATCATCAAGACATTTTTATTAACTCATAAGAAGAGCATCAAGGCATTTCTCTTTTAATTCTGGAAGTCAATCAAAATATTTTTTTTTAAAGAGGGAGTCAATAAAGCTGAATCTTTGGGTTCATAGTAGTGCAAGAAAAACCTGATTATTTGACTTTTTTTCTTTGCCATTTTCCAACCTCTTGTATTCACAACCGAGCTTGAGAAGATAGTATTTTTCATGATGATTAAGGTTTCCTCAAGTGCTTTACGGATATCAATTTTATAATCTATTGTGTCCCTCTTTGGAAAGTATGTAGGCCCTCTTGGGAGCCCCCCACTCCCACCCAACACTCCAACCCAGTAACACTTAGAGGGAGAGGAAGGAGGTATGGAGAGATGAGGGGTCATGCCGTACTCCATGCATGGGGCACAAGGAACAGGTCACATCCTCCTCCATACCTGTGACCTTTCCACTCTTCCATCCTCAGAGTTCCTTTGGCCACTCAAAGTGGCAAGCTGTTGGCTAGCAAGCCCCCCTAGTTTGGGGCAGTGTGTACTATCTCCAACTTTGAGCCCCTCAAGTCCTTGGCTTTTTGCTTTTGATTGAACGTAACTTGATTGCCTCTAGTTTTTCATCCATCCAAGGATACACTTGTGTACCCTTGTACATCCTCAAGACAATAAAATGAATATGAATAAGTTGGAAGTTGGCAAGTCGCCCACATTTTAGTTATTTTAGGATTTCTGCTGCCGTGCAGGTCTCAGGCAGGGCTCCCATGAGGACTAATACCCCCTAAGACCTTGCCAAGTGGGTGGAGAATCTGGGTAGAGTACTGCAAAGCAGGGAGCCCCTCATCCTTGCCAACCTGTACTCACCACATGAAGGCCTTTGTCTAGACAGCCTCACTGGGATTCTTTTCCATCCTCAGCGTGAACACCTCCACAGAGGAAGCTGTGCTATGTCTCAGGGATCCCATTCCTGGGATGTGCAGACATCACCCCTGTTCACTCCAACTGAGCTCTTTGTCCTGTTTTCTAACGCTGCAAAGGATTGACAATTAGGAGATTTTTAAAAATTTTCTAGTGGTCAACTAGTAGGAATAGGATTCTTGTACCATGGCTTTTTGCTTTACATGGAAACTTTGGGAGTGCTGTCTCAAAATCACACTCAGGCAATTAATTTTAAGTCGCAGGGGAATTTTCTTGAGGGCTTTGGGATACACGCCCTCACAAAGTGAGTAATCCTCTCTCCTTTGAGCAGGCGAACACCTGGATTTCCCTCATGTTGGGTGGTTTTGTGAAGTCCCAGCTCTGTTTCATGACACTGGGTTTTTCTACAGGAGACGCCTGAGCGCAGAGGCAGGCTGACCACGGCATCCTGGAACACATGGGAGGGAGAGGGTCTTTGGATTCGGGGTGGGGCGTGAGGGGCTTCCCAGTGGTGGGAAGAGACGTTCCTGTGGTCATAGTGCTCCCAGTCGGCCTTGCCCAGGCCTGACAGCCTGAGAGCCGGGGAGCAGGTGGGGCCTGTAGGCCTCGGAATCCCCAGCCTGGACGTTCTCCAGCCACCTGTCCCAGGGACAGTCTGGAGGGGTGGGCAAGCCCCAGGGGCCTGGGATGGGAGGAAGGGAGGAGAGAGAGCGCCACAGTGGGACCAAGAGCAGAAAAGACCAGACAATGAGAGAGGGGTGAAGAGAAGGAGACAGAGATGTGGATGGAGAGAGAAAGGAGAGAGGAGGAGGTGAGGTCAAAGAGGAGAGTAGGGAAAAGGCGTGAAAAAGGGAAACTGGAGACCTGGGAAGATTAAAGGGCAGGAAAGGAGACAGTAAGGGGAGAGAAAATCAGTATGAACAGAGTAAAAGAAACGTGGTAAAGGTGGCCTCTGGAGAAGTGAGGAGAGTGGGAAATAGAGTGAGAAAGAGGAAGAAGAGAAAAGCCAGCGGAAAGGAGAGGATGGAGGCAGGGAGGAACCTTCCGGAAGCCACCCGGGGTTTGCAGGTGCTGCTCGGAAGGCCTGCTTGTGTGGGCAGCGCTAGTGTGCTCACCACCTGGGTGAGGAGGTTGAGTGGCTGGGCCCCGGGAGAGGCCTGAGAGCAGAACCTGGTGGCCCAGGCCAGCTTCCCAGCAGCACCCTCCGCCTGCTGCCCGACCTCCAGCTTCAGGAGGAAGCGCTGCTGCAGCTCAATCAGAATTATTTACAAGATAATGGTCCATTGTTTGCACTAAGACAGATGTTGACTGTGGGAACTTTGTGTTTTATGCTCCTTTCCCTGCTCTGCCATCACTGGGTGCAGATGGGATCGAAGTAATGTGAGTTATTATTCCCAGAATTGGAAATTCAGAGGCGCCTTCCCCCCAGCCTAGGCTTGGCTGGGCAGCCGAGCTGGGCCGGCACCAGTCAGGCAGGCAGTGTGTGTGGGGGGAACAGTTGCTGCTGGTGGAGGGGTCAGCCCCCAGGGCCTGTGGTCCCCCTTCCAGCCCCTTGAGGCAGCCTGTGATTAAGAAGGTCTTGTTTCCTTGAGGGGCGGGTCAGTGCAATCGCCTTTTCTGGCGGACAGGAAGGGCACTCTCTGATTAAGATGCACTTGCTGTTTGTTGAGTCAGGAGGTCACCGTTGACATCTCAAAAGGAAGGTGGCCATCTGGCCCTCTTCTTGCCAAAAGGAAAGAGCAGTCCCTCTGGGGTGGGGGCTTTGTAGCCCCCCTTTATTTAAACTTACGAGAAGGCTTCCTCTCGTCTTCTGGTGTTCACTTGGAGGGCCAGATCTGGACTTGTGACTCCCTCCTTCCTCCCCAACGGGTGGGGTTGGCCAGATGAATGCCTGTCCACCGACTGACCCAGAGAGAGCCTGTCCTGCAGGAGGAAAGATGGGGCAGCGTGGAAAGATGTCCCTGTTACTTATGGACTCATTCCTAGCCTCCCCCTCCAGGTAGGTGGGCCACCCCAGTGTCGGCCCATCTTCACGGGAAGGCCCCCACACCAGCTGGTCCTTCTGCAGCCTTTCTGGTTCCCAGTCACTTCTGCATAACCAAACTCACCTGGTCAGCAGAACCCATCTTATGAATGAGGAAACTGAGGCCACCACATGTCAGGTGACTTGCCCAGTGTTATTCTTCTACTCAGTGGAAAAGCCTTCCAACTTCTCAAGTCGTGAGCATTCGATTAAAGAGCCTCTCTGAGCCCCAGCTTAGTCAGTGCACACGGGCACCAGCTGACTGCCCTGCCCTGCAGCATCAGGGACAGCAATTTACGGAGACACACGTGTCTGGCGCTGCACTCCGAGCCCGGCAAAGAGCACATGCTACATGATAGCGATTGGTATTATCAGCTATATTATACCTCTTCTATACTATGTAGTTGACCCTTGACCAATGCAGGGGTTTGGGGTGCTGACCCCCACACAGCTGACAATCTGTGTATAACTTTTCACTCCCTACAAAACTTAACTACTAATAGCCTACTGTTGACTGGAAGCCTTACCCATAACATAAATATTTAACATATATTTTGTACATTATATGTATTATATACTGTATTCTTACAATGAAGTGAGCTAAAGAAAAGGAAATGTCATTAAGAAAATCATAAGGAAGAGAAAATACATTTACAGTACATACATATATTTATTGAAAAGTATCTGCGTGTAAGTGGACCCGAGCCGCTCAAATCCATGTTGTTCAAAGGTCAACTGTATTGCATTTCCAATGTCAGGCTCTGACAAAAAAAAAAAAAAAAGAGTCAAAGTAATACAATATCATAGAGTCACATTTGGATGCTAAAACCAACCAGTAGTGGAAACGAGAAAGCCACTTTCATGGCAGCTGAGTGGAATCAGGCCTGCCATTTGGAGAGGCTGAGGAAGTCCGATGGCCATCACTCCTAACGCTGCCCCTGCCCCCTGGATGTCTTGAGAAGTTACCAGAAAGCAGTTATAACCTGGAGGTTTTGTCCCATTCCAAACCTAGCATCTTGGCTCTGGTGTTTAAGGACAATGACAGTTTCCCCCTTGATCTCTTCATGCCCAAGGAATGATCCCCTTACCTTCACCTGCAGGATCGGGACTTCTGAGCTATCTGTCCCTCCATCTACCAAGTTTGGTTTTAAATAATAAATACTTAACTATGTGCCAGGGCCAACTCCCATTCTAAATACCTTACATATATAATGCAAATGCTATTCTTTCATTTAATCCTTATAAAAATCGTGTGAGGTAGATGTAATTTTTATTCTTCCAGTTTTACATATGGGGAAATGGAGGCACAGAGAAGCCACTTACCTTACACAAGGTGACTCAGCAAGTAGGTGAGGATGCTGAGATTCAGTCAGGCAGTGGAGATCCCTGAGGGTGACATTTTGCTGCCTCACCTTGTGGTGCTTTCCTGTGCCTTTCACCCTTGTTTGGGATGTGTCAAAAATGAATAAACCAACCAACAAATAAATAAAAATCGCCTGTTCTTGCCATCTTGTAGCTCTGGGTCCCAGGAGAATATGCGGCAATTTCAAGCAGAGATTCCAGTCACAGACAGAACCTGGGGCTTGTCATCCAGGAGTAAACAGGATGGGGCACTGGGTGTGGTCAGGTGTGCTCCATGTGACCAAGCTGGCCTAGAACTTGCCTGTGACCCTGAGCAGGTCTCTTCCCATCCCCTCGGTGTCCTCACCTCCTCATCCACTGAATCATCCCAAGATTCCTTCCATCTCCCAGTCGGTGAAGTAATTATTCTTAGGACTGTATTTATTATACTTCTCAGCCTCAGGGAAAAAACTGTGTCTCCCTCGCCCTCCCCAAAGTGAGAGGGCCTCAAGGAAACCTGACCCCTCACCTTGCAATTGTTCCCTGAGGTCCAGGTGGGGGAGAGTGGAGAGTGGGTGGCCCAAGGCACCAGTGGACCCTCCAGACGGGGGCTGCCATGGGCCCAGCCCCCAGCTGTGAAAGCAGCAGAGGTCAGACTAGGATAATATTTACCAACCCTCTACTCACCGTGTCAGGCTCTGACCAAACCCCAGCGTCACTGGAGATCACAGATCCTGTCTTTTAAGGTCCCACAGAGCCGCTTCACATGCGACCAATTACCTCTGTCAAGCAGGAGAAGGCGGTCCTGCCTGGTGGGTGGGATCTGAACTTGAGCTTCCAGAGGTCGATGACGGGGATCTTAGGCCTTTGAGCCTGTCACTCCCCTATAGCCAGACCTTTTCTGTTAAAACTGTTTAAATTACAAACCAGTAATAAAAGGATCATATGTGTTTCCCACCGAACAGGTTCTTTAGGGCTATTATGATAATTAAAAACATATGGTGCCTGTGCCAGTCAGAGGGAAACCGCAGATGTACAAATTAGGTATTATATACGGGTTTTCTGCTTCTGCCCTTTTAAAAACGTCAACTGGAGAAGTTTAAAGAGATAAAATGGCAATTGTGCAGATAGTAGGTAGCATTTTGGTTTTAGAATCATTAAATACGTAAACCCTTTTCTTTAGACCGAATAGGAATAAATGGCTCCTCATCCGGGAAGGAGAGGAGAAAAGCACTGAGGGCCGGAGTTTACGGGGAAAAGGCCACGTCTCCACCACACAAGGTCCTGGATACCATGGAATCGTTCACATTTTTTATGATGTTGTTCTGCACAGACAAAGAGGGTTATGTGTATTAAATGTTGAATTATATTAAATTGGATTGATGGGAGCAAAGATAAGGATTTCTTTACATTCAACTTTTTACTTCTTGAAAGGCAAAGATGCAAGTATTGATTAATCTAGAAATAGTCATTTGTTTTAATTTAAAATATGCAATTGATTTTGAGAAGGTGATAAATACTGCTAAAAACAAAAAAAAAACATTGGGAGGGTTTTTGTGGCTCCCTGTCAATGGCTTTCCAATGCAGATGTACAGTACAAGTCAGGTTCTGCTGAGTTGTTCGTGTTGAAAGGATGCTGGGCTGTCTGGGGACCCTGGCAACATCCAGCCATGCTCTGGGGCGGCAAAGAGGATGCACTGGGCCCGGGTCCTGATGCCTTGGGACCTGGGCTCAATGGCCAAGAATTTAGCACTTTGTCACTGTATGTCTCTGCTACAGAAACCCAACTGGACTGCTGTAAAGAAGGAGGTGATGGGTGAACAGGTCAGAGGAGCATGGTCCCTACCAGCTCTGCTCCTCAGGGCCTCCATTCTTCCTCCTCCCAAAAATATGTCCTTCCTGAGACAATCCCATCCAGAACCAGGATGGCCTCATCCCTCACCTGTACCCCTTCCTCCATGTGATGTGGTAGTATCTACCTAGGAAAGTTGAGTAAAAAGTCAAATGTCGAATCAATACACATAAATGAGCAGAGAGGAGGTTCCACTTATCTGCCCAGCTGCCGGAACATTCAGATAACCAGAATTTTTCGAATCCTGGTGTGTAATTACTGAAATTCATAATGATGAGTGGAGACAAGTTATGTTCAACATATTTTTGTGTTGAGGCATTTATTATATTCTACATTTCTGAAGACCCTGATGAGGGTGGAAGGCCGTATTACCAGAAAGTGCCTTTTCTTAGTCACCCTGGCTGAAGGGAAGTCTGGGCTCCTTAGGAGAAATGTTCTTTGAAATTGCTGCTTAGGTGTTGAGTCTCTCTAACCCACTACTCTCCTTTGCCCACACCCTCTCAATGGTACAAAAGGCCAACTGTGCTCCTGTGCCCTTTTCTTTGGGGAGCTGTGACCCGAACCTGCCTCTGGGTCAGGTGGGCTCAGAGAGCTTGATAAGTCAGAGGAGGGTTCTTGAACCTTCTCTCTACTGTACAAAAACAGTCTGGAGAGCTAGGTACAGCAGTGGTTTTCAACCAAGCATGTTTTTTCCCCCAGGGGACATCTGGCAATATCTGGAGATACTGGAGACATTAGGGGGTGCTCCTGGTAACCTAGTGGGTAAGGACCAGGGTGGTTAGCAGTATCCTGCAATGCAGAGGACAGGCCTGCAAAGAATTATCAGGCCCAGAATGTCAATAGTACAGGATTTGAGAAATCCTGGTGTACAGGTGGGAGTACCCAGCCTTCAAGTGAAATTCCAAGCTGGATAAATGGTGACAAGTCAAGTGACAAGATTTACCACCCAACTCACGTCGTGGCATTCGGCTCGCTCCCCAGACACTCTCCCTCCAAGTCATGTCAACTTTGGACCTTATGCCTTTGTGAAAACATTGCAAGAGACCCGGGGCGGGGCGGGGGGATGGGAAACAGAAACTTCCAGCACATTTCTCCCAGCTCAAACTGGGCGTGCCGGTGTGGGGAGGGGGCAGCTGAGCAGACAGCTGGAGTCGGTCGGTCTTTTCTTCTCCCCCGTGAGGGAGAGCAAGCCTGCAGCTTTACTGCACATGTAGGTATTACCACTTTAACTTTTACTGAGGTAAAATAACACCTTGTCACTCAGCGCAAGTACCAATCACAAAATGAATTAATTGTAATAACTGTTGTCAACGGAACAAAGAACTTGTTGCTTTCCTAAGCAGATTTCAGCACCACTGAGAACTATATACAAACGTTCCCATTGGGCAGGCTGGCAGAAACTAGTCAGAACATAATTGTATCTGTCTATCTCTTTACTTTGTTTTTAAGGGCTGAGGAATGGAGTTAAAAACCTATATTTTAAACATATCAATAAATATACCCCTTTTTGTGTCCATGACGTCTCCTCAAAAACATGGACTCTTTAATAAATTGGCCATGAAAAAAAGCATTTGCTGCTGATGGTCCCAAATAAGGGCCAGCTGTAGAGGCTGCCTGTAGACTCGAAGTCATGAAGGGAATTATGCCCAATTACCCTCCCATAAAACACCCTCTCATTTCTGGGAGTTATCAAAGCACATCCCGTGGACAAGCGGTCAGCTGTCCCCTGCTCCTCAAAAGGAGACAAGTGGGCCCCATGCTGGGCCCGCGGCGCTCCTAACTGCCACCCCCCCTTCCCCCAACACCAGCGGCTTGTTTGCACTCGGCCTCTTTTTACAGTCGCCCTTCCCATTTTTTTGGTTCTGGCTTTTTCACATCTTAGCACGTTTCCCGCTTTAAGAGGCCCCGTAGGTACTCTTCTAAGAAAAGACTTGCTTCCTGGAGAGGGGAGGGCAGGAGTGGGCCAGGGGCTGGTCGCTCAGAAACCTGCAGCCAGCAGACCGTGTCCCTGGCAGGGTTGTGTGCCCTTCCACGGCAGGGGCGTCCTCTGGAGCTCGGGAGTCACTGACAGGCTGAGGGCAGCATACCTCTGTGGGTCTGCTCCCGGCTTTGCTGAGGTCCAAAGTTAGGGACCTCCCAAAGAGGAAACCCATGGAAGCTGCATCAGACGCACAGGCAAAGACCCTTCAGTGAGGAGCACAAATGACGGTGCCCACTTTTTTCAACAGGAATACAGACTCTCTCCAGTCTACACCACCTTACTCCTTTCTCCATGCCTCCTTCTCCTGCTGCCCTTCCAGGCTCTTTGACCTGTGTGCCCGCAACATCCAGCTCCATCCCAGGGTCTCAAATGCATGCCCCCCCCCCCCACAGCATCTCTGATGCCCCTCAGGCAGCCTGCTTTGTTTGTAGAGCTCATTGAGGCCAAAATTAGTCCCTCCATAATGAAATGGAAGATTCTTAGACTATCAGAGCTAGAAGTCACCTTAGAGGTCATTCTCCAGATGCAGATTAGGGAGAGGACTTGCCTTGCTTGTTGAACCAGAGACAACAGTTGCTACTTCCAGGTGTCTAGGCAGATCCCTGTGACTGGCCCTCATTCCACCAGCTGGGGCAGCCGTAGGCAGCCTCTGCCTCTTGGGGATCAGTACCTAAGCAGGGGAGGTGTTCCTGTGACTTGTCCCTGCAATGTTGGGGCAAGTTTTACTACGCCCCTCCCCCTGCAGAGGGCCAGGCCACTTGGGAAGCAAGGGTAAGAGGTGGGCTTCTTAGGTTAATGTAGCCCTGGATCAAATGCGCAATGAATTCGCACTTGTATAGTCATCTCTGGCTAGGACAAGCTGCCACTTGCAAAAAACGCTGAGAAGAGCCCTGATCTGAAAAGAGAAATCTCTCCTTCTTCCGAGGCTGCTCTTCTCTGCAGGGACCCAGGTATGCAGCCTGCATTGGGAAGGCTGGTTCCTGGTGCAACCCTGGGAGCGGGGACTCGTGGACTAATGGTCACATAAGGGTGCCAGGCTCCAGTGCTAAGAGGAGGCTGTGAAGTGGGACAAAGAAGCACGGAAGGGGAACAGCTGTGGGGTGTGGGGAAGGAGGTGGAAGGAGGAAGATCTTCTGCCGTGTGGGGAGCAGGCTGGGGGTTCCTGTGGCCTCCACCCCTGGACCCCACCCTCCACTCCACTGGCTTTGGGCTGGAGAAGAAAGAAACAGCATTTTCTCCAAATCTTTTAGAAAGGAGAAGAATCTGCAACAGGAAATGAATTTGGCCATTCATTTATTTAGCACACATCAAATTGTTCCAGAGAGTTGGGAGATGGTCACCAACAAAACAGTTGAGATTCCAGCCTTCATGGGGCTTACATTCCATGGGGGAACACTGACCATAAAAAAAGACAAATATAAGTTCAGCTTATGATAAATAATGCGAAGATGATGAAGTGGCAGAGGCTTAGAGAGTAACATGGGAAGGTCAGAATCACATATCGTGAAGGTTAGAGAGAACTCTCTGAGGAGGTGACACTGGAGGGAGCTGTGCAAAGATTAGGGGATGCATGTTCCAAGAGTGGGGAGAGTGAAGAGAAAGACTCTGGCATGGGAAAGGAACAGACATCTGGGGCTCTTAGCTCTCAGGCCTGTGCACCCTGTGTGTGTGACCAGCGTTTCCACAGGCTTTCCCAGACAATGAGATTTCACTGAGCTTCTCTATGGCCCTGCGTGGTCAACAGAGTTGGGACTGGGACTCTTCCCCAATTTTGCAGAGGGGGGAAGATGAAGGTCCAGAAGAAAACAATGACTTGCCCTGTTAGTTAATGGCAGTGAAAGTCAGGGTAGGTGCCCAGGCCTCCTGACTCCCAACGCTGGGCTCCTTCTGCTGCCCTGAAAACCTCTGCGCATTTGTGGGACTCAGGGTCTTCCTGTAAGCCTGACCTACCATGTTGGAGGACCGCTGGGTCTCGGAGAGGCACCATGACTGACTCTTTGCACAGTAACCCCACTCTTGAAAACAACACCTGAAGCTAAGAGAATTGGTCACATGACCTTGGGAACATGGCATCCCCCCATGAGAAACATGAGAAACACAGCCATCCCCCCAGGTCCCTCAAGATGAGGGTCCCTCATCTCCACAGACCAAGACTGCCCCTGGCAGAGTCAATTCTTTTGACGACAGCCTACAGTTTTCCTCTTAGGGATCCCATGGGTAGAGAGCTGGAGCTAGTCAGGACCCTTAATGGCCACATCCAACAAGTCACCTGGAAAACATGGACCAAAGCCTTGGAAATCTGAGTCAAGTTTCCTTGGAGAAAGGCAGATGACTTTCCACTAAGGACTGCTGCTCAGACCAGCCTGTGGCTGTGAAGTTCCACCCCACACTGACCTTGGCCGGCACTAAGTTCAGCCTCTCCTTGATGCCTTCTGACAGCGGCCTGATGATAGATGCTGCTACTCTGAGATGCAGGGGGACCCGTTGTCAAGACTCACTGCCCCGTTCTCTTTTCAGGATCCCTGTTCTTGTCTGGGCAAACTGCTTTCAAATGAATGGCTATTTCTGGATAATTTTTTTTAGTGTTTCTTCTCCCATCTGGTTGCTATATTATTTGCATCTCATGCCATCCTGGCCTCTGTGGGAGACAAGAGGTAGCCCACCTTTTGTATTAGCTGCGACACTATTTGTTTCCCAATACTAATAGGTGAAATAAGGAACAATAAGGAACAACCTTAAAACACCCTATCTGCTCTCAAAGTGAGACAGTTCAGTGGAAAGACTGCTTTTTTCCCCCAGCACTATTTGTGATGTTCTACGCACATAAGGGAGGATTTGCAGTGGGGCCAGAGGACTGGGATAAGCATGAACTAAGGTTGGGGGAGGAGACTCTTTGAGGAGAGGTGCAAGGCCGCTAGGTGGGTTCCTCTTCAGAGGACAGCCCGGGGATACGGCCTCCCACTGTTTCCTTGGGGAGGCTGGCTTGCAGGTGCCCCCAGGAAGTACATGACTAGTGCAGACGGCTGGTCCTAATAGCAGGGACCTGCTCCTTTCACTGCTGCCAAAGGTCAGGCACAGACAATGGGCTTGCATAGCAACAGGAGGGTTCAGGTTGGACAGGTGTGGACGCCAAGCCTTCCTGGTTTCTAGTAGATACAGAGCTCTTCTTACAAGGGTGCTTACGTGGAAGCAGGTGATTCTGGTGCCGTGCTGGGGAGAACTCATGACAGGCCAGAGCTTAGTGTGTTAACAAAAGTGAGTGTAGGCACTTCACCAGGATCAAGTAAATGTAAGCATATATATACACACACACACATATATACACATATATACAATGTAATAAATAAACATAAAAATAATACAAATATATTTTTAGTCAATGAATTTCCCCTCCTGGCCTCTGCTTCATCCTGTTGGAGTTATTTCATAGGTGGGACATGAAGTCATAGCATGGTTTGAATTTAGTCAAGTGCAGCCCTTCATGGAAGAGTGATAGCTGGAAGGACGAGGGCTGAGGTTCGACACCTGGGCTTGGCATTGCGCAGACACCTCTACATCGACACAGGTTGACACTGGCTTGCCTCCACCTGGGCAGCCCCTACCCCTCACCCCTTAAGTCTGAGCAGGGCATTCCTGAGTTTGCAGGAAACAAAGTCAGGAGGTACTATGCAGCCGTCATTCATTCTCTCACTCATTCATTCATTATTTCATTCACCAGTATTTATGGACCATCTCTCATATGCCAGTCACTCCTCCAAGCATCCGGGCACAGGGATGAACAACGCGGCCATAGACCCCAGGACCCTGTTTCCCCTCTGCTCTGGTCCTTTTCTAGGCACTGGAGACCCAGCAGTCAAGAAAAGCTCCTTCAGGGAGCTCACGTCCTTGGGGTGGGGTGGTGCCCCGCCAACCAATGAAGTAACTAGTCAGTTAAGGGGTTCTAAGGTTCTAGGGAAAAATGAGGTAAAGAAGAATTGGGTGAGCGCCAGGGCAGGGCTGCTACTTTACATGGGGGGATAGAGACACGGCCTGAGAGGTGACATTCCAGCAAAGTCACGAAGGAGGCCAGTGCAGGAGGGTCTGGGGAGCAGGCTGCAGACAGGGACAGCGCGGCCGCAGGCCTGAGGCCACGAGCCGCTTGTACCACTGGGGACACTGAGGGGAGAATTTGTAGAAGAGGGTCAGCAAGGGCCACGGGGACAGTCTACAGCCTGGTGGACCATTCTGAGGCCTCTAGCCATGGGGTCCTGCAGGCCCTGAGTGCAGAAGGGCCCTGCTCTTGGGAGAATGCTCTGCTGTCACCATCTTAAAATTCTCAATAATGTTTGAACCTGGGCCCTGCGTTTTCATTATGTGGTGGGCCCCACAGATCATGAGGTGGCCCGACCCCAGCTTTACATCTGCTGGGTGTGAGCAGCCAGCACTGGGGAGGGGCCCACGGTGTGGGCTGGGAGGGCAGGAGGCTGGGCAGGGGTGCAGTGAGTGACAGCGGCTTCGCAGATGCGGGTTTTAGTGGTGACGTGAGCCCAGAGGCTGAAACGGTTCCCTCCCTGAGCCCGGGCGCCTGGCCCCCGTGCTCTTCCATCGCCTTCCCTCTGCCTCCGCTATGCCCACTGCAGTCTTAGGCCCGAGCTGGGCCGTCCCTCTCCCCACCCCCATGCCCCTGGCCCACACATCCTGGAAGTGCCAGGCTCACTGTTGAACTTCGCTTTCCTTCCCGTGTGCTCTTTTTGCCTCCCTCTTCCTTACCTCCTGGGGGCGGCTAGGTAGCTGTCTGGTAGACACAGGTGGTCTTGCTCTTGTCTCAGAAGGAAGTGTCGACACTGGCCATTTTCATACCTGGTACTGTGGGCTAGAGAGCCAGGTTCTGGTCACAGGAGTGGGGACCTGCCGCACGGCGCCATCCGCTCTCTCCTCCTTGCTTCCCCCTGTGCCCCACGGGGTACACTTCTGGGCTCGGCTACCCTGGGAGGACTGCGGGTTCTGCCTCTTGCTGAGCTTCCGGATGTGCATGGGGCTTGGGTCTGTTTCTCGCCCTAGGAAGTGCTCTGAGCAACTCAGCTGTCCTCCTAGGTGAGCGGTCAGGTGAGAGGAGCTGGCTCTTTCTGGCTCGGTTCTTTGGGAAAGCTCACCCAAGCCTGCACATCGCGGCCTGTTTCCCTGATGCACGCTCCTCAGAGCCGCACTTTAAGTATGCCTCTGTGCCTGGTTTTATTTCCTTGGGATGTGAAGTCTATTTATTTCGTATGCTTTGCAGAGTATATGTTGAAAAATAGCCTTCTGATTTAAATAAGAAATGAAAAACAATCAACTCTTCAACTTTTACTTATTGTTTTTTTTTTTTTTTTTCTCCATTTCAACACCCCATCTCTTCAATCCCAAAATATCACACATAGAAAGACTTAAAAAATCAGATGGGGGTGGAGTGGTGATTGTAGCGTAAATTTGCTTTCTGGTTGAGGCCTTGTATGCCAAGTTCTAGTCTGAATTACATATTTACAGCTGAGTTATAAACCCCTGAAAAACAGGATTTATTATGGAAATAGTGACACCACCTCACCCAGTCTGGTGTTCTTGGGGACTGTGGTAATATAACTGTGCAGAGAAATCAGTCCATTAGTTAGTTATAAACAAAGGACAGAGATAGTAAATTAGAGTAGGTATTTCAGCAGTTTTCTGTGTATTTATGACACCAAAATATGCAGCTGCATTTTATTCCTTGAGATAGTATTTAAGTATTTTAGATTTAAAGCACATTTTTAGATATGGCCGTGGTGCATTTTTAGCCTTGGTCGTTCTTGTTCTTCTGTAGTTTTATTCGTGGTATTTTCTTCCTTCTCTGTTGCTCATTAGAAAAATGTTAAAAATCCATTTTCGTCTGATTAATAATAAAGCTGATCACATGTAACCTAATTTTCATTCCGTGCTGCCCCTGTCTGTGGAGTCATATACAAAGTGACCTTTGAATCGCCAGTGGACTCATAAAGTACAATAAGCACCATTGTCCTGTCAAAAATTGAAGATGTTTTACATCATTACAAAATTTAATGTTCCATCTTTTCAAATGCACTACTTTTCAAAGGCCACATTCCAATTGAAGCTCATTAAAATCAGACTCAAGTTTCCTGTGGTGGGGATGAAGAGAGTTTCGCAGGCAATGGGAGGAAAATGAATCACTCTTTTAAAACAGATATGGTTACATATTAGTTTTGAAAGGTACAGGGACGGCGGAGCCTTGGCTGCCAGCAACAGTGCAGCTTTTGTGCTGATAGATCCAATAACCGCCTCCTGGTCCCTTTGCCTTCACCCACACTGTGTCCTATTTACTTGGGATAAATCAGCTCTCTAAATAAAATTGTTGTTTTAAAGTTCCGAGGTGGAATGTGAAGGGATTTTGGAGGAAAGCTGTAACATCTGCCCTGCAATTTCAGATTTTTAAAAAAATGTTCATCTGACTGAGAGACCTGAAAGTTTGGAAACTGAGTCACTGGAGGGGTTTTCCTGCGGGTGAGGGGGGAGTTGGCCAGTAAAATGCCATGATGCTTCCAGAATTGGAGATGCCCGTTTGACTTAAGACTCAGCTGTGCCATGTATTAGGGATGTGTCACAGCACAGGACCCGGGGGTTCTGAGCCTGGCTTGCAAAGAAAACGTGTTCAGGTTTTCTGCTCAGATTCTCTCTCGGTCATAGTCTTGGTCTTCTGCCTGTTTCTTGGCCACGTCAGAGCGCTGAGGACGTAGCTTGGTCTCACCTCGGTTTTTCTGGTGGATCCCACTGCTGTGAAGGTGTTGGCGTGTGTGACGTAAGGAAAGCTCTCTCCTCACATGGGGCTCTGCTATTCAAAAGTTCCTGTTTTACAGAACATGAATGCATATACCCTTCAGCTGCTGAAATACCGGTCTCTTCCAGAACCATCTCGGTTGGAAAGGTGTCCACTTCCTGGTGCAGTAATGATGTCTCAAGGCTGACACTGCTCACTTTAGGCGTGGCCCTCAAAGGACTCTTCTTACCAGATCTTTCCTAAAATCGGGCTTTAGTTCCTCATTGATTAGGGTTTGGCATTTAGTCGAATGAGGGTCATCCAGGTTCTTGACAGACTCTTTTCTACCGTAGTGCCCTATTTACAAGGACAAGCTTTAGCATCAACTAGAATTGAGTTTGTGTCCCAGTTTTGCCCCTTGTAGTTGTGTGACCTTAGACAGGTTGCTCTGCTTTGCTGAGCTTCAGATTCCTCATGGGGATAATGCAAGTATCTACCCAAAATGACTGTATAATGTCATGTATGCAAAGGACCTAGAACTGCATTTGGGGCTGAGTTATTGATCATTAGGTGTGAGCTACTGGCTATGACGGTGGCAGTATTAGCTGTTTTAATTATACCTAGAAAATCACTGCTAAGATCCTTGGAGTGTAAGAGAGCTTAGAGAGCTAAAACAAGGAGAGGCAAAATGTTTTGTCCCTGGTCACAAGGCTAAATGTGGTTTTTTCCACTACAGTTGTAGCAGTTAGCTACTGCTGTGTAATAAACCACCCCAATACTTAGTGGTTAAAATGACAACAATACATTTTCTCTCACTGGTCTTTGGGTCAGCTAAGTGATTCTGCTGATCCAGGCCAGTCTCAACTGATCTTAGCCAGACTTGCTCATGCCTCTGTTCCTGGCTAGCAGGCTGGCTGGTCTAGGGTGGGCTTGGCTGGGGCTACTTGGTTCTGTCCCATGTGTCTCTCCTCCTCCAGCAGGCTGGTCTGGACTTGTTCTCATGTCAGAGGCAGGGGTCCAAGAGAGCAAACAGAAATGCAACAAGCACTTTTGCTTGACTCTGCCTGCATCAAGTTACTGTTGTCCCATTGACCAAAGCATGCCACCTGGCTGAGCCAACAGTCAGTGTAGGAGGAGGCCAGCAAAGGGCAGGATGCGAGGAGGCATAAGCTTGCAGCCACTAGCGAGACCAGTCAATCTCTTTCTGTCCCTAAATCCCCAACAGACACATCGAGTGGTGTGAACAGGATGGAATCAAATGTCTTAGAAGAGAGTTTAAATCTTCTGATCTCAGGACACCACTAACAGTGAGATGTTCCGTTATATTGATCTAGTGTGTTCTGAGGTCCTATCTGCAATGGCCTGCTTTGCCACCACTAGACACATCCTTTCCATAATGGAAACCTGCTTTTTTTTTTTTTTCTTTCTGCTGGTAGACTCTCTCTTTTTGAGAACACAGTCTTGGTTAGATATTCTGGCTTCTTGACTTCCACAGGTGCATGGTTGGAATTGGGCAGATGTGATCACTGAGTGTGAAAGCCCCATCCTCCCTCTCCCCTCACCCCTTGCTGGCTACCTCCCTTCCCCTCTGTCCCTCTCTTGCCGTCTTGCCCTCAGGAAGACCCACATTCACCCAGTAGTTCTGGAGTGGAGGATGCATTCTAGCTTCCCTGGTGGCCGACATTCCCACAGGCCACTCAATCCTCTCCCTTCTACACCCCCATCTGAGCTCTGATTCTACTTATACTGTTGGGGTATGAACTGCAGTAAAGGGCCGGCTCTTAAGAGAGCTGGAATCTCTGTAGCAAGTCCCTAGAATGCACCTCCTACCCCTAATGGCTAGAAGATGGTGTCTCCAGGGCACCAGCATCCGGAATCTGACCCCATGAGTGTGGGTGCGCTGAGGGCAGCGGGGTCAGACGCCTGAGAAGCAGTCATGAGCGCGGCCCACCTGAGCCTACACAAGCAAGGCTACACGTGTGCACCTATGGCATGTGGGGAGGAGCTAGGAACTAGACCACCATCTGCTTCTCCAAAGAAGGGCTGGGGTGGGGCCCAGGAGCCAGACAAGCTGCTGTTTCTCAGCTAGAAGATTCTCTGGCCAGGAAGTAGCCATCACAAAGTCTTCTGTGTTCTGATTCCTGGGACCTGTGGGGAGCCCTGAAACAATGGGGCTCAAGGAAATCCCAGCTCATCCCCAGGCCTCAGATGACTTGAGGCTTCCTGCACTTTTCTTCCTCCCCTGGGGACTCTTTCTCACCAGGGCGTCCTTGGTGGTCAGGCAATCCCAGCTCCTGGCTTCCAGGTGCCCTTTGCAAGCCCTCCCTGCTGTGTGACCCCACAGATGCTGTCCTCGGAGCCCTGGGTCATAGGTCTCTGCAGATGAGATGGGACAGAAGTTGTGCCCACAGGAAGTGGGCAGCTGTGGTCGCAGGTGGGTTCAGCATTTTCCAAGACCTGTGTGAGTCCATCAGTCCTCATTTAATCTAGAAATGGTTTCCCCTGAAGAATTTGTATTTGCTTCGGGAATTATGAGCACTGACGGTTTGCCTTAGAACCTCCAAAATCTGAGATTCCATCTGCAAGCAGATCTTATAAAAGCCACCATACAGGTTCTTTAGGAAAAGAAATGGTAACCAACTGATAAGTTCAACTAACTCCCTCTGCCTCTAAACTTATAATAGAAAGTTACAGTTGCTCATCATGGTTGAAGACTTGTTTTGAAGACCAGAGACGGTTCTTGCAGGGAACAGAGAGAGGCGGAGACTGGCTGACAGGGCTGTGTTCCTCGTTTGGAGTATTTTCTGGGTCTCTTGAGACTAGAAGCAGGATGGTAAAATAATGAATAATATAATGTAAAATAATGTCTGAGAGACAGGTACCAAAGAACCCAAAGTAACTGGATTTCCGAAGGGTTTGAAGTGGACTTCTGGGAGGGAGAGAGGATGGGGAAGAGGCTAAGAGACCCCAGCAGGGTTTCACCAGCTATCAGGCAGCTCCAGAAGCTCTGGCTCACAACTGGGAAAACCTGAGGGTTGGGAAAACAATGCAATCTGGCAGCTCAGGGAAACGGAGGCAGTGAATCACAATGGGTAGAGCATACACCAAGCAAAAAGGAGGGAACCTGAACTCTTTAGGTCATCTACTGCTGAGGGAGTGTGTTGGAAGGGAGATTTTGCTGCCAAAACAGTTGAAAACAATTTATTTACGCTCTGGGGCTTCCAAAGTTACAATGTCTGATGATCTGAGTACTGGTACTCATTCCTTGATTGACCTTGGGTGAGTCTCAAACCCTCTTTAGGCCTCAGGTACCACATCTGTGCCAAGAAGGGTGGATCCCCAAGGGCCCCAGTAACACCAATAGTCATGGGGCTCGTTGGAAGGAAACCCTAGCCACTGAGTGGCTTTTCTAAGGCCAGTGGAGGAGTGACAAGAGTAGGGTCTCCAGGCAAGCCAGGGCCGTACTGGGCAAAGTTACAGGGAGAAAGAGGCTCAGAATCTTTGGCCCTTCTCTGGACTAGTGGGGAGATGCCACTAGGGGCCCCAGCAGTGGTCCTTCTGCCTGGTCACAGGGCCTGGAGTGATGTCTTTGAGATGAGGAGAGGCCATTATCAGGCCAGGCTGGCAGGCAGGTGCTACACCTTACTTTGCTTCCGCAAAGGGCTTCCTGAAGGCAGGGGTATGGTTTGGGGTGTGAGTGTGTATGGTACCCTACATGCAACTCAGCCCAGATGCTCCAGGGCACTCACACCTGGAGCTTGCTTAGTGCGAACACATGCTTCCTTCCAGATTCAGGGCTCTGGCCAGGGTGGCCCTGAGGCTGGGCTCCAACATGCAGTGTCCTGCTGCCAGCGCTTCCAGCAAGTGGAGGGGTTCCCTCTCCTCTGCTCCTTGTGGGACTCAGGCAGATAACACCTCTTAGCTTCCACGTTATTTACATTCTCAATCCCCCTAGCAGCAGGAGGAAGGGATCAGTGGGAAGAAAGCTGTTGGTGAAGGTGCAGTGTGTTTAGTCTGGGTGTTGTAGAACATGTGGCTTCCCCTGTGGCCCTGCCATGTGATCTCTTTCCCCAAGGTGTGGCAGCACTCCTGATTAAATACAAGTGTGAATATCTCTACCTGTGAATATATATCTCTACAAAGCACAGCTCAGACAGTGTTTGAAGACACTGGAGACTCAACCTGGAACACTTTCTAGCTCCTCCCTACCGATCCATGACCAGCCTTCAGGATGAACCCTCTTTTTCTGTTCTTTAATAAAACCTTTCAGAACCACACAGGTCTGTCTCTCTCCTGCCTGACTCCTTCTAATGTCTCAGATCTGCACCTTGGAGAACTTGCACCTTTGTTTGTATGTCTTCCTTTCACCGATTGCAGCCTTGAAGTTTATCTTTTCTCTTCAATCAAATCTACCTTAAATACAGAGTCTTAAGCACACTGAGAATGCCCAAGAAAGATGCTGAAATTATCCACTGGAGCAATCCTGGTGTTGGCAGGAACAGAAAGTGCTGTTCCCTGTGCACAGCGTCTTGGAGGGGCCGTAATCACCATGAGGACAACAGTCAATGTATTCCTAGCTCCCAGCACAGTGCCTGGTGGAGGGAAGACCCTCAAAAATCATTGTAGAGTAATGAATGGCACAGTAAGTGTCAGGGTGGGTGCTGTTGCTTGGTATCACCCAGTTTTTGTGCATCTAGAATCGAGTCAGCCCAAGTTATCCTCAAGCCCTCCATTGCAAGCAGCCCACTCTCATCCCCGCCACCACACACATCTTTTATATCTTCACCTCTGCAATCTCCTATCTCCCCTGAGATGCATCCCACCTGGAATGCCCTCCGCTCTCACCACCTACCCAATATTCAAGGCCTGCATCACGTCTCACATTCTCTAGTAGCCTGTCCTGTTGACCCCAGGCAACACATGTCTTCTCCCACTTGATGACCACAGAACATTCTCTCATTGTCTGTACCACATAGCTTGACATTTGAAACATCAGCTTCAGCATTTGTCACACTGCAGTGGAAAGTGCTGGAGCTAATTTCTTCATTTATTCAAGAAATATGCATTGAGTCCTACTCTGTGCCAGGCACTGTTCCAGCCACTTGAACTATACCAGTCAACAAGATAACCCCCCAGACTCCCCCAGCCCCACAAATCCATCCTGGAGCTTACACATAGTCAGTTTGCATCCCAGCTCTACCACTTAGTAGCAATGTGTCTTTAGGCCAGTTATAAGACAGTTCAAATGCTGAGTTTTATTAGCTATGGCAGGGAGCTGAGAGGGTGAATTTGTGGAGCTGGAGGAGTGGCCAGCACGGGAGCACCTTTGAAAACCAGCCCAGAAAGCCACGGAGTTTCTTTCCTTCCTCTCTTCCTCCCTTCCTTTCTTTCTCCTTCTGGTGCTGGGTGTCAATTCCAATACCGAATATAATTTTTAAAAAGGCTTTCCCGGCTAGCCAGCTTCTTGAGGATGATCATCAACTGGTAAATTATTTGCAATCACTTCTTGAGGCAATTGTACCTTCTGGAAATTAATTAGATTTGTAACACATTTAGCCGGCTTTTGGCCTACCTGGAAAATACTGTGTGGGTTGAGAGTACCATGAGGATTGTAAAGTATTTAAAATGCAGTATTGTAGTCCAACAAACATTTGTCAACATTATATAATAATCTATGATCAAAGCACTAAAACTTGTCAACTCTTGGAGTCAGTTGCATTCTCACTCTACGACTGAAACTCATTTAAAAGCAAATGAAAGTCCAGAGGATGAGATTCAATTAAAATTAATTTCAAATACGGAAAAAACGATTCGCAATGATATAAATCAGCACACTGTTATTGCCCATTTTATCTTATCCTATAAGGGACACTCTAAAAACAACCAAAAAAGATTCCTAAATGAGTGAAGGGCAAATTGTGTGCAAATAACATGACTTTGGCCACACGTGTCTTGGGAAAAGATTTGAAAGGAGTTAAGATGCCCTTTTCCTCCTAGATCCTCATCTAGCCATTTCCACCATTGCTACTTTTCTGGACTGAGGCGTAGCAGGAATCCAATTAAAAATCTTTCTTTTTTTTCTTCAGTTTTTGAGTATGCATGCAATGTCACTGATAGCAGGATCTCAGCAGAGAAATTAACTTCAATAATCTATGGATTACAAGACATATCAAACCTTCAAAGCAACCCAATGTTAGATCTATTCTCAGAAGGGTTTAAATGACTTTAATAGTTAACAACAAATGATAGAATGCATTTTTCCAACCAAATCAAGACCAGTTGGCATTACTCTCCCATTCTCCAAGTCTCTTAACTATGGCAAGCACATTTTCCACCACTCATCGGAAAGCTCTTGAGGTGCTTGCCCCCGAGGGGTGCCTGCCATCTGCCTCTGGGAGTAGCAGCATGGCAGGCTCAAGGCTCTAGATAAGACTGTCCAGGCAGCCTCCGCAGGCTGTGGTCACTCACATCCTTTATTGTCAATTGAGCTATTGATCTTCAGCTTCACAGCCTGGAGAATTCATTCCCTGAATGAATTAACAGGTCGTGTTTCAGGTGGCAGCATCCTGGAAGGGAACCCCATCTGCCAGAGGGATGGCTGTGGGTGTGGCGTCTGCACCGCTGCAGGGGTGGAGGCTCTCTTTAGGTGAGAGAGTGGAGAAGCCTAGAGCATGCACGGCTGCAAACCCTTTCTGACCTGCGTAGTCACCATTCAATTTGCAGCAGCCAGCAGCAGTGCTGACTCTGCGGTTCACAAGGTCGAGTTGAAGTTGCTTCTGGAACTGGTGCATTAAAAAGGTACTTCTGTTTGCTAACTTACTGCAATTGGTCCATGCATGGCCTTGCCACTTGTGGCACTCTGCCTCCTCCTATGAGAATCTCACTAGATCTCATAGGCCCCAGCTGCAAAGTGCATTCAATCTTCATCCGGTAGCAACATGTGGCTTCCCAGGGAGCTCCCTCGGGTGGCAGCTGTGCCTTGAATTGCAGATGCACCTGCCAGGCTGGAGGTCAAATTGAGGCCTATCTTTACCAGCTCAGGTGGCCATCTGGGGCCGTTCTGGTGGACAGCACCCTTGCAGAACAAGCAGGGTGTTCTGGCGCCTGACCTTGGCACCCCTGCAGCGGTGAGAGGCCGGGCCCAACCCTGAGCGCATGACTGATGCGGTCATGCCTGCATCAATAGATGCTGAGTGTCCTGACCACAGTGGTCAGCGATAGGTCCAGGGCGATACCTGTGTGGGCCCAGATACCCCATTTAGGGAGGAGATTGACAAACTGGAGGTCAGGCAAAGGAGAGGAGCCACATGCAGTGTGTCCTGTGTGGGCACATGCCACTCACCGAGGACTCGGTAATAGTTTCAGATGACCCACAGCCTACAGAAATGTCAGGGGAGATGAATTCCCTTTTCAGTTCTCTCTGACCTTTCTGATTCAAACCAAGAAGAAAATATGGGTTTGGTGCTGCTCTGTCTTTAATGTCTCCCCAACATTTACTAATTACAGTTTTTAACCGAGAAAGAGAGTGTCTTAGTCCCAGAGCCTTTTGAGCAATTGATTCTAGCTGCAATTGAGTAACGCGCTCCTGTTTTCATTGTTTCATTAGTGTGACTATTTCCTAATTACGTCAAGTACTCCTGGGTTTCCATTTATGGTTCTGATAGAAAGCTTCCTTTTAGAATAAATGTAAAAAGTAAAAAGAGCCAGTTTGGTTTTTTTTTCAAAAAAAAAAAAAAGAATTAAGGAAATGCTAGTACAAGGGATAGGAGAATATGGCTAGAGTCACAGAGGCATAGTGACAACAGGCGCAGTTTGGGAGCCGTGATGGGAGGTGCGGCTGTAGGAACAGGGCTATTCAAGAACCCGCTGAGGTGCTTAGCTTGGTGGTGGGCGCGGGGTTGTTTCTGGACGTGCTGGAGCCCCCAGGAGACCTCAGAACGGGGCCGGGGTGAAGTTGGAGGACACCGCACATAGGTTCAGAATAGGAAGGGACCTCCTGGTGCTTAGCAGTTCCCACTCGGAAGGATGCTTCGATGCCGCTGTGTGGAGGGCTGTCTGCAGTGGCAGCACCGCCTGGAGGGAGGGCTCAGCCCCACCCCAGGACCCTGCTGAGCCCAGGGTTCTGTGCACTTCTGTTCTGTTGCTCTTGCAGACCACGAGGGGTCGTGACGCTGACTCTTCCCGTGGGAGATGGCAATTAGATTGGCACCTCCACTAAATAGGTCGCTTGAGCAATGAGATGTTTCCGTGACTTTCTTGTGAACTTGAGGGGCCCCAACCACAGCTCTTGTTTTGCTTTGACTGTCGTTGCTGTTGAAAGAACTGGTTCTGCTATCAAATATCTCCTTCTAGGGACCGTCCCCAGGTTGTGGATGTCTGAGAGTTTAGTACCAGTGGTTTATTTGGGATGATCTCAGGAAGAACAGGTAGGGGTGTGGGGAAGTGAGGCAAGGAAGGGAAGGGAATAAAAAAGGGCACCCCAGGACCACTCCCAATTTTCTCAAGCCGGTTACTATGGTGGCCAACTGGAGTTCCACTGGGGGACAGCAAAGGATAATGAGAGTATGCCTCAGAGTTTTCCCAGTTGAGAAGCCAGGAAGCTGGGGCATTTAACCCCTGACTCCCCATTCCCCATTATTTGGGGGTTTCTTCAAGGGGAATGAACCCTCTGGCACTTCCAGCCAGCCCTGAATGTAGGCTACACATGTTTCCATGTCCTGAAAAATGCCTTCTGACAGCAATACCTGGGCGTCCCTCCCAGCAGCCTTTGGTGGCAGAGGTGCGTGTGGAGTGGAGTCTGGGTAGGGTGCTGTCAGCAGCTGCCACAAAGGATCTTCTTTTAAGATAGTGAAAAGTTGACTGTATTTAGAGCCAGCCCTCTGGATCCATCCAGGTGACCCACTTTTGCTGGCTGGGAGAGTCAACCCTGCCTCTTCTTCTCTTCACCCGGTCGGTGATGACTTGGGGCATGCCCATGCCCTGGACCTTCTTCACGGGCCCTTTGATCTGCTGCTTGCAGACTGTGACACCCTCAATGGATGCTGGAGTGTTGTCCTCTCTTCCTGGTGACTCGTGGTAGGGGTGAGCTTGACAGTGTCCTCATAGTCAAGCTTGTTCCTCTGGAGCCCTCTTCCCAGGACTCTTGGTCCCTGATGTCTTGGGACACAGAGAATGGGTGACATGCAAATCTTTCTGTGGTGCCAATTGCCTTTCAGTATGGCTCTTTTGGACTTCAAAGCCTTTGCTTTGCCTCTGGTTTCAGGAAGATAAGTGCTCTTATGTTTTCTTTTCCTATCATCTCCCTGAAAATGGTCCTATAGTGGATTTTAAACCTTTCCTGCCCTGTCCATGCAGTCAGTTTGTACTACAGTCTACAATCCACTTGTAGAGCTGGAATAAGCACCACTCTTTCTCCTGGATATTGCAACCCCAGAAAGAGTGGAAACATGGCCCAGAAGACTTGGGCTTAGGTGTCACTGTATCAGCCACCTCCAGATCCCCTTTATCCTCTAAGGCCAGTTTCCCCAGCTGCAGAGTGAGTGGTGTGTACGTGAGTGTCTCAGAGGACCCTTCCACGTCTAGGGTTTGTTTTCTGTAGTTCTTACTAAGCCAGCACTTACAATAAAACCTCTTTGATGGCCAGCTCTTTGAGGGAAGGCTGGCCATAGGGAAGAATGGCTGAAAACCTTCCCAGGTAGCAGGGAACTGGCAAGTGGCAAGGGGCCGCCTGCAGGAGGATGGAAAAGACCCAGGGCTTCTAGTGTGTCCTGAGCCACACTGCCCTGTGCAGGTCCCAGCTGTGCACAGAGGGGAGAGCCTGGCACAACTAGTTCTGCTTCCCAGTTAGTGGGATCAGTGCTGACAGACAACTGATAATTCACGGAGGAAAGGCAAAGACAGTTGCCCCCGCCCGTCTGGTGGCAGAGAGTTCAGAGCAGACGCAGGTAACACCAGAGGAGAAATGGCCATTCCCCTTGCAAAAGCAGCAGTCAGGTTTGCGATGTCAGGGCAGGTGTCTGGGGTGTTCTCATTGCTCACGCTCTGCAGAATCGCCACTTCCTTCTCCCCTGAACCCCCTCAGCCACCCCATTCAACTGTCCCATACCGACTCACCCCTCCAAGTCACAGCCAGCTTTGATGGGTCACGGGAGCAACTTGGGAAGGGATGATAGGCTGTCCTGAGCTTTCCAACACAAACCGTAATTTTATTAAAAATATAAGAGAAACACATCCCTTGGAGAGGAGCCCTGCCCTTCAGAATTTGTTTTCAACATTCACAAGGTGGCCTTGGAAAAGTTTCCCAGCGCGGTTTGGAAAGCTTAGTACTTCCTGAGCAGGTGCGGTGCGGTGCATTTTCCTGCACTTTGGAAATCATTTGCATATTTATAAATTTAAGTATTTATTTTCATATTAAAATTAAAGCTCTATTGTCTTGCAACTAGCCTGCCTTGTTCTGCCACTCCAAAACAAAACCTTCTCTGGTGTGATAACCTTTATTTATAGATGGCAATAAGCATATTTAGCAATATTATTATTCATGACCCTTGCACTAAATATCATAATCAGAATACAGATGTGCAGGGTAATTTCCATGCACAAGTCACTATGCATCAAATTCTTGCAAAGCAAAAATAGCATTCATTTTGGGATAAATTATCCACTGGTGTTGCATCAAGGTGTCAAGGGGGCACAAAAGATTTCAAGGAGTAGAACTTGGAAAGACTGTTCAAGCCAAGGGGTGCCCAACACCTGGGGAATGCGGTGGGATTTTCCTATTCCCCCCTTCTGGTAACTTGTTTGATTGCCTCCTTTTCTTGGGCCCATTTTTAGGATGTGGAATGAAAGTGGGTCAGGCAAGTGGGTGTCTGGATACGAAGTGTGGCGGAATCAAGGCATCCCTCAACCCATTCCCCGTCTCTTTGAATATCTTCCTTACTTTTGTCAGACTAAAGATGCAGATTATCGGATAAGCAGCACACCCAGGCTCAGCTCACTAATTGACTGAACAAGACGCGGTCACACTTTACACACCATTCCATAATGGATTTTCATGTTTGTGAATCCTAACTGGCTGTGGAAATGAAAAGCAAATGTCTCATAATCACAAATATCTCCTGTTCTTTTTTTTCTAAACCCAAAGATTAAATCAACTTTACCCCTCATTTGCCAGCAAGTTCATGGTCATAGAAGGATGATAAATGATTGGGTGATGGACACATCCGTTGTGCTACTGTTTAGCAAATTCTTATAAGTGATTGCTAGATAGAACACATTTCTCAGTTAGGTGTTACATGAATAATTGGTATATTAAAGAAAGTGTGAAATAAACAGGTATAAAGCTTGAAATGCGCTTATTATTTGCTGAGGTTTTTCACATTCATACCACTTAGAAGCCATCGTCAGGTTCAGTATCTTCTCCCATATCTCTGGAGCAGAACCCTTCATTAAACCTGTTGTGAAAAGATCCTTTCGTGCAAATGTTATCAAGTATTTATACCTACAGCCTGGTGGATCAGAGAGAAGATGCTGTGTGAAAACCACGTGGCATAAAACCACTCAGAATACCTGCATCTGTCAGTCTGAGGGTGGGAACAAGTGGAGGGTTGTCCAACTGGATCCATGGGGCCTCCTTGCTCTCCTCCTCTTTCCCGGTGCTTGCTGGGCTTCTGTTTCTTGGTGTTGGATCCAGTTCCAGGCCAATCCCAGTTTTACTGGGCTCTCCCTTAGAGTAAATGCCACTTCCTTGAAAACTCCAGGGAGGATCCTGCTGGTCCGTTAGGCAGCCAGGAAGGATTGTCATGAGGAGAACTCCTGTGAAAGGCCATCTGCTGCCCTGTAGCTGACTCACCCAATATTCCAGATGGGGGGAGACCTGGGACAGGTTCCCCAAGCCTTCTGTATGGATGGCCCCGTGAGCTCTTGTCCGTGCTGCTGCAGACAGCCCAGCCCTAGGCCAGCATCCCAAAGGTACCATCTCTCATGAATGGTTTCCACTTTCTGAAACGGAGCATTTCCTGAAAAGGTAGGCAGGCAGAGCAAATATGGCTGTGACTCTTTGGCAAAGCAAAACGCTTCTAGTCTTTGGCAAGGCCAGTCTTGGTTCTGACCCCAGCTGGCAGGCTTGCAGGCAATGGAGTTTTGCTGTCCTTTGTCTTTCCCATCACTCCCCCACCCTCACTTGAGACTCCAAGACTCTAAGAAGGGAGATTAGCTGTCAGTCAAGGGTCAATCATTTGCCCACCTTGCAGTGACCTCCCAGGTAGCTTTGGGCTTGAGATCTGGGTCTGCTGGCCTGGCAAGACTTCAGAGCATTTGGAGGGCATGAGATAGCTGGATAGAGTGAACCTTTCAAAGTAGAGCCCTGCAGTTTCTGAGAAGAAAAAGAGAAAAAGGCTAGACTTAAAGATATCGACTGCACCATGGCCCCATCTTTCAGTCTCATCCTCTCAGCCTTACAATCTGTGTCTATACCAAATGCAGCATCTTCCACGGGGCTACCATGCACTAAAATTGTCCAAGACCAAAGCCCAATCAGTGATCCAGAGCCCTTTCTCTAAGTTTCTCCAGATGGGCAATGAATATGGAGGAGTGTTCAGAGGACTGCTTGCTGTGGACCTCATCTTTCCCCACGGCTGTCCATGCCCAGCACATGAGCCTGTTTGACCCAGCCTCCCAGCCTGACCCAGGATCTGTTCACACAACGCTAGCAGCTGTGCTCCTTAATGCACCTATGGGTACCCCATGGGGGCCTCTGCAGAAAGGCAGGGGTCAGGCCTCAGGGCCCATCCCAGCCTGGTCTCCAAGGCTGCCTTCCGGGCCATGGCCTGGGCAGACATCTGTGAGCCGGGCTAGGTCGCCACCCTTTCCTTGCCTTCTCAGGCTTGGCCCAGGTCTCAGGATGAACCCCGAGGCCTGCCTGCCACCTTCCTCCTCAGCTCCCTCCATCACTGGTTGCTGCCTCTTTTGCATAACTGGTAACAAATTGTTTGACTTACTACGTGACACTGACTGTGACAGCTTAAACAGCTGCCTTGACCAGATCTTTAGGCCCTTATCCCCAGGGTGCCCAGTGGACCCTGCTAGAGGTTTGCTCAGGCGGTCCCTGGCTGGGGTCCCGCTCCACTCCCTGTGGCCGTGAGCTGGCCTGCCCTGCTTCTTCACCTCCCTATTTCCTCTTCCTCGTCTGTCTTTCTCAGGAGAGAGACTTGCATTCAATTTAGCGAACACTGAAGCCAATATCTGAGTCAGCCTGGCCCAGAGGAGCAGTCTAGATGGACCTGGGTATGGATTTGAGCGGTGGGATTTGAGGCACCCCAGGACCACTTCCAATTTTCCCCAGGAAACCTCTCTCCCCCGGTGCCCTGAAGCCCACGCCGACGAGCCTCAAGTGTGTGCTCAGGGTTGCCCACGGCAGGCGGGCTCCTCCAGGGCTGGTCTCCTGTGTCACACGCTTCCCGCTAGGGCCCTGGGTGCAGGCGGTGTGGCGGACACAGCAGAGAAACGGTTCCCCAAGCAGGGCCAGGGAACCACAGAGGCAAAATGCAGTTGGGCCTGCCCGGCCTGAGGAGTTGGGTTGGTCTCAATTGCAGGCGTGACCTCTCCTTTCTGACTGCGATCTGAGGGCTGGGTTTCCCCACATGTGATGAGGCAATGGGCACGGCCCTCTACGCGGCCATCCCTCAGGACCTGGTGATGGTGGGAGGACCCCTATTCTTGATGGACTGCGTGTGTTTGTCCCTCCGACTGCCTTCTCCAGGTGGTTTTTGTGAATCAGATCTTCTCTCTGGCTCTTTCAAAATCCCAAATCTGCAGGTCGTCGTCAACTTCTGTGGTCCTGCCGGAGGTGCCTGCCTAGGGCCTTTCCCGACTGGCTGCTGTCCTTTCTGGGCAACTGCCCACGTTACTGGGCGGGAGGAGACCTGTCTTCTTTGGGGTTCAGTGTTCCCTGGGGCAAACGTCGGGGGGCAAGGAGACAGGAGAGAGGGGAAAGGAAGCACGGGGTCCCGGGGGATGATGAGAGAGGACCTCTGGGGGGGTGTCTCCCAGGATCACACTTTCAAGGAAGTCCCAGTGACCCCTCACTTTCAGGGCGCAGAGCCTCGGGGAAGATTTGTTCTTTGCCTTCTTTACCACGGGCTAACTCCCACCAGGACCGGAGCAAAGACCCTCTGTGGGACATACTGTTCTTTCTTCTTACAGTCCTAATGTGGCTTAGCTATTTTGGGCAACCATTTAAATAAAAGCCAATTTGACTAAAGAGCAAAATATATTCCACCGAATGACGGCAAAAGGGCAGAGCTTGGAAAGGGAAAGGAAAAAAAAAAATAATAATAACAGAGAGAGGGAGAGGGGAAAAAAAAGAAAATGCAAGGCATTCATTTTTCCTTTGTACTTTTTAATAAAAGAAATTCTCTGGCTGCTTGAAGTGACACATTAAAAGATGTATGTATCGTGGCTTTTAAAAACACAATTAGATAACACCTTGTCAAATACTTATATTCTCTGTTGACAGCCTAGAGCAGAGGCACAGCCATTGGGGCAGGTGTCTCCCCTGACACGCTGGCAGCCGAGTCAGCCATTTTACAGAAATGTTACTGTTTACCACTTTAATCATCAATCCACATCTAGTCACAACAATAAGTCAGAAGGAGCAGTAAATTATACTTGTTCAGCCCTGATGAGTTTGAACTGTTTTGCTGAAATTAACTGAAGTAATTATCTATTTTTCTAAAGCTGCAAAAAGAAAAAAAAAAAAAAAAAAGTAATGTTCCGTGGGGGAAAGAGGCTCTGCAAGTCGTCCGTCGTGCAATATTTAAGGAAACTTTTTTTTTTTTTGGTCTGATGACCACATAGGTTTGATGAGGCTGTGAAATGAGGCAGATTTCATATGCTATATTCTCTCTCTTTTTTTTAAGCTTAAAAAAAAATCTCCCTGCAAAAGAAGACTCTCCCATTACTGGACTGGCTTCTCCATCCACCTGATTTGGCCTCTTTGATGAGCCCATTACATTTTGGGGCTGTTCCCTCTTGTGATGCAAAGAGCAAATCCTCAAGAGCAGAAGCTTTCTGCTTTCTGTGATCTTATGTAAAAGAGGCAGGGACATTTGCATGGTGACTTGATCCCCTAAATTTCCTCGTCCAGTCAGTCTGGGCCTTTAGTCTTGGAAGACCCCTGTCCCTGAACCAGTCACATGGGTGGTGGAGCCCGCCAGGGTCAGAGAGCAATCCCTGCATGCCCCAACCCAGAGCTTGGAGTTCACGGTCTGGCTGACTTTTGTAATGTGGTCTCCCTTGGTCCTGAGCTGCTTCTCTTTCTTCGGTCTCTTCTCCTTTAAGTTCACCACAGGACGCACAGGGCTTTTGTCCACTCGTGGTACGAGCAGCACACACTTTGGAAACAGATGGAGTGCACGGCCTTGACCAGCTTGGGTTTCTCCTTCTAGAAAACGGGGCCAATAGCACCAACCTGGCAGGGTTATTTCAAGGGGTACATGGGGTTTTATGAGATGATGGGAGTGAAGGCGACAATGCAAGGCTTGGTCCCTGGGTGATGCTCAATAACTCTGAATTTACCTTGTCTTTGGTTATGCGAGGGAAGGTAGCATAGGGTAGTGGTTAAGAGCACAGGTGCCGGGGTCAGGCGCCCGCACCTGACACCTGGCTCCTCTGTGATCTTGGGTGACGTTGCTCGCTGCTGTCTCTGTTTCTAAATTAGAGATAATAGTTACCATCGTGAGTTGAATGAAACCACATATGTAAAATACACAGTAATGCTCAATAATGTTGCTACTGCAGTTGTTGTTATCGTGGTTTACTCGTGCATGCAATACTCAGAACTGGTATGGATACTTAGTAGGCATGCATCATTGATAGAGCTGGTGAAATTCCCACTAGTTTTCTGCAGTTTGGCTGTAACATGACTCAGGTCAGGAAGACATGGGTGCCCAAGTACCCATCCTGGGAGAATCACTACAGAGACCCCTGGGACCATGCAAACACCTCCATTCAGAGCCCCATAAGGATTTTTGAAAACCCCTGTTAAAGCCACACCAGATATATATCCTTGTCTAGATTATTCCAAAACCTAGGGACTCCACTTTCTTCTTAATTTCCTGGGTAATGAAGGCAAAATGAAAGGAAAGCAAATGGTTAGGTGTGGCGGAGGGAGAATGGAGCGTAATTATCCACTCCATCTAGCCAGGCAACTCCCAGCCACAGAAAGATTGTTCACTCTACCATGTTTTGATCTGGGTAAACATGATGATTACCCAGTGGAACGTTATTTTCTATGACTCATTGTGATATACCAGCAAAACTCTAATCTGAAGTTCTAATTTAAAAATACTATATTTTCTATTTAAACTTAGGGATAGCAGTGGTTTGTCTTCTTAGTTTACTAGTCAATTTTCTTGGAAAAGAGATCCCTCCCTCCCTCCCTTCCTTCCTTCTGACTTTGCTTATTCATTCCTTTATCCACTCAGTAAACTTTTGCCGATTTACCCTGGCCCGCAGACCGTAACCTAGAAAATGGACTGATCCAGTTCTTCACACCTGGGCCATTTGCATCCTTTCACAGGACAAGGCAGAAATTGTATATTCTTTCCTAATTGTATGAAAAATGAGAGTTACAAGTGAAGCATTGAATTTGGACAACAATGGCAGGACAGACGAGGACCTGATGAGGCTCTGTAAGTTTCACAAAGCATATTTGTCTTCCTTTTCCCTGGCAACCTTGAGGCATTTTGCCCTATTCACAGGCTGTTTTGTGGACTAATGGGACTTTCATCTTTTGGTTTCCCTAAAAGCCATTGGGTTCCCTTAAAAATTGTGACAAATCCCCACTCTGGATTTTATTCTTGACCTTGTGCGTGTCATGTTTATAATGTAACAATTTTCACCAAGTGTCACTGGAAGAAAAGTGACCCGGGGCCCGTATTCTACTCCAAAATGTTCCGAGCTGTTTACTGATCTTAGTTTTTACAAACTGCAAACCTAAATGTGATCTGAGGTGCTGTCTGAGACCAGAGCTGAGGAAACAGGATCAGAGCCCCATCATTCCTTGAATGCATCTAGGATGGTTTTTTGGGTCCAGGCATTGCTCATCCAGCCCCCATTTGTCCTTCCCCACATACTGAGCATGCACTGGTGAAGTTCATAAGAGGAGGAAGAAGGTCCAGCACATTGCTAGTCGGCAAGCAGAGCCCTGGATGAGGACACAGCCTGGCCGGCAGACCCAGCAGGCTGAGGTGCCGAGTGTCCTGGGTGCTCGAAACTTCTGGTGTGTGTCCCGTTCCGAATCCCCACTGTCCCTCCATAGCTAGTAACAGACTCGGAAGGGATTGACTTTGTAGAGGCCTTCTCCAAAAAGACGGACACCAGACACTTCAGCTTGAAGTTTGTCCACCACATTGAGTGTGGACCTATGAAAAAGAGCTCTTTTGTAAAGTGAAATGTTGTTTTATTTGTTGTTTTTGTTGTTGATTGAGCGACTACTTTCTGACTTTTATTTATGGAGTTTTCTTGAAGTTGGGTGCAGATGGTAGTTAGACCCTGTTTTCTGGGGAAAGTCTTTGGCTAAAAAGTCAGACCAGGCTGAGGGAATGGTTGAGCCAGAAGAGGGCTCTTGCCCAGATTTTCCATGTTCCTTGGGTGAGGACACTGGAACCCAAAATATAAGCTTTGGGAGCTGGAATTTACCAGAGAGCTCATCTAAACCTAAGCTTTTAGTTGACATATAGGGAAACTGAGGCGTGAGAGATAAAGTGATCTACCTGTGACTGTATTCTCCACTCATTCCAGCAATATTTTCTGAGTTTCTATCGGGTGCCAGGCATCATTCTAGGTGCTGGGAATCTGGCAGTGAACATACGAACCCATGGCTCTTTGCAAGATTACATTGGGGTTGCAGTCTGCAAAGTCACATGCCAGGGTATGTGGGCAGAAGATCGATGGTACAATAGGACCCTCTTCCTCAGCTTGTTGGACACAACCCCTTGGAAGACGACCGGGTCAAGGTATCTGAACCACCTGAAGAGGGCCCATGCCCAGTTTCAGGGACTGCAGGAACCCCTCAATTGAAGCCATATTGGAACATGGGCATCTCTGTAATGAGAAAGAAACCACAGATGCCGTCGGGTCCTCAGATGGACCCGTGACTCCCAAAAGGAGTTCAAACTACTTGCTGGCATCCATCCCTGAGAAACACAAAGCAATGTGGGAACCTTGTTCTCTGAGTGAGAGGGGCAGCCATGGGTATAAGTACAGGAGACCCAGAAGGCTGTGGTCAAGCTGCCTTGGTGGGAAAGGGTCTGGGGCAGGGAGTGTTTGCTGAAGGAACTTGTTCTCCCAAGTTCTGCAGTTTGATTGTGTGATGCTGAGAGGAGGTGGTGATACAGTGAAGTGGAGAGAGGGTGGTAAGACTCTGAAGGGCTCAGAAACTCCACTCTAGAGCTCTCTAGCCAGGGGTGAGAACTTCCTTGGCCCAAAGAAGGAAAATGGAGGGTGTTGAAAATATCATGCCTCTGTGGTCATCAGGAAGTGGAGTCCATTCATCCCCAGCTCACCTTGGAGCACGTGATTAAAGCTTTATGCATGCAAAGTGCTGTTGGAAAGCTTCAGTCCACCCACAACTTTTATCTGCAATGGTTACAGGATTGGGGTGGAGGGTGGGGCCCTGGGTGCCCACGTATGCGATGATGAGGTGCAGGAAGACCAGTGGATATTAACAAACGCTCACGGGTTTAGTGTTTATATTCATTCTTTCCTCAAAGATGTGGAGTGTCTGCTATATGCCAGGCTCTGTTCACATCAGTGGAGACAAAATGAGGAGCAAGGCAGATGAAGTCCCTGCTCTTGTGCAGCACCATTCTTGGGTGCCGTGTGGCACGCTGATACAGTGCAAATACACTTCTTCATACTCAGAGCTACATTTAGAGCCCTTGGCAACCAAATTCCCCTGGATGTCAGAAGTCATGACTGGGTGGGTGTTAGTTGTTCTCCCTGTGAAAATTAGCTTGTGCAAAGATGTTCAGTCAGTGATGGTGAAAGCTCAGGGGCCCCATGGTGCCACCAAGCCTGTGTACATACCTTCATCTTGCTTGAATTCAGGGACTTGGTCCAAAGGAGCCAGGCTACTGACTGAACAGTCCCAGGGTCCCCAGAGCAGGTTGGTAGAGGAGCCCAGGTAGGAGCACCCTAATCAATACACAGTTCTGTGCCACGTGGGGAGGCGTCCTCTGCATGGGCTGTGGCTGCTGTGACCTGGGTCCAGGGTGCAAGCTGCTGGCTGGGTGCTCTCGCGAGATTTTAATCCTGCCTTTGAAAAGTGGCTTAAAAATAATACTGCTAAATAAATCTTCGCAGTGGATGGAACAAGCTAGGCAACCATCCCTTACCCCAGACAAGCAAAGAGCGGCTGGAAGCAGTGGTCAGACGTGGTGTTAGGTGGCATCGGCAGTGCGGCCTGCCAGCTGTGCCTGGGCCAGTCCTCCCGCTCTCGGCTCTCCTGCCGTCCTGGCATTCTGCTCTCACTCGCACCCTCAGGCATCATCGTGATCACACAGGTGTTTGTGGTACAGACACGTTTGATGTCTGCCAAGTGCTCTAGACTGGAGGCTGCAGGAGGATGGCCTGTGCCCGCTTTGGTCATCCCTGAACCCCAGGGCCCAGCACAGTGCCTGAAATAGAGGAGAGGCATTCAACAGACACTCGCTGAGAACAATAGATGGATGGATGGATGGATGGATGGAGGGATGGATGGATGGATGAAAGAAAGCATGGTTGGATGGATGGACAAACAGCTGAATTTTGTGACTATAGGGACTGTCAGACCTTCTGGTGCTCAACCTGTCTTCTCTAACTCCACAGGCTCTGTAGAGGTAGCACAGATGGCCTGCACTTATCAAGTCATTTTAAATGAACAAATAAAAGCCATGTGCTTACCTATAAAAATACTGTGGATTCTGTTTTTTGAGCCAGGTGAAGAGTATCTAGATATTCATTTTATTGCTATCATAATCTTATTGATCACCTTGGATATTATTTTGTATATATTAAATATATGATTTAAAAATTAATTGAAAAAAGAAAAAGAAGGAGATGCCACTAATCTTGTACGCTGATGATGGGAGTAGAGTTTGGTATATTATTTAAAAAGAGCGATTTCATAAGATGGTATTGCACATAGTAAAATCTCTTTTTAAAAAAAGTACATGTGATTGGAAGCATCAATTTCATTTCTAGAACTGAAAACTAAGTAAATAATTAAATACGTGCCCAGAGTAAGCCACAGGGATGTTCAACACACTGCTGGGTGCAAGAGCAGAAGAATGGAAACAGCCCAGACGTGCAGGGATAGCAGCGTGTTGAATAATTGGTAAAGCACTAAAATGATAAAATACATTTCTGTGGATAAACATGAAAGTCTGCCAATAATATGTTATTAAGTTTCTTAAAAAGTTACAGAAAATATGCATCATAAAGTTCACTTTTGTAAAAATATGTACCTTTATCACATTTATATATGCATGGAAACATTTTGAAGTCTATATTCCACATCTATCGTATATACTTGAGTATTATTTTATATTTTTATAATGAGCATATATTAAATTTATAAGAAGAAGAATATTTTTTTAATTTGGAAAATATAAAATAAACTAACAATGTAACTTTAAAAAGAAGGCTGCTGAACTTCACTAAAATGTCAAATGTTTTTGGTGAGAATTCTATCAGCTCCACTGGTTTCTTCTTTCTTATCACAGGCACTCATCGGTCACCACAACTGCCTTTGATGAGTTAGCATGGGAAAATGAACTAGTTATTACACAATAGGTTAACTTTTTCTTGGTAGATAACAATCTATCAACAAATTGATTTTGTGGGGCTTGGGGAATGAATCAAAGGCAATGTTGCTAATTTAAAAGTAGCAAATTGGGGACTTCCTTGGTGGCACAGTGGTTAAGAATCCGCCTGCCAACGCAGGGGACACAGGTTTGATCACTGGTCCGGGAGGATCCCACATGCCACACAACTACTGAGCCTGAAAGATTAAAAAAAAGTAGCAAATTGCTAAGGTAATTAAATCAACACTTCATTATCATATGCAGAAACTGAGGTTCAGAGAGGGCGAGTGACTGGCCTGAGGTTGCTCAGCTAGCCTGGGGCAGAGCTAGGAATCCTGGTCCCCAGCCCTCCATGTGAGAATGGATTTGCCCAGTGGGGCTTCTGGACAAGGAATTCAACCAGAAACAGCGGGCTCCCAAGGCAGGAGTCCACGCATTCAGAGCAGCTCATGGTGCTGGAGCACTTTATGCTCATTATCTTATTTATTAATCTTCACTGTCGCTCTGTTGGGTAAGGACTCTGATTATCCCCATTTTACAGATGAGGAAACTTACTCTTCACTGGGGGGTAGTGACACGGCCTGGCTGTTGATGCTGTGGGATGCCTGGAGGATGCTTTTGGACATCAGAGTCCCTAGCCGACCGGTGGGACAGACTGCTTCTATCACCCGACAGCTTCCTCTCCTACTTCTATAGCTGGAACACCCAGCCCCCACCCCTACCACGACTCCATCCTCTCTCTTTTTCCCCATAAGAGGACAAGTATAAAATGATTTCATACAGACCCTGGTGGCTTCGTGTTTCAATGGAGTCAAATTGCTACTCAAGAGGAAGAAGAAGTTGGCTGTTTGAAAAGCCGTGAGTTGGGGGAAAGGAACGAAGTCTCTGAGTAACAGGCCTTCTCTGGGATCCAGAGCTGAGATCATGTCCAGGTTGCCAGCAAACTGAAAGAGCATATGGTGCTAGGAAAATGTGCCTACAAGGACGCACATATCTCTTGGGGACTTTAAAATGTGTCCTCTTCAAGCGCCAAAGGCGCTCTTCTGGGGCCGCTGGGTCTTCATGGCCACACGGTGTGGGCCCTGGGCTGCCGAGGGCTGCCTGGCTGGAGTGGAAGGTTTGCCCTGAGGGCATGGGTGGTGCTGAGACCCCTGCAGTCGGCAGTGTTTACCCCACTGTCAAGAGGCCACATCTTCCTGCCTCTCCCAACGCCTGGTCTAGGGTGGGGGACACCTCACCTGGCAGAATTTCGGTCAAGACTATCTGAAGGCAAGGTGGTTGTCTCCTTTTTCACATAGATCCTCGAGGGAATGGCAAGACTCAGTGAAGACACCGGGAGGAATTGACCCGAGTGTGAATGGAATTGAAGCCCGTGCACATGGGGAGGGTGGAAGCAGCTTGGGCTCTGCAGGCCAACATTGTGGATTCCCATCCAGCTAGAACCCTCTCCAACTCTGTGATTTTGAGAAAGTCAGCCTCTCCACACCTCAGTTTCCTCTTCTGTAAAAAGAGGGTTGCGTGATTACCTGCATGGAAGAAGTGGCTGGGTGGGAGGAGGGTCTGTATAAAGTCCTGGCCGGCTCTGCCAGTCTAGCCAGTGCTTCACACACTGAGGGTAGCTGTCGGTGAAAGGCCCAGAAACAACTGGGGGAGGTGCCAGAGTGGAGCCACTGGCTGGAACAGAAAAGTGAAAGGAAATTGGGTGTCAGAGTGGGTGCTTAGGTTGACTCAGGTGTCCCCCAGGGTGACACAGGGCATGCTGGCCAGGGCATGGGGCACACCGGACCCAGGCCAAGCCATCGCCCTGCTCTCTGCACAACGCTTAACCTCCTGGACCAAGTTTCTCCTTCATCTGCAAACTGAGTAACTTACATCAAATGATCCTTTCGCTTCCTTGAAGCTCTGCAATAGAATGATATTTTTCAAATTTATTTACCAAAGATTCCTGAGTTGAAGACACTGCAAAATACCATTAGATCCTTTTCCATACTTTTTTTGTGCGACTGAGTGCAGCTATAACCTGCTCTCAAATGATTTTTAAAAGTTATGTGCCATTTGCTTTGTTTTAGAAAGTACAAAATGAAGCTTTTTTATTGATACTTTGTGAGGAAGTTTTTTATGATTATTTTCATTGTGAATTTTAGTTAAGCTCTCCTTTGTTCATTAAAACTTTCTTTCCCATCCCCTCTTTACTTAAATAATTATATTTAAAAAATAAAAAAGTAACATATGCTATCAGAAAAAATTTTTCCTATGCATATGTATATAATACAGTAGAAATACATACATTTTGTATTACTGTATAGTTTTACTCTTTTTTTGTAAATACAATCATACAATAATCATAAGATAGATATTTTCTACCATTTGCTTTTTTCACTTAAAAAGAATGAGGTAGATGTAGAAGTATTGACTTTAGTCTCAAGTTATATTGTTACCAGTTGCGTAGTATTCTATTATATTATGTGCAATAATTTATTTAACCAGCCCTGTACTGATGCCCATTCACACAGGATATTAGCTTGTTGTGCATATCTGTTATTTTAAATAATACCACACCAAGCATCTTTTGTGTACTTTTGTATTTGTACAATAAATTCATAGAAGAGAAATTACAATTGAGTTTTTAAATGGATTTGTTTGGAATAATATTTACAAAATCTTAACTGGTACAACTCACATGAAAATGGACTTTTTCATCAAGTGCTAGACCAGAAGGAAACTTGAAATCTGACAAAGGTAATTATGAGCAAACAAAATGGATTTCTAGGAAGTGGTTACCTGGGCCATTTTTTGCAGGTAAATATTTCCTGGAAGAATGAGGAGGTGAACGCTTGGCTTGGGCATCTGCAGGTGCGGGAGACCCAGGAGGGTTGCATGGGGTGATCTGATGTGCATTAGAATGAGAGTTTGCTAGAGAGAAATCAACTCTGGACCTTCAAAAGAGTCAGTCAGGACGCTGGTCCTGCTGGAGCATTTACAAGATGTGAACTGTTTACCCAGCTGTAGGCTAGGTGACTGCAAAATGTGATTTAGAGTGAGCCATGCTGGGTAGTGGTCCAGGGGGCTTTAGAAGACACTGATGCAGTACATAGTCAAGTCAGGTGTGGTTTCTGGCTCTAAGGAACTGGGTCCTGGCAGCTTGGGGACCAGGAATCTTGTTCACCACAGTTCTCTTTGTGGCTTTCTGAGGGGCCTGAACAGATGGTTTGACTGAGCTTCTGTTATGGAAAGGCCCCTGTGATCCTCTCTAAAGAAGGTGTGGGACCTTCGATGCCCTGACATCGTGACCAGTTTCCTTGATGCCTAAGGAATGTGCATCCCAGTCAGAATGTGGCCTTGGAACTGTGAACAGAGAGTAAAACTGTCATGTGGCTGTGGGAGATGCATTGATGCTCATCCCAAAGCCAGGAGGCAGCCCCAGAAGTGGAGAGGACCAGGTGATAAAAGGCCCTGTCCACACCTGGCCTCCTCTTGGCTTGCTCACTGCAGCATGGTGGCTGATTGCTGAGTTTGATGGGTAGGGCAACCAGGAAAGAGGTCGATTCTGGACAATAAGAGTGTAATTGCATTTTTACTTTTCTCTTCCGTTGCTTCCCTCCTCACACATCATAACCCCCTGCTTCATCCCAGCTCTAAGAAAAGAATTAAGGCAGCTTACAAAATTAAAGCAAGATGTTTTGCCCTCCAAGAGGTAGGCTACCGATCAGGAACTGAGTCTTCTAGCAGTCAATGTAAAAATGGAAATATTATCAAGTATATGAGTCACCAAGACCCAACAAAATACATCTTGTCCTCTTCCTATGCGCTTCCTAATTACTTTTTATGGGTTCGCATGTAAGGAGCTTCAAATGTATTTTTGTGTATCTAAGTTCTATTCCTGACTGCATCTTAAGATCTGTGTGACTAGGCCTTAACATATTTGAATCTCAGTTTTCACAGCTGTCAAAGGGCATAACAATTCTTGCCAAGCGTCTCTGACAGAGCTATTGTGAGCACCCGAAGAGACGCAGTCAAGGAAAGTGTTTTCTTAATTATAAAGCTTTTGAAAATGATTAAGAGGTTCATAGTCGTGGCCTGAAATGAGGCTTGTAGATTTAGTTTGGCCAATAGCTATGATAACTGTAGAACTGGTTTTGCTACACTGCCAGGTAACTCGGGCCTCAAGGTGTTCATTCATTCATTCACTCATTCATTCATTTATTCATTCATTCATCCACCCATTCATTCATTCATCCATTCATCCACCTATTCATGCCACAGATATTTACTGAACACCTACTATGTGCTAGGCATTGTGGATACAAAGATGAAAGACAGAGCACACTCCCAGCCCCTCTGAGGCGTCTTTCTAGTGCAGAGACAAACAAATAGAGAGGACATTTACAACACATTTTCTCCTTTTTTAACTAAAAGAAAAAACTATGTTTCTAATTTACGTAGATCTGAAAAAATGGACCTAAATAATTTTGGGGGACAGGCAACCATATTTATTCCCACCTGGCAGGGCAGTTCCAAGAGGCTGGGGAGGCTGGTCCTCCCTCACCCCTGGGTCTGGGCTGGCCCCCTCCCTCACAGAGACCCCCTCAGTGGCCTGCTGGGCCACCCATCACTGTGAGTCTCTCCACCTCAGGGGCAGGGAAGTGGGGGTGTCTATAGATGGCTGCTCTGTCACCCTTCGGCTGATCTGGAGGATGAAGTATTTCTGTGTAGTTTCTCTCTGAATGAGGAGCAGAGTGGAAGCTTGGTTGTTGAAACAAAAGGAAACAGAGCTTCATGTTTTCTCAAGCTTTTAAGACAAACTCAGTTTCTGGACCTGCTTCCCTTATGACACCCCTTCTCCAGTGGCCACCTGTTTAGTTTGCCTCTTTGAGGGCTGGATGTTTTCCGTGAACCAAGGGAAGGTCTGTCTGCCCGCTGTCATTGTTGCAGTGGGTGGAGAGGCTGAAGAGGGCTCACCCATGCAAGGCCACACCCAGAGGGAGCTGCGCCCAGCTCTGAGAAGGAACAGCATGCCTAAGTTGTTGTATTCGAAATTTATCAAAAATTAGGCTCTATGAAATGCAGCATCATTTCTTGAAAAGGCTCTATTATTTATTCTCACTGTATTTGCCGACCTGGAAGAGACTGGCAATCATTCATCCATTTACCGTATCTTTATTGAGGGTCTACTGTATGCATCCCATGCTCTGCCTCTCTGCATTTTAAGGCATAGGCCACTCATGCAAAATAGAACGATCATTGCTAGGACAGGGTTAGGAGAAGGGGAGGGCCAGGGGACCCCTGGAGTCACTGGGAGCCATTCCAAACTCTTGTTGGGTGGAATAAGCTACCTGGCCATTTGACACTGCAAGAAATCTATCCTCCAAGGTGATGGGAAGCAGCATTAGCTCCTGGGGGCGTCTCTGCTCCCCCTCCCCTTACACTCAGGCAACTGCCACTAAGGTAGTAGCAACGTATTCAACCGCAGCAGAAATCTGAAGTGTGGGGAGCATGGACTCGGAGGACCTCAAGGCCATTCAGTTTACAAACAGGCATCACAGAGAAGCTGCCCTTGGGCCCCTCTTACACTTCTCATTACAGTTCATTAGAACCTCTGCTCTGTTTAATTGATAAAGACAGAAATAAAAAGGGTCCATTCTAAAACGCAGTCGTATAAACCATGTTTGTATACTTACCACATAATCCTTAATTACTTCCATACTTTTATGTATAAAGAGCTTTGACTGCATTTCTGGATACTTAGTAAACTGAATAAATCAGAAATTATTCCTCTGTCTAAATTTGGGCAATCTGTGTAGGGGAGGTTTAGCTTTAAGGTTGGTGGCATGGTGTGCATTATTTCTGAATAAATTTCCTTGGAGTCATTGATCCACTGAGTGTCAAATAAAATGTGATACCCACAAAATTCATGTATGACCCTGACATTTTTCCAGTACTTAAAGTAATTGCCCTTCTGTTTAATAACAGTGTTTATAAAATTACTTTCTGATTGGCTAGGTCTATGGCACACTCGTGTCAATAATCTGCTGCAAATATATGCCCGTGGCCTTTGGCCTTGGTTTTCAAAATAATTTTCATCTCTTAAGCGTGAACCGGTGGCAGCTCTGGGAGCTAGGAGTCAAGGCTCCAATGCACCAACCTTCTTTTGCTCTTTGGTGCTGGGCATTTTGGAATGCTCATTTCAGATTCCTGGCTTTGCACACTGAATCGAGGATGGATCTCGTGTCCTCGGTGATTGCTGTAGCCTCCGAAAGGGATTTGAGATCATGAAACGAGCATCCCATCTTAAGGATTCAGTGCTTTCAGGAGCATTCCTTTAAGCTTTTATTCTCCAGATTTTACAGATTGAGAAATTGGAAACTGTGAATGACTGAGTTACTTTCCAAGACTGCTGAAGTGGGAAGGAGATGGTTTTAGAATCTTCCCTGTTCTCCAAACCCAACAGGATATTGAAACCCATGCCTATGAGTATGTAGATTTAAGGCAAGGGCTCAAACAGACCCTTGAGGCTACACACCCAACATTTCTATTCCCAAGGGACTTGACTAATTTTTTTTTTTTTTTTTTTCCAAGGGACCAATTGTCTCTTTGTCAACCAGAGAAAAGGGGCCCCTCCTTTCACCCCACTGAGCTATCTGGGTATGGCCTTCTCATCTGACAGTGAGGCCCAACTAGTCCCAGGATTTTCCATTGTGATTTAATGACATTGACTGTCAACTATCTTGTATCTTTCATTGCTCATCCCAGTGGGACTTCCAGAAAGAATTTGTTTAAACTATTTTTAAAATTTTTTATCTTCAAATAATTTCAGACCTACAAAAAGAATTGTAAAAATAGTATAGAAAAAAAAATTAAAAAAAAAATAGTATAGAGTTCTCTAAATGTTAACATCTTACATTTCCTTGGTTTGATTATCAAAACCAGGAAATTAACTTCAATACAATATTATTAACTAATCTACAGACCTTATTCAAATCTCCCCGATGTCCCACTGATATCCTTTTCCTGGGCCAGGATCCAATCCAGGACCCCACATTGCATGTAGTTGTCATGTGTCTCCTCCAGTCTGGGATGGTTCCTCAGTCATGGTTTGTCTTTTGTGACCTGAATACTTCTAAAGAGTGCTGACCATCTATTTTGTAGAACATCCCTCAATTTGGGTTTGTCTGCTATTTTGTCATGATTAGATGGACCTTATGCATTTTAGACAAGAATGTCATGGGGGCGATATTGTGTGCCCTCAGCGCATCATATCAGGAGGGCTGTGAGCCCCACATACCTATTTGCTAGTGATGCTAACTTCTGATCACTTAGTTAAGTTGGTATCTCCTTAGCTGTAGAACTATTATTTTTTCCTTTGTAATGAAAAAGCATCACGTGGGAATACTTTGAGACAAAGCAAATATCATTTTTATTTTCATGCTTTTACCCACTAATTTTTTTTTAACATCTTTATTGGAGTATAATTGCTTTACAATGGTGTGTTAGTTTCTGCTTTATAACAAAGTGAATCAGTTATACATATACATATGTTCCCATATCTCTTCCCTCTTGCATCTCCCTCCCTCCCACCCTCCCTATCCCATCCCTACTAATTTTTATATCCATTAGTGAATCTTGCCTATAACAATTATTGCTATGATGTTCTAATTATGATTTTTTAAATTTCCGTCACTCCTCCTACATTTCTTAAATTGGAATTATTTTATAAGGTAAAGCTATTCCTTCTCTCCCATTGAATTGCTTTTTATCATATGGACTCAATGATATTTATTTTATTCTATGGGTTATAAATCCATTACTATTATTATTTTGTTGTTCAAGTTGTCGGAGCTTTGGCCATTGGGAGCACCCTCAAATTGACCCCTGTGTCCTTTTGACTCCATCATTTTTTGAGTACTCAAGAAGGGCTTTTTATTTGTTTTAATACATGTACATAAAACTCAAACTGTACCAAAGAATATACCTGTATAATGAGAAGTGAATTTTCCCCTTACCCCAAACTCTTAGCCTAACTCCATTGATAACCACCATAAATAGTTAATGTATATATTTTAACATATTGTCTATGCAAATATATATGAGTACATGTATTAATTTTTAAACACAACTTGAAACATACTATGTACACTATTTTATGCCTTGCTTTGTTCCTTAATCAATATATCACACATATTTTTCCACATCTTCCATATTTTTGTTAATGATTGCAGAGTTCCTAGTTCTTTTATAGAGATTTACCATAATTTACATAAATAGTCCCCTGTTGATGAATAATTATATACATATGTGTGTATATATATGTCTAATATATAATATATATCTACCTAAAATCTATATCTATCTATCTATTTATCTATCTATCTATCTAATTTTTGTTTTATAACTGGTCACCTTAGGTGAGAAAGAGAGAATGAATGAGAGATTCCTATAAGACAAATTCTAAGAAGTAGAACTGCTCAAGTCAAAGATGCAAACCTTTGCCCATCTGATAGGTTTCCCACTGTTTTTATTTGCATGTCTTTAATTATTAGTGACAATGAACATCTTTCCATATGTTTATAAGTCATTTATATTTCTTCCTCTGTGAATTGGTTTTTCATATCATTTTCCCATTTTTTTTCTATTGAATGATTGATATATTTCTCACTGATGTGCAAGAGCTTATTATATGTTAAGGGAATTAGCCCTTTTCTGTCATTTGTGTTATAAATATTTTTCCCACTTTGTCATGTGTCTTTTGATTTTGTTTATAATTTTTTTTCTTAGTGAGGTTTTAGATTTTTTATACTTAGATTTATCTGTCATGTTACAGCTTCTGTGACTTACTAACTCTTAGATTTTATATTAAGCTCCATGTTATCTTTGATAATCATTATTATTTTTTGCCTTTAAATCCTTAATCATCTTGATTTTATTTTGGTGTAGGAAGAGAATTAGTTCCAGTGTTACTTTTTTATCTTCCCCCAGTCCAGTGGCCAGCCAGTTGACTAAATATCATTTATTAAATAATTCTTCTTTCTTTCACTGATTAAAAAAGGCACCTTTATCATTTACTAAATTCTCAAATGCATTTACGTCCATTTCTATACTCTCCATTTACTCAATTGACCAGCCTACTATTTCTGCACCTGTTCCAAATTGTATTAATGACTATATGTATAATTTACTGTAGTATCTGGTAAGGCTTTCTCCTTTTCAAAATTTCACCATACAGTTTCATGTTTGTTTTACATGAGTTTTAGTCTTAAAATACTCAGGAGAATTTTTTTTTTAGAAGGGGGGATGAGGAAATACAATAAACATATAAATGTATAGGGAGAATTACCATTGTTAGCACTTAGAGTCTTATACCCAAGAGAAAACTGGGGCTTTCCATTTGTGTTGCTCAGTCATTGGAAACAATTGTTTGTTTTTATTTATTTATATAGGCCCTAAAATTTATATTTAGGTTTATTTCTAGGTATTCTCTCTCCTCTCTCTTTCTTTCTCTTCCTCACTTTGCATTGCATTGTAAATCAAATCTTTTCTTCAATTATGTTTTTCTAATTGATTATTGTTTGAGTTAATTGAAAAATCTGATATTTGAATATTCATTTTACAACCAGCCACCTTGCTGAATTGTCCTATTGTTTCTAATATTTTTTTTTAGCAGTTTCTCTTAAGTATTCTTATATGGCATCATATTACCTACAAATGATAATAATCTTTCCTTTTTTAAACAAATTTAAAACCTCATACTTCTTTTTCCTTCTCCATTGCAATGACTAACGTGTTTGAGAAAAATGTTCATTAATGGTGTGCAGTGGACAGCCTGTTCCTATTGCAGAGTGCATGATTTGAGCATTTCAGCATCAAGCATCTTGTTATATGTATGTTCCAAAAACACCCTGTATGACTATTTGTTGATTATTTATTTTAATCAGGGATTTGTGTTTAAATTCATAAATACCTCTTATGGATTTGTGGAGATGATAAAACATTTTTTCTCTGTTTGATAGAATATTAAAATATTAAAATAGTGGGTCATATTAATTGATTCCCTAATAGTAAAACACCTTTTAATTTATGGAATCAACTCTATTTGATTGAGGCCTGTTGTCCTTTTTAATGTACTACTGCAGAAATCTACTTTTAAAAACATTATTTAGGATTTCTTGCATTGCTATTGAAAGGTATGATTGATTTATGGTTTTCTTGCTTTTTATATCTTTGTCAGGTTTTGATGTCCATGTTATGACACTTTTGAAAAAGAATTAGGAGATTTTCCTTCTCTCTTTAAGCCCTTAAACAGTTAAAATAGCATCGGTGTCGTTTGTTTTTCGAGGGCTTGATAGAATTAACCTGTGAAAACATCTGGGCCTCTTGCATTTTTGAGATAGCGCTCTGACAATTCTCTCAATGTTTTTCCTCATGGAAATTGACCTAAGTTCTTTTTCTCTTCTGTTGTTAAGTTTGGTAATTTCTACTTTCATAAAAATATATTTATTTTATCTACTTAAAATCATTTGCACAAAATGAAATAATGTATTATTTTCTATATGGTTTAGTACTTCTTTTTTCCTGTGTTTATATCCATATTTTTATTTCTAATTTTGCGAATTTGTGCTTTCCTTCCTTTGTCTTTATTAAGATAGCTCAGAGTTTTTCAACCTCAGCATCATTGACATGTTAGCGGGTAATTCTTCGCCGTTGGACTGTCCTGGGCACTATAGGATGTTTAGCAGCATCCCTGGCCTCTACCCATGAGGTGCCCAAGCAGCTCCCTAACTGTGACAACCAAAAAATATCTCCAGACATTGCCAAATGTCACTTGGGGGAACAGATCTTTCCTAGTTGAGAACCACTGAGATAGCTAGAGATTTATCTATTTTATAGTGTTTTCCCTTACAAAGATATATATATATTCATTAGATGTTTTTCATTAATAATGTCTTCTGTCACTCTAATAATTCTTTTTGCTTTAGTAAGATATATTTAGTTCCTCTTTTTCTTCATTGTAAATTGAATGTTTGGTTCACTTATTTCCTTGCTTTCTTACTGAATAACCTAGGTTTTAAAGGTTATGATTTCCCTCCTATTATATCTTTAACTCCCTTGATATGCAATAATTTTTTTTTAACCAGAGATTCTGCAATTTTCCTTTTAACTTTTACTTTATCCCAAGTAACTTTCATCTTTAAAAGGCTTTCAATGTACTTTTGTTGTTGTTGTTTTGCTATGCTTTCTGTTTTAGGTATTAATATCTAGATTCATATACATACTGCTCAGACACTGTGATCTATCTCAGGTTTTGGTGATGCATCAAATTTCCCTGTCACCGATTGTTCTGTTCATGTTCTATAGACATTTGGAAAGAGTGTACGTTTTCTATTTTAAGAGAATGGAGTTTGACAGATGTCTATTAGATTTACTGTGTCAGTTATGCTACTTATATTTTTTACATACTTCCTAATTTTTATCTACCTGACGTGTGATGGATGAGTTAAAGTTTTCTATTACTATTCTGTTTTGGTAATTTTTGCTTTTTTAAAAAATTCTTTTGTTGTTATTCTGTTTTTTGGTTTTTGCTTTGTGAATATTTTGGAGCACAATGACCTAACTAGATCTTTGTGTGTCTTCTTCAACTGATCGTTATGAAGTGCTTCACTGGTCTGGTTAAATACTTTTACTTTAAACTTAAACTTACCTGATAAAATTATCAAAATCCTACTTTCTTTTACAGTATGTGTTCATATTATATCTTTACCAATCATCATAATTTTAATCTTTCTGAGTCACTTTGCTTCAGATGAGTCAAATATGCAGCATGATATTTTGTTTTCCTTTTCTGAAAGTTTGTTTTCTCTTAATAGGTAAGATTAGCTCATTTATACTTATTGATGCAAACAGTATATTTGGTTGTAGTACTATGATTTAACTTTTCTTCTGTCTTTATTTTGTTTCCTATTTTCTGCTGTATTATCTGAGCTTTCTTTGTTTTGCTGTGTGCGTGATTGTATATTTTTTCACTATTTTTCCAATAGCATGGAAAAGAAGTATTTTAAATATTGTAATGGTTTTACCTTTATATAATTTTATATATCTTAATAATATTCTCAAACCTTTTTGTTGATTTATTATTTTTGTTTTATTTGTTTGTTTACTTGTTATTGTTTTAATATGGAATATATAGTGTTCCTTTTTTAAATTCTTGAAATCTAAAATGCATCAGGACTTCCTAAGACTTGAGTGCTATTTCCAGCCAAAGATTCCATTCCTTTATTTGAGGAGAGTTTTCTTTTATTATATCTCTGATTTGGGTGTTACTTTAAAAATGTTCTTTTCCTCACTTACACCAGTTATACACATGCTGAATTTCCTTTGTCTTGCCTATCATTTTTTTCTATCATTAATTTTAGTTCTTGATTTTTTGAACTTTATTTTGCTTGATTTTCTCAAGCCCTTCCATATCTCTGTGTTGCCAGCAGTGTCGACTTAACTTATTCTGCTTCTAATGAGACTTTTATTTCTAAAGAATGGCTTTATTTTATTTTTTATTTTGGAAAAGTGACTTTTTTTTTTTTTCTTCCATCCCTACCTAAGTCCTTCTCCTGTTTGATCATCTACATTTTGATTCTTTGTATCTCTTCTTTATACTCTGTTTCAAAGACCTTCTATTTCAATTATTGTACATGCAAGTTGAGCATTATTGCATGTTATGTTCCAACATGTTCTTATCCTTTCCTGGAGAAATTTCTCTCTTGATATATATTCTCTCTCTCTCTCTCTTTTTTTTTTTCTTTTCTTTATGGTTATGGTTATGGTTCTGATGCCTTTTTTTTTTTCTGGGGTCAGCATTAGCAGAGGCATTTGCTGAGGTGACTGACTGGAGGAAATGGAATAGGGGATATTGGGTTGGAAAGAGGCTGAGGCCTTGAATGAAGAATGAGAAGCCTTGACTGCATCTTGCTGAGTGTGAGTCAAGGACAGGAGCTGAGTGGAGCAGTGAAGAAACGGGGGGACCACCAGTGCACCTCACATTCTGGTTGCAGGTAATGACTTCCCCTCTGAACTTCGGGTACCACTTTTTTTCAACCTCTTTTATGATGCTCAGTACTTTTTACTTTTATGAGAGTAGTTTATATACTTGCCTCATCCCCAGATTAGATTCAGCTCGTGGATGGCAGGGACTCCACTTCCCCCATGGTACCAAGTGGAGGACCCAGGTCCCTGAAGCAGCTCAATGTATATTCTTCATTAGGACCAGTGTGCATGGCCTTTAGTCAGCACTATTGTCTACCAGAGAAGTTAGAGGTAGGTATGGGAGAAGGTGGTCACGGAAGACTTCCTGCAGGAGGTTTGGTAGGGGTCACAGAGGCAGAAAGAGCAAAGCCCAGAGCTCACAAACTCAAATGCATGTTCAAAGTTGTTATCCACTCCACACACTTCCAGTATTCTTTTTCTACTCCATTTTTGCTCTTCAGCATTTATCACTTTGAATCCTTTATTTCTCATGTCTATGTACTTTTTAATTTCCCGCCCTTCCCTGCAGTAAGGCAAGCTCCATGAGGAAGAAAGTTTTGTTTGTTTTGTTAGCTGATATCCCTGGTATCTAGAGCAGTGCCTGGCACCTAGTAGGTGCTCAATAAATATTTGTTGAATGAATAAACGCCCAGAGGTGCCAGGCAAGTGACATAAATGAGTGACCTGGGTTTGATATTTACAGCTATACCTATTGGGATTGTCTTTAATTTCACAAAGAAGAGTCCTTTGTTGTATGTTACTTAAAGCATGCTGCTTCACCTCTGCCTTTTCTTCTTCTTTTTAATCCTTTTTTTTAAAGTAACAGTATAGGTAAAAAGAAATGTTTCTTTACTATAATAAAAAGAACACTCCAAATGTAAGGATAAATGCTGGCTGACACTCAGTTGTGACACAAGTCACAACACGGATTGGTGGGTACTGTGGAAAACTGGAGAGCATATGCCCGGCCTAAAGGGGCAGCCTCCACTCTGCTGCTCCAGTGTCACCAGAAGGGAAAGTTGTGGCAGTGTTGCCACAGCTGCCAATTTTTAAAATGAAGCCAGACATCTGGATCATTTGTGAAATTTCATTATTGCTAAATGTTAACCCCCCAAAATAGAATACTATGTGGGTCCAAACCAAACAAAGCACACTGGGTCCCAGAAGGGCCAGTGGAGCTGCTTGGTTGTAACTCCTGTTCAGCCAGTGGACAGAACACTTGCAGGTACCAGGTGAGCCTCTGCTTTTCCTCTGCCATCCTGGGATCTGTGTGCACACTCCCCACTCTAAGACTGCTTCTTCCCTGTGCCACTGTGCAAAGTCTAAATGTCATCCACACATAGAGCAGTGGTGGCTCCAGAAACATCGTGGTGAGCTGTCTGAAGGGGTGTCAACTCATTGGACAGGGTATAATTTCAGTCAGTGTGTTCTTGTCTTATTTTAGTTCAACATCATTTCCCAGTTGCAAACCTTTTGAATGACACACGAAATGCAAAACAACATAAAAGGTCCTCCCTGAGGCAGATCTGTGTCCATGTAGAACTTTAATTATTCTTTTTGAATCCTCATCGTAATGTGCTACCCCAATTCTGGCAACAAAAAAAAAAATTAAAAAGTCTGATGGGAAAGATTTGTGTCACCTGTACTAGGATTTTATTTTTTTTATGATAGTCTTTATATTTTTAGAAGCACTGAACAAAAGGAAGGGCCTTTCTAATCAAGAGTATTCTTCAGATACAAAGCATGAGACAATATTTGTGATAAATAGAAAATAACTGCTCTTATAGTCTTCTGCGGTGACATTTAGAATATCACGTTTGTCTTTTGAAAGTATTTTTAGTTAAGGTTTGAAGAACAGCATCTCACATACTTGTTGGGTGGGGGAGGGAGAGGGGGAGGAGCGTCCTTTTAGGATGTTTAAGATACTAGATTAGAAAGCAAAATTTTCACCAAGAGTGAAGCAGCTAGATTTGGTTAGATTATTTCCTTTATAGATCATTACAGATGATTCGAAGGCCTTTCTGGGGGAATTGACCAGGCTTCCCATCTCAAAGTTTCAGGAAGGGGCTGCTGGGGACAATGCTCGGCCTCTCCCTGTTATGAGCAGGGTGTGTGAGCCCCGTTCCTCAGTGGGGGCACCCAGAGGCCAAAATCAAGTATCCTTTTCCCTCACCAGACTCATCAAACAGTCCATATGAGATGAAATGTGAGCTCAAGAGAGCTCCATTTTCTTTGAAAGCTATCCAGGGTGGTCTCTAAGCGCCAGACCTAAAAACAATATCTTTACAACCGTCAGCCGTAATTCAGCGCGATAATGTAACTATGTTTTTGTTTTAAACCTGACAGCATGTGAAGTTATGACAGACATAAAGCCGGGGTGGAGAGCGGCCGAGAGTGGGAGTACGGGCGCCCAGGCTGGGCAGACAGTTGGGGGCTGGGGCCGGGACCCTCACAGCACCATCTGACACCACCTATGCTCCTAGTCTTCCTTTCAAGGGGCTTCTCCTTGCTTGATTTGTGTTTTAAACTAAAGCACTTTGTTTGAAGCGGTCCCCTAGACGGTGTGTGCGGCGCTGCCCTTCAATTCATATCCACGCCCCTCAAACAGAAGATTGTAAATAAGTTTCTGGCTTCTGCATTTAAATGGAAACCTTTAGTAACCAAAACTAGCTCACCATGGACTTCTTGGCTTGAGACGTCCATTTCTCCTGCAGATGCTAGCGAGAGAGTCAGTTATTGCCATTGGCTTTCAACTGACCCTTAGGCAGACGGGAAGAATAGATTCCCTGTTATTTATTTGGGTGTTTTTGGCAATTTGCTGTATATAAAAGCTGTAAGTACAGCAGCAGCTGTACTTTCCCGAAGAAGGGGCTAATAATGCAGATTTAAATGGTGTTTAGCAGGAGCAAAATCTCAGAGACATCAGCAAAGTTCACCTTAATTCAGAATCTATGAACCAACTGTGTTTAGAAGAGTTCAATTTTCCCTTCGTTTGCTTGGACAGCCTAATTCGGAAAGCTCCATCATTTCCCCCCTTGGGGCCACGCTTGGCTTAGGGCCAAGAGCAGGCAGGACCTCCTGCCCGCCGGTGAACCAGAAGTGCCCTCTCTGTGTTGGTTGTTAGAAAACCGAAGATATGGTGCTTTGCTGGAGAAATATAATAGACAGCTTCACTTTCACACCTCTTAAAAATCTTTTTAAAAATAGTCCCTCTAGCAGGAGGCTTTTTTGGGATGCAGTGCTTTACACCTCTATATTTTCAGACTGTTTGGGGAGGATTTTTATATTTGTTGCTCCATGGGTTACGCTGCCAGGGTTGGAAGCCTGGCTGTTGGAGTCACCAGGCAGGCGGAGGAGGCCTGCTTTACAGGATGCCTGGGGCCGGAGGGTCAGCAAACCAGGGTGGCATTTTGCATTTCTTTTCTGAGAAATTCTTCAGGGGCCTTCAGCTCATCTGCTGGCCCGGATGGGACATTAGCCTTCTGTGATTTCAGGGCCCCTAATGCCTCTGCCTCTCCCTCCCCACAGGCCACAGGACAACACCTAAGAGGCTCCGCCCTGTTTTGTCAGCCCCGCTCCCAGCCTTCCCATGCTGGATCATCTAGGAAAGCTCCCCCTTTGATCTCTGTTCCCGCTGTGAGTCCTGGCCCTGCCCCTGGAATCTAGGGCTTTCCTCTGAGCCCCAGGGTCCTCCCCACACCTCGCCCGGGAATCTGAACCAAAGCCCCAAAGATCCTATAGTGCTGGGAGAGCACTTATTATATAGAATGATGGCTTCCTAGGTGGTAGCATTCTTTTTTTTTTTTATTGAAGTATAGCTGATTTATAATGTTAATTTCTGCTGTACAGCAAAGTGATTCACTTATACAAATATATACATTCTTTTTCATAGGCTTTTCCATTATGGTTTATCACAGGATATTGAATATAATTCCCTGTGCTCTACAGTAGGACCTTGTTGTTTATCCTTCCTATACGTAACTTTGCATCTCAGTAGCGTTCTTATTATCACACGTTCTTATCATTTTTTTTTTTTTTAATAAAAGATTTTTTTAAAATTAATTAATTAATTTATTTTTGGCTGTGTTGGGTCTTTGTTTCTGTGCGAGGGCTTTCTCTAGTTGCGGCAAGCGGGGGCCACTCTTCATCGAGGTGCGCGGGCCTCTCACTATCGCGGCCTCTCTTGTTGCGGAGCACAGGCTCCAGACGCACAGGCTCAGCAGTTGTGGCTCACGGGCCCAGCTGCTCCGTGGCATGTGGGATCTTCCCAGACGAGGGCTCGAATCCGTGTTCCCTGCCTTGGCAGGCAGATTCTCAACCACTGCGCCACCAGGGAAGCCCCTTATCATTCTTGACTTTGAGATACTATCAGCTATACAGTGGGCCATCTTCTGAGGGAAACCATAAATAAGCCCAATATCTACTGTAAGTTGCATGATTACTTCAGACGTGTTCAGTTTTGAATGTCTGTGAGTCTTAGCATTGAGGAAGCACAGCATTATGGGTTTGTTAAGGAGCAGAACTGATGGCCCATCTGGAAGGCAGCCTGGCCCAGCAAGCCCCCCAGTGAGTGCTTGGGATGGGGCCCAAGGGGATGGAGCTCAGGTTGGGTTCAAGGTGAGTGCAGGTGACTGGGCACAGGTGAGCTCTGCCCATGATGTGATAAGGGACTGTCGTGGCCCTCAGAGTATGACCCTCTGGGCACCACTCTGACCTAGCCCTGCAGGCGGAGTCATTACTCACTTGACCAATGGATGCACAAGAACTGACTGATCTCAAAACTCATGTGTTTGGATTTTTCATGTGATAACATCTTTCCAAACTGGGCTAAAGAGGAAAGTCAGTCAACCTGCACTGGCCCTATTATACATCACAGCCAGGAGAAATGTTTATAATGATTATAAACAATTAGAAGATTATTATTACAAACAGTATTATTATCTTATATATCATACATTATATTAATGTTATAACAATTCTTATCACAAATATTAGAAGCAACCATTTAGGAAATGTTTTCTTTGTGCAGGGAATTGTGTTGGAAGTTTGATATTATCTGAATTACCTCGCTCCTCATAAGAACTGGGTAGTTGGCATGAGTGTACCCACCTTGCTGGTGAGGAGACAGTCTCAGGCAGGTTTAAACTTTTGTTCTAGGTCATACAGCTGAGAGGTAGGGAAACAAGATTCAAAATTACCTTCTCCCCACTGTACCGCATTTAGGGAGCCCCCAAGTCAGCTTAAACTGTTTCTAGACAGAAACGTGCTCTGGACCTGAGATCTTCCTGTGTTCTGATTATTTCTGCACCCTGCAGCCACGCGACGGCCGTGTGCTGGAGAATGGCATGACCTCTGGGAGTGGGGGCTGGAGGGATAGGGCTGAGGATGGTCTCCTCACATATTAAACACCATGTCTTAGGACATTCTTGATTTTTTTTTAAAGAATGGCAGCTGTGCTAGGGAATTGAAAGGATGGAAGTGGCTAAAATATTTTTAAATGCTTTTTTCCGCATATAGGCAAGAGGTTATATTGCAAGTTCAATGCGAATTACAGTTATTTACCAAGGAAAAGAATATCCATGTGAAAGAGAAGGAAATTTGGTTCCGAAAGATGCATGCTTGTTTGTGCCGCCCAGCGCGGTCCGTGTCCGCTGAGAGAGCAGGCAGGAGACGTCTCTGGCTGGTGCACAGGGGCGCTAAATAATTCACAGGTGTCAGACACACAAAAGAATTACGCCTGTCTGACCTATGAGGGGATAAATCCTGCGTCTCTGCTTATGGCCAAGAGATGTGTCTTTAAGTGTCATAAAAATTCAGCATTTTTTCCTCCTAATTGTCTTCTATAATTTTGCTAGATTTATTAAAGTACGATTTTCTGGGGGGTTACGTTTTTTCTTTTCACTGGTAGAATGTGCGCTTTAGTATCATTTTACATAATTTAATACAATTTGTTCCATCCATTGATTTTCATGGGGATACAAGCTGTTCGTTTGTGAGAAAGCTGGCATGGGCGTGAGCGTTGGCAAGGAGACCCGTCGAGGAGTCGATCCTGATTTCAAAGTTCTGGGGGCGCTTCGGCCATTTTGAGGCCGGTTGCGTGGAGTTGGGGCTCCCAGGCCTCTCGCATCCCCCTCGGAGACGCGGGAGGGAGGCCGTGGGCTGCCCCGTGGGCTTGCGGGGGGATGGCGGGCCCCTACCTGGCGCAGGGGGGCTTTCCCCAAATGTGAAGCCTGACGGAGAAACACAGGTGTTTCTTAATTACTTGTGCAGAAGGGAAGGTAACGCCGGGCGGATGTGCCGGGACCCGCGCGCCATACCCAGCAGCTCAGCCAGCGCCCGCCTCCCGGGGCGCCCAGCCGGCTCTGCAGCCGGAAGCCTCATCTTCACGGCCTCCCCTCTCCCCATTGTTCTTTTGTGAAATCGGCCGTGGATATTTAACGAATCAGCCAAACTCTTGAAATGTGGGAAGAGAGGCAACACAATCAGGCTGGTGGTAATTCGTCGAGGCGTTGGGCCCCCAGGTAGTGGAGGCTCAGCTAGTGCTTTCATCTCAGTGGGGCCCCTCCCTGGGCCCACCTGGGCCCCCTCCTGAGGGAAGGACCTGGGAGCCCGGGGCCCCTCCCCCGGCCAACTCCCTGTCGGTCCCTCTGACCAGTCTATGCTTCTGGGGATAGATCCCAGGTGACAGAGGGACATATGTAGGAAGGTTCTGGGCTGGAAGACAAGAGAACTGGGTTCCAGTCTGCCTCCATTTTGCTGTGTGACCTTGGACAGTTTACTTCACCTCTCTGGGCTGTAGCAGCCCACTTAAATTCTGCCTCTCAAGCCCTGTGTACCCTAAAGAGGGTGTCTACAGTCCTTTGGACGCTCAGGTTCTGTGAAGCTCTGAGCTGTCCAAGACCTGAGCTGACAGAGACCAGGGCTTCTGCTTTGCTCTTCGCCCAACAGCCCTGCCCGAGACAGGCAGGAGAAACAGGAGGAGAGTGGATGGTGTGGGAGCCTTATTGCACAGACATGACCCCGCTCCCCCGTCAGGCGGTTGAGCCCTGCTGCGGGAAGCACACATTCCTGTCCTCGCTGCTGCTTTTCTGAGTGGCCGTCACACCTCCACCCCAAACCAGTGTCACCCCTAGCCTCCTTGGCTTCCTGTGGGGAGGCCCTGGGGACCGTGGCTGTCATGTCACACAGACTGACAGGGACACAGCCCCCTCTTGGGTGGAAGCCTCTGTGCACAAGGGTGCCCCAGACAGTGATGAATCATCTCCTCCCCGCACCCCCGGGGAAAGCTAAGTAGGCCAAATGAAATGATCTGAGCTGGCCGCTGGCCAGGGCGGCAGGGCTAATCCTTGCCTTTGTGGGAGAGCCTGGGGCCGGGGGGTCTGCCACCAGTCACAGCCGCCTGTTACGACGCTGGCCCAGGGGCCCTGCCACCACCCCAGGGGCCCCCGAGGCCTCCTGCTCGCCCCGGCGCTGCCCCTCCTAATCCCTGCACTCCTGAACCCTCACACAGACCGCAGCTGCCTCCGCCTGCACCGAGGAAGTGGAGAACATGACACCGCGCGGCTCCTGTCCGTCCAGGAGTCACTCTGGGGCACCTACTGAATGCCCATTCCTGTGGGAGGGGTTGTTATCAGAGAAAGAGGGGAGACTGGGGCCCTCTGCAGCTGCCGAGTGGGCACTCAGTGCCTGGAACAGGGAGGGCACCAGGTAAGTGTGAGCAGTTCTCCCAGTGCCAGGCACTGGGCTGAGCACTTGGCAGGGCTTTCCTTCCAGATCATTGCAACAACCCCATGAAGTGGGCATCCTTATTATCTCCATTTTATAAATGAAAGGCTGAAGCTCAGAGAGGTCGAGTAACTTGCCCAAGGTTACAGAGCTGCTGAACGAGGCAGCCCTCCTAGGCTTTGGTCCTGCTTGTGGCCCGGAATCTGCTGGCAGTTCCTCTCCGTCCACCGGACACTCCTGTACCACTCATCAACCAGTGCTCTTATCCAGCCCAGGGCTGGGCAGGCGTATGCCACGGCCAAGGGGAATGAGAGACCCCCCTGTGCAGGAGCTCACAGTGACCCAAGCACAGTGGCCCCTGCTCAGCCCAGACCCAACAGATCTGAGCAACCCGGACCCAGTCCAAAACCAGAGAGAATGCCACTTAGTGAGCGACACCAGGGCACTGTGCCGAGGAGGAGGGCCTGGCTCAGCCTGAGCTGTGAGGAAGTGCTGACTTGGAAAATGCACTCTGGGGTGGAGGGTCATTGTCCTTACAAGTTCATCTGTTGAGGTAGAGTGTGAGAGGCACCGCGGGCCTGCCTGAGAGCACCTGGGGCTGCAGCTGCTACCCATGCTGGACTGGGCAGGTGGGAGAGACGGCAACATTCATTCACTTATTCATTCAACAAACACCGCATCCTTACTGGTGCCCAGCACTGGGCCAGGCAGGGGACACTCCAAGGTGACCTGGGCAGGCAAGGGCCCTGCTCTGATGAAACTTATATTCAGATGAGGGGAGATGGACCATGAACTCGTAAATGAATGTGTAAACGAGGTCATTTCAAATAGTATTGTGTGTATGAAGAATACAAACAAGGGAATAGGGTTAGTAAAGATCTTAGTCATTCATTCATTCACATATTCATTGAACAATGTTTATTGAGCACCTTGCATATCTCAAGCACTTTCCAGATGTGGGGTACCTCGGTAAATAAAACAGCCAAAAGCCCTGCTCCCAATGAGGTGTCCTGCATGTGTGTGTGTGTGCGTGTGTGTTGTTTGTGTGCACGCGTCTGCCTTGGCAAGGCTGTGTGCCTGGGCACACAAGAACATGGGCTTCCTGGAAGAGAAAGGAGACTCCAGGCGGGAACAAGAGTGGGGCTCAGCTTCCCTTTCAGCCCTGGCCTGCAGACCCTGCCAGCAGCTTCTGCTGAGAGGAAGCTTTGAAAAATCCTCTGTTCTCCAGAAAGCGCTCCTTGGCACAGGCCTGGTCTTCCTATCTGAGGGCTGCTCCCACCTTCCATCATAGCCTAGGTCATTGTCAGGACTCGCCACTGGGCCAAGGTCATCACAACCCATCCCAGGGCTGCAGGTTAGGCTGGCCTAGGCACCACAGGGAGGCTCCTTTTTATTGCTCACCCAGCCACTTGCTGAAAAATTAATTTGCAAATGAATCACATTTACTGAGACCTTCTGGATCAGACAACAGATGCAGCCTGGCCTGTTCCAGAAGACCATCCAGAGAAGAAATCCTAAAAGCTAACAGCTTCCGTGGACAAAAGGACTCCTGCTGGCCTGGCCGAGCTTCACTCCCGGTTTGAGCTCCTCACTCGAGGTGTGCTGCTGGATATTTGGAAGCCTTTCCTGGAGACAGAGACTACAGGCTCCAGCCCTGCAAGTGCTCCTGGAGCGGAGGCTGGGCGAGGCAGCCGGGCACTCCCGGCCGGCTCTCTGGATTAGTTCTCCTGGAGCCCCTCGGAAGCAACCAGGAGCCGGCTCTCCCCTCCCTGGCCATCTGCTTGAAGCATCTGGTGATCAGGTGCAAGCCCCACACTGGAGCATTCAAGCTGAAATGTGCAGTCACCTTGCCACCCACACTGGCTTTTGTTACACCGCCAGGCTGCCCCTCTTTGTGTTGGGGAGAACAGTTTTGGGCTGGAAATCCGACTGCCGGTGCCGGGAGTTCGCCATGGCTGCGCTGAGATCCTGCAGCCCGTGGCAGGTCCAGCCTCCAGACCTGACTCTCCCCTCCTGCCAGGGTCTGTGGACATGTCTCCAGCGAAAGACTGGGACTTTTGACAGTGGAGCAAAGATTGTTCTTCGATGTTCCCTTTACCCAGCTGGATAGAGCCAGTCGCAAATATTTGGATCCTCCTGAAGAGGAGAAAGGCCCATCAGCTTTCTCTGGTCCACCTTTATCGAATAAAGAAAGAGTGGGTTGCTCGCATTACCACTGCTAGTCTTGAGTGAACCGTGACTCTTTAGGGGGTGATTCTCTGGGGCCACAGGTGAGGGGGGCGGGGGGAAGGCTCCAGACCTGCTCCTGAACTCACTTCCTTCTGCTGTGCTAACCCGGGTATCCTGAGGGCCACACAGGTGTCCGCATTGTTGAAATCATCCTTCACCTCCGCTAGAGCTCCGCCAGCAGAGCACTCAAGAAATAATGGGGGGCAATTCTCCTCAAGAGAGAACATTTCCCTTTCTGAGCCGTTGAGGACTCAGCTGATAGCTGGAGACTCACTGTGAGAAGAGGAGCTTTTGTTTGCTTTTTGGGCGTGTAAAACATGGCCCCAAATGCCACCTCCCAAAGCAACAGGGGGGCCTTCCTCAGGGGTGCCAGAGCCCACGGGCTCTGCATTTACAGGCACCCCTCCTGGAGAGGGTCCAAGGTGAAAGGTCTTGGAAGACCTTACAGAGAAGAGAATGAGCCTCTGTTTGAAATTATTAAACTGTGAGTAGTAGCTTTTGGAAACCGTCTCCTTTTTTTGGGTTTTTAATTGTTTGGTGTGATAGTAAAGATGATAGTGATGTCCTAATATTTGTTGGGGATGCATTTTCTATTCCTCTTTCTAGATTAGCCATGCACATTACTCTGGAATGTTCTTATAGGAAGACACGATTCTATGAAAACAAGAAGCCCTGCCCAGGCCCCAGTCTATGCGTGTTCACTCCTTCCAAGGAGCTTTGCCAATGCTAATCATAACAATCAGTTGCTGAAGCCCCTGCCTGCTGAAATTAGTGTGAGATTTTGTTCTTGAAAGGTACAGAGAAAAAAAAAGAAAGAAGTCAAAATCTGAGTCAGGCTTCATCAGTTGGTCTCAATCCCAAGGTATTTTCTGTAGAAGATGGGGAAGTTGAGTGCATGGGTGTGGGGCTAGGATGTGGTGGGAGACAGGAAGAGGACCACAAATGAAAGGCCAGCCCAGTCATGTCCCAGGCCCTGTGATTCCTGGATGACCCACGACTACCACCTGCCACTATTCTGCCAGCCACCCTTTTGCTTCCAAACACTTTCCAATAAGGTGATCAAAGAGAAAAATGGTCAATTTTAAGGGTGAATTTTTAGAAACTTTAAAAATTTCACAATTAGTTCACTTCCATAGTGAGAAAATACAACAAGAAAATCTTCCATTTTAGGCACTGGACTGAAAACTGACATTGTTCAAAGGTAGAGCAGAAGCTGATGCTAGTTTCAGACATAATCTAGCTTTTAAACGTTTCCATATTATGGCTTCAGTATGTCAATAGTAGATTTTAAACACAGCCCAAGGATCTCTGATTTTAAAGATGTAACTTTTCCCCCCTTTTAACCAGCACATGCGTGTAACATGTGGTGCCATTTCCCTCATAAAATCCTGCCATCCTGCGCACATGTGCCCGTGCTGACGTTCCCCTGCCCCTACCCCACCATAGCCCCTTCCCAGGAGCAGGGGCTGCAGGAAGGTCAGTTCTGTTTCATCCTTGTGCTAGGTCGGCAGTCTACCTCTACTGGCATCAGAGTCTTAAACATCTTTTTCTCCCACATCTTGGTTGAGCATAAAGACGAGGTCCCACTGGCTTAAGGCGCGGTGCTGGCTTTCTCTGATGGTTGTGCCGTAAGTTAGCAGGATAAGTTTGACAGTAATTTAATTTTCATTGACAAATGCTGTCATAATATTGAGAAAAAAGTGATATATTGTATCAACAGTAGTGGTCGACGCTCAGCCAGTCATATGGACCGGGCGAGCACCATATGCTTCTTCCAAACTCGCCTTGGAAAGCTCTGGCTAAGAACTTGACAAGCTTAAGATACCAGTCAGGAAAAATGATTACCCTTGAGAGGTTCTTGCCGTGTTTCCAGTTTCCTTATCTCCTAGGGGGAAGGAGGGACCATTTCCTGGGGCAGCCACATACTTACCATCATGGGCATCAGCAAGGCTCCGCTATCCCCCTGGTAGTTCCTCTCGGGCATCCCAAAGGCATTAGCCAAGGAGTGTCTCCCATGCACCAGGGCCAGCGGCAGACAAGCAGATCCCCTGCCGACAACTGGAATAGCCCAGGGTCCTGCAATGATGAAACACCACTGATTTCCTGTTGGCTTGTGTTTGTCCCCTCTGCGGTTCCCTCCACTTAATGCCAGTGGATGTGCATCCGTGTGTGTGAATGAGGCCAGGACCCGAGTCTGGCCTGCGTTACAAACTCAAACAATCGGACGAGAAAGGGGGTAGGATTCTCATCCTGGGAATGCAACTCACCATCTCCATATCTCCAAAGCCCCTTCCGGGCCAATCTCAAAAGCGAGTAGATTAAGTGTGAGTGTTTGTGTACCTGGTGCATGTGTGTCTGACAGAACTCTTGGCCAAAATTTCGGTGAGATGATTCGAGCAAAAGTGTGATTAAGTCGATCTTCATTTGCTCCTTTTTCTTAGCATCGAACTTATTTTAATTTGGTTACTGTTCTCAGAAAAAGCAATTGATGGGCAAAGTTACAAACGGCCTGGAAAAGAAGAACAGAGTGTGTGTGTACATGTGTGTGTGTGTGTGTGTGTGTGTGTGTGCACGCGCCTGCATTCAGGGACAGAGCATCCCTGTACACATTCGGCTGGTGTCCTTGTCTGACTTGCCAAACACGTGGGGACCTTCCATTCTCTGAAGGATTCCCATCCCGAACAGGACTAAGTAAAGAAACAGGCATATGAAAAAAAAAAAAAAAAAAAAAAAAAAAAAAAAAAAAAAAAAAAAAAAAAAAGAAACAGGCATATGGTGTGTACTGGACATGGCTCAGTGTTGGCACGGGCCATCCGCTGTGGTGAACAGGTATCTGGAAAAGACGACAGTCCCATCCTGCTCTTTTCGGAGCTTATCATTTATTCGGCTTTTGTTGTTGCTGTTGTTGTTGTTTTGTGTTTATTATTATCTTAACAAAGGGAGGGAGAGTGTGCAGTTCAGAGCACTGGGCTCTGGTACAACTGCTCTCCAAGATGACTCCCTGCCGGGGCTGGAAGCTGCCCTCTCCTTCCACGTGGATGGGGCCTTGGCTCCCAGGGGCTCCGGCTGGGAGCAAGGAGCGCCCCAAGAGTTAGGGGGAGAGTCTAAGAGCAGATGGTTCTCTGAGGCAATGAGAGCTCCTGGGTGTGGCTGAGGGTGTCCTTGGTCTCCAAAGAAAGTGTGGACTTGAAAAAGCAGGCAGATTGGAGGAGCAGCTGCCCTCCTTGTGGATGGCATCCGCTGGTGGCTGCGTGGAGAAGCGCTCCGGACTGCCTCCCATTACCATTCCGTTATGAGACAGCAGATCCGTACACAGATCCGTACGCTGCCTCTTGGATGGGGATTCCAAACACAGCAGGACCCTGCAGAGAGAGCTAACCTCCTCTTCTGCCTGCTGGACACCCAGCTCCCTGCCATGTGGCGCTTTCTGAGCTGGCGGTTTCAGACTCACTCCGGACAACCCGGATGATGGGTGCAGCCCTTCTGTGGGCCTCTCATGAGCTGCAAGGTGCCAGAAGTGTTCCTGAGAGAAGGTATTAAGAACGGCCCAGCTTCAGTGCATTTTCTCACCCCAATCCCTCTGGCCTTTGGAATGTTGCTCAGTGGGGTCACCCAACTTCAGGATGGTGGCCAGCCCCATAGGAACTGCGGGCTTGGCCACCATCATTTTAGAGATAAAGGAAATGAGATAATCTGGGTCACTAACACATGGAGAAGGCGAGAGAGTCGGGGCCCTGTTTGCTGAGTCTGTGATGGGTCATCATCTTCCTCTGGTGGAGGTGGGACCAGATGGCTGTCCAGGCGCCACCATTCCTGAGTGCCGGCTCCCTCCTCCTTGGGCCTCCATCTCCTTGTGGATAAAACCAACGGGTCAGGTTGCATTGCTTGTTAAAGGGTGATAATTCTGCATGTTCTTCAAGCAAGGAGCTTCCCTCTCTTTACCAACCAGCAGATTTCTTGATCACCTCTATATTTAAAGAGAAAAGTCTACAAGGTGGAGGCAATGAATAACATTATTCTTTCTGCCTATTTAAACCCATTTTGTGGAGTTAGTTTTCCCCCACCCACGTAGGGTAAAATCTAGGAGAAGTCAGGGCTGGCTGTATGGCCACAGCAGGTGTTTTCCCCTGGGCTGGGTGCTTTCTGGGGTTCTCTGCAGACTGTCTTGCATCTTCAGGGTTCGGTCACCTACGGTTTTAGAATGTTCTCTCTGCTGACTGCCAGCCCCTCAGATACTGAATTCCGTATAAACATCCAGTCTCTTCCTATTGAGGTTGTCCTTCCACTGGCTTCTGGGGCCAAGTCTTTTGCAGTGGATTTTTGCAGGGGCTCCCTTTCATAGTGACCCACATCTGGACCTTGAAAAACACTTTTCATTTGTTCCAAATATCTTTGGAAGTGGAACCACTCCCGCACATGGCTCCTCCCCTCGGCCTGCCATCACTGCAGCCTCCAGCCTTTTGACTTTTCTAAGCTGGGTCCTGCAGTGGTCTCATGTGCCACTGATGCCAAGGGACACGGGACAGGCTCACTTTGAGGTTCCATTCACTAAGCTTGAAGGGGAGGAAGCAGCCCCTGTCCCTTCCCCATGGAAGGAGGGCTGATGACCAGACCGTACCAGCAACATGCCCCAAAGAACTGCTCTACTGTGCAGATCTCTGCCTTTTCAAAGTCAACCCTCCTAGAGCCTCAATTTTGGGGCTGGTATGGGAGCTTGGACACTTCCTTGCCAGTTGACATCTCACTTTGGATAAAACAAGTGTTTATCCCTTTTGTTTTGTGGGTAGCCTTTTGGAGTTTCCATCTAAACAGCAACAGAAATGCATATTTTAACATCATGCTCACTTGATTATCAAGAAACTCTTCTTAGAATCCAAAGTCAAATCCCTTCTAGAATCTCAGGCCCTTTTCTCCTTCAGATGCTTGGTGAGAGCAGCTTATTAGTTTCCACTTTCAGTGACCTTCTGGTATTTAAAATTGATGAAGCTTGTAACCTCTCAAACTGCTTTTCTGAGGAAAGTTGTGTCTTTCTTTGTGGTGAGGGTTAAACAAGGCAGCAAGGTATTTCCAAAGGTTCTGTGCAAGGCCAGTGCTGTGTGGACAGAATGGAAGGCTTCTTCCCTCTGTCCTTCGCTTTTCTGCTGGATGTTTAGGACATCACAGAACAGCATAAACATCCGGTGGCTTCCTCATGGACCACCCAGAAGTGGCCCAGCCAAGCCCTGAAGTCTCTTCCCGGAATGTTCCAGTCAGAAAACCTTGTGGGGCTGTAGGGCTATCCTGTCTGTTCATGCTGCTCCTGATGTCTGGGGAATATCAAGGCTAAACTTGATGGAAGGCCTGAAAGTCCTGGCCGGTGTGGCTGGTCCTCTCTAGGGCCTGGACCCTGACCCAGACCTCTGTTTGTTTTAGCATGTCTCCTACACCTGTCATGACGGCGTTTAGGGTCGTGGTATCCAGTATCGCTCAGCTCTCTGACCCTCTGAGAAGGAGATCTTGCGGGCTCCTGAGGGAGTTGGAAGGTAGCCATGAGCCAGACTAGCACAAGTGCAAAACTTAAATATCTTTAGGGTCAAGAGCAGGGCACACCGGCGTACTTAACGATTGGAATCTTCTTCCAGTTAACGAATTCTTTCTTCAGGTATGTCAAAACAACCTACCTAGCTTTTAATTTTAGATAGTGTATTTTTAATTCTAAAATTTTCACTTCATTTCTTTTATAGATTCCAATTTTCTGCCAAAATTCTTCACCTTGTCATCTGTTTTCTTAACTATATTAATTACTGTTATTTTAAAGTCTGTAAAGTCTCTCTTTAATTCCATAGCTGTAGCTTCGGTGGGTCTATTTCTATTACCTGTTGTCTCATTTTTTAATCCCTATTTTTGTTCATTTGATCTTATTTCATGGTGTGCCTGGTAATTTATTTTTAATTAATTAATTTTTATTTTGTTTATTTTGGGCTGCGTTGGGTCTTTGTTGCTGCGCGCAGGCTTCCTCTACTTGTGGTGAGCGGGGGATACTCTCCGTTGTGGTGTGCGGGCCTCTCACTGACGTGGCCTCTCTAGTTGTGGAGCACGGGCTCCAGGCACACAGGCTTCAGTCACCGTGGCTCGCGGGCTCCAGAGCGCAGGCTCAGTAGTCATGGCGTGCGGACCTAGCTGCTCCGCGGCATGTGGGATCTTCCCAGACCAAGGCTCGAACCCATGTCCCCTGCATTGGCAGGTGGATTCCCAACCACTGCGCCACAAGGGAAGCCCCTGCCTGGTAATTTTTTATTAAATATCAAATATTGTGTTTAAAACTTTTAGAAAATTTTAGCCTCTAGAGCAGCACTGCCAAATAGGAATAGAATGTGAGCCACATATATGTAATTTTAAATTTTACAGTAGTCACATTAAAGAAATACAAAGAAACAAGATATATTTTATTTAACATTAGTTGTCAAAAATATAATCATTTGAAAATGTAACCAATATAAAAATATTTATGAGATATTTTTTGATTTTTTTGTACTAAGTCTTGGAAATCCAGTATTTTATACTCACAGCACATCTTAGTTCTGACAGAGTCACATCCCAAGTGCTCAAAAGCCACTTGTGGCTTGTGACTACCATATTGGACAGCACAGCTGTAGATGATGTTGCATCCTTCTAGGGAAGATTTACTTTTGTTTCCAGAAGGCCATTAGTCCTGGGGAAGATCACCTTAAGCCAATCAGAAATTGGGTTTGTTTATTTTCTATCTGCCCTTTCTTCTAAGTGTGTCCCTGCAGGAGTCATAACTGAAAGCATTGGGTATTTACTGGTACCTTCCACCTTGCCAGGCCCTGGATTCTAATTTTTGTCTCTTTGGTCCCTTGGAAAGCTCTGGGTAGCTTCCCAGTGTCTCAGCTGCCACTTGTAAATACACAACTGCCTCAAGGGGAAAAGAAATGCCAAAACCAGGCCCAGCTCTCCTGCTCCCTTCTTGCTAGAATCTGGGCCCCTCAAGTCCTGGCTTCTTGCATAACTTTCTTATGCCTTAAAATAATTTACACACACACACACACACAATTTTATGATGCAGTTTTTTCTATTTGTTCTTGTTGGGACCGTTGATTTGATACAAGCCTTTTGCCATAGCCAGAAGTCGAAGTAAAATAACATCTTAATAAACAGAAACCAGATTTTTTTTTTTTTTTCTGTTTGGCAATCAGTACTGCTGAGCCTTTAAAAACAGACTTATTTCTCTCCCTCTGATTCAGCACACCCAAATCCCTAGGGAATAAGATTATTTTTCCCAGTTCTAAGGATTGGCAAATTGAGGCATAATGAGTTTATTCCTAGGAAGAGTCAGGGAGGGACAAGATCCAAACCCAGTCTGTCTTTGTTCTCAGCCCAAGAGCTTCCCACCTGCTCCGCCTTACCCACTTGCATGGCAGGGAGGCTTCCTGACCTGGCATTCCTCAGTGACTCCCAAATCTCCATCTCTGTGCAGGGCCTCCACTTGAGAACATAGAGAAGTGGCAGACTTGGTAGTTATTCTGGGCAAGACAGCAGGAGGCACACTCAAAGGACACTCATTCCTTATGTAGCGTTTGTTGAGATATTGCTTTGTACCAGACCCTGTGCTAGGCCATGTGGGAGAGACAGGATGACGTCATTCACAGCCCTGCCACTGAGGGCATGTTGTTCACCTGCATAGGTCGGGTACCACGACCCTATCAGGAGCACAGAAGCAGAGTTCTGGGAAACTTACCATCCTGTGAGGCTGCACACGTTCCCATGTACGTGCAGCTCCTGTCCCAGCTTCAGTCTGGGTTAGTTACCTCTGCATTGGCAGCTGCGACCTGCCCACACCTAGGGCATAATGATATTTCAAGTATAAAATATTTAAATAAAGGATTTTATGATGCGGGTGAACTAAGATCTTTGACATTAATAGAAATTTTTGTTTTTAACAATAAATATCAAAGTTAATTGAAACTTACTTTTAATTCACTGCTTTTAACCTGATATGTTTTCCTTTTTTAAAAAAGAAATCAACTTGTGTTTTCTAGAAATAAGAGCAACCTTTACTTTTTTCTTGTCCGATATTGAAAAATAGGAGAAAACATTCCCAGCCATTTCTCACTACATGAAGACTGCCACAGTTTGGGTTTATTTCCTTTCTGGTTTCTTCCTGTGCTATCTTTTACGTAATTATAATCATAACGTACATATGACTTTGTACGGACTTACGTAAGCAGCCAGGACTTTTATGTAATATATACGTGTAATATGAACATTTTCTCAAATTATTAAAACTCTTTGAATGTACAAAGTTATGGTTGTAATAAAATATCCTATTTGGGATTTTATAGTCATTTCTCCTATTGTTGAATATTTAGGTTGTTTCCTGTTTTTTTAGTTTTACAGATATAATGCAGGGAATGTCTTTGGACATAAAGGTAGCCCCTCTTAATCCCCCTGTGCCCTCACACTTTAGATTATTTTTCTAGAGCAGATTACTAGAAATGGAGTTACTGCATCAAATAATAGAATATTTTTGTGCTCTTTAACTTATTTTAAGCCTTGAATATACTCCTCAAATGGGCAGTCACTTCACCCCAAATATCAGACACGGTGCAAGGCAGGAGGACTTGGGCAGCTTCTTGTGGCAGAGACCCAATGTCTGGCTGAAGGTGGGGCGCCCCTAGAGAGCCCCGAGCTGTGAGTGGAAAGGGACCCCGATTGCCAAGGGTTAAGGGTAACATTAGTAAACCAAAGGAAGGCCAGTGTGATGAGAGTGAAGATACGCGTGCAGGAAAACCTTTTGAGAAGAAAGTAAAATCACATCTGCTGGAGTACCTCACTCTTCCAATGACTGTACTGATGGGGGCTGTTGCTGATATGGTGTGTAAATTGAATTTTGGCAACTGAATCCCCTTTTAGACGCACTGTGAGCTGAATCCTATTTTAGATTGGTGACTCATATAAGGAACCCCGTGGTGACTCTATAAATCAGAAAGTTCGTTTGCAATGCAAATCGTCCTTTCCTAAGTAATCTTCAGCTCCTTAATTTTACAAATTATATATTGTAAATTTTTTATTTTTGTATATTGGTTTTTGCAAAGTATACTTGGAGGTCGCTCAGGGTCCATTTCAGCCATGGGGTTTGTGGGTCTTGGAGGGGGAAAGTTCTTCTATTGGATCAGCCCCTGAGGGATGGCAGCCTGCCCTCTACCTCTGGCTGTCAGTTGAGTCCCTACGATAATGGAATCACTCCCAGGACCAGCAAATTGAGAAGGAAGTGCCCCACAGGTTTGGAGGAGACTGACAGGTATTAGGTGGCTAGAAGGTCAGGGAGACTAGGGAAAACTCAGCTCTGAGAGCCCTGAGCTCCCAGTACAAGGGGAAAGCCGAATGATCCAGAAGTGGGGCTGAAGTTTCCGAAGGAAACCTTGGTCATCACAAGTTCCTGCAGGGGGTTCAACTCTGACAACAGATTAGATCCCACTCAGAAAGAAAACTTGTGCTGCAGACTGTTCCAGTCTGGTTTGAGCTGGTGATGCAGAGGGCTTTGTCTGAGGGTGAGGCAGATGAGCCAGCAAATGCCTTCTTTGACTCCTTCCGTGGGGGATCAAGCGTCTGTAGACTGTATCTCTTTGCCAGAATGGGAGAGGAGGAGCTGCAGGGTACACTATCCAGCTCCCTAAGGGACACAACTGAGGCCTGTGATTTACAGTAGCCTCAGCCCTGGGGTTTTCTTTTACCCTTTCATGTCAACACCAAGAAGCCATGGAGTTGGGTCTTAGAAATTCAACAAAGTGCAAAAGATACATCTTAAATCATGATCATGTTCAAAATATTTCTAATAACTGACTTGATTTCATAAATAAAGCCAGCTTTACATAAATTAATGAAATATTTGCACTGGGTAGCATGGTAATTTCCCAAGTTCTTGGGGACCCTGTGGCGAGGTGGGCGCTTCTTCTGCTGAGTTCACGGGTCTAACCTTTCAACTGAGGTTGTGTCCTTCTCACCAGCCTTGAATGCCGAAAACTGCTAAAATGTTACTGAACTTTGCAAGTTACTGTGTTTGCTGGGGCATTGTCCAAACCTCCAAACCTAACTGGAAGTAGAAGTGGTAGAAAACCCCAAGACCTAAACTCAACTTTGGGAAGATTTGGAAAGAGTCCCATGAGCCATGTCCCTGCTAGGGCTTGTTGAAAATTCACATGTGTAACAGTAATTATTTAACAATCAAGGTGTCCTAAACTTTTATACAGTGTTTAATTTACATTGATTTCTTCACTTTACATGTAGTAATTAATTTTGTCTTACTGACAGATGATTCTCAATGACTGATTTCAAGGGACATTCCTGACAGGTACTTTTTAACCCTTTGTTTTCCTTCGAAAGCCTTTTTCTCCTCTGGGGTGCTGTCATGGACAGCACAGGGATTTCTGGAAGGGGGCCTTCGGGGAACAGTTATGTGAAAGTGGGAGGTGCGAGGTGAGTTTTCATGTAGCTCATAGATCTATTTAGAGTCGCTTTGGGGTGGAGAATGCGGATCTGATCGGGGGGACTTAGAGCTCCCCCAGTTAACTTTTTGCTCCCTTTAAGAGTTGGCCCCTGCAGATACTGCCCTAGACCATACTTGAATAGGCTCCAGGGTGTAAGAAGGATTTTCTAGCTTTAGAAGACATAGTAGAAATCCCCAAATTTGCTTTGAATGAAATATTGAAGGATTTAAAGACAATTTTAAGACAAGTATTTTTTTGGTTTCTGTTTATGCCTTTTCCCTTATAATGCGCAAGAGTTATAAAAGTCTTCGTAGGGTGGAGAGAGCTGCAGAAATGACAATTACATGGCAGTGGAGCCACAGGTCCTAAGCCAGTCCTGTGTTCCAGTTTTATCTGGACAAGGAATGCTTGTTCACGTCGGTTATCTCTGGGCCATGTTGGCAGAGGGCCCCTGATGCCAAAACAGGGCAGGTTGCAATTCTGTTATGTTCTTTTTTTAAAAAAAAATTTCCTTCTGTCTTTCATCCTTATTTTGTAGTCTCTGAATATTAATTCATAACTATTGGATTTAAGACATGGACATCTCCAGGGTTAGAATTACAAAAATGGAGAGGGAAGTTACAGTGGACACTTCTTTTTAAAATCTGATTTTTGAATGAATGCTTTGCCCCTTTGCATTGCAGGAGATGACCATTGGGCAATATTGTTATTATTAATGAGGAAGACATGTATCCTTCATTTTGCAACTTTCCATCCTAAATGACCTTTTAAATTTGGATACTATCCAAGTCACATTTTAATATCAATGAATGATGGAAAAGGTAAATGAGGTTCAAATTATTCTAACACTCACATGTTAGAATCTATGTCTATAGCTATATCTTCTCCATAGGCTGGTCGTAACTTTATAAGTAGGGAGGGAATTTTAACCCCAACCCTGTAGATGAACGTTGTGTGTCGGTGGCTGCATCCCGCTCAGATGGGGAGCTTCCCATAAATACGCATAGTTCTGACTATTGGTCATTGCTCTGATCCTTAGTATTATTTTTGTGTTCTCAAGAATGAAGAAGCATTTGTTTGGCAAATACTAAGACAGTTTTGGAGAGTTCCCCAGGACTTTGCCCAGCCTGGTTCTTCCCTGGGTCAGACTCAGGTCAGAGTTCTGAGGACAGCAGGTCCCAGATCTGGGTCACCATCTTCTTCCGCCTCCTGCTACCACGTCTTCAGCTCTTCTCTGAGGGCGAGAGTTGGGCCCCTTTGGGGATTTCTGTCATTATCGTTCCTGAGTCCCGTGTCCCTCGATATTTCGTCAGAGAAGGTACTCAGATCTGGTTTGGCTTGTAGTAACAAAGGTCTTTTTGTGTCTCCTGGTCCCTCTGCTTCTCCTTTCATTCCCGTGGCATCTATTATTACTGTAATGTGACCAAGGGGGCCTTTTTTCCCAATGTACCTCCCAGTATTTCCAGGTGGAAAAGAGTTAAGTTCTTCTTTTTACACTTGCCATTTCCACCTACTTGTGCAGAACAGTCTCAGGATATGCCTGAGCATGTGCATGCATGTTCACAACTGTGTGTGTACCCGTAGTGTGTTTGTGAAGGTGTGTAGAGGTATGTGTTGCGCGAACGTGTGCATCTTTGCAAGGCACGGGGTGTGTTAGAGTGTCCCTGTGTAATGTGTGAGTGTGGGTGTGGGTGTGTGGGCGCCGGCCAGTGGAGGTGTGTGTGTGCCTGTGAAGCTGTGTCTGTGGCCATCAGGGGGCGCTGCTGTCGAGCCGTCCAGATCACAGGGCTTCGGCTCCTTAGTCATATCATAGCCTCCATCTTTATTTGTGTTCATTATTCACAGGGCAGTTAGTGGCTACGCCCCCTTGTTGGTCACAAACAGTATTATCGTATTTAGGAACGGTCATGTATTCCCCAAATTTCAGCAAAATCCTTCCCAATGCTGTTGTCCTTATAGCACGAACTGGCACCTGCCCTTCGATACTATACCTGCAGGAGGAATTCATCACATTTGGACACATTTCCTAAGCAAGGCTGCTGATGCGCTATGTTAAAAAAAATTAATTAAAAAAATTCAGATCTCGGGAAATTCCAGCAGTCAGTCTCCTCCCTTTATCCTAATCTCTTCATGGTAATGCTCACAAGTACCCTCGGTCCAGACAATTCTTCATTCATTCTCCACCCGCCACCACACTCATACCCAAACTCCCCACCGCTGGAGATTAGCCTTTTGTGAGGCAGTGCATCAAAAGCTTTCTTAAAGTCCCAGTAAATTATACCCCTGGTTTCCCTCTTCAATTCCTTTTTGTTACTTTTTCAAAATATTCTATTAGTTTTGTTACGTATGATCTCCCTTTTGTGAATCCATGCTGAATATCTTTAATTAAATCATAACTTTCCCTATTTTGTCCCTGATTAGTGTTTCCAATATCTTCCCCACCGCTCAAGTCAAGCTTACTGGTGTTTAATTTCCTAGATCTCCCTCAGAGTCGTTATTAAATATAGGTGTTGCATAAGGGCTCTCGTCCACTGCTGCTTCTCCAGTTTCCCAGGGTATTTTTAAAAGGTATTTTGCTAATCGTTCCCCTGTTTCCTTGCCTCCCCTTGCACAAATTCTAAGATGGTTCCCATCTGGTCCCAGAGTTATCAGTCTTCAGACACTCTAATTTCTTTCTCACCTGTTCTGCTGTGATGCTGATTTCCTTCGGAAATGTTTTCCTCTCCTTGGGAAATGCTTGTCTGCTGCTGGCATCTGCTCTCGCCTTCCCTTTATGGACATGAAGGCAAACCGTCTATTTTTCATTTTCCTTAGCGGTTGTCACCGCTTATTTCAATAAACTATGCTCTGTGCTGTGCCTCCTAACATCTTTAGGAAAAGCATTGTAAATTCAGTTCCAGCACTACCTTGCTAAACCCCCAACTCAGAAGTCATCATTTCCCTTTCTAAGGGCTGATAGCATCACTAACTTGTAATTTGGGGCAGGGAGTGCCGACCCTTCGGTAGTTAAACTGTTTTTGATGCCCTCAGCTGTTCTAGGGGAAGCGTGACGTCTGGAGGCCCCCCTGACAACCAGTACAAGAGGAACCTAGAGCTTTTAGGGGGTTGTAAATTTTCCCACGTGTCATTTTGGAAATCTTCCCTCCCGAGTCAGCTTCAGCCTGGAGGTTCTCCTTTCCTTGCACCCTGAGCAGTGCTGCTGGCTTCCCCCGTACCTGACGGATGTGCTTCTGGGGCTCCCTCACTCCCAGGCTGTATTGTGGACTCACCTCATGGAATCTGCTTCCTTCTAGGCCTCTGGGACACAGGCTAAAGGGACACAGACTAAAGCACTGCCCCGTGAAGGGTGCACACCCGGTGGCTTTCAGGCACTGGTGCCAGCAGGTGCCCCTGTGAAGGGGTGGCCACAGGGAGGGGTTTCACACCTCTGAGCTGAGGACTGGGGAAGCCTCTTCAGATGCACTTATTCTCTCCTAGCTTGACCTCGTTTCCTTTTACAGCACATACAACCCAGATCTGCACACTGAAACATCGCTCTCAGGTTGTAAATTCTACACCAAATCAGAAGGCCAAATCCTCCTGTAAACCCAGGGGCCGCTCGACCTACATAACACCAAAGAGCCTGGCACTGATGGCTATCGTGGGTCCCGTCGGGCAGGGGAAGCAGAGGCGTGAGGTCTGTGCCCTCCAGGGCAGGCTACAGGCCTGAATCAAGTTGCAGAAACACCATCAGTCAAAAATTTCAACAAAGTAGGTATGAGTCATCAATAGTCCTTTTGACATTGTTGTATGTCAAAAGGCACACCGCCCATGTCCTGTGTCCCTCGTCATGCAAATGGCTGTAATTTGCACACACAGAGGGATTTGAAATTTTAAAAGCTTAATAAAGGCTGTGTATACACACACTCGAGCCAGTTTTTAAAAACTGCATTTAATTGAGTCAAATAACATGCTACTTTGGGGAAAAAATGAAGATCATTTAAACTTTTTTTTTTTTTTTTAGTTCAAATGTCTTTTTAAAAAACTGATTGTGTGGTGCAGACTGGTTGAGGATCTTGCCCAGATGCAGCAATGAAAAGTAGATGGGCAGGGACACCCCCAAAACTTTGGGGTTTCTTCTTCACCCCTACCATTGTTTCTCCATCGAAAGGGGTCACTGTCCCTTTGCCTTGGGGTTATGGGACGGGGTGGCCTGGGTCTGTGAATCTATAGTTCACCAAGATCCAGAGACAGGGGACCCAGACCCTTGATCCACCCACCTCACTGAGCAACAGACAGCTGCCTCCCGACAGGGTGCGCCGTCCTGTGTCAGCCCCTGAGTGCCGTTCCAAAAGCAATTTATAGATGGACTTTGTAAGCGAAAATAAGAGACACAGGTGCTTCATAATAATTACTTGCACATTTACAGAATCGGACATTCTGTCATTTAATAGACCTAAAACTAAAAAGCTTTTGTCTGTGAAAGGTGACCAATAGAAAAAGGGTTTGGATTATATGATATCCCATAACTTAATCATATGGCTCTTAAGAGGGGGACATACACAGCTGTGTCTCGCTAATATGCATGCAATATGTGTAAACTGATACGCTTTAATTCTAAACTTGTTTTTAGCAGGAAGAAAAAAGCATTTAGATGAGGAACATTAAGATTCAATATTAACCATTTTTTCCCCTTTGGGCAAAATTATTCATCACTTGATATTTATTAAAACAGCATTTTTTGATACAGTGAGATGCATCCTCCTGAAAATTTTCCAAACATCCTCAAAGTTATGTGGCTAAGTGAAAAGGGGAAGAGAACAGACAGCAGTCTCCTTTTGGCCACAGAAGGACAATGGACTTGAAGGATAGACACTTGCTCTTTTGAGGCTCAAAAGCCATCCTAACCCCCTAGACCTAGGGATGGGGCAAAGTTTGGAGTCGTTTAGGAGGGCTATCCAGTTATCCGCCTCCCCTATTACGAATATTTGATTTGTCCACGTGCTCTGATGTTTTAATTGTTAGTTTGTACTGGTTTAATCTAAATTATTTAAGTATACTTGTTTAATAATCTTAACCAAAGGGGGAAAAAAAAAAAAGGAAGAAAAGAAAAAAGAAACTAAGACAAAGGAATTGTAGATTAGAGACTTTATTTTCAGGGCAAAATGATACGGATAAGTGAACATCAACTGACCAGAAATTATTTGCTTCTGTCTGTTAGACACGTAATGGAGTCATTTAACTAGTCAAATTAGGAGCTGCAGAAATGCACCATGCTTCATTACTGAGTTCGAATGGGCACCATTTTACATTTACGTCAAAAATTATCTCATAGCAAATTAATGTTTTCATTGTGCCGAAAAGCTGAAGCTATGCAGTGTTAGCACCACCTAGAGGCTATTGCAAAAATACTTCAAAGGGATCTACACACAAGGACAGGATGATCATCAATAGATTAGTTTTAGGGAATAGAGCCCTGACCCCGTTTTCAAGTAGGAACATAGTCATTGACTCTAATTGGCTGGACTTGGCTTATGATGTGAAGTTCTGAGGGTCCCATAAAGATTTCCCTAAACTTGGTTTAATACTCAAAGTGTTGAAACGTTTCTGCAATTTTCCCACCCTCTTCGTGTTGCTCTTTAAGTCCTGAAAATATCTGTATGTTTGTTCTCACTTTGCTTGAGTTTTTTTTTCACCTGCGGACTCACATTATATCATAATCTCAGATTTTAGCTGAATTAGCATTTCTGTAAATAAACAAGGACAGTTCTTTTCTCCCACGCTGTAAGTTGGCATCTTTATAATCTTTCTTTTGTTATAGGTAAAACCTGCTATCTACAGAAAGAGGCAAACACATGACATTGTTTCATCTTAAAAAATACTGAAACTGGCAAATTCTCTGTTCAAACAGGTTATGAAGGTTGGTAGACTTCCTAAGAATGTTGGTGTCTGTTCAATTCAGCGATAAATCCTTTAGGATAAAATAGCAAACCCCTCCCCGATAAAAAGTATTTATTAAAATGATGTGTGGGCACTCAGTGACTCTGGGAAGCTGGAGCATACCATCAGAGCAGAAGCAAAGGAAAGGATAGAAGCATATAAATAGCACTGAGAACTTGAGAATATTTCAAGACAATATTGATGTCTAAAATATATGTGAATGACTGCATAATGATCGAGGCAGACATATTTCAAAGTACAGTCAGAATCTGGCCTCCAACTCAGAGCTTTAAATTCTCCAAAAGACATCTGTTTTCTGAGAAAGCCTTACCAACAGCTGTTCCATATAAAGGGAGGAGCCCTGGACTAGGTCAGGAGATGGCAGGTACAGGACCCTCACGGTGTCGGGCGTAGGACACCGGGAGGGCTAGAGTCTACCCTCCCTCTGAGAACACAGCAGGTAGTATTGCTCTGGTCCCAGGTGAGGGAGGCACCTGTGTTTCTCAGAGCCGGGGATGGAACTTTGCCATGTGTTCTTCCTTAGGGACCACCCCACTTTGCAGCATCTCTAAAGGGCGAGTTTGGTGCTGTACCTCTTAGATACTGAAAGGAGGGTTGACTTCACCTCTCAGGCCCTAATGTTTGCCCGGCTGCTCTTCTCCTGATACTTAACTCTTTCAGCAAGCAAAAGCTGGGGGAAAACAAAGTGGCAGGTGTGATTTCTAAACAAAATAGAATGCTCTGAGTTAAAAAAAAAAAAAAAAAAAAAAAAAAGAGGATAAGCGTATAGCACCCATTTTATTCTTAACTGTGATTCACAAATGACCAGTTTTAATTAAAATGTTGCCTGCCAACCTCCTTTGCAGACCAAAAAAGAAAATTTCCTCGGAATGTTATCAACTCTCCAGTTTCTGCAAAGATGCTGCATTTTCAGATTTCAAAGAGAGGATCTCCTTTTGAAAATAAATAATTGTTGATGATCATATGAGCCTGCTAAGTACAGTATTTTAAACCCATGCTGTGTTGAAAAGTTCAAGAATTTTTCAGTGACCTTAGGGCCACAGATAGGATAATGAAAGATGGAAAGATGAGGGCAGGGTCTGAAAGCGCGTTCTCTTTTGTTCTAACGGAAGCTTTTTGTGTGTGTGGCTTAAGCTTGTGGTTCAATAGAATTTCTTTGAAACAGAAACAAAAATGTGAAGAGCTGGTTACAAGTACTCTCGTCTGTTCTTCCCCTTAAAATGCAGGGAGAATTTTACCTCTTCTCATGAATCTTGTCTGCTGAAATGTCTCAGTCTTCATGTTATGTTTACCAAGGCCAGGCCGGAGGACCTGATAATTTATAACCATTCCTATTGGGTTTTATGTAATAACTTTGGAACTCATATAAAGTAATGATCCACAAACTCTTTTAATGTTCATTATAAAATATGAAATATTTCTCAGAACCATTGCAATTATGTGACCAGACATAACTGTTTCACACATGAGTAAATACAGGGAGGTTTAACATAACTTTATTATCTTCCTGTCTTTTCTTCTCATTGATGTGATAATACTGTTTTAATATTTTTCTAAAGAAAAGTTAAGTAATTTTAGAATCTCTGCTGAGGCCCGCTTTATTGGCTTTTGTAATAGAACTCTCAAATCTAATTGTATTTATGCCCAGACTGACACCAGTAAATGTCGTGAATGGAAGGGAAATGCCCCCCAAGCTGTGTATTCTGTAATTATCGATAGATGTGTCTCTGCTGACAAGGTCTGGGGATTTGGGGAGAATCGGAGAAGCAAAACCGAGACAGAGGCTCAGTCATCAGAGGCCCTGAAGAAGCCGAGAGGTGCTTTTCCAAGGGGCAGGCAAGCCCGATCGGGCTGTACTCACCACGAAACTTTTCCCCTTCACTGCGTTGTGTCTGCCCTCTCCAGGGTCTGGAGCCAGCAGCATGAAACTTCTCATACAATGGAAGGCTGATCTCCAAAGAGAATTTTTCCTGGGATTCTCACCCTGGAGATTTGAGCCGAGTGGCGTCGGTCTGGCTGCTTGACCTTTATCTGGGGTGTGACCTTGGAGGTCAGCTCTCCATCGTGTGAAGTGTCCTGTGTTGGTGGAAGGCAGTGGGGGTTGTTCTGTACCCCCTCTTCTTGCTCCCTGCCTGGGCAGCCTCTCCACAGAGACCCATGTCCTTATGACTACACTGACTATTTCTAGTCTGGTATGCGGGAAAGATTTAACAGGAGGGCGGGTGGTGTGCTTGGGTCTCTGCATCTTCTGGAGAAAGGAGAGGGTTTCACACCTTTCAACCCATTCCTCTTACTTAGCCTTAGACAAATGCTTCTCAAAGGCTAGTGTGCAAACCAATAGCCGTGGATCTTGTGACAATGCAGATTCTGAATCAGTGGGTCTGGGAAGGGTCCAGCAAACGGCCTTTCTTGTTCGCTCCTGGCTAAAGCCCATGCTGTGGGTTCATAGGCCATACCCTGGCCTGGATTCTTCGTCCACCTTCTCCTCACTGCTCACCCTCTTGAGGTGATAGGCAGAGCCCACAAGAGGATGGAGGGTGAGGTGAGGCCCTCTGAGTGGCTCAAGTAGGATAATGGGACTTAAAGTGTAGCCTGGGGGCTGGATCCAGCTCACAGATGTGTTTTGTTTGGCTTGTGTGATATTTATACTTTTGTCTTCAATTAATTGCAAACATTCTAAAACTGTGAGATTTTTCCTTACAAACCCAGGTTTCTGGGTTCTCTGGAAAAAGTGGAATATCCAGGACAGGTGACAGAGGCAGATGAGGGGCTTGCTTTAGGGAGGCGTGGCTCTCACTTCCCCATGGACCTTGCTGCCCTCGGTGTTCTGCCTGGGGTTGCCCTGCTCATCACAGGGCACTTAACAGACGCGCACCAGGACACAGGGCCTGGCCCACACCGGGGGTCTTAGCAGCTGAGGCTGCTGGTCCTTCTCTGGAATTTCAGGACGAGAATTTGTGCCCACATCAGAACCCAAACTCCTCCCAAGTGCTTTAGCTCTGCCTTGGGCAATTGCTCCTCCTGTTTCAGGAGCTGTTCGGGAGCTCCATTCTCCCAAGCAAGCCGCTGGAGAGCGGGAAATTCTCAGCTAATTAAATGTCTCGAGAACACCCCCTCCCTGTGACCAACATCACATTTGAAACAAGCAGGCATCATGCGAAGGCTCCCCGCAGCAGGTGAGATCCAAGGGCAGCTGCCCAGGCTGCAGGGCCTCCAGAGGGCACAGAGCCTGCCTTCCCCTGCCATCCAGTTTCCAGGTGGGCAGCCTGGGGGCTTGTCACAGAATCTGGAATGTTCATCCGTGCTTAGAGAAAGAACTGTGATCATCTTCCCGCATGGTCCCCGTCAGTCACTCCCCATCCCCCATCCCATATTCACTCATACTCAGTCACCCCTGGAAACCAGTGAGCTGTGTTGGAGTTTGATGTGGCAACAAACAGCCAAAGTCAGCATGTGTGGTTGCTAAGACAAACAATGTGGAATACTTGCATCCAAAGTTTTCCCATGACTGCCCCTGGTTGTGTGATGAAATTAAGGGAAAACCAAAAGGATCTTCTGCTTCCCTGGGCAGTGGCCATCTCGGCCTCCCGTTCCTCTAACTGGGGATGGTCGCTGCTGTAACTGGTCACCATGCTGTTGCTGCACTGACTGTGCTTGGTTTTCCCTGTGTGAGGACCAGGAGCCCAGCCTCTGCCTCCAAGTGAAAGGCCAAACCTGACTCTGGCGGATTTGAGAGCCGGCCTCCGTGCAGGCCCTGCTGAGCTTGGAGCAGGCTCTTGGAGCGCCGACATTTTTATCCCTGAGCAGAATTCAGGGGTAAAATCTCATGTTTTGTTTTTTTTTTTTAACTGTTGAATGCTGGTTAGAGGCAGGGTCTTCCTGCTGCCAAACTCCTCAAGTCATCCTTTTGCAGCGTGAACAAGTGAAGGGTTCCTCCACTCCTGCAAATGAGCTCTGTACATCCAGGGAGTCAGAAGGATTCACACGGGACACTCAGATTGTCAGCTGTCAGCGCTCAGTAGCTGGTTAAGTAAATCTCACTTGAATTAAAATTTCTGCTTTTTCTCCCTTTTACAAGATGGAGTAAAACAATCATTTCCTGGGTTAGATTTTGGATGCTCAGTGACAGAGTGCATGGAAAGAGCCAGCTGACGGCAAGAGGTTCCCGCTGTCTTATTCATCTTCTCAGAGGGTTCTGCTCAATCCTGTTTGTGAATATAGACACTCAAAGAAAACAGCACCCAGGTGTTGCCACATGCAAGAGGAATGCCATGCCAACCTCGGGGCGCACAGCTAGGCAAGGGGAGCTGGCAGCCAGGGGGTGGTGACGGGCTGGAGAAACTAGGGTGAAATCAGCCCTCACCCGAAAAGAGTTTGCAGTCTACTGGGGGAAATGAAACAATAGTATAAATATAAATATAAAACAGATGGATATCTGAGACAGTGAATGATAAAGTCAAAATAAACGGTGGGAAGGAAGTGAGGTCAGGGAGGTCCTGAGGAGCAGGGTGGGATTGACTGGGTCTTGAAAAATGGGGAGGCTTTGAGGCAAGAACTAGTGTTTTACAGCTTCATCCAAGGGAGGCATCTAGCAAGGATTTCCTCTTTCCTTTGGTGTCCTTTTCTCTTCCACCTTCACTCATTTCTGAAAGTATTTGGAAGGGCTCAGAAACAAGGCAAGTCCTCTTAGCTGCAACAAGTCATGATGTTCTGGAGACATACCCTGGGGTTCCTCTCCAGTCTGTCCTCGGTATTACTGTAAGGGACAATTGCCTGGTCTTCTGAATTGGGAACTACTTAAAATAAAATGACTGTGTTTTATATGATGAATTTAATTCTTTTCTAATGAATTTTATCAGACTGCTCTTCTGAGCACGTATTGCGATATGGCAGTGCTGGACTATTTTCTAACATAAGAAAATAAATTAATTTAGGATTTTTAATCACACTAAAACAATATTAAAATTCTGGCGTGCTTTTCGCTAGCGCTTCGCTGGAGCACACTTCTCTGTTGCGGTAACAGCCCAGCCGGGAAATGCACTGTGGTCTGTCCCCAGATGCCCGGTGCACCATCGCTCGTGGAATTGGTGGCAGTGGGTCTTGTTGTGTGTGCATGGGAACAGTAAGCTAGCTCCTCTGTGACACACTCTCCAGAGTCAGGAGGTGTCATGCCATCTCAGCAGGGACGCAATCACACATCTGCTCTCTGGTCTGTGACACGGCCCCTCTGGTCTGTCCCTCGACAGCGATGCCTGTCATCTTGTTACAAGGCTCCACAGAAAGTCTGACATGGCAGAGGTGACACGGGGCTACCGAGCCAGGCTCATTAGATGCCCTGCACTTGGTGGCCTCAGTCTGATTCCTTACTCAAGGGAGCCTGCCTGCTTTAGATGGGATCTGCTTGAACCACGAAAATTGCAGGAGAGACGTGAGGGGTGGGCACACGGTCTGACTGGAAAGCGAGAAGCTACTTTGAAGGCTTTCCTTTCCCTTAGCTTGTCTGCTTTGCAAAGCCTCCCTCTCCTGGAGTTAATTCACAGTTAGTCTGTGGCTGGCCCTGACGCAGTGTAGGGAAATATTTCATCTTAGGTACCATACAGATGGTGGCGATGCTAGTGTTAAAAATGCAGAAAGAATATTCAAAACACGCTCATGAGTTCTCCGAGTGGCATGTTTCGGCCATACTTGGCAGACTGGACTGTCAAATCCAGGAATGCCCTAGAAAGTAGAAAGCATATAAATAACAGAGTGGTCAAGAGCTAGTGACTGGTGCCTGCTGGGTTCCAACTGGGATGCGATGCCAAGGAAGCCACTGAACCTCATCGAGCTTCTGTCTTCTTCTCTGTATGAGGAGGATGGGAATAGAACCTACCCCAAAGGGCTCATCACTCTACAGAATTTCAGCGTCCAGAGGCAACAAGTTTCCAGCGATACGAGAAGGCAGCAATGTCCAAGGGGGGCCGTGCCTTGAGTAGACCCCTCTGCTAAAGCCACTGCCCGCCTGGCTTCTGTGAGACTTTTCACTCTGGATCTTCTTCTCCTTCACTGGCTTCCCCTTCTTGGTCTTTTTTGCTGACTCCTTCTCCTCTGTTTGCCCTCCTTGGGCTCCTTGTGGCAGTCCTGGCTCTTCTTCCTTCTGCAGTCTCTTCCTGGGAGATCCCATCCTTATGTATAAATTCTACCACTTGTCTACTGGTGGCTCTCAGACCCAAACCTTCAGCCCACTTCTCTCCTCCAGAATTTCTACTCTAATTTTCTATGGGACTTCTCCATTTGGACATCTCAGAACATCAAACCTAGGAGTTAACCTTGATTTGTCCCTTTCCTCAGTATTCTCGTCCAATCTACCAGAAAGCCCTGTCAATTCTAGCTCCAAAATAAATCTAGAATCTCTCTTTCCTCCATCTTCACCCTTTCACTGTGGGTGACCATCATCTCTTAACTAGACCTTCCTCCAAACCATTTTATACTCTTAAGCTAGAGTGAGCTTCTAAAGACATAAATTCTTCTAACACTTTTCAATGGCTTTCCATTCCCTTTTAATTAAAACTCGAGGCCCCTTAGCTACAAAGCCCAAATGACCAGATCCCTACCCAACCTGCAACCTCAACTCTCAGGCTCTGCTCCAACTGCCTGGATCTTCTATCTGATCACTAAACACTTCTGGCTCTCTGATACCTCAGGGTCTTTGAGTACGCAGTTCTCGCTGCCTGGAATGAATGACAACCTTTCCATTCACATACACACACACACACACACACATGCACACACACACACACACACACACACACCTGGCTTTGCATGACCAACTCCTTCTCATTCATTAGGTCTCACTTGAAACATCGTACTCTCAAAGAGGCAATTTCTGACCATCCACTCAACAATGGCTCATCACTCTATTATTCTCTCTCTCAGTCCCTCACTTACTTCTTAGCAGTTTATTTTAAAATGTGGGTGTTCAGTATTTTCCATCATTTTCTTGGTCTAATTCTCCCACCAAACTGAGAAACTCCAAGCTGTCAGAGACCTTGTCTGTTCTGCTCATGCTTTTGTCCTTCCAGGTACCACCATGTTCAACCCACAGAAGAGGTTCAATAAGTATTTCTTGAATGAGGGAATGAAAAAATATATACAGATATATAAAATAAAAAGTACTTAAGGAAGCATCAGTTTTCACTCAAATCTGTTTCTTGTGTCCAGACAGTCATTTCTTAGATGTGCCCATTAGGGATGTCAGAGCCTTGGTTTGGGGGAATCTAACCTTACCAATTGCATGGGGATTTTTCAGAGATTCTTTATAGTTGATAAGATCCTCTGAGCTCCTGGGCAAAGCCGGAAGTGATGCATGCAAGTGTGGCCTCCAGAATGAGCACCTGGAACAAACTTTTTGAAGAGTAGACTCAGACTCTGTCCCTGACCCCCCTCCCCAATTTGACACGGCAGGGTGTATGTGTGTATGTGTATGTGTCTGTGAGCATGGATGGTAATCCTCTTTGACAGATTATTGGTGATTTCAAAATCCATCTCTACCTCCTTTGAAAAAAGCCATAGATGACAAATCTAAGGGATTTGTTAACAAATGGTAGTGACAGACGTGGTCACTCCACTTCTCAGTGGAGATATGATTATTGGCTTTTTGTCTCTGGGTACCCATAGATCTGGTTACTTTTGCAGAGAAACTAGGAGAAGGAAGACCCACATGATACTGATAATTCAAGAGCCAGTGGATAGAATGCAGCTGTAATCCCATCACCCAAACTTCCCTTGCAAAAATGACTGCATTTTGGAGCTTGCGTATTTCTGAGAGGCCTTGTTTGACTAGTTTACCTGATAGTTGTCACAAAGAAGCTGTTTCTAATGTTGGGAAATCATTCAACGTTGGCAATCCTGTATCATACGGATTTTTCTCCATCCTGCCATCTCCTTGAGTAGTAGTAAAAATATATGTATCCTTTCACCTTGGGGACTCTGATGTTAAAATATATAAATGAAAGAAATTGACTTTGGGCCTAAAAATAAATATATAATGCAGAAATAGTTGATAAACGAATAAATATCACCATTATATTTCAAGATTTCCCAAAGATATCTGAAGACCACTTAATTGTTACTGTGTAATCAATTATTCAATTAACCTTCTCATTGAATATATTTTTGATACAACTTTTTGAAGCTTCAGCTTTAAAAGGTTCCTATCGATTGAAAGTTTCAAGGCCATATGGCCTGAATATTGGATTTGTGCCGTCATGATTGACAGTGGAGGCTGGTCATCACATGCAAATATTTCAGATGGTGTGAGCTTCAATGATGAGGCTACAATGGTGTTGTTCCTTTTGTAGATAAATATATTTATGTGCATGTGAGTGTATATATATGTATGTAGACATACACAAAATCTCTGCCTCTCGCGTGCACTTCCCTGGTCCTGTGCATACACACACAGCACCTGCTTCATCTAGTACAAACGCTGACCAAATACAGGCCCCCCTCCAGACGTGAGCCCAGTGTTCCGAAGAGTAACTGCATCATCTCGGAGGCCACCCGGTGATTCAGTGATTCGAATTTTGGAGGTCTTCTATTTAAACAAGATAAGAGACTAGCAATGCTCTCGAATGCAAAAATTAAATTGCATGAGGCTTAAACTTGCAAGTTGAAAAAAATTATTTCCATTCAAAGGAAATCTTTTCTGCTCTGTTTTGTCTCTTTTATTTTTTCTAGGATCTTCTTAGGTAACCTTAGGTTTATAAGAGCCTGCACTGACTACTTCTCTTAATTTATTCTATCTCCCGACGATAGTTTCATGTGTGTGTGGAACTGAACAGTGGTCATGATAATCTTGTGTGATATGTCAGTAGATGCACAGCAGTGTTCAAGAAATCTTTGTGCTGTGTCGCTCAGGCAAAGGCTGAAGCTGGTGTGGTGGGTTCTGAACCCATCCCTGGAAATAAGGAGTCCTGTACACAATCGTGGCACAAATGATTTTCAAGATTTCTGGAGGCCAAGGAAGAAACGTATGTGTTAAATAGATATAAAATGTGCAACCCCTTTACCCAGAAATTCCACTTCTAGGCATTCATCCAAAGAAAATTACCTGATGTGTGGGGAAAGATTTTTCTATAGACATAATAATTGTCACATCCCTTAGAACGGGGGAAACTTAGAAAACAACCCACATGCCCACGAAGAGGGATAAAGTTAAATAAATTAGGTGCCTCCACAGGAAGGGAACACCATGTAGCCATAAAATTATATTGCAGAGGAATAATTAATGACATGGAGAAATATCGACAGTACCTATAACATTTAGTGAAAAGCTGTATTTGAACCATAAATTTTGTAAAAACATATTATATAGTTCTGCATAGAAAGAAAAAAAAAAAAAAAAGATGGGATGAATTTACATTTGGAATGCCCAGGGTTCATTTCTAGGTATTGAGATGATGGGAGATCATTATTCATTCTGTAATTAAGCTTTTCTTTATTTTCCACATCTTCTATATATTTTACTAACGAACCCCTGAAGATCTTGCAATTAGCATAGCTTAATAGCTCAGAGCTTAAATTATTTGATTCACCAAACTTTCATGAAAATGGTTTGTGATTGTGGAGTCTCTCCCAACCCCATCTCGGGCCCCTGTTTCAGTGCTCCCCGCCCCCCGGCCCCCATTTCACAGCATCTCTCTGGAAGCCACAGTGCTGAACTGTGGGTGCTGAGATGGGCCCCCCAGAACACAGTCATAATCAAGATATTAGCAAAGAGTTTCTGTCCTGAAAAATACCATAAACAGGCTCGGTTTGACCTCCTTAATGCAGGAGCACTTTAGTAATCTGCGCCTAATGATTTTTTACATTAAGCCCCAGCTTGTGTTGGGCCCTTGTGAGGCGCAGTAATTTAAGAACAGTCATTTTGCACATTCCGATCCCATTATGTTACATTGTTACTGAATAAAGACTGGTATTATGTTGCTCCCATAAAGGGCAGAAGTGGCCTGAATTTTATCTGCTGAACGAATCAATCTGGATTATGTCAGCTGAAAAGAATTGCGGACTGCAGACTCTCCCGCAGATGGGGGGGATAGGATTTTTTCTTTTTTTTTTTTTTTAATGTATCTGTTAGTTCTGAATACATGAGCTAAGATAATACCTTGTGGTGACTGAAAAGTAGTTTTTCTCTCTTATTTTTCAGTGAGGAGTGTACCAATTATCATTTCAACATAACGTATTAGGAGATCAATTGGGGACTGAAAGCCATTTCCCCATGTTAATACTCTGCTGTATTTAAGCTGCCCTGACGGCCTGTCGGGGCTGTGGGAAAAAGATTGAGCAAATAATGAGGAAAGAGCTTAGAAAAAAGGCAGAGGGTGGGGCTTGGCAAGGGATGTGAACTATTCATCAACAACTCAACAAGGATGGTGGAAATAATAAGTTCCCCTTAAAGAAAAAGGGGAAAGTTTTTTTTTTTTTTTAAAGAAATAGTTTCCCCTGGGGGGCGGGGGGGTGGGTGGTGAGGGGAAGAAAAACACATTTAACCCTAACTTTGTCCTCCTTCTCCATGAACTGATTTTAAACTTCCTGAAATCAGCCAGTGCTTCCCTTTGAAATGGATAGCGCACATTTAAACAGGGTGCATTCTTTAGCAATCAGTTTAAGAAAACAGTGTCTAATTTCCTGTCCGTTTGTGCAAATTTCTTAGCATGTGGTAGTGTCATTTAATATCGAAGTACAGTAATGCTCTGCTTTAACTTAGGAAAATGCAGACAAATCCTTTGCGTGAAATGATTTGTGTGATCTTTGAACTGACCATGAATAAAATCAAGCTCTTACTATGCGCCCTTATTTATATGGTAGAGAAAACCTTTGAAACCTGAAACTCTTCAGGATATGGTATATGTATCCAGTAAGTTGCTTAAAATAATATAACTCTGTTGCATTTTATAAGTTTCCCCACACTCCTCTAGCCACCATTATGTAACCCCTTCCAAATATTTACCTTAGAAATGAATAGGCTTTTCTAATATTGTTGTGCTCAGAGTTGCTAAATTTCCATTCAGCAGACCTAATTCCACCATCTGCAAAGTTCCAGATTTTATAATACTTATAAGCTGTTTCTAATCTATTTTTACTGCCTTGTTCTGTCCTGAAATGTCAAAGAGTGCAGAATAGGTCTTGGAATTAACATGACAGTTAAGAAACTTGGCAAGGTTTTACAGCAGATTGTGACATTAACAAAATATAAAGGAGAACGGTGAAATTAACATTAATGTATGCTTGCAGACACTATAAAAATCTATATGTCCATGATCAGGGAATTAAAAAATAGGCATGTTTTTAGGATGATGCTATTAAAGGCAGATCTTTACTATGAAAAGAAATTTCCATATGAAAAGCAACTTACTAAAAGTAATGCCGTAATCCCCTCTCTGGAATGAACAACAGGTTTATGGTCCTAGGTCAAGTAGGCATATGGCTGTCTCCGGTTGCCAATTTTTTTTTTTTTTTTGGGCTTCTTTAATCTGCGATAAAACTGCTTTGAAAGCACTAATAGCATTTTTTCACAGCTGTGAAGGAGATCATATGATGGATGTACCTAAAAGGGAGATCGTTTGTTTAGATTCACAGATTGAAAAAATAAATCACTTAAGGCCCACTTTTAATTTCATCATGGGAAGGTTTCAAACAGTGCTATCTGGAGGAATTCATATCTTCTCTCTCTCAATCTCTCTCTCTCTTTCTCTTTCTCTCTCTTTTTCTGCTGCTGCCAGAATCTGCCTGTTCTGGTTGTCCCTTGGTGATTGTAGTTGTATACACTGTAATAAATTTGACCTTGGGCTGCTGTTTTAGGAACACTCTGTGTTTCAGGAACATGGAGTCTTGGTGTTTGAATTGTGCCAGAATGCTTCCGAGGACAGGGTGAATGTGCGGGCTCTGATCCCATCACTGGGCCCAGACCCTGGCCTCACTCTTCTGTCTGTGTGATCTCAGGCCAGCTACTTAACTTCTCTGAGCCTCAGATTCTTCATCCAAAAATGGGGGAAATAAGAACACCTGTTTCCATGGGTAGTTGTCTTAGAACAGCATATATGTACGTAAAGTCCCTGCCACATAGTAACTGTGATTTATGCAGTTGTTTTTATTTGTTTTTGTTTTTAATCCAAGAGTGGGAAAACTCAGTGAGGGTGTTGGGTGGGGGAGAAAATCCGGGCCTTTGAACATGCTCTGCTCCCTGTGGAGTCGGTGCAGCTGGCATCAAAGAGTGCGTTCTGCTATAAAAATCTCTGATCCTATGTGCCCTCTGGACACCTCCCAGCTGGGAGTGCTGAGCCCCGGGCTGCCGGCCCAGTCTTAGGCCCAGCAGCGCTTCCCTTAACCACTCCGGGATCCGCTTATCCACCTGTAAACAGGGCAGAAGAGTGCCTCCTGGGGGTGTTGGGAGAGCAAAGCCAGTTAATCAACAGGATATGTTTTTTTGGATCTAAAAAAACATTATCAAATTTTTTAAAAGGAGAAAGTTTAAAGAACAGTAAGTAATGCAGTGTTTTCTGAGCTGTCTTAGGAGACTTTGCCCCGCTGCTCTGTGCAGGCTGTGGGGCAGGTCCTGGGAGGATTAACTCAGCCCAGCCTTGAGATGCACGGTCCTGTGGGGGAGGAGCGCCATTGCTGCCCACCCGCTCCTGCCTCCCTGGGCTTGGGGTTCTCCAGGGCGGTGGGACAGGGCTCCTGGAGGAGATCCTAGCTGTCCAAAGGCCGTGTGCCTGGCCCAGGAAGGGTAAACTCTGGATCTCACCTGGAGGCTTGTTCTTCTGCTGGAGCATTGGCGTGGCATGCCAGCCCCGAGGGACCAAGCCAGGTGTTCCTCCAGCTAGACAAGGGCACTCCTGCAAAGCAGGTGAGGGATTGGCAGCCACGTGGAGCCCTTTGGGGCCCTGGTCTCCGGGGGCCTCCTGGGCAGCCGGCAGGTTCACGAGGGGTCAGAGGGCTGAGGGAAAAGGAGAGGTCATCAACTAGAGACAGGCGTGCCTGTCTGTAAACATGCCACAGACACATGTGTGCATGCGTGCTCGCTGGTTCAGTGTCTCCAGGAGACACTGTCCTCGGGCCGTGCCCCTCCCAGAAGCAGGTGCGGGCCTGCCTCCCTCTCCTCTCGTGGTCCCAGGGACTGATGCCTTAGCTGCTTCTCGTCCTCGATGCCTTGTGTCGCTTGGGCCCTCCTTTTGGGTTCCTTCCCAGATCAGGTCCTGGCCAGGCTGGGCATCGTTCTCCTACTCCTCTTCCTCCCCACCCTCCTCCTGATCCTTTCCGGGGATGCCGGCAGGCGCTGGCTGCTCTCACCTCCTTCCACCAGCAGGTGGCGGTCTCTGCTCAGCGATGAGGTTCACAGGTCTGTTTAGGCTAAAATCCAATCTGTTCTGCTCCCTCTGGGCACCAGGCATTCTGAGCCTTAGCGTGGATGTTCCAGGAACAGCCCTGTGTCTTGGGAGGAGCAGAATCCCCAAGAGCCCACACCTGCCTCACAGCTGGGGCCCAGGGACTAGTTTTAGTTGCTCTATTTGTTTAAAAACAAACACACTTGCCCACATTTAAAATTCAAGGTATTTAACAGAGCGTAACAGACTATCTCTGAAAAAGTCAGAAGGTGTGGTGGCAGCAGACTCATGTCCCCTGGGCCACAAGGCGCAGGCGCTGAGGGCCCTCTGCCCCTCGGGGCAGTCCAGGTGCTCTCAGAGAGACAGCAGTGAGCGGTCCTGAAGAGACATCTCAGTTCCCGGCCCAGGAATTGAACCTTGGTAGCCTGGATGAAAACCAGGAATCCTAGCCACTAGACCACCAGGGGCTAGAGGCTAGAAGCAAAGTGGCCCTAGCTCTTACCCCCACTGAAAGCAGGAATGTTTCAAGGAGGCAAAAACTGTAAAAACAGGTATAAAGTTCATTATGGAAGACATAGCACAACGTATGGGAGAGCACACAGAGAAGCAGTCTGTTTATTTAAGACAGAAGCAGGGGAGAGATACACACCTAGAGAGAAAGGGTACGGGCGTCCTCTCTAATGAGGAGGAGCGCAGTTAAGTCAGAAGCATGGCAGAGATACATACCTGGAGAGGAGTGCAGGCGTCCTGAATGAGGAGCGCAGTAATGACATGATTTAAATCACTTATATAGGACAGTCCTTCCGGGTCTTTGTTTACCTTTAGCCAATTATCTCGTTTCTTTTTTCACACCTGACTGGTCCTAGGACCCTCCCCAAGATGCGTGCGCCACTTTTTGCTAAGATGGATCCCGCCGCAGAGGCCTGTGGGTTCATGTCGACACGTATTATGGGGTGGCGCCCCCTCCTTTTTTGACCCCCAAGGAGCCTTCCTGCGCATGTGCAGACAGGGAAGTTTTCCTTGACCTCAGGAGTGGGCACCTTATCTCTTTACTTCAGCAGAGCTCAGCTGCTGCCTCTCGCTCTGTCCTTGGAGGGTCTGGGTGAGAACAAAGCTTCAATTGTACTCCACTTGACAAACACCAGCTGTCCGGCCCAGGGGCCCATCTATCTCCTACCTCAAGATGGCCCACTTCTGACGTGACTGCGGCCTGTCCTGTGAGTCGGGGACCTCATGCCAAGCTACCCTTGTTAGGGCCGTGCAAGATCATAACAGCAATGACTGTTCATTGGACGCCTGCTGTGTTCCAGGCCTCCTCAGCATCGAGCACTGTCTCCACATTAGTTCATTTACTCCTCGGGCAGGGGTGATTATCCCCATTTCATGGAAAGGGAAACTGAGGTTCAGAGGTGCTGTGGCCTGACGCAGTAGCAGAGCAGGGACTTGTGCCCGGGGAACTCCAGGCCGTCGGGTGTGGGAGGGGTACCTGGGCTGTGTGCGTGTGCCCTCCCTTCCAGGGGCTCTCCGCTCCTGTTTCCTGGCCCTGTGTCCATCAGTCTAGGAGGCCTTTTCCCTGCCAAAGCTGCCTGCCAGGGGTGAGGTTGGGGTTTAGGAGACCCCAAGGTGACAAAGTGCCCCCGCAGACCTGAATCAAGGTTAATTGAAGTAACTGACAAAGACTGTATATAAAACAATGTCAGAAGACTAGCTTTTAGTTAGTTGTTTTTTTTTTTTTTTTGAATAGCAAGAAATAAAATAATCCCAATTTTCAGGTTCCCAGACTAAATGAATGCCTACCTTCTCCAGAAGCCTGGAGCACGTCAGGTTGTCTTAGTGAAGAGTGGCACATAAACACCTACCAGCCCATTTATGACAGTGGTAGTGGTAGCAGATTATCATAGTGAACAGTAGAGAATACGCAGCATGTCTTTAGGACTACAGTGTCCTAGGGACTGTGCTGTGAGCTTCATAAACATTGGATTATTTTATCCTCAAACCCTGTGAAATATGAATTATTATTAGCCTCATTTCACAAATAAGGAAATACAGGCTCAGAGAGGTTAAGTAACTTGTCTAAGATCACACAGCTGGTAATCAGTAGAGTCACATTTGAAATCACGTCTGCAGGGCACCATCATTTCAAGGCATTTTATTTCAATGGGCATGTAATTTGCCTCTGAAATGACTGTAGTGCTCTTTAGAAGAGCTAACTGCCCTGAGCTGTATGGATGCCTCTTGGTTGTTAAACGCAATATTAGACAAAAATTTGATTCCTTGGTTCATGGTAATGGTCTTGGACACATTTTCTCCCTCTCCAGCAAACAGTTTTTGCAAAATTAGAATGCTTGCCCTAGAGATGCTCTTCCACGTTTGGCTGAGGGCCCCTAGAGTGACAGTTCCTGACCTTGACCCAAAGATCTAAATAGCTCTTCTTTGGGGGTTGAGGGTTGAGGGTGACTCTCCTTTTGCTTACAGGATGGTTCCAGTATCTCTGGGCCAACGATGGGAACTTTCTAGACGTTTTTCCCCAACACACAGCATATCCTTGGCCAGGCTACAGTCACTTCTTGGTGTGTGGAGCTACGGGGAGCACTTCCTGAGTATAGCCCTGGGGGGTTCCATCCAGGACCCTGGGGTCCAGGTTGGAGGTCATTGCAGCCCCAAAAAGGTCTAAGGAAAGGCAGCACTTAAGCTGCGTCCCAGTTCCTTGCTTTGGGGTTGACCTAAGTCTATGCTGGGGTCTGGAGGCCGTGTGTGTCCCTTCTATAAGGTGGACCCACAGCTGCCCACCCCCCCCACCGCCACCACTTCCTGGCCATGTGAAGGGACAAAGTGGGAGGGCCCAGTTCCTGGCCTGGGAGAAAGCCCTTAGCTGCCGTCATCATGGGGGCTGTCAGCATGCCCACCAAGCCCACCTCCTCAGCCCAGCTCACTTTCCTGAGGGCTTCCCGTGTGCCCGAGTCTTGCTGGTGCAAAGTGCAAGATATCTGAGGAGCTTCCCTTTAATTAGGAAAAGGATCTCACCTCGAATGTCCAGAAGAAGGAGCCAGGTCCCTGAAAAGCAGGAGCTGAGCACCGTCTCAGCTTGGGGCGTGTAGGCTCTGTGTGGGCAGCCGGAACAGGAGGCTTTGGGGAGCGCTTCCGTGCGGGGGCATCATTCCCAAGGTAGTCCATGGAGTTATCAGTGGGGCGGGCCTGAGGCTTCTTAGAGCCCAGCTAGACGGTTCCTGGGGTGGGGGTGGGGCGCAGCAGGGGCAGTGCTGAGGCTGTCCCTGGAGGTGATGCCCAAGCTGGTGGGAGCCAGTGCCCAGTTTTGGAGAGGAACTACGAGCAATTTTGGGAAATGCCTCTTGTCCAGCCAGGTCCCCCCATTTCTGTTCCTCACTTGCTCCCCCAAACTGGACACCTGGCAGGCTGAGCTGAGCAGATGTGTTCCAAGGACCCTTTGAGTCGGCTGGCAGCTCAGGGTCCCCTGCTTGTGGGAGGGGCCGCCCACACACCCACTCTCTCAGGGAGGCTGCCTGTCCGCCGTCGGCGTCGCTGAGGACTCAGCCTCAGTGTCCAGCCTGACTGAAGAAATAAGGGACAGGTCCCTGGAGAGTCTGGGGCTGCAGGCCACTTGTCCAGGCAGGTGGGGGGTTCCAGACCTCTCGCTCTTCCTGTTCAAAGACCTGGTGCTGGGAATCCAAGATGGCCACCAGAGGGCGCCCGAAGCACGCAGAAGGCATGGGCTCCCGTTTTAGAAAACCTGGGAGATTGTTCTGTGAGAGGGGTTGTGAGGGGTAGGTGGGTTCAACTAATAAATAATCCATCGCTGGGGTGTTGGGAAAAGATACGGGGCTAAAACTGCTCTTACTCTTGGAAACAAAGGAGAAAAGACATCAGGTGAATCACTTTGTTCAATTATGTGTTCATGGAGACTAGGTGCATTTATGGAGCATCTGCTGTGTACAAAGTTTGAGGGTATGATGAGGGCAAGACAGGGCTGTCCCCTCCTCTCACAGAAGGCGGGAAAACAGGGTGATGAAAGAGCTGGGCCCAGTCTTCACACCATGTCCAGACCCACATCTGCCCAAAGCAGTGTCTCCGACTCTGGTCATTTTCCGCAGGTGGGAAAGGGCTCAGATTGAAGGTGCCTTAGCCTTGGGCCTGGCCTGGGCTGAGTGCCTTGGCCTGGGAGGCTGGACCTACAGTTGGAGTCCCTCTCCGTCCTTGGGATCCCCCCAACAAGGATGAAGGGCTTTTCAAGACAGGTGGGGTAGGAGGGAAGTTGGTGCATGCCCTCAGGGGTTGGGCTGCCTGAGTTCGAATCCCGTCCTTGTTAGCTGTGTGTCTTTGGAAAGCACTACACTCCTCTGGGCTGCAGTGTTCTGCCTGTAACACTCGTAGGCTCTCAATTACTGCTCTAGCTTAGGACAGACGTGTAGCTTGAGTGAGAAGATCCACGCAGAGAAGGCTCTTAGCCTGATGCCTGGTACACAGTAAGGATTTTGCAACAGAGGCTATTATTATTGACATCGTTGTTGTACCCTAGGCCCTGCCACGTGAGATGCTGGGAGATTCCGGAAGGCTGGTAGTGGCTAGTGGGTTATTCGCAATGAAGAGAGTTTTGCCTTGTTTCATTGGGGGAGCATCTTCAATACTCTGCCTGTGGAGTCAGGCCCCAGGAGAGCTTTCCGGAGTGGCCCCTGGTTCATCAGTGTCCCCGTGGCAGGTCTGAAGGCAGGAGCCGTCCAGGGTCCAGTCCCGCCAGCACGTGCAGGTGCGGAGGCAGCATCCGCCTGTCCTGCTCTATCCCTGGGGCCGGCTGCAGGGGCCGCGCACGGACACACGTCCCATCAATTCCCCCCATTTCACAGCCACATCCTGCCCCTCCATCCTCCGTTCTTCTCCCCCATCAGATCCTGCTCACCCTCAGGGCCCACCTCACACCTCTTCTGAGGTCCCTTCCCTCACACTCACCCCCTTGTTCAGTCATTCATCCATTTCTCATTCACTCAACACACATGCATGTCAGGCCCACGATAGGCCCTGGCAAAACGAGGGTGGACAAATCTTTGTTCCTGCCCACAAGGAGACAGCGTGTGCAGGTGTGTGAGTGCGTAGAGGTGCCCTTGGGCTGTGCCCCAGTGACATATATTCAGGCCCGAGGTTGGGGAAGGGGGTCAAAGAAGGTTCCTGAAGGAAGTGCCAATCTGAGTTCTGGAGGGATGAGCGAGGTGACGGTGACGGAGGGCGTCCCAGCTGAGGGCACAGCATGCAGTGAATGGCACAGCTCGGGGCTGACGGGTACGTCCTGGAGCTGAAGCAAGAGGACAGTTTAGCGGGGAGACGCAGGGACAGGGGTCAGGGCTGCAGAGAGATGGCGGCCAGGTCATGGAGACCTTGTCAACCCAAAGGAGATGTTGGTGGCCTCGTCTGAGCGGCTCTGGGATGTAGAGGGGTAGGGCAGGGATAATTGGGGGAGGGGGAGAACAGGACAGGGTGGAGGTCCCAAGCATGGTGAGGACCTGGCCTCAAACTGGAGGGAGGTGGCTTGTCCTCAGTGACCAGAGAGAAGGCGGAGGTGGGCGGTTTGCAGCGATGGTGGGGTGTGTCTAACTCATGACACCTGCGCTGCCTCGTGAAGCACTAGGTATAAATAGACGTTCTGTAGACATTTGCTGCAGTGATGAACAAACAGCTAAGAGCATCCTTCCAGGCCTAATGCAGCAGGAAGGACCCTGGGAGGTCCTGTGGGCACCAGGCTGGGGAACAGGGCTGTCCTTCCAGCACCAGAGAGCCTGCCCATAACAAGCCTAGAAGTTCGCACTTCAGCAGGACTCTGGGGACTGGGGTCTGTTGACCCCTGGGAACCCTACCCACCCAGCCAAGGCCACACCACTCACTGGGCCGTCCAGGTCTTCACCTGGGTCAAGAATATTTTATTTCCAAACAAGATTGATTACATGGCAGGAGAAATTGGACCTAGTCAGAGGGAAGCAACTTCCCTTTGTTCTGCAACTCAGAACTTCTGATCACCAGTGGGCGCCACCTCCTCTGGAGATATCTGTGTGTCTGGAGAGGCCACAACTACTCTGAGACAGGGAGACTCAGGTTGCTGTGCCCCAGGGCGCACTAGGGCCACCACTGCCAAGCTCCGTTCCTGATATTCCCGACTTGTACCATCAAATGTAATATTTTATACATTAATGCACATGTTTGCAGTAGTACAATGAACGAGCATATCTACTAGGTGCTAAAAGAGTTTTGAGGGCTGGCCTGGCCGTCAAAATAGATTTGGGGCATTATTTCTACAGAAAAGTACATTTTGAAGGTTGTACAGAAAACAGGATCAAAGCTGAGAGGTGCAGCCCCCCAAACTCCTCCTTATACGTAATGATTTTACAGTCCTGGGTCACTCAGTTCCTAGCTTGAGGATCTGTTAGAAAGAGCACTGGAGAACAACGATGAGAAGCCCTGGCTTGAAAACAAACAAACAAGCAAACAAGTAAAACCAGCTCCCACTTATTACTGTGACCTTAGTCCTTTGCTTGGATTCTCGCAGAATCGGACTCTGAGACAAAGATTCCGGCACAGGCAGTCTTTTCAGGAGACGGTCCCAGGAAGCCTGAGGCGGGGGTGGGGACATGAGGCAGGAAAGGGAGGGGCCGAGACGGGTGCATTTCGGAGCAGGTGGGGGACGGGGTCTCCGTCCTGCTGGGGACCCTCTGAGGACCCACGTGGGGTGTGTGCCCGGGCTGCCCCACTGAGGATCACGGAAGCTGGGCATTTATAAACCAATCCCCATCCTGGCTTGATTGAGGGAACACCCTGGCACTTCAATCCAAGGTGATCCGTGCCTGGAGAGCAGCTTCAGAGACCCCGGGAGCCTTTGGCATAAGCGGGAACATGTCTGTGACCCATGGGAGCCTCACCTCTGGAGCCTCAGTTGCCTCAGTTCCCATCCTTCCAGGACCCTTCCAGGATGGTGCATGTGATACAGGGATAGAGATGAGCTGGGGCTGAGGCCGGCACTTTGGAGGTGCAGCAGACATCCAGCTTCTTTCATTGTTTTTCTACGTGGTCCTTCTCTTCCCTGACTCAAGTACTCATCTTCCAGTTTATTTTCAAATCTTCGTTCTCCTCTCCGGGGGACAACCTTAGATGCCCCACACTGGGGTCCTAAATGCAACCAAGGTGTCCTCTTTGTATCTTAGAAGCTGACTCTTGCAGCCTGGCCTCCCTGCCCGGGTCCGCACATCCACCACCAAAGCAGCGCCCTTGCATTTGCTACCCGGCAGGTCCAAACTCAATACAAGTGATGGTAAAAGAGACTCTTCCCAGCCAGCCTCGTCCACCTTTCCTCCTCCTTGTTTCTCTGGCTGAGGGCGCTGTGCCCATCTCCTCCTGCCTCTGGGCTCGCCCCTCCCACACCCTCATACAGCACACAGCCCTGACAGACACACCTCCCAATTTCAGTTTCCCCATGTTTATGGCTAAAATATTACTGGTGACCGACACACAGCCCCTTTCTCCTACGTTGTCATTTTATGTTAATTGAATGCTCGTGTTAATCTAATAGAGTTTAGATTTATGTTGGGTTCTGTAGCGTGTCATATTTTAATCAATACACATTCCAACGTTTAGATAGACAGATGAGAAAACCCGCTTCATCTCTGCACTTGGGTTCCATCAGCTGTCAATAATTCCTAATTTGAATCCTTCAGACAGTCAGATTTATGGGTTTGAGTATATTGCATTCATCACAGAAATTAACTTTGGGGGGAAATGATGTGAAAGGTCACATGACATCTCCAAGAGGCAGATATTGTGTTTCAGAGATGAAGTACTCTGAAATATTCATCTGGGAAAGGCGGGCTCACAGGGTAGCAGCAGGAGGGTTTAGGGGCCTGGGGATGGAGCTCTGTCAGGCGATGCTACCCCTCAGTGAGACCTGGCGTCGCTCAGTCCTGGGAGGAGCCGCTGTCTGGAGTGGTGCTGGCGTCCCTGTGCACAGGCCACCCGGGGATGGAGAGGGAGCGGGCAAAGTGTCAGGCATAGTGGAAGCTATTAACATGTACACACTACTATATATAAAATAGATAACCAACAAGGACCTACCGTAGAGCACAGGGAACTCTACTCAATATTCTGTAATAACCTATACGGGAAAAGCATCTGAAACTGAATCACTTTGCTGTACACCTGAAACTAACACAACATTGTAAATCAAGTATACCCCAATATAAAATAAAAATTAAATTTTAAAAGAGTGGATGCCATTCACTTCAAGTAGAGGACTCTCTTCCTCTGGAATTCCGCTTCCCCTTCTCTCGTGGAGGTTTCTCCAGAATCAGAAACTGAGTTAAGGATTCACGTGGTGTGGGCTGGTGACGTGTAGGGAAGCGGTCAGAGAGTGCTTTATCAAGCCCCGGGGGGCAACTGGAGCTTTGGGGGAACACTCCTCAGAGTCACCCCACGGAGGGGGGGCTATGCTGGCCTTCAAATCGCCACCCACTGTGGGTTGAGACCAACTTCTGGGGACATTCACTCTCAGGCACTTCCTGTTTGTCCTGCCTGTGGGCCAAGCATACCTCTGCGGCCAGGGAGAGAAGTGACCGAAGCCTCATGTGCTGTATCCGTGCTCGCAGGAGGTGGCTGTGGGCATTTAAAGCCGAGAGACAAGGAGACAGGGAGGGCACCCTCCAGCCATGCCCAGGGCCCAGGAGGAGATGACAGGTGGCTGCTGGGCACAGGGATGGGCCCCCTGCCCACCTTCCTGCCTTGCCAAACCCCTTCCCCCTGAGAAACTGTAGCAGCTGAAGGTGGCTGGGAGGCTGTGCTTTCAGGGCTCCCCAAGTGACACAGATAACAGTCCGAAGCCTCCTGGGGCTGTTTCCCTCTCTTGCCTCCTATTTTACGGTTTTACTTCCTGTAGCATCTATAGGACATCGCCTATTAGTCTTGGAGTCCTTTTGTCCCACATCTGGGGAACTGGAGATGCCTTGAGACGCTGGGTCCCGCCAGACCCCTGTGCAGAGATTCATGTTGGGATCGGGACCGCTCATCTCCATTTCTGCAGTGTAGATAAGTAAATGAACTTGCCCTGGAGTTTGCTGACTCAAGTGTTCAAGGTGTAATGAGCCTAGAATCCCCACTGATGGACCCAAAGCAGGTTTCTGTAGCTTCATAGCCAATGGGAGGAAGACTTGGAGAGGGCCCCGGGGGGAACAGACAGAGCTGGGCAGCTTCTTGACTGCATTCTCGACTAGTGACTTCTGTTTCCACTTGATTTTCAGAGGCAAAGGCAGTGAGTGCACCCTGTTGAGTTCTGTGTTTCCTGGCACCCACAGGAAGGATGGGGCATTGGTTGACCTCCGTGGTCTAGCCGTTCTGCACCCAGAGGAGGTATATTCAGGGCTGGAGAGATTATAGTCCTCTGGGAGCTTCTCTCCATGATATGGGTATTCAGTAGTGAGCTCTCACACAGATACATGCTTACTTTTAAACTCCAAATACTGTAACTGAGAAATTCAGAGCACTTGGGGTCTTCGGTGGTAGACTCTTGTGCTTGTGCGCTCACAGGAAATGGTGTCCTTCTCTCTGCTGTGCATTAATATGAACTTGAACTCTGTGCATAAAATCTCAAGTGTGCTGATTTGGACTCCATGGCAATTTGTGGATATGTAAATAATGTGGCTTTCACCTGGCAAGTCCGCTCTCCTTGCCATATGCCAGGAAGTCACATGCCAACCAGGAGAGGGGAGTCTTTTCATTGACAGCATTATTTGGGAACATATCTGTATTTGAAAAAATCCACTATAACCCCATTGTTGTTGGAGATGCAGTTGATAAATGAAGGTAGCAAAAAATATGATTTTAAATCTGTTTAATAAAATTATTCAAGTAGATTTTTAAATCATTTTTACAGTTGATTTAACATTTGTGACTGCTTTATAGATTATGATATAGGACGGTGTTTGCATCTTTGCAATTTTATTCCAATTTAGAAACAGTACAAATATTAATATTTGCTTCAATAATGGAGCCTGTGAGAATTAAACTTGTCTTTTCTCAACACACATTTTATGAAAATGATTTTAATATATTTTTGAGGAAACTCTTGCAGGAAGTCCTTTTAACAAGGACTTAAATGGAAGTCTCTTCTCAAAAGTTTCTTCTGAGGCAAAGGGGAACAGTTTTCAGGGAGCAGGGTTTGTGGGAGACAGCACCTGATTCTTTCTCTACAATTGAAGAAAGTTTTGAAGCTTCTAGAAATGGTTTCTTAAGGATTAGGAGCCCAATTAAGTAAACATTGATTGGTATCCCGTGGGTTGCCTTGATCACTCCGAGGCTGGGAGACGCTGGGTCTATGGAGAAACCAGACAACCGGCCGGTGTTGGGGGAGATTTGGGCTTCACGGGCCCAGCTCTGTTCTCACAGTCACCTGGGGATTGTCCACTTCTCAACTTTGTCTTAGTTTAGTAGACATTGTCTCAACGGCCAGGTGACCGGTGTGCAGGTGTTACCTGGGTCCTGTTAATTCGTCCTCTCAAAGGCTCCCGGTCAGCTCGTGATGAACCTACAGAGCAAATCGCAGGCTGCAAGGATGGGGCACCGGTCACTCACCTCCCTGGGGGGCCCACATGCGGCCATCGGGCTGTCCACACCAGGTGCGGCCACAGCGCTTCCAGCTTAGCGCAGATGATCGTGGGGAGGGCGTCCGCTCTCTCCAGTGTGGGACGCGGCTCCCGGCCTGGTGTCTCGGTGGGAACAGCTTCCCTGGTAGCAGGAAAGCTGGCAGCACATTGACCCCTTAGGGTCCTGTCTGAGCCTGACCCGGGGAAGCCGCAGAGAGACAACTGCACATTTTGTGAATTGTATATGACGGCAGAGACTTAGACAACCAACTTCTCCCGTCGTATGTGAATTTTGTCTTCTTTGGCACCAGGAAATCCTTTTCAAAGCCCCGTAAGGACTTGGGCACAAAGCCTGGATCCAAGGCAGGGCCCTTTGTGTAGGCCACCCTCTCTGGTTTGGGGGGATTTGGTGAACCCTGAGTAGGAGCAAAGACTCTTGGACAGGGCCTGGGGCTCCTGTCTCCTCTGGGCACGGGGCTCACGAGGTGGGGGCATGGGCAGCCTCTGGCATCACCCTGAGTCACCACGTTTTCTTCCCTGGGCGCGGAAGAGGCAGCGTTTAGAGACCTCTCCCTGACGTGGTGGAGAACCTCAAAAGCTAGAGCGGTCAATGAGAGTTTCTATTTAAGAAACAAAATGGGTCGAGAGGGCTTGAGGTGAGAAATCAGCCTGGGAGGGTCCACAAAATAACAGTATGTGGAGCATCTAGAAAGAGTCAACAACTACCAAGAGAAGCCAGGGGAAGGTGTCTTCAGGTGCCCGCAGAGAACCTCGTGGGGATCCGCAGCTTTCTTCTGCAAAAGGCCAGGCCAGTTTCTGGTGATGAGTGGGAGGTGCTCAGGGTGTGGTGCCGGCTCAGCTCCAGGGGCTCGGGGACGCTGGCAGGGGTCAGAGAGGCTCACGAGCTGCAAGGTTTCCCTCCCGAGGCCTCCATCTTGGCCTTGGCCTTGGCCAGAGGAGCTCAGAGGAGAGCTGCCCAGCCCTTGACTCTGGCCACGGGCGCAGCTGTGCACTAGGCTGGGGCTCCCCACCCCCAACTGGCCCTTCATACATCACGTCACCTCTTGGGAACGAGCTACCAGACCCAGTTCCGCTCACAGCCCCGGTGACTGTGGGAACCCGAGACAAGAGGAAACCCAGTGCTTTTCAAACTGCAGGTCCTGAGCTGCAGGCCCAGCCTCTGCACTGGCTGCTGGACCCTTGGGACGGGGCAGGGTGCTGGGAGACATCAGCATGTTCCCCAGCTGACCGAGCTAAGAGTCACCCCAGGGCTTGGGATACATCCTGAATCCTGCCACCTTCCTACAGCGATGCTGATGCCGAGGGCCTGGGAATCTGTGTTGCCAAGGCTGCGCCTCCCCACCCCGACCAGGTGACTCTTCTGCTCAGGCGTTGGAAATGAGCTTGGAATGAGCTTTCTTCAGCGCCAAAGCCTGGAGGGTGTAACAGGGCCTGGGGTGGCCTGCTGTTCTGGAGCTTCTCGGGTTCCTGGGGCTCCCAGGTCTCCCCCCAACCTCCTCCACACCCATTCCCTTACTGCCGAGAGTTTATTTTTGCTTTCTGCTCTTCAGCAATCTGTCAATTAAATCCTCCTTCAGAACTAAGGGAGGGGCATGTTGCAGTTCACTGTTCAGGACTGAGCCAGCCCAGCGGGAGTGACTTCCTTTCCTGGCAACAGGTGATCGATGCTTCCCTGTAGAAGAAAGGGGTGGAATGGCATCTGAGCCCTAAATCCTGCTGCCAAGCAGCTGTGGAGGCCACTTCAATACAGGCTCAGGACTCCCTTTATCTGGGCACCAGCCTGATGTTTTATTTTTGAAAGTTAATCCATCCATGAGGTGGATTATCAATAGCGCCTTCCCCTTAACAGCTGCTCTACAGTAATCTCAGAACGAACAGAGGGCAGTTTCGGTGCCCGTGGCTGGATTACTGAGGAGACGCCCAGGGCGAAGGAGAAAGGTGCAGATGGTGGGTGTTCTTGGCTGCGGCAGAAACAAAGCCTACTGGGTGGGCACCAGGAGGCCCTCAGGGTGTGGCGCTAGGAGCAAAGCCCACGGGTGGCCCGGGGGGGCCTGGGGGGCTCAAGGCTGTGTGGCTCCCTCAGCAGATGGCCCTTTGGAGCATCCTTCCTGCACAGAGGAGGCTGTCGGGGTATTCTGGCGGGGCCCTGGGTGTGGACCAGCAGGGAGGGGATGGGAGGGTGGGCTGAGTGTCAAGGTCAGGGATCAGACGCCCTGCCCGCAGGTTCAGTAGGAAGGTTACAGGCAGGTGTGTGTTGGCTCCTGACAGTCTGCACACCCGGGTGGCTTGGCCCCCACAGAGCCTCTGAAAGCCTGGAATTGGTAGTTAACATTTAAAACTCAAGGGATTTCACATAAAAATCTGCATTTCTGGCTCCTCCGGAAAATTCAGAGGTATTGCAACCCTCAGCCTGTTTTGCTGCAAGGCAGTGGTCAGCCTGAGCTGGGCAGCTGCTGCCCCTTCGGACAGGGCTGGGGTCTCTGGGATACCCACCACCGTCCCCCTCCCCCGCCCCGCATCAGGAGCTGGAGTTACTTGCTTGGTGCACAGGTGAGCGAGTTTCCTTCCACTGGGTTACCTGGGCTCGGTTTACCCAAGGTCCCTGTCTCTACTGCGCACTCCCGCAAAGGCCCAGGCCCCTGCAGGAGACAGGGAGGGACAGGGGCCACAGGACAGGGCGGGGGTGGGTGGCACAGCTGAAGAAGGGTCAGGCTGAACAGGGAAAACACTGGCAGGTCTGAACAGGGCTGGCTCCGCTCTGTTATAACAGGAACTGGGAAGGGAGAGGCAGGGACCCATGTGGAGAGTCTGCCCCCTCCGCCCCCAACCTGTTCAGGCTACAGTCATCATTTTACAGTTGTTACGGAGTACCTGCCAGATATGCCCTCCACCCACCCTAAGAACATTCCCTCTTCCCACCCCAAACCTGTACATCTCCCAAGCTCTGCAACAGCCCCTGCCTGCTTTTCTGCACTTCAGGGGAAACCTCACTTGCTCTGGAATCCTCTGCAGATGTGAGAAATCTATTTTCGAGATTGAGACCCACGGAGTGGATCACTGCTCAGGTTGCCCCTGGCAAATAACCTAAAAGGGTCTTGATTCACCAGGCTTCAGGCAGAGCTGGGTGCCAGGCCTTTGCGTGGTGTTGAGGATGAAAGTGTAAGAAACAGGCAGCTGGGACACTGTGTGCGTGCTCAGCGTGGAGGGAGAAGGAGCACAGTGGGCTGTGGAGCACCAGAGAGGGCTTCCCGGTGGAGGCAGCAACTGAGCTGGGAAGGTGGGGGGTCCCCAGCAGAAAGGGCAGCGAAAGGGAGAGCTCTCGGAACAAATCCTTCCTCAGTGTCTCTCACCTGCTTATGCCAGGGTGCTGGCCTGGAAGCACCCTGGGGCCAAAGGGCCCTTCCTCCCAGCTCTGAGGGCAGCACCCCACCTGGCCCAGCAGGTACTGGTGGTGTTGAATGTTTTCTTTTATCTTACTCGCCTATTGTCCTAATGTGGATTCCAGGAAACCAGACTGCAGCCTGGTTTATGAGGTGGGAGGCTGGTGCAAACCAGCCTCATTTGATGGGTGCTAATTACTTAGGAACAGAGTGGCTGGAGCCCTTCTGTCCATTTCCACCTTCTGAGCTCTCGGTACCCCCCCTCCCCATAGCATCTCCACCGTGTGAGAGAGAACAGCACCTCTGGAGGCCGCAATAGTGTCAGCCCAGCCACCGTGGGATACAACAGACGCTAATTGCGTCCCCGAGGAGGTTCCCTGAAGTTGGGGTCACTCCACTGTGTCTTTCCTAAGTGATTTGTGCATAATGGACAGCGAGAAAGGGAAGGGGAAAGGCAGGACAGTGTCAGCAAGCCAGGCGGGAGGGGAAAGAGGCCTCACTGCGGTAAAGGGGCTTGAGGGTCCCGGGGCAGAAAAGCTGCCTCTCCAAATCCCCAAACCGCTGGTATCACCTTGACTCTAAACCCCAACTCCTGAGCCCAAGTTTGGGGTTTGCACATAGCCTGTCCCCAGTTGCCTCTAGTGTAAACCCACTGTGCGCTAAGGATGTTAGGACAGGTGTGCATTTCCTGAAGGTAGGAGTGATCTATTAAGAGGAATTATGAGATGTACAGTCGGAATTGGTTTCTCTCCCAAAATATACATTCATGCTGGTTGTGCGCATACGCAAACACAGTATAATTCACACAGGCAAGCAAACCAGCCCCATCTAGATTCTTGGGAAACGACCAGCTCTCAGATGAAGCTGGCAGAGGGATACAATTCAGACATGACACCCATTTCTTTGGAAAGATGCCTTCCCCACCCCCAGCAAACGTGCCAATTGGGCATAACATTAAGTAACGTTGGCAGGGGGCACCTGGGGTCCCTCCCGACCCTGCTTCTGGGGTCTGCAAAGATGGTGTCTTTCTTTCTTGCTCTCCCTCTCTGCCTCCTCTAGGCCCCGGGAAGAATGGCATGGGGAATAGGGGCGGTGGCACCCTCTTTCCCTCTGGCCACCATCCGGGCATCACCTCCAGCCCCTGAGATGCCCTCTCCCCAGGAGGTGAAAGAATCACCTGTCTCTTTTTGGCACTAACACCCTCCTGAATGCCACGAGGAACTGGTGACCTTAACTCTGGTCTCCATGACGACAAGATGGTATATGTTTAATTAGTTCAGGCTTATTTTTGGACCAATTTTCTTTTATTTTAGGGCAATGCAAGCTATGATAACTGTAAGTATGTTTACGAGGCGCACGAGGCTTAGCTGAAATGTGCCAACAATTCTAGTCAAACAGATGGTGACCCCTGATTCAACTTGCCCTCTCATTCAATTATTCAGCTGTATTTAATTTTCCTCCGGGTGACTCACATGCCATGCTGCCATCTCTCCTCTAGGTGGCAGAAAAGACCACCTTTATGGCTGCAATAAAAGGTTGAAAGCCAGGTCTCGGGGACTTTTCCCAGCCAGGCCTTGGCTGCAGGAAAGGATAATGAATTTCAGCATTGGAACAATAGTTTCTGCCTAATATCAAATGATGTGAAAGAGTGGAAAAGAATTGGGTCAAATTGTATGTGATTTGGCCACAAGCTCTAAGTAATCTCCATTCTAATAAGAAATTTGAAAGACCTTCCAGGCTTAATACCCTCCCAAATAATTTGTTTGGAGTTTAAGGAGTTTTACAGTGTTAGGGCTGTTTTTATAATTGTGGAAATGTTCTGTTTTCATTTTGAAAACCTCAGCTATTTAATTTTTGGTGGCTACCAGCCCACCTAGTTGGGCTGGGGTGGTCGGTGGGAGGGGGGGAAGCTGAGCGGAATTTCTGCTCTTTTCCTCTCCATATTCTTTACTTTCCTTTCGTGCTGTCAGGGCTTAGCATTTGGAGTTGAAAACTGGATGTCCCTGTAAAAAGAGGAATGGAATTGCTCACTAAGTATCTTTGCAAAGACATGACCTTTCTAAGGAAGGAAATGAAGAAGCATGTGGTCACAACCCATACTCACCACAGACTGGATTTTTTAGAACATTTGGAAGATGAAACAATCTACTCAATTACTGCCTACTCCACTCTGTCCCGCTCTCTCCCCAAATCCTGCAGCAGGAGGGGTTGTACCCAGGACACATTGCACTAATGTTTCCTGTTAATGGACATAGCTGGTTAATTAGAATATGGAATTCATGCCTTTATTCATACCTCATTCAACTTAAGAATTCATACCTTTAACACTGCTTTTTTTTTTTTTGATTCATTAAGACAAGCTCATAGCATGTTACATATATATTTCCCCTCTGAGAATATCTCACTTTAGAAATCCTCTTGGAACATTGTTTATCTTCCCTGTCCTGCATTTGATCAAACCACAAATAAAAGAACCATGTGTCCAACCAAAACCAAGCAGGATCCACATGTGCGTGAAAGTATCGATGCAGAGACTGCTACCAAAGACAATAAATTGAATTTCCATGGATTAATGGGAGAGGTTTCCATAGATATATTCATTCTACCTGAAAATGCTCAGTTCTCGTTTCTGCTTAAGAGAAAATTCCTGGTGATGGAGAGGTTAAAACCATGTGCATGGACTGTATTCCTGGAACTTCATTTTAAAGGCTTGGCTTTGGCTTGCTTTCATGCTTTATTTTATCCAGCCAGGGCTTGGTTCAGTCGTTTCGCATTAAAGGGTCTACGTGTAAACCAGGAAATCTGTAGTTCAGGCAAGGGAGAGGGCTGTTGCGCTTCACAGGATGACTTCCTAGGGGGTGATGGATGTGGGGGAAGAGCTGTGTGCAGCAGCCGAGACCTGACCCCGCTGGCCCGGGAGGCGGCCTCACCCAGCCTTGGAGGGCAGGTGCAGTTGCACCCTATTTATGTCTGGGACACTCACACTTAGCCTTGTGGGGCTATTTATGGTTTCGGTGCAGCTTCCAGGGGGTTAAGTTGGGGGATGGGGTGGGGGGGGGGTCACATCTCAATTACAGCTGCTAAAGCCACACAAATTGACTTTATTTAACACCTTTGCCCTCTGATTAGGCTACCAGATTGGGCTCATCACCTTCCTGTATTCCCAGAACCCCCTTCTCCTTGGCACCATTAGATAACTTTGGGGGCTTTCCCAGGCCCTCACAGAGAACTGCATAGAGCACCAAGAGGGTATGAGTGCATCCCATGTGATACTCCGGGGTCACTGGGTTCCCCACTCCGAGGGTAGGCATGGCATCTCTGTTTCCCATGTTTCACCCGCCTCCCACAGGGATGAAGGAACAGCGAGACGGGTGCTTTGGAATGAGCCTCTTAGAAGCACCATCACCTGCCCTTGTGGTCACCCTATTTGAGCTTCTGGAGATGCCAGTTGGGCAGAGAAGCCCAGACATCTGGGGGCTCTTATGACTGGGGAGTGTTTTTGTTTGTGTGTGTCTGGTGTGTACATACAGGCTCCTATACACAAGAATCCCTGCTGATTTGTAGGGAAATCAAACTCTAAGATCCCCATCCAGCTTGGCTCCTTGCAGACGACACTTGCAGCAGCATGGAGGCCACATCAAGGGAGAGAGGAAAGGGAGGGCAGCCTGGGGTGGGGGGGGGGGGCGAGGCAGGGGACATGTGTGGTAGCCAAGTTCGGTTTAAAAAAATAAATACTGAAAAAATCCACGGCTTCCCTGGGCCTCTGGCTTCAGTCTGGGATTTGTCCATATTACATAATCGGTCACAAAGGTATTGTACATTAAAGAAACGGTCCCATGCAATTGCAGCAAAGGGAGGGGGGACACAACGCCACTTTGACCTCCATCACCGGCGGGGGACCCGCCACCCGCCACCTGCCCCACGGTCTTGCCATTTTGCTGAGTTCCCAAGTTACTCTGCCGCCCAGAACATCGTTTGTTTTTCTTTGTTCCGAAGACACGCTACATGAGCATTTGCGTGAGGCCATCTGTATCTTTACAAGGAAATAATGGAACAGGTAGAGAATGTGTGTCGGTGTTCAGTATCCTGACCCGTGGCTGTGCTCCTGCGCGATGGGGTGAAAGCCAGAAGTTCCTCTTCGGTGGGACTCAGAACCCTGTCCGTGGGTCAGTGCAGGTGCCGCAGACCTCCCCTCCTCTCCTCTCCTGTCTCTGGCTTTGCCTCCCTCCTGCAGGCTCTCATCCCCCCTGACAGTCCTGAGGAGGGTCTCTGGGAGGGGGAGCTGTCTCTAGCCAGCTCTTCTGCAGCAGCCAGCCGCCCCCCAACTCCCAGGGACTGCCCCCCTTCTTTTGGAAAGGGCCACCTCTTTTTTTTTCCTGAAGGTGGCAGTGAAAGAAAAAAAATGACTCCCTTTGAAGGTTTAGGAATTTTATTACAAAACCGATGGAGCACGCATCCCCTTCGTCCCCATGTGCCCAGGGGCGCTGACAATGGAAATCCCAGCCCCACAAAGTGGTTCTCACCTGGGCCAGGCCACCCCTCTCCCCTCTTCCTCCCTTGCCAGGATAATTGAGGATCATAATGCCGGGGAGGGAGCTCGGCTCGCGGGCTGTCAGGTACCTGCGCGTCTTCATGTCATCCGTCAGCATTGAGCCCCTCTGTCATCTCTCCTCAGCCTTCAGCATCGTGCTCTCTCATCGTGTTCATTATCTCGGCTCAGACCGGCCCTCCCCCCCGCTCCCCCCATCCAGTAAATGCATCTTTGTGCAACTCTCAGTCTCCGATTATGAATCGATGATCATGTGGTATAAGAGAGATAGATGGCTTTTAGTTCCATCTTGTCTCCCCTAATTGTAAAATATTAGTTACATTACACTGTGTCTTTTGATTAATGGAACTTATTTGGAGTAGCCTATCTGAACCCTCCCCCTTCTAAAGTCCTCCACTGACTTTTGAGAATTGAGTGATTTCACTTAAAGCAGACAAATAGGCCCTTCAGTGGGGAGATAGTGAGTCTGTGCTACTGTGGGCAAGACAGGCTCCCCACATGAGCCGCCTGTGCCGGGAGAGGCTCCACCGGCCAGGCAAACCCTGGGCTGCTAATACATGCCGCGAGAGGAACTGCCTTCCCTTCCGTATTTCACCCCCTTTTTGGCAAACCTAGCCCATCTTGCTGACTTGCAAAACAGGATGTGAAACCAAATTGAATTAAAATTAAATAAATTGCAGATTGCCACATTCCCACACTCAGCCTGCGAGAAGCCAGTCAAATCTGAACTTTGATGGATTTGCGCTCTTGCTGGCCGGCTCCCTTCTCCCTGCGCAGGGCAGGGCGGCCAGGAGCATTCTGCAGACCACAGCTGACACCGGGAGACAACGTTTGTCCTTTAACGCAGAATTCACCTTATTTGGCACTATTTACTTAAATATGTCTGTCGATAAAGTCCTTGCCATACAAAAGGGAAGTCGGTGGCTAAATCCCTTCTTATAAATAATCACTGCCTATCTTTTCAGTGTAAATTCAAGGACACGTTCACTTTCAACCTATCAGCTCAATTAAAAAGGTCTATTTACTGTCGATGTGTATAATGTCTATATCTCGGGGAAATAGGAAGACTGACTTCATAAACAAACTACCAGAAAAAGGCACTGCAGGTTAGGAATTCTAGAATGCATCTTGATAGGGGCACTTTCAGGACACATGCTGTATAAAATGCATGCAAATATTTCTCTCTATTTTTTAGGATAGGCTTAGTATTTTATTCTGACCTTTGGATTTTTATTTTTACTTTTATTTGCATGATTCTTGTAGACACTGCCTATTATGTATTTTCTGGGGATATGCTATTTCATTTAATGTACTAGAGGCAGAAGATTGATTTTATTATGTGTATAGGAAGCTGGTAATGTTTTACTTTATTTATTTATTTTTTTTGAGAGCATAACAATGTGTTTATGGCTGCCAGGAAAAGTGAAGGGAGCAAAACAACCGTGCCTGAGTATAAAATTCACCCTGAGGAGTAGATGCCCAGAAACATGTCGATCACAGATTGGCAGGCTGAGCGCTCGCCACTTCAGCCACGGCCCGCCTTCCACGCCCGTTTGCACGGGGGACCTTGCGGGCGTCTGGAGAACCAAGATACACGTCTGCTCTGGGTTATCACTCAGGTACCCAAAGTGCTACCCCTCCTATCACCCGAGCCTAGATTTCAGATTTTATTTATTTCATTTTTCTGTGTGTTTTGAGTCCTTGCTTTGGGGAAAACGTATGCTTGAGGACTCTTTGTTCTGAGTATCAAGGGACTCTTTAAAATGTCAGCTGAGTTTGGGCTGTTGTGTCTCATAAAACTCCTTAGGGCTTAAGATGTACTTTCTCCAAATTCTCATTAGCGGTGTCGTTCAGTTATGCACATCCGTCATATTTTGAGAGTATTTTATAGAATATTCTTACTACAGCATGTGAATGCATATTGACAATTGTTGGCACTTTTATATATTCCACGATACACTTTTATCTGTTATGGATCCATAATAACAAATGTGTAGTAAAAAGCTATATCAAAAGGCAGTTATCCCACATGCATAAAATGCTCTGACTAGGTCTCTTCAATTTTCTTACTGCAGCTTCTGAAACCCTCACTTCATCCTGATGGACAGCAATCTTTCATTTAAGTAAAGTGCGTGCCCGCGAGGGAGTGATGGCGTTTCTAAGGCCGGCGGTGGCTCTTGTCTAGGGTAACCCCTGCGTTGGGGCTAAGAGCAGGGCATGAGGAGCTGCACACAGCCCTGGCCGCCTCACCTCTGGCCACCTTCTGCTGGAGACGTGTCATCCCGGGGAACACGGGTTGGAGAGAAAGCAGGCAGGACCTTCAGGGACTGGGGAACAGCAGCCGACGTTTATGGTCGAAGCAGCAGGCAACGTCTGTGCTGAACTCTGGGTGGGTGTCATCAGGTGGGCCCTGCCATGCTCAGATGAGCCCCTCTGACAGATGAAGAAACGGAGGCTTGCAGATGTGCCGGAGCTCGCTCGAGGCCAAGCAGCTGTTAAGGGCTGGGGTCAGGCTGCCTGCCTCCCAGACCAGGCTCTTCTCGTTCCTCAACCCTGTCTGTGTGTGTTTGGAGTTAAGTCTGGGCTTTAACCGACTGCTCGATATCATCCTGTCGTTCTGAGGATTCAGTGAGATGATGATCCCCGTACAATCCCCGACACGTAGTTAGAGCTGAGATACCGAGAACACGTGTGTGAGGGGTGGTGGTGTGAGGGGCAACCTACCCCCAAATAGAAACCGCTCCCTTTAGGGAACCCTCGTTTCTTCCTTCCCTTTCTGATTTCCTGAAGCATTTTCTGGGAGAGTTCGGAAGCTCAGTCCCTTGGGTAGGCTTTCGGATTGGTTGTGGTTATTGTTGTGACAGTGTGGTTGTCAGACAGGAAATAAAACTTTGGAGATTTCCTCTAAAAGGAAGACAGCCAGGGCCTTAGGACTGTGCGTGGATGGGCTGCGTTTGGAGTGACCAGCAGGAGGTGGGGTCACCTGCAGTCCTGACTTCTCCATGTGTCACGTGGGATGGTGGGTGTGGAAGCTCACAGCCAATTGCAAAGTGTGATGCACGTGTAAGAGAAGAGAATGAGAGCAGTGATGGTGCAGAGGAAAGGGAAATGGGCAGGTGTGCTCGTTGGTTGGGGCTGCAGAATGAGGGTTTGCTGCTAGAGACCAGAAAGTGAAAATTTCAATGTGGCTTGTCATTTGGCATCATGTATTTTAAAAAATAAAATAAACATCTGGTTGTTTGAATGCAAGTGAGATTTCCCCTGCTTCCTTCCCTGCACGACCCACCCCCCCGGCCAATTTCAGCCAAGCTGTGTGTGTAAACACAGCCTTAATTGATATCAGGTTAGGGGAGTCTGGGAAAGGTGCTGCAATTCAGAACCCTGGGATGGGCATCTTGAGACGTCTCCAGAAACCCAACAATAGGCATTTATTTGCCGACAACCTACTATGTGCAGGGCTTTGTCAGAGATGGGCTGGCAGCAAATACCAACAAGACTGGGCCACCGTCCTCAGGGAGCCTCTGGCTGGCCGGGGAAGGAAGTCCCAGTGCGGGCCAATCCTGCCATGGAGGGGGGAGGTTGGGCCCCCTGGAGTGGGCAGGGGGCTCCAGGGAAGAAGCTCAGAGGAAGGGATTGGAACCCGGATAATTAAGCTCGAGATGAATTTGGTAACGAAGCCTCATTTAGTTCCCATTCAGCTCTAGTCTCCCTCTCTGTATAACGACACATCTATTTTGAGACTCAGGAAAGAAATGCTTCAATTTGCAAAGTAAATGTTTGTTTGGTTGTTTATTAATAATCATTTAAAGTATTCCATTGGATCCTTTGGCGCTAAATGGCTGTCTCTCCAGTCTCATCCTTAAGGCAGGATCTTGGGGTCCTTTGATGGTTCAGAGAAGAGGGGTCTGGAGTCGGAACCCCTGGATTCAAACACTAGCTGCCCCGCTTCCTGCTTCACCTGGCCACGTCACTGATTGTCTTTACACCTTGTTTTCCACACCGATAAAGTGAGAGGACCTACTTATCGGGCTGTGTGAGGACTATTTAGATGCGATGGTAAAGCCCGTACATGTGATCAGTGGCCCCAGGCTTAAAACAAGGGCAAGGAGTATCTGATAAAAAAATGCACCTGCTGCTAACAAAAACGATATTTTTTTTCTCTTGGTGATGCTTGGTCCTTCTTTCCCTTCCAGTTTGGTCAATCACTTTAGAAGGAATTTTGCAGCGTGAGTAAAGATACTGGCTAATTATTATGAGTAATTTATGGCTTGGGGTCAGTGTGGCTACTTCAAACAGCCTGAGCGAGGAAAGGTAGAAGAACATATTTCCAGGGAAGCAGATGGCTGGAGGTGGGGAGGGAAATCCATTTGTGTATAGTCTAAATTCCTCCAGAACAAAATCTAGACTATCTTCCCAAAGCGAACCAACCAGCCAACCAGTCTGTGGAAGAGGCAGAGGTGATCAGGAGCCCTCTGTATTAAGAGTGGGGTCTGCTCTGGACCACCTCTTCCGCCCTGGTGGCCCAACCCCCTACAGACACATGTGAAAGAGACAGACTTTGCATCTGGGCCAGTTGTCCCAAAAGGTCTGTGGCCGGGGATGAGCCCGCCTCTGCCCGGATCCCAGGCCACGTGTAATAGGAAGATCCTGACAGTAAAAATCTTCTTGTCACTGAGACATTCCTCAACTGTTAGCAATCAGTTTGGAGGTGGGGAGGATGGGGGTGGGAAATACCAAAGGACATCAAAGAGGGTCTCACTCCCAGACTCTGCTCTGTTTCAAGGCTCTAATTTGGGAAGGTTGTGTGCTAAATAATTTGTGAGCCTCCAAACACGCAGGTTATTGTCTGTGGACAGATGGTGTATCACGTTTTATCGCTTTTCCTTCTGTGGGTCCTCATATGTGGGACTGATGTGCATTCTGAAGTCTTTGTCTCCTTGCTAAAATCTCTAATCTGAAACAGGCAATCAAGCACAGAGGCAGGGCTTCAGAAGGCATAATCAGAGTTTTAAAAGCAAAGGGGAGGAGGAAAGCCAGAAATCCAAGTGCAGTTATGAGGCAGATGTGTTTGCAGAGAAGGCGAGAGGTTATTAGGGTATTAAAAGTGGACGAATGAAAGGGACTTCTCTGAGGAGAGGGAGAGAGAGAGCCAGGCCCTGGCGGCAGGCACCAGGGCGCGCCCGGCGGGGCTGGTCCCCCACCTTCCCCGGGAGCCCGGGAGCTGGGGCGATGGGGTCTTTGTCTCTGCAGGCGGCCGTGGCGGGGCCTGGGAGGCCCCATCTTGGAGCTGCGGCCGCCCTTAAGAGCTAAATCATGTTGATCTACAGGAAGGAAATGAAATAGACGAACTCTCTCCTCTTTTCTTCCTACGGATTTTTCTTTTTTATTCTGAAGATAGAATTACTGTTTGTAAGCATCTGAAAGTCATTAGAGGCCCTGCAGTCTGTCAGGTGCCGACACAAGAAACTGCTGAAACCGAACGGGTGCCTGCACCGAGGGCTGGGAATTTGTCATGTGCTGATGAGCAGTTATAATAATATATGAGCAAATCACAAGCATTCTGCAAATTAATCAAATTTTTTTCCCCTTCTCCCTTGTCTCTGGGAGAGTGGCTTTGCAGGCAGACGTAGGTGAAGCAGTTTTACTCACAGATGGTCGCTCTGGCATCAGATGGAATTTATATAACAGTAATTCTGATTTCCTGCCAAAGTAGCAGTGAACACACCAGGGAGATTGTAGAAGGCGAGTCATGTGGTTTTGCTGAGGTTGTTGTGGGAAGTTGAAGGGGGGAAATCTCAAATTTTCCTCTTTGCCTTTACTGTTTTTGCCTGAAGGGCCAGAAACGGAACGCCATTCTGCCATGGGCGAAATCCATCACATTTTTTCTTGTGACTTGTGCTGAAAGAGTGCTTCGCAGCTGTTGGGACTGCCGGCGGTGACAGAGCCCCAGGACTCCTGACCCTGACCCGCTCCTTACAAGACGGAAAGGGGAGCAGGTTCAGGAGTTAGTCGCACCGCAGGCTGCAAGGAGGCGGTGCTGATGCCTCGAGAGCCGCGCTCACTTACCCTCCGCTCCCCGTGGCATTGCTAAACCTACAAGGGCTTTTCTTTTCAAGTGTTTTATTAAATGAAGAGTCTAACAGCCCTCACTTTAATTACACACGGGCCCCGTGTATAATGCCGCTGGATTTGCTCAAGTAGTTGAAAACGATGGTGCTGGTGATTAAACTGATGGTCTTGGTTTAGCAGCTCAAAAACCTGGGAGTGTGTTGGTGTGTAAGTGTGCGTGCACGTGGGTGCCGGCCCCAGGTCCCGGGAGGGTCTCCCTGTGAGCTGACACCCCCTTCTCCCCCTAAACTTCCCTCTCCTGGGGAAACCCTGTTCTGCCTGGTGTGAAGGGGGACGACACTTGACACTTTGGGGACCACGCTTGAGCGTGGATCTCACTGCAAGGTGCCTTCCCTGCAGAGGGGAAATGATACCAAGATGGCGTGTCAACCGCATTATGCAACAAAGTCCTGCTGTTGTGGGGTTTTTTCCTAATGTAAAGCCCTGCCCATTTGTTTTGGTTTACGTGACTACAGAGAAATAAGTGGATTAGACGGAAACTTTAGCATGCTTCATTGCAGCTGGGTGCCGACATCTGTCATTCCTCAGCCGTATTCTGGATCATGCCAGCCAGAGAAAGCAAAGTCTGACACCTTTGATTTTAGAGAGAGCCTTTTATAGGGGGAGAAAAAGAGAAGAAAGGAGTAGCATTTCCTTTGTGACTTCATAGGAAAAGCCACCTCTCTCCTGTGCTTTATTTTATTTTATTTTTGGCATGTGACAACATTAGTGGCACTCAGAGAACGCTGAACGTTGAAAAGTTTATGTTTCCATCTCTCCCTTTTAGTTTGTAATTTTCTATTGTTCACGGTACCAATTTGTTGAATTGGGCATGATAAAGTGTAGCTGTTTAAAATATATCCAGTGTGCCCATCTATATGGATATATACTGTGGGTACGGACTGCAGGTGTCTGATGCATTTACAAAAAGAGGGATGTGTGATTCTCTCTCTCACATAAACTCACATTAATACAGTACAACAGCACTGAAATTTGATGGCATATGAGTGGCCCCGCTGCACTGTTTTTGGTGAGATATTCTACAATCCACATGAGCCCACCTGCCTCCCTCCCCCAAACCATATGAGCTCCCACCCCAAGAAATGTACTGTGTTTATGAAAGATGTGAGTGGGTAGTGAAGTATCCACAGATAACCTTGGATACCAGCTTTTAGTGGACCGGCTGTCTATATACTTACAGCATTTTGTGTTGGGTGATTTTGTGGGTTTGCCCTCTCCCCCCCCCCATTTCTTTTCTAGTGAGGCACGGTGCATACCACACCCTTGGCACACGCCAAGTTACAACATTGGCCCGCCTCCCATAGTTAAATTGTATAATAAAACAGAACCTACAATTAAGGGCTGATGTGTTCATTTTAAGGGACACGATGGAAAACAGGAAACAAACCAGCAGAGACCACCCACTTGTTTATTTCACTGGGTGCGTGTGTGTGTGTGTGTGTACAGGAATGCAATTTATCTGCCACATGGAAAACCACAGGAAGGCTTCACCCCGTGACCCTGCCTCACCTGGGAGGAGGTGAAGCTCTGCTTGTTAACCTCAAGACAGTACAAGGCAGAGGTTGAGAACTCAGGCCCCCTGGTGCCAGGCGGGTGGCTGCCTCTGGGAAGATCTTGCCAGACCTTCTGACTTTTCCAGATAAGCTGGTAATCCATGTTTTTACATGAAAGTTCTCTGTTCTGAAACATTGGCAGTACCTTAAATCTTTTTAAATGTAGCGTTGGGGACAAAACAATAAAAACGTGTGCCTCCAGGTTGTGACTTCTGAGGAGGGTGGAAGCGTGTTATGTCCATAGTAGTGATGGAATCCGTGGAGCTGGCCCTGTGGCCACCTGGGCTCTGGGCTCCCGGTCAGGTGGGGCAGTCCAGTCCCAGCACTGCACAGGAAGTGGTGTGGTTGAGGATGGTGGGGAGGGGGGATGGGGGGAGAAGGCCTATTCATAGAGCTGTGATTGGGAGACTGAAACCCAAGGTGACTCAAGGTGCACCGGAAAATGGTCAAGCTCTCATGTGCCCTTAGTGGACTCTGGGAGGAGGAGTGTGGCAGCCGGGACTGGGGTCCCGAGGGGTCTCCAGGGCACAGAGCACTTGGGTTTTCCTGGTGGGGAAAACAGCAGGGCAGAGGGTACGGTCCAGGTCTGCAGCCAGCCCCGGCATGGGCAGGGTGCAGGGGAGGGCTCTGCAGGGTCGCCTGTTGGGAGGGGGGGCTCGATCTGAGGAAGAATGCCAAGCAGGGTGGAGGGAAGCACGTCGGGATATGTCCTCACAAGACCAGAAACTGGGACCAGACTGGTTAAGTCAGGGCTGCCCACCCCAGGGTGTCCCTAGGCCCCCGTGAAGGTGAGAACGTGGGGCTAGGCAGAGGGGCCACCCACCCAAGGCAGGGGCCCGAGCCCTTCCTAAGAAGCTGCCCAAGGGGAACAACTCCTAGCCTCCAGTATCCAGTCCCTACTCTGTGCATTGCAGGCCCCCTAAGGGGAGGGAGAGACCCACCAAGCCCGAGTCACAGGAAGCCATTAGTGAGCAGTGACTGACAGAGCGGTGAAGTGCCTACTTATGTAGGCCTTCGGTAAGTGCCCATGGGGCTCTGATGGCTGGGTCCTGAGGAAGGCTTCAAGGATGAGTTGAGGCTTGGTGGGGTCTGATTGGAAGGAGATTTGGGGGCTGGAGTGGGCAAATTCCTGGTGGCAATGGCAATAAATATTAGGTAAGAAGGGGTTGCAAGTTGGAAAGCCAGGCTAAGGAGGCAAGATGCCCTGGTAAGAAATAGGGAGCCATGGAAGGCTGGAGAGCAGGGATGGGCATAAGTACAGAGGGGATTTGGGGACTGGCATGGTGTGTAGAGCATGCCCACTGCCTTTTGCTCCTTCTGGTGTCTTCCTCCTGTTCCTAGAGTCCTTGCTGTTTCTGGGGTGGGCTGTTGACCCAGTGAACCTGATGGTGCCCAGAGATGGGTTCACATGGAGCAGGGCTGGCTGTTACTGCATCTGCTAAATGCCTACTGCCCACCTTATTGCCACAGGAGCTTCAGATAACTGTATTCAGTCCAATATTCCTAAGGAGTGAAGATATGGATATTAAAAGTATGAATAGGAGGTGCTGCATTGGCTAATTTTAGAACCCTTCCTATTTTTGTCATCTCTTGAGTACCACCTTAATAATTTTACTTAATATTTATTAAAAGCTTTTAAAAAAAGGTAGCTTTATTTTAGCGATACTATCCAACTTTGATTCACTCTTTTTTTCCTAAGGCTGTTCACCTAAAAAGTGGTCAGCTCAGTTCTATCTAAAATCACCTCTGTTAGTGTGGTGTTCCAAGTACCTCCCTTCCCCAGAAATGCTGGGAGAGAGAAGAGAGTTTCAGGAGGGCAAGGTTTGCTGTGTGACACTGGGTGAGGTCCCAGCCCCTCTGTTCTCTGGCTCCCGCCTTGCATTGAAGGCAGTGTCCTCTCATTTTGGTCTCTCCCAGCATTTCTTTCAGGATTAAGTGAGCTCACCCAGAGACAAACACTGGGTATTGTTAGAGGATTATTATATTACACATCTAAAAATCTCCAAAAAAGGAACGTAAGTTCATCCATCGACCCTTGGAAGGTTATTTAATGATAAACATAAATGCTTTCATAAAATCTGGGGAATGATTTAAGATCTTGGATCAATAGTTGCCTGTGAGTGCCAGTGGCCGGGCCTATGCTACAGTCTGGCTCTCCTGACCACCCAGGCAGGCTGGTGGCTCGCTGAGCACATCGGCAGCCTGGGGCAAAGAAATAAACAGGATTTAAGGCAAATTCTGCATGGCGTGGGCCAGAGCATGGAATGAAGTCACTGAGGAAGGGACCACCCTGAGGTCAGGGGGAAGGAAGGGCAGGACCGCCTGAGGCTGCTACTTCTGAGGTCCTGGGCTGCGGGGAGAGGTGGGGAGAGGGCTGAGCTGGGAGGATCTGGGGACTCCGACACCCCTGCCAGATGCTCTCTTCTGCTGACATCTCCTGGAATCCAGCCTCATCTTCTCAGCTTTCACACTAACTGAACTTGAACCTGAAGCTGCAGAGAGGCAGCAAGACAGTGGGTTGAGCCCTGGCTGCAGGCTCAAAGGGAGCTGGTGCAAAGCTGGGTTTTCTGCCTTTCTCTGGCTTCGTGGCTCTGGACACACACTGAGCCTCTCAGGACCTTGGTGTATTTAGCTGGCAAGTGGAGACCCTGACACCTGACTCTAGCATTGTCATTGGAATGACCATTCCAATTCAAGACTCCCACGCAACAGGCACTTAATAGAGTATTTGAACATGCAAAACCGTATCTAGCAAACGTTGATTTAACTCTTCTGATGTGCCACACGTTGTGCTAAGCATTTTACAGACCTTTTCTCATTGAATCCCTGCAACCCTATGAGTGAGCTATTATTAGTACACCCATTTTAAAGATGAAAAACCTGAGACTTGGAAAAGTTGACTAGCCAGCCCAAGAGTGTGTAAGCTGTAGAGACAGGTAAGGTTTGAATCCAGGTGTCTGGCTTGAGACCCCACGCTCTTCACACCGTGACTAAGTAATGCAAACACTGTATATTGGTAGGGCTGTATCCAGCAGGGTGTCCCACCCCCTCCTCCAGGAAGAGTTTCCCTGTCACCTGCTTGGCTTCATTGGGGCCACACTCTCAGCTGTGTCATCTCCTGATCTGGGGTGTTGGGCTATCACCGTCCACTGCATATCAACCAGATTCACTTTTTAAGAAAATTTTAAAATAAAAATTTAATTTTAATATAGATTTAGAATTACAAAAATGTTGCATAGGTTGTACAGAGAATTCTCATATATCTCACGCCCGTTTCCCCCTATTATTAACATCTTACATTGGTAGGGTACATTTGTTACAATTAATGACCCAATATTGATACACTATTATTAAGTAAAGCCCATATTTGACTCAGGTTTCCTTAGTTTTTACCTAATGTCCTTTCTCTATTCCAGAGTACCACATTACATTTAGTTGTCAGGTCTCCTAGGGCTCCTCCTGGCTGTGACAGTTTCTCTGTCTTTCCTCGTTTTTGACGACTTGGACAGTTTTGAGGCATATTGTGTAGCATGCCCCTCAGCTGGGATTTCTCATGGTTAGACTTGGATCGTGGGTTTTAGGGAGGAAGGCCACAGAGGTGAAGTGCCTTCTCATCCCATCAAATCAGGGTACGTGCTCTCCCCCTGACCTTGGTCACCTGGCTGAGGTCGTGATTGTCAGGTGTCTGCCTGTACGGTTCCTCTTTCCCACTTTCCACACTGTAGTCCTGTGAAGGAGGTCGCCATGCAGCCGGCAGAAAGGAGTGGGAGTTTCAGCCACCTCCTCCAGGGGGAGCACCTGTGTAGTAAATGGTTTGGAATGCGTGGGGCATTTGTACTTTTCCACGTAGGTATTGGTTCAATCATTTAGTTGTGACAGTATGACTTGTGGATGCTTACTTTATCATTTACTTTGTTGCTGAAGCTGTTCCAGCGCTGGCCACTGGGGGCTCTCTCACTGGGCTGCGTGGGGCTTTACAATACCCCCATCAATGTATGTGTTTGGAGCAATTCCTTGCTCTCCGGCACAAAGTGCTCCAGGATCATCTTGTGTATGTCCTGCTCTAGCCCTAGAATCAGCCATTTCTCCAAGGAGTCCTGGTTCCCTTTTCTTGTGAATGCTATTAGAAATCAAGCTCTGGGCTAAGTGTGCTTGTTGCCACTGGGATATCATGGGTTCTGGGCCCTCTCGGCTGACAGAAAAAGGAAATATATGTGTGTATATTAACCCTTGCGTATACTCACATCTCTACGGTATGTATTAAGCTAAACACAAGTTCACACTGATGTCTCCAATCTATTACCATATGGATCAAAATTTGCTTTTAAAATAGTAAAATATATTTTTTGATAGTGTTTTAAATTTAAACCCAAATCACAGGAAATTTAAAACCTAAAATTATTTATACTAAGGATATTCCAAAGTGTTTTAGCATCTTTGATTAGATGGATGAATATTTTTTTGAAAAGTGAAAACATAAATTATGTACCTGATTAGAACCATTCTTGCCTATTTAGAATTAGGGAAATTAATATATATATATATATATATATATATATATATATATATATATATATATATATGTGTGTAACGTGTGCTACTGAGAAAAGGCTCTTACTATTAGCTCAGTGCATGTTTGTGTATATTTTTACCCATCTCATTGTCCCTGCCGAGCCTGTTGAAGCTTGAAGGATGGCCGGGGTCCTGGGCAGGGACCCTCCTTGTTTGCAGCTTCAGGTTCAGAGCAGCAGACACTCCGAGGGAGCAGCCGGTGAGGGCCAAGTGGACACCAGGCACTGCCCGGGAGGCCTGACTGGCTGGCCAGCCCGCTGGTACCACCCAGCCTGAATTCATCCCAGGCCTGCGGGGCGGGGTCCACCTCTGGGGGGCCGAGTTTCCAACTTACCCAGTTGGCCCTATAGGTGGAGCCATTTTCTTACCTACCAGCATGCAGTTTGCAAATGTCCTTAGTTTCAAGGTATCCAAAGGGCTCTGGTTGGGGTGCAAGAGGGGGAAGGCTGTTATTAAGGAGTCTTGTTGGTACTTCCCAAGCCTCATAGCCCTGCGCATGCGAGCTGCCTCTGAGGGCTGCTTCTCTCCAGGTCATTACCAGGACCCTTCTAGAAAACAATGCCACAGAACATGGCTGCGAGAGACCCTTCTGTGGTAGCTTAGAAATACTCCATGATCCTGTGCTCCAAAGAAGATATTGCAGAAAGGAAAATGGGAGTGTCACAGGGGGTCAGCTGTGGGCTGCTGCAGGCCCCAGAAAGCATTCATGATGCTGCTGGTCACCAAGATTCTTCCTCGGCCAGCCTGGACTCTCATGCTTTCCAGCCTTCTTAGGGGTTTACACCCACCCAGTGTATACGTAAGTGTGGCCAGGGCTGATATAGAAGCCATAGCAGCAACGTTCCTCTTCATTTACCCACTGTTGTCTTTTTCCAGTTATGAACAATGAAAGGCCCCAGTGTGACCGATCTGAAAGACTTGCCCTGGTCTGAGAGATGGCTTGGCAGTGTGAGGACACAAGGGGATTGTCCCTGTCACTGTTTACCTGGGCCAGGGACCCTACTCTCCACCACTTACATACATGACCCTCTTCTGGACCCTCTGCCTTGTGTTGACCACGGAGCGTGAACCATGATTCTGGGGATTGCTCCTCTCCACGCTAGGATGCCCTTGTTCCAACATCCAGAGTTATGCCTCTGTCACAATGTATGGACCCTCTGGCAAACAGCACATGTGTCTTTCCTCAAGAATGTTCTTTCTCTCTTGGGGGTCCTTTCATAACCCCCCATTTTGAGCCATCTTTCAACGGGAAACTGGAGTCTTGCTCGAAGCTGGATGTCCTTCGCTCATGAACGATTGGCCCCTTCCTCTCTCCACTTGGGTCTCCAGTAGATTGCAGCCCCTGAAGGCAGTCTTAAGATGTGTGGGCAGCTATTCAGCATGTATTGGGTGGGCCTGTGTCAGGCATGTGGAATAGATGCCCTTCCCACCCTCTTGGTGCTAAAAGTACTGCATCATTCCAACAGCAATCTGCTCAGGGCAATGCATGCAGCAGGTGCTCAATGTGTGCTCATGGAAGTGGGCTAGGGTCCAGGAGATGTGTGATGTGAGCTTTGACAGAGAGAGAGCTTACAAAGCCCTGTGGCTTGGTGCCAGCCATGGGCTCAATACCAGTCTTTGATGTGCGTCTGGAGGCCACAGTGGTGCTTGTGTCCATAAGGGGTGTGGCATGTGACATGTGTGCAGTATCATACATTATAGCACACATTCCTCCAGGAAGTTCATGGATTCCCTCCCGGAGCATCCTTGGGTCTGATCAAAGAAAGCTCTTTGTAGAGAATCTTCCCACAGGTGGTTTGCAGGGAGTGACAGAAGGGAATGGTGAGATGAGAGTCTGTTCTGAGAAAACCCTAAGGTTGAATTCCTGATCAGGAACTGGCTAGCTGTGTCTACCTGACTTTGGACAATTTTTTAATCTTAGTTTTCTTATCTGTAAAATGGGGAGACGTTTCTCCACCATATATCCCCACTGGTGGTCATGAGGACCATTGAGGCAATTCCTATAAATGTGCTCTGATGAGTGGGTGTCGGACTGTTTTCTCACCACCCTGGACTAAGCACCAGTGGTTGGTCACTTACCCCTCTCCCCATCTCCTCTCCACCATCCCTCACCTGAGCAGAAACCACCAGCATGGAAAGTCTGGAAGCCTTGTGGACACAGCTCCTGCTCTTCCCCAAACCCAGCTGCCCACAAGTGTGGAGCTGTAATTAATGGATGGTCCCCCAAGGGCAGGCATTTTCCTCTCCCCCTTAGGTACAGGAAAAGAGAAGATATTTCCATCATAGCAAGTAAGAAAAATGTCTCGTTTCCCCACTTTTGTTATAAACAATGTACGACTTGCTTTCTCCTTACTCCTCCTGACCCTCCACACTGTATACATATTTATATATTATTCATAGTGGATTAAAAATGAATGCGCTCTTTACCACGGCTCTACGGCGCAGTGACAATACAAATTAACGTATGATGTACTTACTTTTTGCATGGCAGTGATGGGAAATGTTGATGGCCTCAAAGTGAGAGATAGAGAGGGGTGGAAAGTGGGCTGGTGGGGGAGTGCACATCTAGCCACACTGTCAGGGCCCGAGGCCCTGCCTGCAGACGGGGATGGGGGCTATTCGGGGCAGCAGCCTCGCTGCAGAGCTGGGAAGGCCCTTTCCCTTCCCGTCTCCCAAGGAATGAGGTCCAAGCTCCCCAGGGGGTCCTGTGGGCCCTTCCCCTGCCCAGCTCTCACCGAGCTCCACCTCCACCGTACTGACCTGCTTCCATGCCCCTGCACCCACCCAGCCTTCCTGTTCTTGCGCCTAGGGTCAGACACGTCCTCTGTCTGGGGTAGCATTCCTCTCTTTTTCCCTTCTCTTGGCTACCTCCCTCTTTCCTTCATCCATCCATCCATCCATCCATCCATCCATCCATCCATCCATCCACCTGTACTTTTGCTTGAAAAATACTTGATGGATATCTTTGACATCCCAAACTCTGTACTAGGTGGTGAAAAACAGCAGTAATCAGAAAAACCAAAAAACAAAACCCCACAGTCCCTGAGCCACGGAGCTGAGAGTCGGTCTTGTGGGGAAGACAACATAATTGTTTATTTGTTGAGCTACTCTTGTTGGATGCTCTACTGTGGAAGAGAAGAGTTTGCTATGATGAACCTCAGTGGGTCTGAGGGGACCCACACAGGGGAGGCCTTCGTGAGACTGAGGCAGATGCGCTGAAGGACAGGATTACAGTAATTCGATGAAGTAGGTGAGGGAGAGTTCTCGTGGAGGGAATGGGACAGGATTGGGCCAAGGTCCTGTGGTGAGAAAGAGTATAAAGTATATAAAGCATCTGGAGAGCAGAGAGGTCCCTGTGGCCAGAGGCAGCAAACTCAGGACTTTGAGGGAGAAGAGGGTGGAAGGGCATGCAGGGGCTCATGTTCCTCTCAGCTGAGCTCTCAGAGCCCCCAGCCACCTCTACCATCTCCCACACTGCATTCCCTCAAAATGCCAGCCTTGTACCGGAAGAGGACCCTCTAGATGCGAGATCCTTCCCGCATGGGCCTGTGACCACAGCCCAGCCCAGCCCAGCCCACGTTTGCTGAACTTTGTCCAAGGGAAATGCCCCTGCTAACAACGTGTTTCTTTGGACTCTGGAGGTCTTCCAGTTCCCCAAGCCCCCTTCAAAGGCAGGTGCCCAGAGGAGAGACAATATCTCTGGCTTTAATCCAAGACCACCTGGGACAAGACCACCTGGAACAGGCAGGCTAGTGTGAAACAGTGACACACAAAATGCTGGTCGAATCAGTGCTTTTGATGAAGAACAAAGCATAGCCTCCCTTGACCAGGCTTAGATAAGCAACACGATGACAACAATGAAATCAGCAACCATAACAATGACAGACTGCTGACATTCGTATAGCTCTTTGTCACTTACAAATTTGACACACCGTCTCATCTGATCCTCACAACAGGCTTATGGTGTCAGTATTAGTATTATCTCCCCATTTCCGAGGTGTGGAAACTGAAGCCTTGAGAGATCAAGTGCTCACTCAAGGTCAGACAGAGGGGAAACTGAAGCTTGGGTGTTAGTAGCCCCCCAGCCTCACAGAGAGGGGAAGCTAAGCTTTGAACCCAAGCTCCTGGTCTGACTCACACTGCTACTGCAGGGCAGGAGGACACCTGGAAGCAAAGATGCAAAACTGAGAGAGCTCTCTGTGGTCAGGCATGTGCAGAAAAGGATCTCCTGTGTTCAGAGGGGCCAAAGGACACCCTGGAGGGCAGTGCTTCTTTGTGGGGTTGAACTTGAGAGAGGCCAGTGTTTTGATGCTCTCCTCAAATGGGGAGCTGGCAGGGGTGGGTGCACTTATTCTCTTAAATTCAATCACCAAGAAAGGCTGTTAGACTCAACTCTGCCTTAAAGCCTTTGCTACTTCTTAGAAACTGATGGACAGTAACATCTTCATCGCCACCTGTAGACCCAAGTGAATGGCCACCTCCATCTCCAGTCTGCCAAGGTGGCACAGGCAGCATGGCTGGTCTTTCCTCTCATTAAAATGTGATGGATGGAAGTTTGCAGAGTTTGTCACCCTGAGGGCTTCTCCTCAGGGGACAGTTGACCTGCCTCCACCTGGAGATCTGATTTCCTCAGAGCCCCACATCCACTGCAGCAAGAAGGTAAGAAAGGTCAGCGCAGATTTCCATGGTCCCTCCCACTGTCTCTGCCTTCAGGTGGGTCCCTTGTTCTGTCACACATATCGGAAAATCACAGTAGAATATTTAGTGGAGCTCTCAGCTTTAGGGTTTATTCTGAAGTCCTTGCTTATGTTCTTTGACCAAAACCTAACAGATCATTGTGTTTGTGCCAATACCAGGGACTTAGAATGGATGAATGGTATAGAGAAATATGAAACTTTTCATCCAGATTTAGCTGGACTGGGAAATGTATCAAGTTTCCAAAAGTGCTTTGCATACCAACAGCTTTCTGTTTGGGAGTAAATGTTCTCATCACCAAAGGATCAACCTTTCACTTACATTTGATTCTTGGGAGAACACAATGCTTTCTTCTGGACCCGTCTCAGCTCCTCATAACCACCTCCCTCAGGATGGACCTCTCATTTCTTCAAATAATTTTCTTCTACATCAGTCTCATGGGAAACTTTCAACTAACCCCTCACAAGGGTGTGTGTGTGTGTGTATCCTACAAAAACACATTGTAATCATGGTTCTCATAAGAATCGGAGAATTAGGACATCTGAGTACATTATATACATTGGAAATTTGTTTTAAAGTCAAACCATCCATGTTTGCTATATCTTAAGTTACTTATCTGTGCAATGGGGTTGATATCCTTAACAAAACTGCCATAAAGCTCAAATATGAGGTTAAACATACAGAAATGTATGTGAAAACCTGTGGGATGTAGGCCTTTGGGATTTTCAAGTGCTACCATTATCTACAATGCTTCTACTTACAAGGTATATTGCAAAATCAGGATTTACGATGATTCCAGTATTGTATAGACTTCTTTCTACAAATGTACACATGCATAACATTATACCCTTACATATAGCTCCCAGCTCACCTAAGTTAAAATAAAAACTACTTCAATACTAATGGTTTGACCACTGAAGTATCCAAATATGCCAGAATTATTGTACATCTTTGACTCTACCAAGAAATAGAGATTCAGATATAACCATAGGATAAAATCATGATTAATATTTTAAAACCAATTGGTAGGAAAAATATACTAAGTGCTTTTATGTCAAGTTGGCCAATTCAAAAAAGCTCTTATTGTGAATAAAGGTGATACTTGAGGTTCTCTGTTTGGTTTGCTAAGAGGCATGTGGGTCCCACGGTGACACAATTTGCAGAGAGGGTGGCTTCCAAAGGTTGTAGCATAGATTCATACAGAAATGTATTATTCAGTAATAATAATAGAAAATATAATAAACAGTTTTCATAGATGGGGAAAAAAAAAAAACAGTGGAAGAATGGAGGAACCAGTGTGAATCCTGGTGATCTGAGGTAAATTTGTTAAACAATACCTTAGTTTGGTAATTTTGCTTCATGGTTCTGCTAGCCTTTTTGGATCATGGTACCAAGAGTTTGACTCTATTTATTTATTTTTATTTATTATTTGGAGTCCTTAACTCCAAAGACTTGTCAGACCACCATGATTTTCTCCATCAGTAACTTATTGCCATGAAATAAATAAATTGACAAGTTAGCCCCAGCTTTTTCTGAGCGATGGTAATTAGGATAGTGGTCACCCCTCCTCTGTGAGCTGCCACAGGGTTGTCCTTGGTGGGAACCCAGAAAATATAATCCATTTCTGAGAAAATTTGGACAAAAGTTTAAAAACGTTTCTTAAGCTTCCTGAGAGAAGTCTCAGCTCTACTCCTCAGGTTCTCTGAATGACCCTCAGTTGGTTCCTATGCCTCCAGCTACAGATTTGGGCCCTCCTTTCTCCTGCTCAAGAGCTGCCCTTTCAGAGAACCTCAAATCCTCCCTCACTGAGCTCTGGGCATAGCTTCATGTCCACAGGGATGACGACTTCATGAGTTGGATGATTGAGTCTTGGGATCTGTTGGAAACTCACTGAGGCCCAGCTTAGCACTGACTTAGATTCATGATTATGGTGGGGAGAATGGGCACGGCTTTTCCTATCCCACTGCCACTGATCAGAACCACGATTCTTCCCTTCAGTCTATGCTCTAACTCCAACGTGATGAAGAGTAGGGCCATGTATATTCTTCGTAAATATGCTAAGTCCACTAGAGATAGAGTCTCAGTTCTCCTTCTGCACCATCCCAGGGTCTTCCCTGTCACCTGTGGGAGGGGCGACTGAGCCCAAAGGGTGGGGTTGGGTAGCAGGAAGGTAAGAAGTGAATGGTGCTTGCGAATCCTTCTCTTACTTGACAATGGTGGTCCAGGCCCCTCCTGCTGACTGTCTGTGCTCTTCTTGCTGTGGTAGGCTATGTGGAAGGGCCGACAGCAAGTGCACTTTTCTTGGGTTTCATTTGTTCTTACCTCCATGGACTTGCAAATCGGCTTTTGCAAGTGGGAAAGTTGATCAAATTCAGCCTTGTGTTAGGTACAACAATAGAAACAAGAGAAAACTCTATCAAAAAATTTGTATTCAAAAAAAAGGCAAGGTGAAGCAGTAAGATAATAATGCAGTTCACAAACAGTTAATGCCTGCTTGCTCTGTGCCAGGCAGTGGGCTTGGCACCAGTGCTATTAAGATGGCTATGCCTCCTGCTTCAGGAACACACAGATAGTCATGGTGATCAACACACACACAGCAGCCCCATAAAACATGCATCCCAGTTGGGCAGAGCCTTGAAAGAAGAATGGGGTTTGGGTCTGCAGAGAATAGAAGTATTTCAGGGAGAGGGTAGCACAGCAAGGGTATGGGGACCCTGCGGAATGAAGCCTTTTTTGCAGATACCATCTAATCATTTGGGTTGGAGTGGGCAAAGGGGGGATGCTCCCAGGAGACTTGAGAGGTGCTGGGACTGAGCTATGAAGGTGAGGGGGTAGGTGGCCATCAAAGGTTTGGGCAAGGAAATCACAGCTGAGCTTCTGCTTTAGGTACTCACTGTGGTACCCCTGGGGAGGACGGGCAGGAAGTGGGGAAACTGGAAGCAGGAAGCCCTCTTGCAGGCTGCCATGTTCATAGTCTAGCAAGAGTTGGTGTACACTGGGCTAAGCTCAGAAGGGGGGTGTTGGAAGGAGAAAGATTCAACAGGTAGAATGGATTTGCCCAGGGGTCAATTGGCTAGGAGGGAAGAAGGAGAGAGCGAATTCCTGAAGCCCACTAAGAAAGAAGCAAGGATCTAGCACTGTGTGCAATTTGGTGAGAAAATGAGTTTCAGCTCCAAACATTTTGTAGGCCTTCAGTTCCTCAAGAACAAGACTGTTTTGCTAAGTAGATACACAGGACTTCTGCTGTTATCATTCTAGAAAAAGTGCTGAATATGCTGTTCAGATGTTTTCTGGGGTAAACGGTTGGGCCCATTTATTTACTTGTTTATTTTTCTGAGCAAATGAAACCCAGCCCTGGGTCTTGACCTCTCTGGGTGCTGGGTAGGACAGCTTCCAGGAATGGCGTATCCACCGTTTCCTAGCATCAGGCAGAATACAACTGTTCCATTATAACTTCCCAATCCAGATGCTTTACTGGTTCCTTAAGATGGCAGAAATGTGTGCACGCCTGCTGTACATCCGAACAGAGAAATCAAGCCTGAAGGAGCAGGTGGATGTCACACAATCCATCTTCTGTTCTGATTTATAGCCTTTCTAGTAAAGTTTGATTCCAAGCGTCACTATTCAAAATCAAACTTCTTTAAAACTAGGTTGCCCTTGATTATCTGAATGTCCAGGTTCCTCTCTGATACCTTCTGCTGCCTCCTCTTGAAACCCTGAGATTCCCAAATTCTTCCAGCTTGGCACTTCCACTCCACCCAAGAGCAAGGCTTGGGTAATATCCCTCTCTCACCCCACCCCAAACACCCTCCCTGGTCACTCTTGATTTGCTTATCAGTAAAGAGTTAGTGGGAGGGTAAGAAAGTGAACTGGCTGGAGACCTGAGTCAGAATCTCAGATGGAGGGATTTATGGCTTTTTTGTGTGGAGCTAGGGTCAGCAAAGTACAGTCCAAGGCTCAAATCCGTCTCCTGTCTGTTTTTGTACGGTCTGCAAGCTAAGAACGGTTTTTACATTTTTAAATGGTTGAAAAAAAAACCCAACAAGAATAATATTTCATCACATATGAAAATTATATAAAATTCAGATTTCAGTATCCATAAATAAAGTTTTGGATTTCATCAACAAAAATTTGGAAATTTATTTCCTCTCTTGTTGTATTAGTACCTACATCATATCTTTGACCTTGGCCTGCAAAGGCTAAAATATTTGCAACCTAACTTTTTATAACAGAATTTCCAGGTGTTGGGGACTTTCTCTTCTGTCACCTAGAAACTCTGAATTATAAACTCTGGCCACGATGGAAATCCCTGTCCAAGTTATTAGTATTTGGTAACATTATTTATCCAAGTAACTTATTACTTATCCAAATAGATATATGGGCTGCCTCTTCATTCTTTGCCATTTGATTTTTGCAAGGCAATAACACTGATGATATTGATAGTATTGGCAATCATGATCATGGTCCTTTGAGCGTTGGGGGCCAGGAAGGGGGGTAAGCAGCAGAGCTGACCGGCCACTCTTTCTGCCCACAGGTCACAGGCCTTTCCAGTGCCGCTACTGTCCCTACAGTGCCTCTCAGAAGGGAAATCTGAAGACCCACGTCCTCTGCGTCCATCGCATGCCTTTTGACAACAGCCAGTATCCCGACCGCAGGTTCAAGCGCTCCAGAGTCGACTCGGAGGCTTCTGGGAATTTCGAAGACCCCACAGCTGTCAAGGCGGGGAGCTCAGCAGAGCTAACGGAGGAGGGCAGCAAGGCCCAGGAGGAGCGCAACTGAGCCAACCAACCCGGATATTGCAATATTATTTTACACAGTTTTCAGATTATGCATCTGGTAAAAGAGTTTGCTAACTGCATTCCAAGGGGAAAAAAATCATGTACAACCTCCCCTCTAGTGTATAGAACATTTAAAAAATTTAAAAAGATATCTATATATATATTAAAAAAAAATCCCCAGTCCTTGAAAATGGCTGCTAAACTGTTACCCGGCAACAAGTATTTCCAAACAATGCAGGTGGGAGAAAAGGGATTTCAGAAATGCTTGGTGTCCTCCGAGCTCAAGGAAGCTGGGGGCCCTTCCAATGCTAGAGTCGTCTTTGTTCAAAAATCATGCTCTTAACTGAAAAACGATACCATCTAAATGATTTAGTGTTGCCTTGAAGATGGAGGGGTTGTGTTTTCATTGTTGAAAACACCTCTATAATCTGACACCAGCTGCTGTCATCTGCCTCGCACCTTAATGGGATGTGTCGGGAGGCGGCCGCGGTGCCAGTCAGACTGGAGCGGTCACTGCAGAGAAAATCAATTCACGTGGTGTTGTAACTGCACTCTCAGAGAAACCTTAGCCGGCCCGCAGCCAGCGCCAGGGCTGACCGGCACTGCAGAGGATTGCCATCTTCAACGTGCATTTAAAAAAAATCCACAGCCAAATGAATCAATGGTCAGGAAGTATCTGCAGACAAATGTCCAGTGCAGGTTTGATGAGTAATTCCTTTTTTTAGATCAAATTGCAGTATGGAGGGAAATGCTTTTTTCTTGGTTGTCTTTTTTTTTTTTTTTTAATTTTTGAAGGAACTTACAAGAAGGTTGCTAATAAAAAAAAAATTTAGGGGTACATGATATAAAATGCTTAGAAAAACTAGCCCACCCTACCCACAGAAGGTGCTGGTGAGGAATGGAAGCTTATGTAACAATAGATTGTTTTTATTATGATTTTAAAAATTTTACTTGAAAGAAGGCTGCTTTGGTCCTTATTATCAGATTTTTTTCATGTGTTAGTTTTTGTAAGTCTCACAGACACGAAGCAAGATTTTCTTCTCCAGCAAGCTCTTATGAAATAGCTTGTATTAAAATATGAGTCTAAACATCCTGCTCTCTATCACTAATGAAGAAAACTGTTTAAGTTAAAATGTCTGTTTTTGTAAAACAAATGTGTTCTATATTTTTGTAGATTTTAGATTTTCTACTGATTGGATACTCCAAATTTATCAAGTTCTGCACCACCCAGAGGGAGATTGGAGAGCCAATAATGAAACAACTCATTCTTCTAAAAAACGATTTACGAAGACTAGTTAATGGTTTATTCCTGAATCTGCTAGTGTGGTGTCAAAGTTCAGCCTCTTAACATACTTCCTTTGAGTGACACGATATTGGTGCTGTTGCTTGTGACGGTGGAGAAGTATTGAAGTATTAACTTCTTCTAAAAAAATCATTCAGACTTAAAAAAAAAAAAAAAAAAAAGATAGATATCTCCTTGCAGGCTGGGAGCACAGAATAAAACCCCAGGGCCTTAAAAACTTCAGCTCTGCCTACAGCAGTTTACAAAAATACTAAACTGCAATCAATGTAAATAAAATGCTTCGCTATCCTGAGACCAGAAGGAATCTCAGGCTAATAAGGAATCCGGTTTGCATATGCTGTCGAGAGGGTGACATCCCCCCGGGGTTTCAGTGTAAACGTGGTCGCTGTACAACGTGGACCCATCTGGCATAGAGCAAGCTGCTTTCTTGTTTTTCTAGAATAGTTCTCACTGCCTTACTTAAATCGAGTTGATAAACTTAATGCAACTGTTTCTATGATCCTAGAGAAAGGACTGAAATGTTATTGAAAACTTTCTGACTGTAGTAAGCTTTAGGATTTTAAATGCACTACTGTGTTTGGTGACTGTGCCAGTCGCTTGCTTTCTGTGTGTTTGCTCTGCCTTTGGTATCTTAGCAAAGAAAAATATAAAAAAGAAGAAAAAAAAGTAAAAAGAGCAAAAAAGAGGAAAAAAAAGTGGAAAAAAAACGAGAGCCACATTCCATTTCTAGCACCTTGAGCGCTCTTTCAGTATCCTTTTGTGTCTTTTGAGCATCGTCAGATGCGACAGGCAATAATTCTGTTTGTGACACTGGGAACATCCCCTCTTCTTTGTGGCGTGTGTGTTGATTCCATTTTGTCCAGTGCTACCGTCCTTATTTCCCCCCTGACACAGGCCTTCTTTCCAGAACATTTGTAACTTGTAATACAAACAAGTGACAGCCGCAGTGATGCAGTGTCAGTTTCTGAATGTCATCAGGTTCTCATATCTAAACATGTCAAGTTTTTTCCCTGTAACTTCTGTAGTCTGTGATGCTGGTCATAATACTGTCTACATTCCTACACAAAGAAAAAAAAATCTATCTTGGAGGAAATCTGAGATCAATAGAGTAGAGGATTTTGTTGCTATGCTTGTAACAAGTAGAAAACTTTGTATTTAAAGTTTATTCTTGGTCATTATTTATTATTATAATACATCAGTTGACAGAACTTTATTCTGGTATAGAAAGTATTAAAAGTTGTTTTTTCAGCAATGACTGTTTTCTTTCTGCTGTTAGAATAAAATGTCTTTGAAGCAGTCCAGTTTTATCCAGTGTTTTACGCAATAAAACCTCTACCTCTGGGAAAAAAAAAAAAACACATCTTTTCCTATTCACATATGTTTACTAGGAGGAGGGAAACATATTTTTGTCAGATTTATGCAGCTTTATCAGATTTTGGTAAGACTTGGTCAAACACCACTTCTTACAAAAAGCCCTGCAGTATTCTGGGTGGATGGTTCCCATACCCTGGTGCTTTTTCAAGCTGAAAGAGTATCTCTGTGCAGTACAAATAGCACGTGTATCTGTGTGTGTGTGTGTGTGTGTGTGTATGCACACCAATGTGCATTTGTGAACTATGTTTCTTTGAAAGCTTGCAGACATGGGTTTTAGTGAGGTAATACCTATGCAAATACCAATGCTCCTCATATACTAGCAATTATACAAGACACTTAAGGCATTGGGATCTATTATTTCCCTTTACTGGTAGCAAGTTTTAAAAAAATCATTAAATGTAAGGAAGTCTTTTCCCTCTGAATGATCAGAGAACAATATGAATTCTTTCTCCAGAAGCAAAGGAAAAGAACAAAGAATGATAAAGTCTACGGTATGGTATCTGGGCTGCTGAAAAACAGAACTCTGCCACCGATCTGAGAAGGTTTGGAGTGTGTGCCCCACACTTGATGCGCAGGCTTGCTTTTTGACTTGTTTTTTTGTTGTCGGTGGTGGTCTGGTTTCAAAACCAAGCTTGCATGGTGCATGCTGCAGCTCTGGAATAGGTTGGCCCACCGAAATGTTGCAAGCAAAGGCATCCAGCCATGATACAGGAATTTGTAAGTCACCGGGTTTCTTTCAGGAGTCCAGACTGTTGGTGTCCCTGGACGGGAGCAGATGACTTGAATGAAATCTTTGGCAGTCCCGAGAGTCCATTGTTAGAAACAGCAAAGGTGAGTTACGAGGAGTTAGGGAAGGATCAGAAAATGAACCCATCAGGGAAGGAAGGTTGATTAAGGGGCCATAACTCCGCATACATGCTGGATCCTGGTCCCAAATGCCTCCAGGGGCCAGGCAGGATACCTCAGTGGCGAGAGGAGGAGAGTAGAAATTGGGAGGGGGGCGGTCTCAGGGGCCATGGGGAATCCCAGCACTGCTCCTTCTCACCACGAAGAAGGCGGCATCAGGGCTTCTGACTTTGCAAGAGACACTGGACACCCGGATTTTGGGGGAAGTCTCTGAATTTGACATATTGGTTCAAAATGTGTATTTAAAAACTGTGTGATAAATAGCCGATCAAAATGTGGTTTATCCACAGAAGGGATTTTGTTTTTCTTTTCCATTATGATTTATCACAGGATATTGAGTATAGTTCCCTGTGCTAAACAGTAGAACCTTGTTGTTTATCCATCCTATACATAATAGTTTGTATCAGCTAACCCCAAACTCCCAATCCATCCCTCCCCCTTGGCAGCCACAAGTCTGTTCTCTATGTCTGTGAGCCTGTTTCTGTTTCATAAATAGGTTTCTTTGTGTCCTATTTTAGATTCCACACGTGAGCAATATCATATGATCTTGGTCTTCCTCTGTCTGACTTACTTCACTTGGTACGATCATCTCTAGGTCCGTCCATGTTGCTGCAAATGGCATTATTTCATTCCTTTTTATGGCTGAGTAATATTCCATTGTATATTCATGCACACCACATCTTCTTTATCCGTGCCTCTGTCGATGGGCATTTAGGTTGTTTCCATGTCTTGGTTACTGTAAATGGTGCTGCTGTGAACATTAGGGGGCATGTATCTTTTCAAATTAGCGTTTTGTCAAGAATGGACTCTTATTCTGCCGTGCAAAGGGATGAAGCACTGACACAGGATGCAACGTGGATGAACCTTGAAAACACTGCATTAGGTTGATGAAGCCAGTCACTAAAGAAGCCAGTCCTGTGGTTGCTGGGGTGTGGGGAGGGGAGGATGGGGGTGACTGATGGCTGAGGGGGACGAGCTCTCTTCTCCCAGAGATAAAGACGCTCTAAAATTAGATAGCGATGCTGGTTGCCCAACTCTGAATATATTAAAAACCACTGAGTTGTATACTTTAAAAGGGTGAATTTTATGGCATGTGAATTATATCTCAATAAAGCTGTTACAAAATAAAAATAAAACTGGAAGGAGGCCTTTTTAAGAAGCTTCAATATGTATTTCCATCAAAATATTTTGAGCTCTTCTATAGTCACAGACAATTGGCAGATCAGTCCGTTGTAAAGAATTACAAGATTGAGGTGTCCTGACTTAAATCTGAACCCTGAACTACTTATTGGCTACTTGATCTTGAACAGTTTAGCTGTTCTGAGTTCATTGATCGTTACCTGTAAAGTTATGAAGTTAAATGCAATAACGTAGAGGAAATTATATGTAGGTTTATAAAGGACTCTACAAATGCTAGATATTGTCACCACTGTTGTGTAATAAGTTATGGATAAATTTGAGATTAATTTCACATACACAAAACACTGTACACTAACCCCCCCCTGTGTTTTGGAAAAGTCTCCCCGGTGGTCAGGTGGTCATGATTCCTCCACACTCATCCCCTTCAGATAAAATTATCCTGGACAAATGTCTTAAATTTTTTGTTTTCCAATTTCCTCATTTGAAAAATCAGTATTTTAACCACTTTCTTGCCATTCTCAGGGTCTTGGGGGCAGATAGGGAAAGAGTGGGATGCTGGGGGAAAAGAGTTGGTCTTGGGGTTAGATGTTATTCCACTCACTTGTTTGATGAAAGTTTACAGGGGACCTACTGTGTTCCAGGCATCAGGCTATGGGCTGGAGATACACAGGTGAGTCAGAGATCATGCCCACAGATCACTGTCTAAGGAGAAAACAGACTTCAATCTGATAATCACACAAATAAATATAACACATCTGGAAGAGGAGATTCAGAGATAAGATGGATTTTTCACGTCACAGAAGACTTCCCTAAGAGGTGACAACGAACTGAGATATGAAGGAGAGCATGCCGGGTAGAGAAGCAGCACGTGCAAAGGCCGTGCGGGTGTAATGGGGCTTGGGAGGCCTGTCTCCACCTCTCTGAGCTGTGGGATCCAAGTAGGTCATTCCAGCTCCCCAGATCTGCTTCTTTATCTGTGAAGTGGAAAATGGTGCCCACAGCCAGGCTCTTACTGGGATTAAATGAGATAGTAGTAGATAACTGTGTTACAAGCTGCACAGACAGCAAGCTAGGTACCACCAGGTTCCGAGGACTGTTATTGAAACTGACACCGGCTAGTAACCCACTTGAGCATTGAAACGGAGTGCATTCTGCAGATGCATGGCTTTCTGGCTTGTTCAGAAGCCAGCAAGATAGGAGTCGATGTAGCGTGATCCAAATGCCTTCTTCAACAGATTTACAGGATCCCAGAGAACCATCAGTCATAGACCACACCCAGGGGCCTCAGTTTTCTGGGAAGGAGTGGGTGGGAGTCTCCTGGTCCCAATTCAAGGTCTTTGTATGGCTCCAGTCTATCCCTTTGTCGATGGGTTTGGCCACCGTGGCAGCAGCACTATTTGCTGGAGGAGTGTACATAGGTTGGTGAACATCCTGATTTCCCCAGACTAAAGGGTTTCCCAGCACGTGGAACTTCCAGTGCTAAAAGCAGGGCAGTCCTGGACAAATCTGAATGGTTGGTCAACCTGGGTCCAAGGCCACTCCGTCTAAAGGCACATGCCTGGGCGGAACCAAGCTATTGCTGCCCTTAACTCAGGAGGCCAGTACGAGGCCAATCGGGGGAGCCAAGGGGCTCAGAGCATGGGCCTTGCTAACTCGAGACTTGGGTTCAAATCTTCTCTGCCACAGCACCTTTGCTGTAAGGGTGAAAGTTGACAAGGTACACACAGCGGTCCACACAATGCCTGGCACGTGGTCACTGTTTATATACCCTTGCTGAGTGACCGAATGCATCTCTGTTCCTACTTCGACGAGGTGGGGAATGGCCTCAAATGTGAAATTCTCTTCCTGGCAGCTGGAAATTGCTGAGCTGCGGATACTCAGTGTTAAGGTACTATTTTGTGCTGAAACTTTTATAAAGATGGTAACCCTGCTGTCTCTTGTAGTTTGGGGTTTGCACACTTCCCCTTCTCTGTTGAACATTTGTATTGCAACAGTATATTATGAAAACCTCACCTGGTGTATTGTAAGCGCAATCCCAAGGAAATTAGTGTTAAATATTGTGATCTTCTTTTCAAGATAGAAGGGCTAGTCCCGTTCCACAGAACTAGAGGTATGTTTCCATGGGGAAGGAAAAAAATTCATAGTGTAAAGCAATATTAAACACGTCGCCCAGCTGAGCATTCCAAGTAGGGGTTTGTGAAGAGTTTTAATCTCATCACCTGTTGGTGTTAAGAGAAAAGAGAAAGATGGAGGGAGGGCGGGAGGAAGGGAGGGAGGCAGGAAGGGAGAGGAAGGGCTTTTGTGAACAAGGAAATCACAAGCAAAGAGGAGGGGGAAAATTTAAATGATCCCAGACCGAACTGTTTTGCTGTGAATACAGAAATACAGTGCAAGACACATTTAATGGGCTCTATTTTTTATTATACTATGCCGAATAATTAAGTTTGAGGCTAAGTGTCACATGGATTTATCTTTTAATTAAAAAAGCATGGTTCACGCATATTTGAGTGGTAGTCCAAATAAATGCAATATAGAAATTTATGTTTGTTTATCTAGGTGTTAATTACCTAGAGATTGTTCTGGATTACTTCTTTTTATAAAGTGTCATAGCCTCGTGTCAGAACGAATAAAGCTTGCCCATGGAACCTTATCAATTTGCTAACGATAGTGCTGGTCTGACCTGAGGGGGGGAGCAGGGGAAAACTTTGGGGATTGTTATGTATACACATAACCCACACCAAATAAAACAGTCGTTTTAGAAAATATTTCTAGGACATAAAGGCACAAATATATCTTCGTTGTTTTACAGCCTCTTGTCCACAGCTATTTATAAAACATGTGATTATTTATGCATTGGGTTATGAGAAGTTTGGCTGGGAGAGGCTGTGAAGGAGTCTCCATCAATCCAGTTACCTGCACCCCGGAGAGGTGGAGGGAGGATTTCTCAGCAGAAATGGGGCCGGACAGGAAGTTGGCTGCTGTGATTTGTCTGAAGTGTGTCAACCTCACTGCCTCTCCCAGAAAGGGCAGACAGTGGGAGAAAGAGGGACAGCAAAGTTGAGGGTTAGAAGTCACGTTTTTTAAAAACAACGATGCACACTGAGAAAGCGAAACCAGAAGCCCGCACAAACTGCTCCTCATACCTTGGGTCAGTCCCTGCCTTTTTCTTTGTTTACAAGCGATTTTTGGTGGCAGGTTCACTCGAATGGCTTGGAAACCTCCTGAACAAAGGAGCGCACCCAACTTAGACGACCCGGTCTGGGGATGTCTAAGTTGGGTGCGCTCCTTTGTTCAGGAGGTTTGTTTGCCTTGCGTCGCCTGGCCTCTTTCCACTGCGCACCACAACTCTACTTTTGGCTGCCAGATCTCCAGAAAATCAATAAAAGTAACTGCGGGTCCTGGTGGGCTTCACCCGGCTTGGTGGGCCTTTCTCTCGGGGTGCCGGGAGAGCAGCGGGAGAGACCGGGACCAGCACTCAACTGTGCTTCTCTCCAGCCCAAGCTGGGGGGAGCATCGGGAACCCCCAAAGAGAAAACCAGCCCAACGTGGAAGCTCTCTGCTGGGTAGGGTTTCATTTTCAATGTTTTTTCTTTCCTCCGGGAGACCTGGCGGACTGATGGAGCAGGTCACTGGGCAGCGCGCCTGGAGAGGGGCGCCCGGGCCGGGCGGGCACTGAGCGGGCGCGGCGCCAGGTGGGAGCGCCCGGGGTCTCCGTGCCGCAGCGGGTCTGGTTTCTTCGGCGCGGACCCTGCAACCCGGCCTCTGACTCAGCCCCTCGCCCCTGAGGGATCAAACGAGCGTTGGCCGGAGAGGAGAAGGCCCCCCGCGCCGAGGCTTGGTCTCCAAGCTCCTGGTCCCCCAGGGCTTCTCTTTTGCCGAGGAAGGGGACAAACGCTCCAACGGGGCTCGCTGTGGCATCGGGTCCCAAGGAGGGCGCGCGGGTCCTGCACGGCGGCAGCTGCTCATGCCATTACCGCGGACAGGGATCAATGCCGCGTATCTTTTAAATTATTGACGCCTGAACTCTGTTTTCCTCCCAAATTGCTGCCCATTTCCTCCTCAGAATCATTGCTGTTACCAGAAATTGGGGCCCAGTAGCACTTGAGGGTGGAGCGGGGGCGTTGCTGGGAAGAGCAGGTCACCATTTGTGCCAGGTTCTGGGGACCCAGCAGAGGAGACGCAAGGAGGGTCCCTGACCCGGCTTCTCACCCCGCCCCCTCAGTGATTTGTTGGAAAGTCGGTGGAGGGGGCGTCCCTTTAGATCAGTGGTCAGAGAAGGCCCTTTCTTTGGGCCAGAGGATTTGCTGGCTGCCAGCAGGTCGACAGAGCCTTATTCAAAAAGATGGCCCTGAACTGGGGAACCGGCAGTGAGGTGTTTGAGGGCCCAGGTTTCAGAGGCGTTCAAAGAAGGGGCCCTGCAGGGCTTGGAGTCCAGGACATTGGTCTGGAATGACATGGAAGGATCCATGTGCCCAAGAACATCAACTTCTTTTTTAAAAATTAAAAAAAATATATATTATTGAGGTGAAATTCACTTATATAAAATTAACTGTTTTAAAGTCTACGATTCAGTGGCATTTAGTAAGTACATTCCCTATGTTGCCCAACCATTGGCTGTATAAGTTCCCAAACATCTTTGTTACCCCAAAAGAAAACCCCACACCCATTAATCAGTAACTTTCTATCCCCCCTCTCCCCAGCAATATGCAAAGTCTCCATGGATTTACCAATTCTGGATATTTCATATAAATGGAATGATACAATATGTGACCTTTTGCATCTGACATGTTTCACTTAACACAATGTTTTTGAAGTTCATCCACTTGGTAGCATGAATCAGTATGTCATTCCTTTCTATGACTGAATAATCTTGCATTGTATGTTTATACCACATTTTGTTTTTCTATTCATCCACTGATGGACATTTGGGTTGTTTTCACCTCTTGGCTATATCACATAGTACTGCTACGAACATTCGTGTACAAGTATTTGGGAACCTGGTTTCAATTATTTGGGGCATATACCTAGGAGTGGAACTGCTGGATCAGTGGGCAATTCTGTGTTTAAATTTTTGAGGAATCATGAAACTCAATCAGCTTTTTATTCAACAGATCAGCTCCTGTCACTACACTGCTTAGAACCCTCCAGTGGCTTCCTCTTACATTAGAATAAAATCCATCCTCCTTACCTTGGCCTTTGAGGCCCTACATGATCTGACTTTGCCAACCTCTCTAACTTCGTCCTCCATCTCTCCCTCAATACCCTCCCTCTCTAGTCAACATGGCTCTTTGTACTTCAGGCTTGCCAAAACTATTCCTGCCCCAGGGCCTTGGCACTTGTTTCCTCTTGCCCTTTCCAATCTGGGCACCTCTTCCCTTTCTTAGGTTTCAACTCAGATGTCACTCAGAGAAGCTTTCTGTCACCACTGGATCCATGTGTTCCTGGCCTCTGTACCAAACCACAGTCTATCATCTTATTTCTATCTTCCTTGTGGCAGTAATTAATTACTCCCTAGAAATACCTTGTTTACCCCTTGGTTTATATGCTTATGGCCTGCTTTCCATACTGGAATTGTAAATTTCATGAGATCAGGGACCAGTCAGAGCTGTGGTGCAAGTAGTACCTGGTACAGAGTAAGACCTTAAATAAATAATTATTGGATAAATAAAAATTCCCAGGCCAATTATCTTTGATAATAATCACTGGAGTGTTGTGGAAATTTTGTCAGCTTTTAAAAAAGAAGTTCTTTCAGCAGTCGTCTCCAGAAATGAACCCCCCAAACAAAGAAGAATATTGACTAAACTCAAAGTCAGACCAGCAGTGTCCTTGAGAACTCGGCTGTGGTCCTTCTTCCCTGTAGTGTGTGGGTATGTGTCTGTGGGTGGGCAGAGGGGCAGGCAGTCCACTGCATTGATAAAACTGGTCTGATATCCCCGTGCATTGGGTTCATCTGAGACCAGCATCCCAAGCTCTACAAAAGGACTCACAACTGCCAAGTGGGTAGCTGCAATCAGGAAACTTGGTTCCAAGTCTATCTGCTAAACTGTGCCCATGTCTTTGTCCCTCTGAGCCTCAGTTTCCTCATCTGTAAAAGAGGCTGCTAACATGTGCTGTGCAAGCTTACTGGGAGCCACACATGAGAACATGGGGAAGTGCTTTGCAAACGGAAATGCTACACACATCAGTTATTACCACAGCCGCTCATATGAAAAATACATGAGCCCTGCCCATGCCAAGGTGTGGGCAGGGAGGACAGAGCCCGACAGCCTGGTCACCATCTGCTGCAGCCACCCCAGCTCCCTCTCCCACCCTGTTGACCCTGGCCACACTCATGCCTGTGACCCTGGGGTCAACGCCTCCTCTTAACGTCTTTCCATTTCTCAGTGTGCTGACTGGGGTGATTTTCGGTGAGGTCCACATAAATACTTCAAAAATAATTCACGATGAAGAGGAACACTTCTGGAATAGATGATGGCACAACAAATTAAACGCTTTATAGGGCTGAGCGTAAATTATTTTAATGCATGTAATAGATCCACCCAGGGAGACTTGAGCCCCTGCAGGTCATGCCTCTGTGCCCCCAGGGCCCAGAGGGTGGTAGGAGCAGGTGGCTGGGAGCCTGCTCCGCTGGGGTGTGAATCATTTCCCTCTCAGAAGACCTATTCCCCCAGCACTTAGGTCCTCCCAACCCGAGGAAAGGAATGGGAGGCTTCAGGTCTGGCCAGGCGGAGCCAGGAGCCAGGAGCCAGATGAAGCATTGGGAGGGCACTTGTCAGCAATGACGATGGCCTGACCTGCACCCTGCCTTCCATTCATTGTCTGCTCTTCTTGAGAGGGGTGAGGGATGCTACTATATGATATCAGAGAGTTAAAATATTTTGTCTCCCCTGAAAACGTTGGGCATCAAGACTAATGTTCCAGTTCAGGTCATCAACCAGCAACATTTTACATTTAGACTCATTGCACATTAGTGCAGGAAGAAATCTTAGAGATTATTGTGTCCAACATACCCATTCAAGAGACGAGAAAGCTGAGAGCTCAGAGAGGTGCAGGATTTTCTGCCCCAGAGAAAATAAACACACTGTTGTATCCAAGGGCCATCTAAGCAATATTTATAGAGCGATATCTAGAGATTGTTGTTGTGGTTTTGTAATTACTGAAGTAGATTTGTAACCCCAGAGGGAAGAGTTCATTGATTCCAGAATGTGCTACCATGACTCCTTATGGTCAGGCAAAGCATAGTAACAGTGCTTTATGTGGATCAGTTGTCTCATATCTGGGGAGAAGCTTTTATTCACTCAATGTTCAGTGATCATGTATGAGGTCTAAGGTGTGTGCTAGGCATTGGCTGTACTACTGTGAGCCAGACAGGCTCACCTGCTTGCAGGAAACTCACAACTGCTTGATGACCTTACAAAGGACCCAAATCAGAAAAGTTGCAGTAATATGTGCACTGCACTAGTCTGAGTTCTGGGACAAGTCTCCTTCCACAGATAGCTTCTTGATGGCCTGTTCGTCTGTGTCTGCAATTCCACCCTCAGGGATTCAGTCATGCACGTCAAAGTCGATGTGATTGAGCATAAGAACAGTGGGAACAGAGAATTAGAGAGAGCAACCACTTCTAGGGGAAGCATTAGGAGGTGAGGCGATGGGCCTTGAATGAGGAATAGGATTTGGATGTGAGAGGCTAAGGGAGAGTGGGGGGAGAGGTTCTAGGAGGAAGGGTCAATAAGCCCTAAAGCAGAGATCCAAAGATTTCTGGTGGGTTCTGCAACTAGAAAACAGGTCAGGAAGACCACAGCCAGAAGAGCAGGACAAGGGGTTGAAGGATGGGGTGTCTATAGGCGGGTATGTATAGGATGGCCCCACTGTGTTTTCCGAATATTTCTCATTGTCATGTAGATCAGGACGGGAGTGACAGAGTCTGTTGCTGAAAGAAGTTAGGCTGGGGGGTAAGGAAATAATTCATGCTACATGCCAGGAAGACTTACAGATGAAAATTAAAATTGTAGCCCACAGAAGGAATCTTCTGAGGTGGTTGATGATTACAGTCAACAATGGCAAAAACTGAGTATCATCTCACCTCCTCCACTAAGCCTTCCCTATCCAACTCTGGGACAATTATTTCTCTCTGGGCTCCCAAAGCACAAAGCTCTGGACAAGAGTTCAGGACTTGCTGCAGTGTCCTGTGCTGTCATGGTGGGTTCTGTTTGCTTCCACCTAAACTGGACTCGGTCATTTGAGGGCAGTGGCCTGGGCTGGTTCATTCCTGGATCCATGGTGAACCATGATGGAAGCCTCATGTATGCTTCCTGGTTCCATCATGTAAATGACCCAGGTTTAAAAGACAGACTTCCTGAATTTTGGTTCAACATGACCACACCTTCTCCTATTTTAAGTTTCTGGAAAGAAACTACTCAAACCATCAAAAATATAGTTGGCTATAAATGGCAAGCTGTTACCAAGGCTGTCACCCCAGAATCATACTCCTGCCCCTCCCTTGAATAGAAACCAATAACTCTTATCTAAATTTCAGAAAGAAGCTGCAAAGAAAAAAAACAAGAAGGGTTAGAACCAACTAGGTCCAAGATGGTGGAAGATTCAACTTCCAGTAGACCTTGAGCCTCATTATATGCTCATTGTAATACATTAGCATATGCTAAATGACACACCCACAGGCACCATGACAGTTGACGATTGCCATGACAACAACCTGAAAAGCCCATACAAGGCCTGAAGGGAGAGTTGCATCACTTCCAGGTCCAAATCACACCCCTGTTCTCAGATAACTCATGAATATTCATTCCTTCCACTCTTTCCAGATCCCTCACTTTTACCTCAACCCTCCTATGTATTTGGTGTCTCCACCGGAATTGGGTTAAGAAGTTGATTTGTAAACTAGGTTCCCGCTTCTCCATTCTTTGGCCATTGAATAAAGCTTATGCTGTTCCAGTCTCAGAATCGGTTTCGTTATTGGCTGCGTGAATCTGATTGGAAAAAGAACCTCCCTGGCCAAGACAGGGTCTCTGCCCAGGCTAGGACCCTGGCGCCGGTCTGGATGGCCAATTCGGTAATGAAGTTGGTTCAGAGCCAGAATGGCGTATCTCTTAAAGCCTTAACACAGCGCCTGGCATGGGTGTGCATCCAATCAAGTTCTGCAAAATAAGCACTACCGTGGAGCCGTAGCTCATGTTAATGCCCTGCCCACATCCCCTTGGCTCACTGTCTGCAGCCGTGGTGTGGGGGACAGTTCCCAGCCTCTGACAGCTTCCCCGCGTAAAGAACCATAGGAGTGTGCCCAGCTGCAGGGACTCCTGACAGTGCTGGGGATTTAATGCCGCAGAGAAACAACCCTCAGTCAATGGGAGAAGAGAGGCAGGGAATAAACACCAGCACTGGGTCTCCATAGTCCTCAGAGGTCCCTCCCCTGGACTGAGCCCCAGTGGCCTGCAGCAGCAACCTGCCCATCACTGGCCCGACACTGCACTGGTACTGGCTTTCCTCTCTTCCCTGTTTCACAGCCCCACTCCTCAAGTGTATTTCCTGGGATCCTCTTAATGAACTACCTGCACCCATGTCCTTGTCTCACCAAGAATCTGCTTTTTAAGGGAACCCAAACCAAGGCAGGAGCTAAATACGTAAACGTATACATGTTGAATGAAGGAAGGAATATAAATGAACAAGTGAGTGAGTGAAATGATGGAGAGATGGAGGAATCCAAGAACAAACTGTGCCCATTCCTCGTCTTTCCTGGGCTGGGCTGAGACCAAGTGGATGGAAGGAAGGCTGTGTAGGTCCTTCTTGTAGTACAGACTCGGGTGGAGAGCGCTATCTAGGTGGGCTTGTCCCTGCACTGCCATGAGGTGCCAGGAGGCCTCTGTGTCCAGCAGGTGCACCCTAGTGGGCAGCTGGCTCTGACCATGGCTTCCAGGACGTTCTTTGTTGTGGCCGGTCTCTGCTCCATTCCACCTGGAGCCCAAGGGAACTCCAGTCCCGATGATGGAGGCAAGTCACCTCGGAGAGGGAAAGGAGACCTCGGTGATCTGTGTAGGCAGTTGAGTCTTGTAAAAATAGCACAAAGGCCCAGATCACTGGGAGGGGGGCGGGGGGAGATGGAGGAGCTGGTAGAGTGAGTTGGGGATCGGGCACCTCGCCCAGATGGCTCCTGCCCACCCCCATCCACCCTGATACGAGGACAGGAGCGCATCACGTACCTGAAGGCGGAAACAGAAGGCTCCACCGAAGATTGGACGGAGAAAGCCAGACGCTGCGGAACAACCAGGCTTCTCCGGGTACCGGCTGTGAGCGCTGCTAAGAATAGATCCGGGCGGACAGAGTCTCCGCGCAGGAGCCTTGCGAACACTGGGGGCTCCTGCGCGGAGCTCCACTCTGCCTTCTCGGGCTGTGCCGTGGCCTCAGAGTGCCTCTGCCCCCTCTACCTCCGGAGCTGCGGGCGGAGCAGTCATTCTCGAGAGCAAATGGTTCATCATTTGTAGCAGGAAAACGGCCTTCTCTTCCTGCGGCGGGCTGGTCACTTTGCAGCCACTGTGATTCTGGTTGCTATGTGTGCACTGAGCGTCTATTGTGTGCATCGTCTGTGCGTGGCGCTGAGGGACACAGGGGAGAGAGAGGACAACCCCGCCCTTGGAGAGTTTGGAGGCTCCCTGGAGGGACAGGGCCATCGGGTGGGGCAGGGAAGAGAAGTTGCTGAGGAGGGAACTCAGAGGAGGTTACCTCGAATGGAGTGAGGAGGGAGCGGCCAGACTGAGCGGGGTGGCCGGAGAAGTAGGACAGAGAGACGCTGGGCCTCGGCGCCGGGGCAGGGGAGAGTGGGGAGTGTCCTCGGGCTCAGAGCAGCCGAGCTGCCCAGGAGACTGCGGGGCTGGTGCTGTGAAGCCAGCAGTAAGCGCTCAGGGGCAGCTCGCTGGGGGGGAGGAACAGGCCACAGGGCTGCACAAGCTGGGCAGGGGTGCATCCTGCCCAAGAGGGAGAGGAAGGCCGATGTAGGAGGTGGATGGGCTCCTTCCAGAAATTTGGCAGTGGAAGGTAAGGTCAAGGTTGGGGTCAGTGGAACATGAGGTCAGGCTGGGGGGCTGCTTGCGTGGGGTTAATCTGCCTCACTAATGCTGTCAATTAAGAAGGCCCCCCAGGTTACACAGCCTGCACCCCGACCAACATTTAGCAGACACGATGCTTGTCTTTCCCCTCTCAGGAAACCCATAACCTGCTCATTACGTTGAGAAATTGAACTCTCCTTGGAGTTGCCCCTCTAGTCAAATCCTGTGGTTTGAACAGGACAGGAGCTAAGGGGGTGAATTTGTAGAGGATGGTGACCAACGCCAGGGTTCAGCCACGGATGGGGAGACTTTCTTTGGGCCAGGCTCACCGGTCCTCTCAGGAGGGGAGGCTTAGCTGTGCCCAGGGGGCTCTGCAGGGGCCGCTGTGTGCTCCAGAGCAGGCCTGGCTATAGCCCAGGGATGCTTCTCTTCGTGACCGTGTATGCTTGCTGGACAGAGCAACCTGCCGGCCCTGAGTCTCGGTGAGGAGGGGACATGCTGAGGAGCTGCTGTGCCTGCTGTCTCAGGGTTAGGTGACAGAGGAAGGACACTGACCTTAGTCCAATCTCCAAATGTCCTCTAAGAGTCTTCTCTGTAATAGATATTTACCCAGGGCTCCTTCCTGTGTGGAAGCTCAGATTCTTGGAGGAGATAGAGACATAAATCAACATTTTTAAGGAATCCCATCTCAAAGGCCAGAATGAACTGCAGTGATTTTGCTGTGATGGCCCCAGACACAGGGCCTCAGGCTCTGCCCACCACCCTCCAACATCAGGGCCCAAAGCGGTGAGGGCAGCAGGGACCCTAGCTTCCCTCACACCACTCAGCACCTTCTGGTTGTTGGGATCTAGGAGCTGTCGTCCCCAACAGAGTGACCAGGTTGGTGTCAGCCTGGCAGACACCGTGAATGTCTCGTGGGTCAGCTCTTCCTGTGCCCCTCCTTCCTGAATTCTGGCTTGCTGCTTCTGACCAGTGTTGGCCTCCTCTCCCTTACATCTTTTAGAAATCCAATTTTACAAGCTGTTGGTCTTGAGTGTGGACTGTTGCGTTTTATTAATTTGAAAAAAATTTATTTTTAATGTCTCCTATAACTTATGCTCCGTCCCCCAGCTGCGCCCTCAGGGAAGGGGGCTTTGCGCTCCTCTTACTGTCCAGAGTAGAACTGAGGGCTGCCTTCTGTGGGCAGCGTGGGCTGCAGAGCGTCACAACTAAACATCACGGTGCTTTCCTTGGGCTGAATCAGTATTTGTGCATTTGGGGAGTAATCACTGGGCCGTATATAGCACTTTCAATGACACCCAAACAGCCCCTGGTGCCCTGCACAGAACTGACCAGTTCCACTGGCCAGAACCATTAAAGGCCCATTACCAAGGTGTCAACAAACTCTCTTCTTAGAATGTCTTTCCTTCCTTTCTGTAAAGGAGGCTTTTCCCCTGCGGGGGGTCTGTGTGGTTGTGGAGGTGCTCCTACCCCTGCCGTAGGGAGGGCTCTTGGCCACCCAAGGCCTGACAACTCAGCCATCGTTACCTGGGTCCCCAGGCCCACATGCTTAATTTCTTTACTTGCTCCCAAATCAATGTCTTCAAAGCCAGCCACCCCGAGAAGCTCTTTCTTGTCTATGCTGTCTCCCCCCAGCAGCCCCTCAAGATTCGGTGTACACCCTTCCCTTCTCCTGGGGACCCCCCTTGGCTCCTGTGGGCCTCAGTGGTCTCTGCTCCTCTGAGCTCCTAAGTGACTTCTGATCTGAACAGTATGGCTGGCTCAGCAACTGATGACAGCTGGCCTGGCTCTAGCCAGCCTCCCTGCCCTGAAAGAGCTCCAGGGAGCAGGCTCTTGACCCACTCATTCTTCCTGTGTATCCTGGGGGCACCCAGCATGGGAGGAGGGATCAATAAGTGCTTGCTGAGGGGTTGACCAGTTGATAGAGAGATGGCTGACTGGCCCCACGGTCTGTGTAGTTTGGTGAATTAGGAGCTCTTTTGGAATTTCCAAGATCAAAAAGGGCAGGAGAAGGATGAAGTTGCAGGCACCACGGAAGCAGATCTTCCTACAGGTCCCCTGCCCTGCAGCTGTGGTGCCCCACGTTTACGATCCCAAAACTGCAGACCTAGTGACACGGAGCAGTAAATCCTGCCCCCCAGCCACCTATCAGCACCATTTAGAAAAGCCCCTTGCCCGGTAATAGGATCATCATTTAACTGATGGCTGCTTTCTATATGAGGGGCCCTTAGCATCTCAAATAGCCTTGTGTGGGCCTGAGCAAATAATGTGCATTATGCTTATGTTTGCATATTGGCTAAGGAGGCTGACTGGTTTAGTATGTAATTTAAAACAGAAATAACAGCAATGGCACAATCTGTTAAGTTGCTTACCCTTATTAGACAATGGTCAGTGATAAGTCCATGTGGGTTGACTGCCTGCTTTTTCCTTTCCTATTGTTGGTTTCCCTTCTCTACCAGGTGGGAGTTTGTGTTGAGTCTCAACTCTGCCTCATAATCAGTGTGTGACCTTGGCCAAGTGGCTGACCCTCACCTCCGCAGGTCTGTTGTGAGGAGCTGTGCCCCACGTGCCAGCCATTCTCACGGAGGATGCAGTGACGCACACGCGTGTGCGCGCGAGCCGTGATAATGGATGGACTCGGCCTTTCGGTTCACTGCAGTATCCCCTAAAGTAGATCATTATTCTGTATGGAATAAATAGTGTTATCGGGCTGATATGCTTAAGGCTAATGAGCCCATGTCTAGCATCTGAGAAGCCAGATAACAAGACATGTTTTTCTCCATTGGCTTCTATTGATGTATTAATTAATGAAATCCAAGATTCCTCTTTGTGCTGGAGGAGCGTTTAAATCACTCCTGAGCTGTATGTGGCTCATCTTCCCTCCTGCTCCCAGATGCTGCAGAAGGCTGGGGAAGGGCAGCCGGGTCTTCCTCTCTGGCCTGGCCCGGGTAGGAGCAGGAGCAGGTCCAGCCAAGAGGCAAGCCCCTCCTTCATCGTTAGCCAGGGAGGACCAGCAGAGCAGCCGGGGGGTCTCGGGTCCAGGCCTGCCTCGGAGCTCAGCCTCTGCTTCATCTCATTTCCTTTGGTATTTCTGTCTTCAAAAGAGCCCCAGGACATGACCTCTCAACTGGCTGTTTTTGTATTGATTGAAAAACTGCCCAGGAACAAGTCTGTGTGAGTCCTGGGTGAGGCTATCCCCACACTGTTTGTTGGTTTGTTTTGAGGGACCATCTACTACCGGGAATGGCAGCATGGAGAAAGTCACAGTGTTGGTTCTAGACCTGACCCCAGCACTGAGTAGCTGCATAAAATTAGTTGTTAAAAGTCTCTAAGTCTCAATTTCCTTGTCCATGAAAGAGAGACAATACTAATACTACTAATAATACTAATACTAATGCTAATACTAAGGCTAATACTAATACTAATATATATCCCAAAGCGTTGTTTGTGAAGATTACGTGACCTAGCATGTGTGATGAAGTTCCTGTAATAGGGTGTGCATAGAATAAATAATTAAGGGCCACAGGGATGATTATTCTTCGTAACAATGACGACACATCTTATTAAATATAGAATGGGAGAAATAAGATTGGTGAAAAGGTATTTCTTAGAAAAATGAAATTGCATTATTTTTCATACCTTCTAGTAACCTCCGCTTCTCTAATAATCTGTCAAGAAGATATCTTAAGGAACCTGCTTCAATATTTAAATTCAGTGTTTGATTAGCAGTTTATTTTCCATACAAAAGGAGAAAGGCATTTGAAAAAAGTTGTTGTCCAAGTGGCTTACACTTCTTTCAACAACTTTGCTGAAAACATTCATTTGTATCTTGGCCCCCCATAGGTTACCATGTACCCCTATGCTCCACAGCTAACCTTATACCCCCCTGTATTCCATAGATAACCAAATGCCCCCACCCCTTATAGGTGACCATGCACCTACACACTCTGTAAATAACCAGGCACCCCAAACCCTATAGGTAGCCTTTTACCCCACATCCCATCGGTTTTCATGTACCCCATGCCCCATAGGGAACTCTGTCCTCCTGCACACCAGTCCAGACCTATAGTCAAGTGCCGGTTTATTTGCAGTCTGCTCTCTCACACATGGAAATTCCCAAGACTGCCGTTGTCACCTCCCCGCCTACAGGAGCAAGGCAGCCTCAGAAGCTCCGTATTCCGGCCACCACTGCTCATCCCTAGGGTTTGGTGTGGCAGAGCCTCTAGCGAGCGTGGTGTGGTGTCATGCATTTCACTGGCCTGTAATCATACAGCGATGGGCTGTAACACGACCCTGGGAGGCGTGTGACACAGGCCCTGGGCCTCCACAGCAAACCTCTGTGTGTCTTCCCCGATTCCACTATTGACGATGGACAGAGGGCACCCCTTACGCATTCCTTCACTTCCCGCACCTGCTGGCGGAACATCGTGAGGATTAGTGCCCCTCAGCGCTCACCACCACAGCCCCCAAACCTTCTTCTCCCTTCTCATTTCATATACCTAATGTTCTGCAACTCAGACTCTATTTAGAATCAATAACCACTTAGAATTAAAATTCGAGCCAAACTATAAACCATAAAAGCCCCTGATTATTTCATTAGTAATTTGCTAATTGGCATTAGATATTTAATTACACATTCCAAATATTTGATGAATTATTTCAGCTCCGCACAGAAAGCCAGTGATGGGGACTACATTTTTCAGGAAACATAAACCCAGAGAGATAACACCCAGGAAGCGTTAGTATCTATGTGTGCCTGAGGCCTGAACAAGTGGTTTTGCTCTTTCTTTGAAGGCACCTACCCAGACAGTCGTGAAGTCTAGCTTGGCATCCAGGGCCCGGCCTGTACCTCTCCCAGGCTTTCTTCATCAACGGCACTTTCTGTTCACTCTTTTCTTGTGGAGACATTATCTCTTCTGCTTTGATCTGCTTCCCACAACATAAGGTGATTTCCCCACCCCCCACCCCCTTCAAATCCCCCTGATGGGCTGTTTTTAACATGGATAAGAAGGCGTCAGGCTCTCCCCCCTCACCCCCAACCCTGCCTCCCGCCCTCCCATCCACCTAGCAGCAGGCCCTGTCTGCATCGGACACCAGGTGGCCCCCACAGCCTTCTTAGAATGGATTTGCATTGGATATCACTCCGTCGCGGCTCCCTCCCTTAAGGTGTGGGAGTGCTGTTTCCCTAGAAGAAAAAAAAAAAAAAAAAAAAAAGATAATTTCAGTACATGAAAAAATGCACAAATGTTCATTTCTGTTTCTTCTGGGATTCTTCTGACGGTAAGTGGGCACTGAATTCATGCAGTGCTGAAAGGGTGTCCTGCTCCTCAAGTGTGCCTAGGAGCCCAGGACCCCAGTCTGTTGGTCACCAACCCGATGGACCAAAGTCTCCATGGGACGATTCACAAGTGATGTAGATAGATAGTGTACTTAAAGCTGGGTGTTTTTTCTCAGTCTGCCCGTCCCTCTGCAGACATTGGCTTGTCTCTCTGCCATGTGGGTAGACAGAGAGCTGAACTGGACCTAAAAGGTACAACAGCACAGCCGTTCCCACACTGCTCTGCCCTGTGCCAGACCAAGGGGAGAGTAAGATATATTTGTCACATTGAATCCTCGGTTAGTCTCATAACAGATTGCGGCAGGAGGCCATATGTGGAACTTCCAGTGACCATTGCAGAGAAGGATGCCCAGGGAAGATGAACAGATAACATGGAAGAGAAAGCTGCATCCCACTCGCAAACTTGCAATCCGGACCAGAAAGATGTTGGCTCTTAAAGGGCCAGCCGTGCCACAGTGCAGTGCCTGTGGAGGACACGCCCTGTTGTGTACGCACACCTCGCCCGGCTACATTTCTCAGATGCAGAGAGGTATATCCTCAGGAATTAAATCAAGTACCCCAATAGCCCTTACGTGACAGATGTAAATGCCCATTTCCTCACAGGCAGACTTACTCCAAATTAAGTGCAGCCATTTTCGAATATCTGTGCAGGGAGGCACATGAAGCTTGAAGACAGGGGACCCTCTGTGTCTGTTGACAAACACTCTTGGAAGGAAGTAGAAGGAACAGAGAGAATCCGTGTCCTGAGCACTGGCCCCAGCTCTGCTCCTAATTGGACCTTGAGAGCATTGCTTAACTTCTCAGGTGGCTCAGCCAGAAAATAGGCATGGTGTGTCCCACCCAGCTCATCTGTAGAGGGGATCCACCAGCCATGAGGTCTTGGGAAAGTCAAAAGCACCAAACCCCACGAAGGGTGGGGAGGGGGTGGAGGCAGTGGAGGTCGGCTCACTGGGCCATTAGCTTTCCCACTCCCTATCTGGCTTCTGAGCTTTACAATTTATTTGTATTTTAACCAGCCTGTGTAAATAGATATACCAATTTTTATGAGAAGCTACCTCAAATCCCTTTGGAAATAGGGTGGGTATAAAATAAAAACCAATAAAGTAATTTTTTAATAGAAATCTAGCTCTAATGATCAACACAGAGGAGCCTCTTTTCTCCTCTCTGGACCTGGAACCACTCTGAAATAGTGATGCTTCCAGAGCACGAAGTTTGTCCTGTCCCCGAAACCCCAGGATGAGTGTTATGGAGGAGAAGGTGCAAATCGGCATACAGCAGCCTTAGGGCATGTTCCCCACAGGGCTGGGTCCGACCTCCAAGCTTTGGCCTTAGCTCTGACCTGGCCTCCATCCACACCACAGCCTTGGGGCTCCCCAAAGCATCTTCACCCTAACCCTGCCCCTGCCCACCTCTCTTTCTGGTCAGCACTACCATTTCCACCACTTCCCAAATCCTTGGAAGAATCAGGTCTTCACTGGCTCAAGATCAATGTTTAACAACAGAATAAAAGAGAAAATGCCATAGTTTAATTGGAAACAAAGAAGGGACTATAAAGAGATCTTTATCATCTGGATAAATCTCAAAGTCAAGGTGTGACAGGTCAGATTAACTGATTAAGCTGATTCACTTTGCCTGGCTTGCTTCCTTCTCCAACTTCCGTTTTCAATCCTGTAAGACCTTTAGGGCCAAGAGCAGGGCCATCTCCTATAAGAAACCTTTCCCGATCCCCAGCCAGAATGCACCCTAGGGTCTCTGGCACTTCTTCCTCAGACACTAATTACCCTTTGAGTAATGTTGGCTGTGTATATGCCCCTTCCTCCCAGGGGACACAATACCTGAGCTGGCTTCCTCTGTGTTTGCCCCACAGCCTAAGGCCTGGCACAAGTTAGGTGTTCAATAACTCTTTTGGTTTTGAATGATTGAGTGAATGAAATAAACTGCAGACATCATCTTTGGGAGCTGGAGTGGAAGAGCCTCTTGCATATTGAAATGCCACTGACTGCCCTAGAGAACATGGTGAGGTCGGTCCTACACAAGTCCAATGTCAAAGCTTTTGCCTGTGGACCCAGACGGTGTGTGGAAGAAAGTAGCCAGAAAAGAGGATGGGGAAAAGGCACTTCTGGAAAGGCCAAGGCGAAAAGTCACTGTTCCCTGAGGGTGAGAGGAACCTTGGTCCTCGGGGCTGGCCTTCCAATCGGACAAGAAGGTCAGAACGACGGTGGCTGGTGAGACTGGGAGATGCTGGGAGCAGCTACCCCAGGCCAAACACCATCCAAAGAGACTCTTTCCATGTAGTGTTCCAACTTTGGATCCTTACCTTTAAGGTCTTTGAACTTTTGAAGTGCTTTTCTGCCCCGGAGATAGGCCCTTGAGATCGGGGGCTTGGGTGAGGGAGGACACCTTGGGGACGTCAGGTCCCAGGGGATGGGAGAGCATTGAACAGGAGGTAAGTTTCCAGAGGGGAAGTTTTTTGGATTTCAATAAAAATGCCTGGTTCCAGATCACTGTTGGGTAGGGACCCAAATAGAAGCCACGTACTCCATGATCATCTTCTGGGCATGTGCAAGGTCACTGTGTCTAGGGATCTTAACAGACAAGAGTGTATGATTTTTCCCAGGTTGTACAAACACACATACACACACCCACACACAGACCCTTACCTACATACCCTAAGGTTGTGAAGAAGATGAAGGGCTATGATGTGGCCTGTTCTCTTAAAACATTCTCCCTGTCTCCCCCTCACACATATGTACAACTGAACACTGTGTGTCAGACACTGTGCCGGGGGTCAGCAAAAAAACAGCATTGTCCCTGCCCTCATGGAACTACAGCCTAGTGGGAGAGACAGACACCAATCAAATAATGAGACACACAGTAATCACCAATAAAAGGGGACCTTTGCTAGGAAGGACAGAAAAGGCCCTGAGTTGAGGAGAACAGATAATAGGATATCACCTGATCCAGGTGTGGGAGAGAGAGAAGTCAGAGTAGGCCTGAAAAACCATATTTCCATATAATAGAGGAAAATTACATAAAAGTGACTGAGTTCACTTCTGCCTTCTGAGGATGTGTGTTTGTAAAGGGTAGGATGGCGCAATTCATATGAGCAAGGAAATAACTTCCCTTTTTCTGGGAGCTAAAATTTGGAGAAGTTGGCTTAGCCAGTGGTGCAGCTGCTGAATTTCAGAATAGGTCTGTGTGTATGCAGATGGTGGGCAGTGGGGCCTGGCACTGGGTCTGGGGTCAGAGGGAGAGGGGCTAACTTGCTTCATGTAATAAGGTGCTAGGATTTATTACGAATTCATTTATTTGGGTTGCTGGAGTGTCAATGAACTAGGGAGAGAGAGGTGTTCTGGTAATAAGGGAACAAGTGAAATCCAAGTTTGTGGAAAGGATGAAAGCCTTTTAAAGAAGAGAGAAATCTATGAATTATTTTTAAATTCTCTGCTATGTGGAAGTGCAATGCCCCTTTCTGGACATCCGCCCTCCCCCACCCCCCAACTCTACTACTCCTGCATCATTAGTAAAGCTTCTGCCAGGAAGTGATACTTTAGGTGGGAGGTGAAAGGGAGTTTAAGAGAAATGAGAGGGTTTGGCTGACAGTAGAAGCCGGGTAGAAATAAAGAGACACCAGAAGCTCCTGAATCTGGCTGAAGCTGGAAGTTGGAGTCCTCGGCCCTGGGACTCTTGGGAAGGATTTTGGACTTGTCCCAGGTCACGAGGTTGGGGCTGGGGCTGCTGCTGATGTGCCATCTGGATTACATTAAAGTTGAGAACTGGGGATGGAGAACCTTTTTACTTGTCTACATGGAACTAACACTACTACCGTAAAGGTTTTAAAATCTGAACACTAGTCAGATTTTAAAGGGGAGAAAAATCAGAATTCCAGGATTGTTTTAAACCAAACCTTTCATTAAAGCTGAGTATGTTCAGCAACTGGCGCTAATGGCTAAAAAGGACGGACAAGTGGGCGTCCTGCTGAACCGCTTTCCTGAAGGACCAGGACCATTTGTACCAGCACGGTGAGTGCCGGCATCCCCAGGGTGGGACTGAGACGCTTGAAAGCTGCTTGTCTTAAGAGGTTCTAAAAATGGTGCCCCGCAGTGTCTGTGCCCATGGCCCATGCTCAGCAAATCCTTTGTGCAGACAGAGCAAGGTACGCTGTGTCTACTCCTTATCTGAATTTCCACTTATTCCAAACTAATTCGGAGCATATTAATAAAACAACTGTATCAGGAGTCCTGTGGCCCCCAAATCAACCTGGTAGATCCAGCATGGGGATGTGCTTCAACTTAGCACCTTCAGGCTGGCTGTGGTTTCTACACTCCCCCATGGAGTCCAGAGACAGAGCCTGCCTTTGCAAGGGAGTGTCCTTGAGAACTGGAAGAGTGATTCAGTAGGAGCATTTACACAGGGCTTCTCGGCAGTGGCACTGTTGCCGTTACAGGCCCAATAATCTCTTTGTCCTCGGGGCTGCCTGGTGCATTGTGTCTGTAGCCTCAGCCTCTACCCATCAGATGCCAGTAGCACGCCCACCCTGCTAGAGTGACAACCAAAGATGTCTCCAGACGTTGCCAAGTATCCCTTGGGGGGTAAATTCGCCCCATGGTTGAGAATCATTGATCTGGCAGAGGCAACTCATAAGAATCTGCCTTCAAAGGGCTTAAAATCTGCAATGAAAGGCAAGCCAGAGCCCAGGCTCAGAGGCTGAAAAGGCAGAGGATCCTGGGGAGAGAAGCGCCTGCATTTGCCATCTTTTATAACTCTCCTCATGATTCCAATTCCAGCCAGTCTTTTCTGCTTTCCTCTTTCCTAAGGACTATATTTCTGAGGTCCCAGGTGACACATTTGACTCATTAAGACTTCTTAATTCCCACATGAATTATTGCTGGAAGGGTCTGAAGGCCCAGTATCTTGCCTTATTACACCTGTAGTTATGAGCAGTAACTATGGCCTTTATTACAGCATTCAGCACCAGCCATTAAATTCGAGGCATGAAAATGATTGTTTCACACCCAAATCCACTTACCACTGGCACATTTCCACGCATGTTCTCATACCAAACCCAGCCTCAGGAGCATGCCCGTCACAGGCGCTCCCAAACGCCAGGGCCTCTCTGCTGTAACACCCGGTTTACTGAGGCTGCCTGTCAATCATTCTTCACGACTGTTCAGAGAGTCCAATTTCTAGGTTTCCTAAGGTATAGGCATTAGCTAATATTTCAATAAATAAAGCAAAAGCTAGTGCTGTCACTCTCTCCCATTTCACCAAAGGATCTTTCTTTTCCCTATAGAAATGCAGAAGGGCTAAAACCTTCCTTGTTTAGCTTGGGGCTAAACACACCCTACACCAAGCAGAAAAATCATCTAATTTTTTCGATGAAAGCCTGTGCCAGTCAAAGACATTCTTAGCTACTCACACTTAAGAGGCATCAAAAATGTACAAATATTGGAATCCTCAGCCTCGACAGGCAAGTTACCATGTACACAATTAGGAAAGGGAGCCGAATTAAGAGAGAGTGTGCAGAATGCCTTCGACATGTCAACGAAAACGTGGATGCGGCTTCATTTTAATGTTTTTGATTTCCCCGATAATGAGGAAATTGTCCTCGTTTTTATTGGTAGATGTTCTTAAAGATTTTAAAATCTGAATATTAATGCTGCTCAGTTGTGCAGTGTATAAATGACTTTTGACAAATCTGGTGGCTTCCGTTCTGAGTCCACTGTTGAAAATGGAAAGAGCAGTGGCCAGCGGGAACCTGGGAAAGGTCGGGGACACTGCAAGGAAGGGAAGAAAGAGGGGAGAAGCATCCTGGCAACAAAATCCTCCCCTCCCACGAAAGAGTTAACAGAAAGAAATAAAATCAGATATGTGTAGCCTCCAGACGTCCATTAAAGTGCAGAATGCTGTTTTCTATCACAGATTATATGCCAGATGTTCAAACTATCTCTAATCATTGCAGATGTAATGGAGTAGAATGTTGCAGTTTGTGAGTTTACTGGCATTAATCCTATATACTGCACAGGGGAAAAGATTTTAAATATATAATTATATCTCATTAATACTCAGGTTTTATTCCCTTTCAGTGGAACAGGACTTATTAAAGCAACCATTTACCGCATGTTTTCTTTCAGTATTTGGCCCTGGCATCATCCTGTGTGCATTCGACGTGTAAATATGTACTAACCTGGGCGCACAAAAACACCCAGGAATGCTTGTGAGTCCTCTGCTACCCAAATTCACTTTTATATGCATGAGATGTTTTTATATTGTAAATTGATAAGAGGGACTTAACTGCATGCATTCTGAGTTGCTACTTGGGTTTTCCTCATGCCAGAAATATTTGTACTTCTTAATTTGAAAGGAAATTGCCTGTGCTCCAGCTTTTTATGGCATGCTGGGGCAAGGTGCACCCTGGGCTCTGGAGAGGCCTTTCGTGAGTGTGGGTGAGAGCAGAAACCCTGCTTGGAGCCCACATTCTCCCAGGTCCTCGCCGGATGCACCAAAGGACTGAGGAAGTTATTTTTTGATTTTGTTTTTGTTTTTTTTCCAGAGGATTGCCATGATTCGAATGTACCTCCAGGGGGATGCTGAGATGAGGAATAAGGGACTTCCCTCTTGAGCACCCCCAGTCTTTCTCTCAAATAAAATGACACCCTTTTCACCAACCCACTAAATTGGTTTGAGATGTTGAGTGCTAGCACCCAGCTACCTCTGGGCTAAGAGCCAGCCTCCTCCTTGCTGGAGCGCGCTCACGGAGGTGTCTGTACCTGCTGCCCGCTGCCATCACTGGCTGTCCTCTCTCGCCTTCCCCCAGGGAGCTCAGCGTCCTCTCTGCTCCAAGAGGCGGGTTCCCTCAGCGGGGGCCAAGCTGGACCCATGGGTGGGTGTATGCCCACACCCCGAGCTGGGAAAAGCTGGGGGCTTGCTTCTTCATAAGCAGAGAGACTGAGTTTTCAGGAACCCTATTTTTCCTCTGGACTAACTCTTAATTCACATACAATGATTTATTGGATTATTCTAGTAATGGACTCCCGGACTACAGGGGCCATATCCACCTTGGTCTCTGAATCCCTCATGCCGAAAACAGTGCCTGATACATCATGGGCTTTTCCTACCTCTTTCTTAAATGAGAGAGTAAAAGAATAAATTAATGGAGAGTCTAGGCCTTTTGGGAAAAGCTGGGTGGGGCTGACAATTTAATACAACGTCCTTAGCTATCACTTTTGGCGTGGACGAGAGTTTGATGGATTCTGCAGTAATGAGATTGACGAGACAGATGGTCGTTGCCAGGGGTTCAGCAGAGGCCAGGGTGATAGACAGGTGAGAGCTCCGTATCAGGTCTGGGCGGTAGGAGCCATGGGAGCTCAGCTGTGGTTTTAGTGTCTTGGGGACTAGATGATGGTCGGGTGGAGGGCCTGTGAGGTGCAAGCCTGAGGTGGAGTGGCCAGAGATGGCTGGGTGCACCTGGGGGCCCCGGAAAGTCCCAGAGGGGTGTTGAGGGATGAAGCGGGTGTAGCTGCAATAAACAGGCAAGAGGATTGGGAGAAGAGGGGAGGAGTCTACAGGTGTCTCTGAAATGATTCAGCTCATCAAACTCTTCTGACTTCCAGTTTTGTTGTTTTGCTTTTTTTAATATTTAAGTCATTTCTGGATACTGCCAACTGGATAGACAGTCTCAGCCTCTCTCTCTCTTGCTTCTCTCCCTCTCCTCTTCTCCTTCCCCATTCCTTGTGAGACACTAAGACCAATAGGGGAAACAAACAAACAAAACAAAACAAAACCCTGAGTATTTGCCTCCTGAGAGAGAGCTGGAATGGGCAGACTCAGAGTGTTGTATGGAGAGAAATGCCCAGGTTAGAATCATGTTAGAGAAGGAGTGGGTGATGGGCAGGATGGGGGGCTCGTCTTCACTCTCTTCTCCTGTTTTGGAGTCCTGAGGATGCCAGAGCTCCAAGGGCAGGAGTGGGGCCTGGGCTGGGGAGCAGCTGGGGGCTGGAGCAGGGGCCCCGGGGGAGGCCGGGCAGGATGAGCAATGTAGGCCACATCCCACGGCTGCCCCCACCTCCAAGGGCCAGCAGTCAGTCTCGAGGACCTGGAGCTGGAGGAGAACAGCTATCAGGTCCAGAGGGTGGGGGTGGCGCTGGGGTGAGGGGAATGGCAAGTGGGGGGTGGTTCCTTTAGGAACAAGACCACAGTGATACAGGAAACATAGAAAAGGTAAGATGGAGGGTGCTCACGTCAAAACAATGACAACTGGAGAACTCTACTGGACAGGGATGGAAAAGAAAGTTGACCCGGAAAACTGAAGAATCCAGCAGTCTGGAAAAGTGGGCTCATGTGTTTCGAAGGAGGACAGCAACCCTGTGTAGTTATTTGTCTGTTGCTTTATTTAACACCTGTTTTTAGAACCTTTTCTGTTCAAAGTTTGTCTCCAATACAGGGCCATTTACTCTGGGTGGGAGGGAGCTGTCTCTCATTGAATACCAGCTTAAGGCAGAAAAGAAGCATAAAATGGATGAATTAATAGGTAATTGATCAAAATAGACACATGCCAAGACCCATCACACAGGAGTGTGCGGATGAGACTTGACAGTTCTAAAAGGTGTGATGTGTCAGGTTGCCCTAGGGGACCTGCACGTAGGTGGTAAGGATTTGGAGCTCCATCCAACTAGTTGTTGGGGTGGTGGTGGGTGGCAGGGGACATGGATTGGCATCTCCTCTACACAGGTGGTCCTGAGGAAGTCACCTTGCCTTGAGGCGTGAGTGGAGGTTAGCCTGGCGGGAGGACGCCGCGTGCAGCCAGGCTCCAATTCCACAGTGGGGACGAGAGTTCTCCACACAGCCCTGTGCCAGGGTCTGGTGCGGGGCAGGTGCTTCACGTGAGCTGAGTGAGGGATGCATTCACCCTTCACAGCTGGGACTGGTCGGGACACAAAATGAAAATTACCAGGGGGTTGACAGAGATTCCTTTTCTGCCCAGCTCAGCTGAATTCTCTCCTGCTTCCGCGCTTAAAAGGGGCCATGCATCTGCATCTGTTTCTCTCCCATTGGACTCTGAGCTCCCGAGGTCAGGGAGCCTAGGATTGCGGGCTCTGGAGCCCGGCTGGCTCTGCTCATCAAAGAGATCCACCTGCTACTGACTCTGTGACCACAGGCAGGTTCCTTAACCTTTGTATGCATCTCTGTCATTGGGGCAGTGCTGCTTAGAGGAGTAAATGGACATGGACTCGTAGGGCACGCAGAAGAGTGTCTGGCTCTCTCATGTCGCAGGTGGGGTCCCCAGGAAGCTGGCTCTGTGATGGAGGTTCACACGCAGGAGTTATATTGGGGAGTGCTCTGGGAATCAACACCTGGGAAAAGAGGGGAAGGAAGGAGGATGGGGCAGTGGGAGAGTCAGGCTGCCACGTGAGCCCAAGGACGTCCATGGCCGACCATGCAGGGAGCTCTGGAGCCAGACTGGCTTTTCAGAATTGCCTGGAGTTGGACTGAGATGGTGGGGCCTTTATGCTCCTTTGTCAGCAGTCCCTGGGCATGACCCTGGTTGAGGTGGATCTCTGGAGTTGAGAGCATTCTGGAAGGAACCGACAGCTGGAGGCCATCTGCTGAACTCCCAACAGCCGGGGCAACAAGCCCTTCATTGAAGGGGGTCTGGGCAGGGCATCTTCTGTCCACCACCATCTACCCTCAAGCTCTTCAGATCCACTTCTTCATACACGTTCAGGAAGCAGCTTTCACAGAACCTTGTGGGTCTTTTTTCCTGAGGGAAACTTAGAGGAGGAAGGTTAGTAAGACGAACTGTAGCCCCTGCTGCTGAAGCTGGTCTCGGAGTCCCAACTGGTACCCATCATCTACCTCCTATCCATCCTTGATTGCCCTCAGCCTCAGCCAGCACCTCTGCTGGGCTAAATGGCTTACTTGGGGCCATTGCCCAGAACTTCACCCTTACGGGTCTGGGGGTTTGAGTTTCTGATCACTACATCTTTCTCAGGCCAGAGTCATTGCACTTGTTCATTCACCATCATACTTGGGCAAGGGAATGCCACAGGTGCCCAAATAGATCACCTGGTTGCCAAGCAGACTTCCTTCTCCATTCCTCGTGTAAGTACAGCCTAACATCCCCCTGATAATTAGGGTCAATCACCCTGCAAAGATGGTGACTGCTCTTCTTATCTGCTGGTCCCTTGGCACAGGTGTCTGAAGTGACCAGGGGACAATCATAGCTAGTGATTAAATGGGGATGTAGTTCATTGCACTAACCTTCCTCCTTTAAGCTTCCCTCCAGAATAAAGACTCTCTCTGTGTCTTCTGGTGGGAGTGTCCTTCTTTGGGAACCAAGATCTTCAAAACTCCAGAGCTTAGGATCACATTGTTCAAGAAGCACAAATTCTCCAATGGGTGACTGGGGATAATGGTAAGTAAGACTGCTCCTACTCTACCTCTTGTGTCTCTGGACCCATGTATCTTTCATGTTGGGTACACAGCTTTGTGTCAAAGTCTTTGAGCCAAAGTGTATACTGCATCCTGTAGGATGGCTCCTCTTCCTCATAAACCACTGCCCTTAATTTATCACATCATCAGTGCCTTCAGCAGGCTTGCTCCTGCCTTCTATCTGGTAGCTTCCAGATGATACACTATGATACAACCAGAGAGTCCCAGGGTCATGAGCCCATTACCACCTCTCTTTTGTTATAAAATTGGCTCCCTGGTCTGATGACCTGTTATGTGGATTCCATCCAGAGCTCAAACCCTCTGCATGCCCTCAAGTAGTGATGTGGCTGAGGCTCTGTGGGCAGCAAAGGCAAATCCATACCCAAGATACATGTTTATTTCTGTCAGAAGGAATCGCCAGACTTTCCAGGACAGAAGTAGGCTAATGTGGTCAACTTGCTACTATCCATCTGGTTGGTTTCCTTAGGGGGTGGTGTTATATCTGGGTCAGTGTTTGTTTCTATTGCTGTTGGTCAGGTTGAAGCTTGGCAGTGGCAGTAGCTTTGGTAAGTGGAAACCCGTCCATAACCTCCATCCCTGCCATTGTGCCTATGCTCTTCATATGGCACCTTGCACAGCACTGGAGTGGCTGATGAGACTCTGGCTGATGCCAGCTGGCCATACATTTTGTCTGCTTGACTTTAGTGTACCTTCTATGGTGGAAGCTCTTTAGCAAACGTTAAAGTGGTATGAAGGTCTTCATATTCTCTCCATGGTAATACACATGCCTCTATCCAAAACCTTTTATCCCTGATCTTCTAAGTGTTTTCTTTTTTTAAATATTTATTTATTTTCTTTATCTTTTTGTCTGTGTCGGGTCTTCGTTGCAGCACACGGGCTTCTCTCTAGTTGTAGCATGCAGGTTTTCTCTCTCTAGTTGAGGCGCATGAGCTTAGTTGCCCCATGGCATGTGGGATCTTAGTTCCCTGACCAGGGATGGAAACCACTTCCCCTGCATTGGAATTTATCACTGGACCATCAGGGAAGTCCCATTCTTCTAAGTGTTTTTAAATGTAAATTTTATTATTATTCAGGTATGGTGAGGCCAGCAGATCAGATGACTGACATTGAAAAGATAGTTTGTTACCCACAGTTCCAAGAGAAGGGGGCATGCCACACCATACAGGGCTACACGGGGAAGCACCAAGGTCAGTCAGGAGGCAGAAGGTGAGGGGAAAGTGTGGGTGAGAATCTTTATTATGGTTTCCATAGGAAGCAAATTGTGAGGCAGGGTGAGCAGGTGAAGCAGGTTTGTGATTGGCTAGTTTGAATAATTTTAGCAAACTCCAGGGTGTAGGGGCTGCGGTACCCTGTTTGGTACCTGGCCCTGGGGTGATTAGGGAAGGTGAATATTGGCCCCAGAGAGTATGAGACCTGTGAGAGCCCAATAAAGGAGGGGTTTGGGGGCAGGTTTTGGATTGGTTGCTTTGCATATGAAAAGCATGCTCAAAGGGCAATTGTTTGCTCTTTCTAGGAGTTAGCGGGCCCTGGGAAAGGCAGTCTCTCCAGGTCAGCAAGAGCAAAGCTCTCATCTCATGATGTAAAAGCAACATAAAGTACAGAAAATTTTAAAAATATGTATACTAATACACTAATGGCTCTCGTTCTGGACCCCTGACCATTTAGCCTGGCTATTTGCCACTGCCCGTGAGTCCATATATATTCTGATCTTTGCCCATATAAAGTAGTTGACCAGGTGCACTGCCTAAACTCTGCCCATTGAGAGGATTTCCCCTCACCACTGTCTTTCAAAGTCATTTCTGACTCTTTCAAAGTCACTATTCCTACTCCTGAGTAGGGCTATAGTGCAGCTGCTGTCCATTTTCATCTTTAATCCACATACTGAGCTGAACCATCTGTGAAGCAAGCCTGGGCTTTTTCTTCCTCTGTCAGATGGCCATAAGGGATACCTTAAAGTCACAGGGTGAGCTCAGAAGAGTACAAGGGTAGTGAATGATGTGGAGGTCAGAGCTACCCACTCATGCAACTTGCTTGTGTCCTCTGGCCCTGCTACGCCTGATTCTGGATTAGCCACTTCCACACTCCAGAGATTATAGCTGGGCCCCCCTGACATTGTGATATGGTGGTATAGGACAGAGCCCTATCACTTGGGGGCCCATGGTCAGGCACACCATCTTTATCAGGGCCCAGTAGTTACACTGTGAAGTGTTTTCTCTGCTGCAGATGGTAAAACCGTGATCCAAAACCCCCAAGGATCTACATTGTGATTCTTCCTTTGGGATTTACTATAAACTCCACCTAGCATCATTTCCCTTCACTGATAACTTAAACTTTAGGGTCTGCCAGATTATAGGGCCCATGCAACAGAGCTGATTGCATCACAGGCTAGACTTGTTGCAGAGCCCTTTTCTCTTCTGGACGCCATTCAAAGCTAGCAGATTTTTATGTTACTTGGTATATCGGCAAGAGCAGTATTTCCAGATGTGGAAAATGCAAAGATTCTAGAACAAGGCATTGTGCTTCATTCTTTACAGTGGGAGGCAAAATTTATCTTTTATAATGGAAGGGATGTCCTGTTGTGCCCTTTACTGCTCAACTCCTAAAAATGTTACTAATGTGGAAGGGCACTGAGTCTTTGAAGGAGTTGTTCTCCCACTCTTTGGAACACATGTGTCTTATCAAAGCCTCCAAAGCCCTGTTCGATATGATTAGCATGACACCATTGATATAGGAGCTCAATGGGAGGTTCTGTGACATCTCCTGGTTAAGACCACTTTGACTATATTATGACCAAGGGAGGGAGTGTTAAAGGAGGAGTCAGGAAAACCTGTAAATGTACCATTGTTCTTCCCAGAATTATTTCTGATCCTTTTCCTAACTGTGATAGAAAAGAATACATTCACTAAGTCAAAGGCTGCAACCATGTTCTTGAGGTCATATTAATCTACTCTAGTGAAGTTACTATATCTGATAAGAAGGCTGCATTTTGGGTAACTGCTTGGTTGAGTTTGAGGAGTCCCATGGTCGTTTTCCAGGATCCATCTGATTTTGTGCAGGGGCTACAGTAGTGAATTAGATAGAGATGCGATGAGAACAACTACCCTTGCATCTCTTAGATCTTTAAAAGGAGCAGAACTTTCTGTCTCCCTGGGATACAATATTATTATTTTCTATCTTGATTTGTTGGGGCGGGGTGATTACGGAGACTTCCACTTGGTTGCTGGTCCCCATTAGGGCAGTTCTTACTCGATAGGCAAGGACTCAGTGTGTCAATTTCCCAGAATATCTATACTGACATCCCATCCAGTTGAGTCACTGTGACGCAGACTTTGGCCAGAACTCCACTGATCACACGTTTCCCCTATATCTCCATCTACCAGCAGACTGTGATAACTCTTTGGGTCTCTGGGTATCAATGCCAACTCAAATCCTATGTCCAACGGTCTTCAAAATATTTGGATGTTTCCCTTTCCGCAGGGTACAGTGCAATTCTCTCTGGGGAAGGACTCAGGGAACTATTATTGTGTATACCTGCCATGGTGTTGCAGGATCCCTCCCTGTGGGGGCATGGCTTTCTCTTCATTCAGTGGATTCCAGGTCTAAAAAGTGGACAAGGAATCATGGCTTTTTATTGGGGCAACTGCCCTCAATCTCTTTATTATCCACCTTTTTTTTTTTTTTTGATGGTACAATTAGTATCCTTGTTGGCTGCTCTTCTATTTTGCCACTGTGTTCTATTAACCATCTTGATAACTCTCTGCAGATCAGTGGCCCTCTGACCTTGCTTCTTACTACAGTGATTACATCCTCTTGGCTTCTGACAATTAAGTACCACATAATGATTCTTCCCCTATGGTTTCAGTGTTTTTTCCATTGTCCCCATTGCCCAGGTCTGTAACAGTTTCCTCTACCACCAGCTGTGGTCTACAGAGGGGTGTTGTCGAACTTCAGAATGGTCCTGTGCTCCTTTCACCAGTGTATTCTGCAGGCTTTTGTGAATTCTCTAAACTTTCCCATGGAATATAATCATCTGGGTTTTTGGCCTTACAGAGTATTTCCATCCTGGCATGCCTACTTCTGAGATCCTTTACATTCCTTCTTCTGCTATCTGCTGTGGCAATTCTGGCATTTAGTGTGGGTCTTTGTCTCTTCCACGCTCCTAGGAGACATCTTAGTAGCACATCTCTCCATCTCCTTGCCAAGGTTTTAAATCTTGTACTCTCAAAGAGTGCTCCCAAATTGACAAACTGTCTAATTCAACCTCTGGTTTTGGTTCCCTTGCTCAAGCATTATCAGTGTCCAAGCTTGTATGTAATCTTCTGGCTCCAGCAGATACATGCTGGATAGGTCTTGTAGTGCCTTTAAGGTACAACAAGTTTCCTCTTATCAGACCCAACATGACCCCATCTGGCTTTTGTTGTAATTTACTCTTAGTGTATGAGTAGGGGAAGGAGAGGTCAATGTTGAAGGCCATGTATCTCCTGATCTGGCAGAGGACTTTGCATTGCCTGCAAGCAAGAGGAGGAATTACCTCTTGATAGGGAGAGGTGGGGCATTCCTGTAGGTGCAGAGGGTTCTGGGGAATCTGGAGATTTATGATATTCCAAGGCATTCTTCTGATGTCTCCATCCCAGTGTCTGGGTTTAATTTTTTCTCAGCTGGGGCCTCAGCTTGGCATAGCAGACCTGCCAGATTGGGAATTGGGAGTCTAACCTTCTAGGGAGCTCAGCCACTCTAATGACTCCATCCAAGCCCTGGTCCTCAGCCCCTCTATCCACCTGCTGCAAGATATAAGGGCCTTGTGTATGTTTCCAAAGAGGCCCACTGGCTTCACAGTAACTTTCGAGTGGTGATGGATGGCTCTTATCTTTTCACTATCTTTTTCCAAAGGACAATCCAGTTTAACTGGATTCCACCATCCTTTCAGTTATTTCCCTCATATTTTTCAACTAACAAATACATCGCACCAGCAAATGTACTCCCTTATGTAAGTATATCATCTCCATCAGCACCTATGAAAGTTTTATCAATTGGCCCAACACCTACCAGGAGTGATGGGGTCTTTATTGCCAGTGGAGTGGAGACTGAGTGATCCAGCTTCAAAACCCCACCTCAGCACGTGTTTCTTCTTGGACCTCCTGTTTCTGGTTGTCACAGGTTGGGTTTTCTGAGGATCAGACACTGAGATGGAGTTTAGTGTGCCTGATGTTTATACAAGTGTGCATTTGGTTTCAACACCTGTAGAAGGAAGGGAGGGGAAGCATGATGAAGCAGCGGGAGAAGTCAGCCTGCAGCCAGGCAGAATGGCAACCCATGGGGAGCTTCAGAGCTCCAAGAGCCCTTATGAGTTGAACTGGGATGGCCAGGCTTTCCTACCCCTGTGGTCATCAGTCACCGAGTGTGGGATGCCTGGGAAGGGGCATGACCTTGGGTGAGGCAATTCCAGAAGCAGCTGACAGATGAAAGTCATCTGCTGACTACACTCCCAGCCTCTAGGGCACAACTACTTCATTGACGGGAGATCTGGACACATCACAGTGTCCTCCAGAATAAAGGTTTTGGTTGCTTTTATTGGTATGATTGTTTCTGTCTCCCAGACCTTCAAACAATACCAAGTACATAGCAGGCACTCAGTAATGAATATTGTTAAATAAATGGAACTAGGCAGAATGTTTCTGGAGCATGCTTTATGGAAACTGGCTCTGTGTTGAGTAATAGTTGGGGCTCACTGAATTGTGGTTGATTGAACAGCGAATTCAGGGGCTGCCAAGTCAGGCAGCCCTGGGCCTACTCTCTGGCTTGTCCCTTCTCAGCAATGTGGCCATAGCAGGCTCACAGGGATGCAGGTTGGCATCTGGGGTGGCCAGGATTAGAACATCGGGGTGGGGGTGATCAGGAGAGAGACATCTGCATGCACTGGAGCAGGCATCCCACAGCACCCACACTTGGGCCACAGAAACAGGAGACATCTCTGTTCCCTACAAACAAAAGTTGACCGTTCTGCAGTAGAAGCTGGTCAAGAAGCAGATCACACAGAGATAGGACTCCAACATTTAAATAACCTATTAAATGGCTTTCATTGTCAATAATCTGATTTGCACTCAGGCAAGACAAGTTGGATGCTTTTGAATGGCCTCAAACATGTCAATATGTAACAAGAAGATAAGGAAGAGAATTAGGTTCAGCACTCAGGCTTTTGCTTTACATCTTTCAATTTTCTTGGCTAGACTGCTAAATAGTTTTATATGGAACCAGAAATTGCTGTCTAATGCTAATTTGAGAACGATACAATCAGTGCTGAGGTAAATGATATAGAGAATTGATACTGGAATAAATTGGGATGTGTCCCTTTAAATAATGATATTGACAAAAGTTTGGCACAAAGGGCAGGGGTCTTCGTTAAGCAACAATGCTATTCCTGAGAGAGGAGCCTGGATGTAGAGAGACAGGCCTCTGGAGTCAGAGGCAGGCTAGCACCCTGGCTCCTCCACTTGCCAGCCCCGTGACCTTGGCAAGATACTGTACTTCTCTCAGCCTTCGCTTCTGTGAGATGAGTAATAAATGTCACAGGGCTGTTATGAGGATAACTTGATATATAGCCTGTAAAACACTTAGCACAGTACTTGGCACAGAACAACCAATAAATGTGAGCTGTTATTATTTATTATAATTGCTCAGCTCTTACCTGAAGGGCTGAACATTGGCCTCCAGGGAAGGTGGAGTTGGGGCCAGTCCTGGTGGGGTAAGTCACATCTGTAAGTGTTTCTAGCTCATTGCATGGAAAGCCTACCTCCACTGGGTCCTCTGGGATAGGTAAATCCAGGCATCACGGTGCTCACCTTGTTGAGGGAGGATTATGGTTTCAATCCCAGGAAATCTCATAAAAAGCTCTTTGAAGATTTGGGGAACCTCATGTACCTATTGACTTTCCTTAACTCCACAGGCTGCTCCCTGCCTCTCAGTCTCAAACCACACCATTGGCCAGATCTTCTCCAAGGCTGGGAACCCTTCTGATACAGCTCCAAGTCTTGGACATTACACAGCAAACCCAGGTGGTAAAGCATCTTGCATTTAGGTGCTCTGAGAATGGAAAGCCCTACACCTGACTTAACGGTAGAAGAACCTTCTCACCTCCAAATCTTGCAAAGCACTTTGGGCACCATATTCTATTTTTGTGCTATCATCATTTGGCTACTTTATTTTCTGATTAGTCTGTGAGCTCCCTAATGGTTGATGTGGTATTTTTCTCATTTTTCATTGACAAGCATCCATTGGGCTACTATATTAGGCCATGACAGGAAATTGGGCTTGATGGGGTTTCACCTTGCTCCATTGCTTCTTCTTTCCATGCGGTTGGATGGGTGTCTTAAGGCTGAAAGATGGCTGTTTGGTGTGGCTCCTGTTAAATATTGGTGCTTTCTGAACTCTGAGATGATGGAGGTATTTCAAGAAAGAGATGGCCTTGGGAATGGGCTTTTTAGAAGATACTGCAATGCTCTGCAGAGAAGATTCTAGCCCTAAATAACATTAAAACTGCTACAGGCATCACTCCTGAGTGTAGACAAATTCTGCAGAGGAGCTGTGTTCCCTGAGAAACTCTGAGATTTTTAGTTACTCTTGGTTTTAGGTTACTTATTTCAGTAGCAGGAGTCACCCTTAGCTACTGGAGCAGAGCACTACATATCTTGTTATTGGCGTTACTGTTGTTTTTTAAGAACATGGCAATGTACACATGGAACTGAGTTTTCCTTTGGATGAGAAAAAAGTAAGATATCAATATGGCCTAGAGGTAATAATAGGGCCTTCATGAGCATCATGGCCCGAGCCAGCTGACCATAGTTTGCTCAGCCTGCCTGCCCCAGCCCTCCATTCCTGGTTCCAGCATCTCTGCCCTGGCTGATCCCGGGTCTACGTCTGTGTGGCTCTGGCTTTTCTCACCCTTCACATTCCTGCTTAAATCTTGCTACTTAGTGCCTTCAGGTTACTTCTTCCCACAGATATCACAGAGAGTATAGCTGAAGACACATAGCCCATAGAAATGAAGGGAGGGTCTTGGTGAGTGTAGTAAATACTCATTAAACACGGGCTAAATAAGGGGGAGAAGTTCTGCAGTACTTTGTGGTCCAATCTTTTGACCATCTCTACTTCCTGTGCAATATAAGAAACTGAGGTGGGCCAGTTGCTAGTGGTTACTGGAATCAAAGACCTTCTGATCCAGGAAATCGATTTCATTCATTCATCTTTAGTTGAACTGGAGCCAAGCGGTGGCTTGTAATAGTCATTTTAACATGTTGAAATACTATTTCTAAAATAGTCATTCAACACAACCCGTCTGGAAGTTTTCTGGAGAACAGATATTTTTGGAATCCTTTTGACAGCTAGGCCAGCACAATTGTGTAGAGAAAGACTAATGAGTAGTCAATTTGTCTCTTAGCCCCCTTTTTGCTAATAAGCTTTATTGAGTACCTGCTGAATGCTTGTGTGATTTTGTAGTGGACAAGCCCTGTTGACTACGATACCCGTAAGGAGGCTCTAGGTGTGAAAGGCCGTCCCGTTTGAAGAGATATTTGTTAATCTATGACTAGAGCCCTCTCGACAGCCATGCTAGCCAAAGGGAATTTAGGGGCAAACGCAGATCCAAGTAGCGATTGATGTACATGAGGTTTTCAAAAGTGCTTGGTTTTTAAAAGTACCTCCTGACTCCATTTTTTCTCTATGAGTAAACTGGGGTTTTCCAAAGTGGGCCTCGTGGTCTTTGATTATTATGGGAGAAACAACATTGCCTCTAGCAGCTTCCAATTGAGTTGCAAGCCTGGCAGGGAGATGGCTTTCCCCCCAAAGGAACAAAACCCTGGCTGGGGAGCTCTGGGGCTGTGCCTCTGAGGCTGTATGGGTACAAGGACCCAGCACTCAGATCTGCACTTGTGCCCCTGTGAAGCCAGAGAGCTGTAGGCCATGGCCAGAGCTGGACACCACCCAACACTAACTAAATCCATCCTTCTGCTTGGGGCAGAATAAGTGTGTTTCTGAATAAGCTCTCAAAACTGTGAGCGATGGAACTCCCCACCCTGAGGGGGATGAGGAAGGTGGGGACCTCTGAGCACAGCTGACTGATGTCATGTTCACCTCATAAATGGTGAGGGAGCAGGTGGGCAGCAGCAGATGCATGTGCTGCCTCTGATTTCAAGAAAAGTGGTCTCATCAGGAGGGGAGAAGGTCAGCGAGGTTTCCCAGGCAGAGACCCTGTGAGGCCTGATAAGAAAGGGAGCAATTTTAAAAATCAATGGAATATTTACTAGGATCTGAGCATAGTCCTCAATCTATTGCAAAGGATGCTTTCCAGGTATCGATAAATAAAAGACACTTGCCCTTCCATGCAGGTCTCCTAGAAACTGGAGAAAGGTGCAAGGCAGAAAAAAGCCCTCTCCACATCAGAACCATCTGTGATAGACGGCATCTCCCCCTGACATTTTCATTAGCAGGAAATTTATGTTCCTATTTCTGTCTGTTGTAATGGCCATTCTTAGCCATTGTGTGGTAGCAGCTAATGGACAGGAATGGGTAAAAAATTCTTTAATTAATGCAAAATTGAAGCATTTTCTTTCTACACTTCGAGAAGTCAAGTAATTCACAGCAATTCTTGGCACTAGAGTGGAGGTAAAATAATTATACACAATTTCTAGTGATTAAAAGATTGTAAAATAATTTTAGTTACATCTTAAAATTATTTATCTTGTAAATGAAAAAGAGTGAAGAGGATGGGAATGATGTTGTGAGGTTCAGAGCAGATCCTGCCGAAACTTCCTCCTGGGCAGCTGCCTGTACCCTGGCATCCGGGCTCTGGGTTTTGGGTCTGGACCCTGTCTCTTACTTGGGCTGACTGGGGCTTTGCTGCCACCCAGCTGTGGTCATACCTCTCTCACATCCTCTTTGGTTCTCCTTTTGCATTTTTTTTTTTTTTTACCTATGAGTGTCACTTTTTTATTCAGTTCCTGCATGATTATTCAGGCTTGGCTTGGTTTCCCTTCCTCTGCATGGAGACCCCTGTATTCCCCCACTCCGAGTTTCTAAACCCTCAGTGGGCATCCTTGGGCACTGCCGTGAACCATGACCCTTCTCGTAGAGCCTGCCATCAGGACGCTACAGGATTTTCTTTTTGAAGCAATGCTTTTAAGAGAGTAGCTTTTTAAATTTTTATAGTTGCCCTGCAAGAGAGATTTTTGTTTTGTTTTGTTTTTTTAAATCAGAAGTCAGGTATCAGAGAGGCCAAGTAGATTGCTGAAGGGAGTACAGCCAACGGGCCGAGCTGAGTGCTTGACAGTCTGTGGGACTCAGCGCTCTTTCTGCCGCCCCAGGCCTCTGCACCAGTGCGCAGACATTCCAGCCCCTTTCTCCCCCTGATAACACACTCACAGAGACACCTGAGAGAAAGCAAGGGCGAACAGGAAGCAGATGAGCCAGGCAGACAAATCCTAGAGCTGGTATCTTGGTTTTCTGTGCTCAGGAGAGAAACTGTAGACAGCTGTCACGTTGTCCCTGGGCAGTGGAGCTCAGCCCACTCACACTGCCCCGTAGTGTCCTGGCGGCAGGCCCCACAAAGAAGGGTCATGCTTCATGGCAGTGTCCAAGGATACCCACCGAGGATTTAGCAACTCGGAGTGGGGGAGTGCAGGGGTCTCCATGCAGAGGAAGGCCCTCTCTGCCCAGCTCATCCTGTTAGGTGTGGGTGCCTCTCTTTACACCTCACGCTTTTTAAGAAATCTTGCTAAAATCCTAGAGCAGAAAGTTCTGGGGCTGAAAGATGTGCCATCAGCGCAAGCCTAGTGACTGAAATGACCCCATTTTATAGTGAATTGTGAACTTTGTTTATTGTAGGTGTTCATTATAACCTGAAAAAGATGGCATATACTTATATATATATATATAAACTGTGTATACCATTGAATATACAAAAAATCAGGTAGACTAATTTACAAGTGATTTCAAGTATTTTTAAGGGTCGTTTTGACAATGTGACTTTTTCATGTTCCAACTGCAGGGCCTGTATTTCTAATAGGAATAATCCTATTCTCATTAGAATAGAGAGTCGTAACTATGGCTTCCATTGATTGTGCCCCTGTTGACACTTTGATAAACACTTGAAATCTTATAGAATCCCTACAACTACCCTTCAAGGTAGATAATATTCTCATATTCTGAGATGTAGAATTTGATGATTATAGAGCTAGGTATGCATTTTGGAGCCTGAGTGAGCCGGTTGGAATGGGAACTGGATCACTTCCTGGCTGTCAGAATGCAGACAGCTTACTTAAATTCTCTGAGCTCAGTTTATGGTAACCATAGTTACAAGTGATTCCTGGAGGTCTGCGGTGTGTCCAAACTCCTCCCCTTTGGCAGCTCACCCTTGGCAAGCTCCTCCTTCTTCCACTGACTTGCCTTTGTACCTTGACCATACTTGTGTGTGTATTTCTAGAAATTATGCAGTTCCATTGATCTATGTGTCTATCCCCTTACCCAAAACACATTGTCTTGATTACCTATATAGTAAGTTTTAAAATCAGATAATGTTGGCAAACATGCATAAGTATTTATTGAAATCATCGTTGATTGCTTTTATCATCATTTAAAAATTTTCAACATACAGATACTTACAAATGTTAGATTTATATCTATTTCATTTTTGGAGCTTTCATAATTGATACTGGTTTTAAGATTTTGGTTTCCAGCTATTCATTATTTGCATCTAGAAGTAAGATTAATATTTTTGTGTTGATTCTTTATCCTGTGACCTTGTTAATCTCACTTATTAGTTCTGGAAAGCTTTTTTGTAGATTTCTTGGGATTTTCTAAGTAGACAATCAAGTTTTCTGTGAATAAGGACAATTTTGTTTCTTCCTTTCCAATGTGTATGCCTTTTATTTCTTTTTCTTGTCTTATGACACTGCCTAAGACATCCAGTAAGATGTTAGATAGGATTGCTGGAGGTAAACATTCTTGCCTTGTTCCCTGTCTTGGGGGAAGCATTCAGTCTCTCACCATTAAGCATGATGTCAGCTGTAGGTTTTTTGTACCTGTCCTCTATACAATGTTATTAGGTTGAGGAATTTCCATTCTATTTCTAATTTGCTGAGAGTTTAAAAAATATATATAAATGGGTGTTGAATTCTGTCAAAACTTCCTCTACATAGATTTATTTGTTTATGTTTTTTTCCTTCCTTAGCCTGTTAATAAGGTGTATTACATTAATTGATTTTCAAACATTGAACCAGCTCTACATTCCCAGGATAAATCCCACTTGATCATGGTATTTTATTATTTTTATATATTTCTGCATTTAATTTACTAATATTATATTGAAGACTTTTACATCTAGGGTCATGACGGATATTGATCTGTAGTTTTTTTCCCTTTGTCATATTGCTTTGGTCTGCTTTTGGTATCTTTCCTAGCTGGAAAGAGTTCTCCCTATTTTCAGGAAGAGATTGTGTAGAACTGGTGTTGTTTCTTCTTTAAATATTTGTTAGAACTTAGTGAGATCATCTGAGCCCGTAGTTCTCTTTTTCAGAAGTTTTTCTTTTTAAAGTATCAATTCAAGGTCTTTAATAATTATAAGCCTATTCAGGTTATCTGTTTCTTCTTGGATAAATTTTGGTTGTTCATGGGTTTCAAGGAATTCATTCATTTAGCCTAGGTTGTTGAATTTATGTGCATAAAGTTTTCCCATAGTATTCCCTTATGAGCCTTTTAATACCTGTCTGGATCTTCCCTCTTGTCATTTCTGCTGTTTGTAATGTATGTTGTCTGTCTTTTTTTTTCCTGGCTGAAGATTTATCTTTCCTTTTAATTTGTTTTTCAAAGAATCAACTTTTGTTTCATTGCTTTTTCTCTATTGATTTTTAATTTTCTTTTCTCTTTATTATTTCCTTCCTTCTGTTTGCTTGGGGTTTGTTTTGCCCTTTTTCTAGTGTCTTATGTAGTAGCTTAGGTTGCTGATTTGACATCTTTCTTCCTTCTAATGTAAACTTTGAATCTCATAAATTTTCTGAAGCACTGATTTCAGTGCCTACCACAAATTTTATATGCTGTCTTTATCTTTCTTTCAATTCAAAATATTTTCTAAATTTCTCCTTGATCCATATAATTTTTAATAGAATATTTAGAGTGGCTTTATGTTTATAGAAAAATTGAAAGGAAAATACAGAGACTTCCCAAATCTTCTCCCTCCCCTCCCATAATTTCCCCTATTATTAATATCTTACATTGGGGTTACAATTGTTGAACCAATTGACATATTGTTATTAATTAAAGTCCATAGTTTATAACGGGGTTCATTTTGTATTGTACAGTTTTTGCCAAGTACATAAAGTTATGTACAACCATTACATTACACAAAAGATCCCCTGTGCTTCACCTATTAATCCTTTCACAATCTCACCCCCTCAACCCCTGACAACCGCTGATCTTTTTACTGTCTCTGTAGTTTTATCTTTTCCAACATGTCATATAGTTGGAATCACACAATATGTACCCTTTTCAGACTGGCTTCTTTCACTTAGAAATATGCATTTAAGATTCATCTATGTTCTTTCATGGCTTGAGAGCTCATTTCTTTGAATCACTGAATAATATTTCATTGTATGTACGTGCCACTGTTCGTTTATCCATTCATGTATTGAACAACATCTTGGTTCCTTCCAATTTTTGTCAATTATGACTGTTATAAACATTTGTGTGCAGGTTTTCACGTGAAGTGTGGACATAAGTTTTCAACTCATTGGGTAAATATCTAGGAGCACAATTGCTGAATCTTATTATAAGTCTATGGTTAAGTCTGTAAGAAACTTCCAAATTGTCTTCCAAAGTGGCTGTACCATTTTGAATTTCCACCAGCAATGAATCAAAGTTTCTCCACATCCTCACCAGCAGCTGGGGTTGTCAGTGGATTGGATTTTAGCTATTTTAATAGGTGTGGAGTGGTATATCTCATTGTTTTAATTTGTAATTCACTAATAACACATGATGTTGAATACCTCCTATGCTATCTGCCATCTGTATATCGCCTTTGGTCAGGTATCTGTTCAGATTTTTTGTTCACTTTTTAATTGGGTTGTTCAATTTTTGTTGTAGAGTTATAAGAGTTCTTCGTGTATTTTGGAAAAAAGTTCTTTATCACATATGTGTTTGCAAATATTTTTTCTCAGTCTGTGGATGGTCTTTTTATTCCCTTAACAGTGTCTTTCACAGAGAAGTTATTTTAATTTTAGTTAAGTCCAACTTACCAATCTTTTCTTCCAGGGATCATGCTTTTGATACATTTAAAATTCATTGCCAAACCCCAGGTCACTTACATTTTCTCCTATGTTATCTCCTAAAAGTTTCATAGCTTTTCATTTTACATGTAGGTCTATGATCCATTTTGAATTAATTCTTGGGAAGGCATAACGTCAGTGTCTAGATTAATTTTTTTTTCACGTGGCTGTCCAGTAGTTACAGAAAAATTTGTTGAAGATTATCTTTTCTCCATGTGATTGTGTTTACTCTTTTATGAAAGATCAACTGACTATATTTGTATGGGCCTACATCTGTTCTGTTGATCTATTGTTTATTCCTTTGTCAATACCACATTGTTTTGATTGCTGTAGCTTTATAGTAAGACTGGAAGGTGGGTAGTGTCAGTCCTTTGACTTTGTTCTTCTTCTTAAACATAGTATTGACTACTTACGGGTCTTTTGCCTTTCCATATAAACTTTGAAATAAGTTGGTTGATATCCACAGAATAACTTGCTGATTTAGCTTTCATTGAATCTGTAGATCAAGTTGGGAATAATCACTATGTTAACAATATTGAGTCTTCCTATTTATAAGCATGGAATATCTTTCCATTTTTCACATTTTCTTTGATTTCTTTCATCAGAGTTTGGTAGTTTCCCTCATATAGATCTTGTACACATTTTATACTTAGGTATTTCATTTTGGAGGGCACTAATGTAAATGGTGTTGTGTTTTTAATTTCAAATTCCACTTGTTCATAGCTGGTATATAGGAAAAGGAATTTCTTCCCTTATTGGCTTAGCTAGGATTTCCAGCACAATGTTAACAATAATGAGAGGGATCCTTGCCTTATTCTTAGTCACAGGGGGAATGTATCTAGTTTCTCACCATTAACTATGATATTAGCTGTGGGGGTTTTGTAGATATCCTTTATCAAGTTGAGAAAAATCCTCTCTATTCCTGGTTTTCTGAGAGTTTTTTATCATAAATAGGTGTTGAAGTTTCTCAAATGCTTTTTATGGATCTACTTGTGTGATTATATGATTTTCTTCTTTAGCCTGTTGATATGTTTGATTATGAATATGATTTATTCCAGTCCTGCAAACCTGGAATAAGTCCTCTTGGTAATGGTGTATAATTCTTTTTATACATTGTTGGGTTGGATTTTCTAATGTTTTGTTGAGGATTTTTGCATCTGTATTCATGAGAGATATTAATCTGTAGTTTACCCTTCTTGTTGTGTCTTTCTCTGGTTCTGGTATGAGGTAATGCTGGCCTCAGAGAATGCTTTAAGAATTGTTCCCTTTGCTTCTGCTTTCTGGAACAGGTTCTAGAGAATTAGTATGTCTTTCAAGAAATTGATCCATTTCATTTAAGTTATCAACTTTGTGGGTATATGATTATTTATAAAAATTCTTTATTATTCTTTTAATGTCTGTGGTTCAGTATCTTTTCTCTTTTTTCTTGGTTAGCCTGGCTAGGGGTTTTTCAATTTTATTGATATTCTCAAAGAAACTGCTTTTGGTTTCACTGATTTTCTGTTGTTTTCCTGATTTCTATATCACTTAATTATTTTATGAGTTCTGTTATTTCTTTTCTTCTGCTTACTATGGATTTAAGTTGCCATTTATTTTCTAGTTTCCTATGGTGAAAGCTTAGATTATTGATCTTATATATCTCTTCTTTTCCAATATATGCATTCAATGTTATAAATCACAACTTTACTCCATTCCACAATTTTTAATAGATTACATTTTCATTTTCTTTTAGTTCAAAATATTTAAAAATTTCCCCTGAGACTTCTTTGACCCATGTGTTATTTAGAAGTGTGTTTAATCTTCAAATATTTGGGGATTTCCAGCTCTCTTTCTGGTATTCATTTCTAGTTTTTTCCATTGTGGTCTGAGAGCATCCTTTGCATGCTGTCTATTTCTTCAAATTTGTTAAAATATGTTTTATATCTTAGAATGTGTTCTATCATGGTGAATGTTCCATGTGGGCTTGAGAAGAATGTGTATTCTACCATTGTTGGATGAATAGTCTATAAAAGTCAATTAGATCCAGCTGATTGATGGTGCTGTGTATTAAGCCATATCCTCACTGACTTTTTGCCTGCTGAATCTGTCAGTTACTGGTAGAGGGGTGTCAAAGTTTCCAAGTATAATAATGGATTTATCTATTTCTCCTGAAGTTCTGTTAGATTTTGTCTCACATGTTTTGATGCTCTGTTGTTAGGCATATGAACATTAAGAATGGTTATGTCTTCTTGGAGAATTGACCCCTTATCATTATGTAATGCCTCTATTTATCACTGATGCTCTTCCTTGCTCTAAAGTCATACTTGTCTAAAATTAATACAGCTACTCCAACTTTTTTTGATCAGTGTTAGTATGGTATATCTTCATCCACCCCTTTACTTTTATTCTAGCTGTGCTTTTATATATAAAATGGGTTTCTTATAAACAACATATACTTGGGTCTTGATTGTTTTTATCCACCATGATAGTCTCTGTCTTTTTGTTGGTGTATTTAGACCATTCACATTTAAAGTGATTATTGATATAACTGGATTACCATAATTGTTAACTTTTAAAAAATTCATTGTATTTGTACTTTGTTTTTTCCCTGTCTTCTACTCTTTCATTCTGGCTTCTCCGGTGTTCACAGACCATTTAATATAATTCTATTTTTTTCCTCTTTTAGCATATCAATTATACCTTCTCTTAAAATTTTTTAAGGTGGTTGCCCTAGGGTTTGCAGTATGCTTTTACAACTAATACAAGGCCACTTTCAAATAACACTCTAATGCTTCACTGGTAGTGCAAGTGTCTTACAAGAGAGTATTTCCAATTCCTCCCTCCCATTCCTTATAATATTACTGTCATTAATTTCTCTTATCCAAACTATACTCACTGAATTCATTGTTGTTATTATTATTTTGAACAAGATATTATCTATTAGATCAAGTAAGAATAAGAAAAATAAAAGATTTTACTTTATCTTCATTTATTTCTTCTCTAATTGATTTCTTCCTTTTTAAATGTAGATCTAAATTTCTAAACTATATCATTTTTCTTCTCTCTGAAGAACATTTTTTCACATTTCTTGCAAGGCAGGTCTACTGGTGACAAATTCCCTCAATTCTTGTTTGTCAGAGAAAGTATCTCTCTGTTACTTTTGAAGGATAATTTCATTGGATATAGAATCTAAGTTGGTGGTTATTTTCTTTCAACTCTAAATGTTTAACTTCACACTCTTTTTGCTTGCATCATTTCTGAAAAGAAGTCTGATGTAAGTCTTATCTTTTTTCCTCTGTAGGTAAGCATTTTTCAAGATTTTCTCTTTGTCATTGATTTTTTTGCAGTTTGAATATGTTATTCCTTGGTGTAGTTTTGGTATTTATCTTACTTGGTGTTATTTGAGCCCCCTGGATCTGCAATTTGGTGTCTGTCATTAATTTTGGAAAATCCTCAGCCATTATTAGTTCAAATATTTTCTTTTCTCTCTCTTTTTCTTCTGGTATCCCCATTACATTTATGTTACTTTTTTCCTGTAATTGTCCCACAGTTCTTGAATATCCCATTTCGTATTTTTCATTATTTCCTTCTCTTTGCATTTCAATTATGGAAGTTTCTATTAGTATATCTTCAAGCTTATTGTTCTTTGCTTGGTTGTGTTTAGTGATAAGCCCATCAAAGACATTTTCCATTTGTTACCCTGTTTTTTGTTTCCTAGCATTTCCTTTTGATTTTTTTCTTAATTTCTATCTCTGTGTTTACATTATCCATCTGTTATTTCACGTTGTCCATTTTTTCCATCGAAGTCTTTAGCATATTAATCATAGTTATTTTAAATTCTCTGATAAATCCAAAATTTCTGCCAAATCTAAATCTGGTTCTGCTGCTTGCTTTGTCTTTTTAGACTGTGTGTTTTTTGTTTTTTTTTGTTTTTTCTTTTTGGAATGATTGTAAATTTTTATTGAAAGCTGAGCATGATGGTTTGGGCAAAAGTAATTGATATAGTATGGTCAGAGAACATACTTTGTATGATTTCAATTAAAACAATTTTTTTGACCCAGGATATGGTCTATGTTGGTGATTGTTACATGTAAACTTGCAAAGAATATGCATTCTGCTGTTATTGTGGCAAGTGTTCTATAAGTGTTAATTAGATCCAGTGGGTTGATGGTGTTCAGTTCTTCTGTCTCTTTGATGATTTTCTGTTTGTTGTATCTTTAACTGGAAAGGATATGTTGAAGGATTCAACTATAATTGTGCATTAGTCTATTTCTCCTTTCAGTTCTATCATTTTTTGCTTCATGTATTTTGAAGCTATATAGTTAGGTACATACATATTTAAAATTGTAATGGCTTATTAGTAAACAGAACTTTCTACCATTCGTACTGTCCCTTTTTTATTTCTGATAACTTTTCTTGCTTTTATTATTATTTTTTTACTTTGTATGATATTTATATAAGCATTCCAGGTTTCCTTTTTTTTTAAAATAAATTTATTTATTTATTTATTTATTTTTGGCTGTGTTGGGTCTTTGTTTCTGTGCGAGGGCTTTCTCTAGTTGCGGCAAGTGGGGGCCACTCTTCATCACAGTGGGCGGGACTTTCACTGTTGTGGCCTCTCTTGTTGCGGGACACAGGCTCCAGACGCACAGGCTCAGTAGTTGTGGCTCACGGGCCTAGTTGCTCCACGGCATGTGGGATCTTCCCAGACCAGGGCTCGAACCCGTGTCCCCTGCATTGGCAGGCAGATTCTCAACCACTGTGCCACCAGGGAAGCCCTCCAGGTTTCTTTTGATTAGTGTTTACATGGTACATTATTTTCTGTTCTTTTACTTTAATCTTCCAATGTCAATACATTTACAGTGTTTTTTTTGTTGATACCAGATAGTTGGGTCTTTTAAAAATTCATTTTGACAACCTCTGTCTCCTAATTGGTGTCTTTAAAACATTTCTATCTAATGTAATTTATTGGTAGGTTTGGATGTATGCCCACCATTTTTTGTTTGTTTCCTAAGTTTTTGAAAAGTTTATATACACATGTACATGCATATATATTTGTGTGTGTATTATTTTTATTGTGGTAAAATACACAGCAAAAAAATTTTTAGCCATCTTAAGTGTACAATTTAGTGGTATTGAGTACATTCACAGTGTTGTATAACCATCACCGCTATCCATTTCCATTACTTTTTCACCACCCTGAAGAAATTCTGTACCCATTAAATAATAACACCCCATTTCTCCCTATTCCCAGCCCCAGTAACCATTAATGTACTTTTTGTCTCTATGAATTTACCTATTATAAGTATGTCATATAAGTGAAGTGATAACAGTATTCCTTATTTTGAGTCTGGCTTATTTTACATAGCATAATATATTTAAGGTTCAACCATATTGTAGCATGTATCAGAATTCCATTCCTTTTTAACACTGAATAATATTCCATTATATATAGAGAATACATTTTTTAAAAGTTATTTTATTTATTTATTTATTTATGGCTGTGTTGGGTCTTCATTTCTGTGCGAGGGCTTTCTCTAGTTGTGGCAAGCGGGAGCCACTCTTCATCGCGGGGTGCGGGCTTCTCACTATCGCGGCCTCTTTTGTTGCGGAGCACAGGCTCCAGATGCGCAGGCTCAGTAATTGTGGCTCACGGGCACAGTTGCTCCGCGGCATGTGGGATCATCCCAGACCAGGGCTCGAACCCGTGTCCCCTGCATTGACAGGCAGATTCTCAACCAGTGCGCCACCAGGGAAGCCCTAAAATACATTTTAAAAATTCATTATTCTGTTGATGAACATTTGACTTGTTTCCACATTTTGGTTATTATGAATAATGCTGCTATGAAACTTGGTGTACAAGTGCCTGTTTGAGTCCCTGCTTTCAGTTCTTTTGGGTACATACCTAGAAGTGGAATTTTTGGATCACATGGTAATTCTATGTTTAACTTTGAGGAAATGCCAAACTGTTTTCCACTGAGGCTGCACTAATTTACATCCCAGCCACAATGCAGAAGGTTTCCAGTTTCTCCACCTCCTTGCCAATGCTTTTTACTTTCTGTGTTCTGATGAATGTGAAGTGGTATCTCACTGTAGGTTTGATTTGCTTTTCATAATAACTAATGATATTGATCATCTTTTCATGTGCTTATTGTTCATTTGTATACCTTCTTTGGAGAAGTATCTGTTCAAGTCCTTTGCCCATTATTAAACTGAGTTGTTTGTTTTTGTTGATGCTGAGCTGTAGGATTTCTTTATATATTCTAGATATTACTCTTATCAGATATATGATTTGAAAATATTTTCTCCCATTCTGTGGGTTGTCTTTACAATCACTAAATAATACTCTTTGACGCATAAAAGTGTTTAATTCTGATGAAGCCCAAGTCATCTTTTTTCTATTTTTGCCTATATATTTGACGTCATATCTAAGAAATCATTGCCAAATGCAATGTCATTTTTTTTCCAACAAGTTGTATAATTTTGGCTTTTTTGTTTAAGTCTTTATTTTCAGTCAATTTAACATTTGAATTTCATTTTTTTGGCATGTGGATATCCAGTTTTCCCAACACCATTTGTTGGAAAGACTGTCCTTTCCCCCACTGAGTAGTCTTTGTACCCTTGTCACAAATCCTTTGATCTTATACATAAGGGTTCATTTCTGGGGTCTCTATTCCATTCCATTGGTCAGTATGTCTGTCCTTATGCCAGTACCACACTGCATTGATTACTGCACCTTTGTATTAAGTTTTGTAATCAGGAAGTGTGAGTTCTCTCTGTTCTACTTTTTCAAGATTATTTTGACTATTTGGGGTCCTCTGAGATTCCAAATTAATTTTAAGATGAGTGTTTCTACTTCTGCAAAAAGCACCATTGGGATTTTGAGGGGGATTACATGAACTCTCTAGATGTTTTTGGGTGTATTATTATCTTAATGATATTAAGTCTTCTAATTCATGAACACAAGATTTCTTTCCACTTATTTATGTCTTCTTTAATTTCCCTCAGAAATGTTTTGTTGTTTTCCGTATATAACTCTTTTGCCTCTTTGTTTACATTTATTTCTAAGTACAGTTGACCCTTGAACAATGTGGTGGTTAGTGCACCAACCCTCCACACAGTATAAAAATCCATGTATAACTTTATAACTGGCCCTCCATAACCAAAGTTCCATATCCAAGGATTTGACCAACCATAGATCATGTAGCACTGTTGTAGAATTTACTGAAAAAAATCCATATGTATGTGAACTCACACAGTTCAACCCTGTGTTGTTCAAGGGTCAACTGTATTTTATTTTTCTGATGCTATTGTAAATAAAATATCTCAATTTCCTTTTTGGATTGTTCATTATTAATATATAGAAATACAACTGACTTGGGGGTTTGATTTGTATTTTGCAACTTTGCTAAATTTATTAATTAAGTCTAACATATTTATTTGTGGAATATTTAGGGTTTTCTATGTGTAATATTATGTCATTTGTGAACACAGATAACTTTACTTCTTCTTTTCCAATTTGAATGCCTTTTATTTATTTTTCTTGCTTAAATGCTCTGGCTAAGATTTCCAATACAGTGTTGAATAGAAATAGTGAAAGCTTGCATCCTTATCTTGTTTCTAATTATAGGGGAAAAGTTTTCAGCCTTTCACCATGATAATTGTGGGGTTTTCATATATGGTCTATATCATACTGAGGAAGTTTTCATCTATTACTAGTTTGTTAAATTTTTTATCATGAAAGTATTTTGAATTTTGTTGAATGCTCTTTCTGCATCAATTGATATAATCATGTGTATTATTTTCTTTTATTTCTATTTACATGGTGTATTACACTGATTGATTTATGTATGTCAAAACATCCTTGCATTCCAGGAATAAATCCCACTTAGTCATCATGTATATTCCTTTTAACATGCTACTAAATTCCATTTGATAGTATTTTGTTGAGGAATTTTGTGTCAATATTCTTAAGGGAAATTGGTCTGTAGCTTTCTTTTCTTGTAGCATCTTTGTCTAGCTTTACTATAGGAGTAATGCTGGCCTCATAGAATGAGATAGCAAGAGGTCCTTCCTCCGCAAGTTTTTGGAAGAGCGTGAAAAGAATTGGTGTTTCCTAAGTTTTTTTCATTCTTCTCTTTCCCCTTCCCTGCCTTCCTTTGGATATTTGAATATGTGTTTTTATTTCACTTTACTTTTTTCTTACACTTAAAAAATTGAAATGAAATTTATATAACAAAATTAACATTTTGCTATAGTAATCAAAACAGAGTGTTACTAGCATCAGGACAGACTTGGACAAGTGGAATAACATTAGGAGTCCAGAAATAAACCCATATTTTAATGGCCAATTGTTTTCAACAAAATTGCCAAGATTATTTAGCGGCGAGAAGAATGGTCTCTTGAACTAATGGTGCTGGGACAACTGGATAGCCACATAGAATGAAGTTGAATCTGTAGCTCATGCCATATACAAAAGTTAATTCAAAATTGATCAATGACCTAAATATATGAACTAAAACCATAAAACTCTTAGAATTAAACATAGAGGTAAATCTTCATGACCTCAGATTTGGCAAAGGATTCTTAGATATGACACCAAAAGCATGAGCAACAAAAGAAAAAAATAGATACATTGTGTATCAAGGTGTGTTGTAAGGGATAATTATGTTACTTAAAATTTTTTTTTTCTTTTTAACCATCAGTCAGATGTGGCCATAAAATAACACTGCAGAAAGACATACAAAAGTAAAAGGGTTTTATTATATTCACAGGTCCTAGGAGAGGGAGAAATGGCATGCCACTCAGGGGCCATATGGGAGGAGCCCCTTAGGCTCAACCAAGAAGCTGGGGAATCAAGAGAGAGAGTGTGAGGACCTATGGGTAAGTGCCTTTATTGGGGTCGGGATGAAGTATACAAGCAAAAGACATGAGGGTATTCCACTAGTGTGTTCAAATGTTACTAGGTTGCAGTCAGGGGAGGGTAAGAAGGGGAACTTGTGGCAGGGGCTAGCTTTATCACACTGGGGCATCTGGTTTCCTGGATGGGTGCTTATAGCCTGATGGTGGGAATATTGAAGCATCAGGAAAATATGAAGTTTAAAAATTACAATATAGAAAGGCATTATCAAGAAAGTGAAAAATCAACTTACAGAAGGGAAAATATTTGCAAATCATATATCTTGGTCTAGCAAGTGTCTAGTATACAGAATATATAATAAACTCATACAACTTAACAACAAAAAGACAAATAACATAACTATTTAGTTTTGATTGTGTGTATTTTACAGTTTTATTTAGTGATTGCTCTAAGGATTTAAATTCTCATTGTTTAATTATAAAACTAAATAACATTTTGTTACTTGAGGTGGAATATGAAAGCTTTAACCTTCCGTCATTTATATTGTTTTCATATGTATTACATTTACATACATTAGAAATGCCATCAGACAACATTATATATTCTTCTTTCAACTTATGTATATTATAAGGAACTTAAGAGGAGGAAAAATAGCTTATTATATTTATTCAGGTATTTACCATTTCTATTACTGCTCCTTTATTTATGATGTTCCAAATTTCCCCTGATGTCATTTCCCTTCTTCCTGAAATGCTTGTTTTAGCATTTCTCTTAGTTCAGTTTAGTCCCTGTAACTCTCTTAGGTTTCCTTAATCTGAGAATGTTTTTATTTTGCTTTTACTTTATGCCTGAAGGATTATTTTCACTGGATAGAATTGTAGGTTGAGAGTCATCTTTTTCAGTCCCTTAAAAATATTAAAACATTGTGCCACTTTCCTCTGCTCTCTCTCTCTCTCTCTATATATATATATTTGAACTCTGCAGTCCTTCAAATAAGTATTTCTCTATAAAATATATATATATATATTCTTTGTTGGGTGCCTTCAACATTTTTTTCTTTGCCTTAATTTTTTAACAGTTTAATGATGTATCTGGGCAAGGATTCCTTTGAATTTATTCTTTTGGGTTTCATGAGTTTCTTGAATCTGTAAATTTATGTGTTTCATCAAATTCGGGAAGTTTTCAGCTATCTATCTATCTATCATCTATCATCTATTGTAGTGCCTTCTTTTTCTTATTCTTGTGGAACTTTAATAATATGAATATTAGACCATTGGTATTTTGCCACTGTCCCTCTGTCTCTATTTTTTTCAATTATTTTTCTCTCTGTTGTTCACACTGGTTAATTTTTATTGATCTGCTTTTGAGTTCAGTGAATCTTTCCTCTCTCATCTCCAGGCTAGTAAGCTAGTACAATGAATTGGATTTTTTGTTTTTGTATTCTTCTAGCTGTAAAAATTTCATTTTATTCTTTTATATATCTTCTATTTCTGTGCTGAGACGTTATAGCTTTCTGTTCATTTCAAGAGTGTTTCTCATTATTTCATGGAACATAGTTATAATAGCTGCTTTAAAATCTTTGTTTGATAGTTCCAACACTATGCCACCTCAGGTTTGGTGTATGTTGTTTTTTTACCTTGAGTAATAGAGAAATTTTCCTGATTCTTCATATTCAAGTAATTTTGGAATGTATCTTGGGCATTTTAAATATTATTCTAGACTCCAACTCTTGTTTAAATCTTTTGAAGAATGGTTATTTTTGTTCTGGTTTATTTTGTTTCAGAAGGCAATCAAGCCAGTTATCTTCAGACTGAAAGCCCATAGTTTGTGGGTTCTGGTTCCAACTTAAATTCTGTTTTTAAAGCTCTTATAGGCCTATTCAGATCTGCTCTCCATATGTGTCCAGTCTGGGACCTGGGAAGTAATCTATTCTGTAGTGTAGTTCTCAAAGCCTTTGGTATATTGCTTAAGGTCAGATCCATGCATATGCAGCTTGGGTGCAAGCCCAGAAGTTCATATACAACTTCATAGGATCACATTCTTGAGCTCTCTTCTCTCCACAATCTCCTCAACACTTTCTTGCTCCCAGGGACTTCCTCTCCTGGTCTTCTGACTAGTTTCCTTGCTCTGCTGTTCACTTCTTGCACCTGCATCTACCTCAAGGGTCCAGTGGCAAGGTGATAGAGAGGGAAAAAGAATGTGGATTCTCCTCATGCTTTTGGGACCACAGTTCCATTGGTCAGAGAAGAAGGTTTTCCCTCCTTCCTATTTTTATGCACCTTACCAGCCACCACTGTTGCTCTGTCACTGTAGGATTGCCTTGCACTGGAGCAGAAGAAATGAAACACAAACAAACAAAGAAAAGTGGGGAAATTTCCCCACTGGCTTTGATTGTAGGATCCTATTTTAGGCTTTTCTGATCAGAAATACAGAACTTACCTTGGACCTTTTTCTGACTGTACCTGGTGCACAGTTCCAAGTTTTGGACTGCCTTTGAGTTCAGACTGGAAAAAACAAACTACAGGAGGGAAATTAAGGATATTTCCTACTATTTTGTTGGCATTTTGATATCTTTTTTTCTTCTTTAATTTGCCTGGTACCATTATCTTTTCAAAATCCTAAGATCACTGCTCTATCTATCCTGTTCAGGGTTTTAGCTGTAGTCAGTGAGAAAGGGTAGAATATGCTTATTCCATGTTAACTAGAACTGGAACCCAAGTAGTTTTTCTTATTCCCATTTTACAGCTGAGAAAACTGATCTTCTAAAAGGTAATTTTACTTTGTGTTCTTCTGTTTTGTTTCACCCTAGAACCCAATAGCACTAAATAACAGAACTAAGGTATTAGCCTCTATTCTGTCTTATTTCAATATTCCTAATCTACCTACCAACTGCCAGTTCAAGAAGCCTAGATCCAATCTGGAGATGTGGGACAGAGGCTAAAGTACAGATAACCATGAGCTCCTTTGGCTCACTCCTAGGTGAATTAAGGTAGCAAGATCTCTTGATTGGAGGTCAGGAAGTCTATATTCTATTATTCATTTGGCTTTAATCCTCAGTCAATACCAGTTCTATCTCAAAAATCTCAGTTTTTAAAAAAAATTATACTTAAACTATCTCTGATAAATCTCCCTGCACTGACATTCTTCTATTCTGTGGTAGATGTCTTCTAGAAACTCAGTAAAGGAAGAGACCTTAGGAGATTGGGTTATAAAGGTATTATTCTTGTGTAAGATGGATGGGACTCAAGTTATGTCCTACCTAATGATTAAGCAGGAATTATTAACATAGGGAAAGAGTAGGGCTGTGTTAGCCAACTCTTGTTTTTATGGCTTCTGGCACTCCTTTTTCCTCCTGGTTACATCTGACTCAACCATCCCACCCACGCATTCTATCCTTGTATTTCCATGAAGCTGTGCTACCCTCCAGCTTGCGGGTGAACAGGAGACTCACTAGAAAATTGACATATTTTATCCTCTTTGTCATAGGGATTGGTGCAGGGGTGGCCACGTGACTCAAGCCTACCTAATCATAGCCTTTTATTCTGGAACAGTTGGGAAAGAGGAGATTTATTTTTCTACAACATCTATTAAGTTCATAAATTAAAAACCTCATGTTCTCAGTAGTCATCTTTGCCGTATGAGGGAAGAGCTTCTGGAGGGTGGAGCCAATGCAACAGAACCTGGAGCCAAGGAGATGGGGAGAGACAGAGTCTTAAAGATGTTATTTGAGACTCTAGATTCAGCCATGACAGAAGTCAACTACTTTTTTAGCCTTTACATTTATGTATATCAATAAAGTCTCTTTTGTGCTTAGATCGGCATAAATTGAATTTCTTTCACCAGCCCAGACTGGTACCAGGGTGGCTAAGAGAGAAGTAATATAGCAATGGGAAGAAGCTGAGAATGAGCCTGAAACTTTTGGAGACTGCAGAGGAGACACTGAGGTCCTTACAGCAGAGACGATTTTGCGGGAGTAATGAGAAATGAAGTGTTAAGAATAGAGTTCGGTGACATCTTGGACTATCTGTTCTACCAGGCCATGACATTTGCATTTCTTCTTCAGACAAAGAAAGGAGACGATACCTGAGCTGGGCTGATGCAGCATCAGGATTTATTTCAAAGGATGCCAGTTGAGCTGGTATCAAACCTTGTGTAGAGAATGGAGCAGAGATCCCTTAAAGTAAGGAGCGAGTTATCCATTGGTTCCTCTGATTCTGCTGTAGCAGTTTCCTAAGTGACCAAATCTTGCACCAGGTGCTGGGACAGTGAAGTCTTCTCAGGTACCCTGGAAAAGCCAACATTTCCATTTAGAACTTGGGCAGAGCAAAGACCCAGGCTTTAATCCCACCCACGCCTTGCCTTTACTAGCTGTGGGAACCTTGGGACAAGTCATTTGGCTTCTTGGCCTTAGTTTCCTCAGAGATCTCAAAATTTTTTTTTTTTTTTAAGTATTAATGCCTGACCTATTTAGCTGACACGATTCTTTGACTTTTAAATGAAGTACTCTCTGTGAATGGACTTTGTGAATAAGGTGAGTTCAGCCAGTCCAAGGGAAAGTTCCTTGAGAGCTGCTCAGGGTGCATCTGTTCTCCTTCCCCAAGTCCTGTCACACTGCGGACTTGGTCTCCAAGTGCTTCATGGGAAAATGAACTTCCTGCTTCCAAAGAGCTCTGTCCCTGTGCTGGGTCACCTTGACGAGGGAGGTGGCTTCACTTCCAATAAATCTAGGATAAGTCAATAGATCATAAATTGGTCCTGGCTTCCCTACGAGGTAGTGAGCTCTCCATCTCAAGGAGGATTCAAACCTCTAAAGAAATATCTGTCATAGGGGCTATGGAGAGTTCTATTTCCTTCCTCTCCAGAGAGAAGCTCAGGACCTGCCTGATTTTGGATGCTGTGGTCAGATCTGCCTATTCCCTCAATCCTCAAGAATGTGTATTTCTGTCTGTGATCTGTGCAATACCCTCCCATTAAAGAATTAAAAGTGTGTTGTTTCATGATAGGTTTGCTGTCGGTTTTTAGTACTTTTTTGGATTTTCAAAAGCCCAGCTCTACCCCTCCTCCTCATCACTCCTATCCCCAGCCTTCTGGTTCACAATAACCAAACACATTGTCCTGCATAAGTAATAATGAAGAAATCTATGAGAAAAGATTCATGCCACTTGCTAATCAGTTTAATAATGGAGGCTATCTCCGCTGCATTATAGGGAGACAAATTAAAAGGGCAGGGACAGCTCCCAGAAATCATCTGTTCATGTTAGCAAAGTGAATATTAATGAAAAACAAAATTGAGCTCCTCCTGTGTCTGATTTTCATCAGATTGTACAGGTATTGAGAAATAGCTATAGAAATCCTGTTCATTAGTAGTTAATTCAAAATAACTTTGGCCTCTGCTCCATTCCTGACTATTACTTCTCTTGTGGGCAGGAAAGCCAGTCACCTTGCTGGGCCCATTGTACCAGGAGAACTGATAATGGAGCTAATTCAGTTCTCTTTATGGACCATATATCTAGGCAGTGGAAATGGGCATTAAGTCAATGATACACTTGGATGGGAGGAGGAGAGAGAGGGGCACTAAGCCATTGGGCTTTCTTTTCCTGGTAGGGAAATTCAAGTTGTCCAGGGGAACAATGGTCTCAGTTCCGTAGAACTGAGGTCCTTTTAGAGAAGAAAGGGTACTGGGGCGTGTTGCCCAGTAGAGAAGTCACATCCGGCTGCTCTGTGTGCATCTTCTGGGCCTCTCTCTGCCTCATCCCTGCCGTGAGTGGCTCAGCAGGGGCACTTCACAGGATGAAGAGGATCTGAGATGTCCTGAATGCACCCAGATATGAATAGAGAAGTGCTTCCACCCTCCCCACTGCTCATGAAGACCACCTTTAGTGCCCTCCTTTGGGATTAGAGGGAAGTCTACGGCTAGTCCCATTATTAGATTGCTAGGATGGCAGGGCCCAGAAGGAACAAGAGGCTCTAGTGAGGAGGAGGCAAAGGCCTTCTTTGTCTGTACAGCTCCCCACTCCCAGCTGGCTCCAGGACACTTCTGGTTTCTAGGGAGAGGAGAAGTTTCTACAAGAAGGAAGGGAAAATATGGGCTAAGGCAAGGTACTTGGGCAGACCCCAAAGATAAACGTGTCAGATCCCCCACGTGAGGGCTAACCTTTTTATCCACTGGGACCTCTGCAATCCAGATTTCCCCAAGTGTCACCAGGCTTTGGGTAGAAATGAAGGGCTGCTAATGCCATAATGAAAAGGCTCATCTCTCACTGTGCCAACCGGCCCTCTAGATTTCAGCCCCCTGCAGATTCTCCCGAGTGTTTCTGGCATCTTCAGTGGCTGCCCTGCTTGAGCTCACACAGTCCACCTGTGCCTGGCCCTGCCCCTCTCCCACCTCACCAACGTAGGGGACGGCCAGGTCCACTGGACACCTGTCATGTCTAGCCAGCTTCTATCAGGTATGACATCTGACATGGCAGGAGCCGGGGAGGAGGTGCTCCAGCCCCTGGGGCGTGGTCAGGGTCTCAGGGCGTGGCTCCCACCCTGGGGCCCGGCTCCTGGATGCTCCTTGCTGAACCCAGTGACCTGAGGGCACATCGTCAGGGAATGTCACCCTGCCCGAGGGAGTGTCTCTGGAGCTCCTGGGGTTGCAGAACGCCAGCATCACGCTGTGGTGTGTGCAGAAGCGATAGAGGTGCCTCTCCATAGGACTCAGCTCGAGTCCCTGGGGCTGGGCTGGGACAGAACTAGTTCTTGGTCCCTCCTCCCTGCTCCAAGGGCCTGGGTCGCATGGCTCCGCAAGCCCACTGCTTCCTGCCGGCTGCTCTCTGCAGACCAGTCTCCTGGGCTAACTCACAGCTTCCCTGTTTGCCTACAATATAGGACTTAGGAGTTCGTTTGCATGGGGCTTTGACTTGAGTCCCTACTTTCACTAACGTAAGAATGCTTCCAGCTGCAAAGAACAAAACCCAGCAACAGGTGCAGAAACACAGGGGGCTTATTTTTCTCAGGTAGCAATTATTCTAGATCTAGATGCTTCAGTGTATCAACAATGTCATCAGCACTCTGTTTTTCTATCCCATTCTCCTTAGCTTGTTGGTTTCGGTGCTCATTCTCGCTGGTTGGTTGCAAGATGGTTGCTAAACCTTCAGGCATCATATCTTCATTCAAAGCAGGAAAAATGAAAGAAGGGCAGTATCAATTGCAATTTTTCTATTTGTCTGGGAAAAACTGGCAGTCTTCTCTCCACTGGCTAAGATTGCTGGGTACCGCCCATGTGTTGTCGGAATTTTTATTGATTAGCCCGCTTGTGGCAGGTTCAGTGCAACAACACACTGAGTGCCAGACACGGTCTTAGGCTTTTCAGGGAAGAAGGGGACTGGTGTTAGTGGAAGGCAGGCTCATTTTCACGGTGGCCTGGGAGAGACTGTGGGCCAGAGTGCTGCAGACCCACACAGGCTCCTCCTGCCAAAGCCTGCCAATCCCCAAAGCAGCAAATGTGGATAGTCTGGCACTAGGGCATGACTGGATTCCATGCCCTGCTAATTATGCTATTACCAGGGATCGGGGTAGAGATGACCAAAACTGGGTTTGGCTGCATCGCTCCAAGTCTGCCTAGTCTGAGTGCCCCCGTCTTCCTCCAAACTTCTGCTAAAAGGGGTTGAGAGGCCTCCTCTTTCTGTATCAGGCCACTTTCCAACACACATCTTGCATTCAGGCCTGGCTCTGAGGGCGACTAGCTGGCAGTCACTACCCTCCAGATGACCAATGCAAAATAGGCGGGACCTCTGCAAACCCTTGGAAGACATGCTATTTTTCTCTGCCTGTGTAATTGTTGAGAAGGGAGCCAGAGAAGATGCTCTAATTAATTAGAGCAGGTATTTGAGGATGCCACTGCCTGCTGGACTCAGGACCCGAATCCAAATGCCCCACTTATCCGCTTCCACCACGCGACCCCGAGGCATCCCTCTCCTTCCTTGCATTCGAATTTGTGTGTAAACTGCAGCCTGTGACAGAAGCCTTATTAGCTGGTCAAAATTTTACTTTTAAATGGACCATTAACCTACTCGGAAACCGGGAGTGCACTGATAATGTAACACCGCGGCATCCTGTCAGGTCTAGGAATGAACCAGGTCAGAGACCACATCTATTTCTCTCCATTTTATCCCTCGGATGTCCAAGGCATGTCCTCACTCCTCAGCCTGGAAAGACTTTTTAAAAAATCTTGCTTGTTAATCCCAGTGATGTCGTTGACTTGGACAAGTCACTTCACCACCTTGGGCCTCAGCATCCCCACCAACAAAGCGGAACAAGTTGGCTTTTTTTTTTCTTTTTCTTTTTAATCTCTTTGACCATCAGGGAGGTGAGAAGATGCAGAGTTGAAGTGGAGGTAGTCTGGACTCCACTCTGTTCTGGGGCACCTCCTTTGTAGCTCCTACCCTGAGAATGGGTAAAGGTCCCCAAGACTGAGATAAGAGGCCCTTTCAGCCTCTTGGGTCTTCTTAGTAGAACTCCTGCTTGGCTGGAATTCCACCCACTCTTGGCAAGGCATAACTTCCTGTCTCCAAGGGAGAGGGGCTTATAAAAAGGCATAAAAATGAGGCTTCTAAAGACATCCTGGACGTCAACTAGATGTTGCAAAATTACATTTTGATGAGTTCAGTGTAAATGAACCAGAAACATATGGATTCGATTTCCCTTGGAATCCACATGGGTTTAAAAACCAAGGGGGCGGGGGAGAATGCATTTGGGGAAGAGCATTTTAGGTCTCACCAAACTCCCTCCATTTGTAAACAGCAGTTTGAGGTTTGTGATGATTGCCTCCTGGGCTGGGTTCCTCTCCTAATAATAGAATGTAGAGGATGTCTTGCAGCAGCCTCACAAATGTGTCCAGGGAACAATACCCGAATGCTGCTCTCCCCCGTCCCGGCTCCGTGGGCCTATGAGACTCTATGACGGCTTCTTAGATCGAGGTTTGATCCAGTGAGGGCCCTCTGTCCTCCTACTTCTGCAGAGATATAGTGTGGCAATAGCACAATCAGATTCACAAAAGCAGTGCCTGTCAAGTGCCAGGCCTATCCTGGGGATTTCAGCAAGAGCTACTTCATCACAAGACGGGCAGCTTCACCCGGGCTTTAAAATAAGGGACTTGAAGTTCAGAGATGTTAAGTCCAAGGTTACTCAGCTAGGAGGTGCCTGGGCTAGAACTGGAGCCCAAGGTTTCTGAACTGAGGTCCAGGGGTGTCTCTACCATAGAGGATGCTTCCCTGTCTCCTAATTTCAGAGAAGGCTAGGAGAGGCATCTATCCGCTCATCTGGCATTGCTGCAAGGCAGGTCTACCAGGAGGCTGGCGGAGGGGCTAATGGAGAGGTTTTCAAACTGTGCCCGGAGAAGTTTTAGGAATCCCCAGTGGTTTTTCTGGGCATTCCATGGGAGAAAGAATGGAGATGCCGAGGGAGAGAGTGAACTGACTAATATCCCAGGCCCCTTCTCCCATCCAGGCAGCCCCTTCTCTGAGCCTTCAGGTAAGATTTCGACTCTAAAAGTTTTCTGTAGTTAAAGTTTGAGAGTCATGAGTTTTGAGCAGCTTCCCGTCCCTTTCGCTCCAGCCCAGTTTTGGAGCTGACCCAGTTATTTGGCGGCCTGCTTCTTGGCTTTTCTCTCCTCTTTGTGTTATGGGGTTCCATGCCCACTCTCAGATCGCTGGCACTGTAGATGAACCCAGACATTGGATACCTCTTCTGTGTCCAGTCCCGCCACCACGCAGGGGAGAAAATACAAGATGGAGGCCCCACCTCCAGGGAGCTTCAAGTATGTTTTTGCTGAGAAGACATATCAATTCCTAGGAGTCATCTTGGGAAGAAGACACCATGAGAGAAGGAGCTGGCAGGCTCTGGGCATCAGAGACTCAGGCCCTGTTTATCAATGTCCTAATCAAGGGGTAGCTCAGTAGAAGCCAATTGGAGGGGGCTCCCTATGGACCAGAGCTTTGGAGGTGATGCTTCCGAATGACTTGGGCTAAAGCACAGTCTCCTGACTCAGGAAAGGGACAGAGTCTTCTTGGCTCTTGGCTGATGGAAGGAGCCACAAGACGCCACTGCACTGGGTCCCCCAGGAGAAGAGCTGCCTGGATCCGCCTAGGTCCATCCTGCAAAGCCCAGCCAAGATGAAGACGGGTTGCAGAGCCATCTGACTGTCATTAGGCTGCGTGACTTTCTTTATTGGCAAACAGTCTGTCAGCAGCTTCTCCTTGCAGAGCGGCCCAGATGTGCTTACAAAGCGTTCTGTGTCCTTCCCATCCACACCCAGCCCCCACGCGCATTGCCACTTTGCCAGACTTTGTCCCGGCCCCAGGAGTCCAGCTGCAGCCAAAGCAAGGCTTGGTCAGGAGTCTGAGGAGGGAGGCCGGCCCCTCGGGGGATCCTCCATGCCAGCCACCCCCCAACTTGACGAGCTTCTGTGTCGTCCCTGCTGGAGGTGTGGGGGGCGCCCTGGGGCAGAGGCAGCCTGGCCTTATGCACTGGGGGCCGTATTGGGGTGGGGCAGAGAAAGCCCCATAAATGAACTTCCTGCTGCGCATGGTCTTTGGCGCTTTCTCTGTCATTTCTCCACACTGCTGGGGTGACTTTCATCTATTGCTAGGTCTCAATCTCCCATTGGAGAGAATTCTCATGGGAGAATTTCAGAAAACAGGCAGGCTGTCAGCCTTGGCTTCAGTCCTTGACAGTTGGGGCTGGCCCCAGAAGCGGCTCACGTTATCGTCCAGGCAGCCTCGGCACACTTGTCCCTCGTGCTCGAAGCCAGGGTCAAGGGTACTTTCCTTGTTTCTAGGTGAAAGGTTGGGAGGTAAGGGCAAAATTATGCCTAAACACACGCCTCCTGGGCGTAAGTTTTGGAGCAACTAGAGTCCTATTATTTGAATGTTTGCGGATTGTTTTCTTCCCATCCCACGCATATTCTCTTTCTTTAGGTAACAGAATCCTGTATTTCCTTTGGGGGAATCATGGTCCCTTGACTTTCATATCCTATGGTTATTTGACCAAATAATTCTCTTTTTTACTGAAATAACTCTCCCTTGCTCACCTATCTGTTAGAGCCAAGAGCCTAGATTGCTCCAAGCCCTCTGACCCCTTTCACACAGGTCTGGACTTCCCCATCATTCCTGTGTGTGAGGAAAGAAGCTCTAGTAAAGAAGGATGAGGGGAAGTGTTTCTTTTATCACCTTTGCTCTTCTTCCCGAAGTCTTTAAAGGCAGGGAGACTGTCCACTGAGCCACCCAACACATGAAAAGTGTCCTCCTCTTTCTGGCTATTCTGATGAGCGTGAATGAAAAGGATGGGCATTTCAGTCACAAACTTACTTCATATTGGCTATTATCAGCCTTAGAGATACGCTTGCCCTTGTCCTTGCTGTTAGAGGAGAAACTGAGCTCTAGAAGGAGGATGGAAGTTTCTCAGGGTCACGTGGAAAGTCCACAGCGGAAGAAGACTTCTGAGGGCAGCACAGACTGCAGGGCAATGCCTCGCCAACGGGCTTCTGACACTCAGGCAGATCGCATCAAATCATGCCTTCTTTGTTCCAAAAATGCTTTGCTACAAACATGGTTCTCTTCTGTAGTGGTCTGGATGGTTAACTTCCACCATGCATCCCCCTTGATCTGATTTATCTAAGCCAATCATGCTAATAACCTCAGTTCACCAGTCATTGGTTGTCTTAGAAATGGAAGTAAGACTCCCTTCTGGCGGATATGGTGTAAGCGAGTCTCTGCCAGGAGTGGAGTGGCGGCGGGGGTGGGGGTGGTAAAGGGCTTCTAAATGAGGTTTCCCCACTCTTAAAAGGAGATATAAGAAGAAGGCAAACCTTTTCTTCTCTAGACCTTATTATTACTATTATTTATTTATTTATTTATGGCTGTGTTGGGTCTTCGTTTCTGTGCGAGGGCTCTCTCTAGTTGTGGCAAGCGGGGGCCACTCTTCATCGCGGTGCGCGGGCCTCTCACTATCGCGGCCTCTCTTGTTGCGGAGCACAGGCTTCAGACGCGCAGGCTCAGTAGTTGTGGCTCATGGGCTTAGTTGCTCCGTGGCATGTGGGATCTTCCCAGACCAGGGCTTGAACCCGTGTCCCCTGCATTGGCAGGCAGACTCTCAACCACTGCGCCACCAGGGAAGCCCCTAGACCTTATTATTTTGAGGTGCCATTCTACTACTTTGGGGGCAGCCATCTTGTGTCAAAAACTGCACAGAGACGACAGATTGTTGAGATGAAGAGACCCTGGGGTGGTGATGATGCTGAGTTACTAAATCATCCGACTCCAGGATTCTCACTGTTTCTGGACTTCTCTTCATACATGATACAAATATTGTTTAAGCCCATCAGAACTGGGTTCCTCTGACTTGATACTTGAATTGCTCTGACTGGTTCCTCCCCATGGGGCCCAGGTAAGTGACCACCTGCCTTTATCCCACATTGCAAGGCAGGGCAATCCCTGCAAGAATTGCCCTCTTTACTCTCTCTCTCGTTCGACTGCCTTCCTCTCCTCAGAGTGATAAGCTGACGGAGCCAGGAGCAGCCTTAACCTTCACCTTGTCTTACCCCTGACTCTATGGCTGGGTAAGTGAAGTTCAGAGGGAGGAGGTGACTTGGTGACTTGCTCATGGAGCGCAGAAAAGGCAGAGCCAGGGTGAGAACCCGGGTCCTCCGCTGCCCACTCTGAGCTCTCTCCTATTGCTTAGTTCTTTGCTGTCTTTCTCTGTGTCTCATCCATGCATCTCCCTAGGCCTCCTACTCCCTCCTTCTCCTCTGACCAAGCTAAATGGACCCCTTCATCTAGACCTGCATCTACTGGGGTGGTGGCAGCTCTCCTGGGGCCTGCGGGGGCTCTGGAGGAGGCTGTGCTAAGGAAAGCAGGCTGGGTGCTGCATGAATGGCCGTGAGGCGGCGAGGCCCACAGATGGCTCCCCGGCCCTGGGCGCTGACGGAATTGCATGGCCCAGCTCCACGGAGCAGGCTCAGCTGGTGCTCCTTCCCGTGGCGTCCTGCTTCCCACTGACTTGGAGAGACAGCCATTTGGTAGGGGTTTGTGTGTGTTTATTTACTCTTAATAACAAGCTCATATTTTAGATATTCCTCCCCAGGTGTTTTTGCTCATTTGGGTTAAGTACAAAACTGGATCTAAGCACAGAATGCGGGGATCTAAAAATTAGGATTGCAGCCCAGCCTCCCTATAACAGAACTAGGTTCCCTTTGAAGAAACCAGCATCTAGTGTCCTGGCCAAAGCAAAGCCATGATGGGGCCATGTTTGTTATCAGCAACCTCCAGACCCATCCACAGTTGTCAGTGTTTGCTCTCCCCTTGTGTCCTCCTCAATTCAGGTCGGGAAACATTGACTGAGCAACTCCTGTGGCCAGACCTGGTGCTCTGCCCAGGATGAAAAATGCACAGTTTTATGTTCCAGAAGTTTCCGGTCATGTGAGGAGATGAGAAAGACATCTGCGCTTACCATGGTGTGCCGTGGGCTCTGGTATGGAGCATAGGGCTGGGTGCTGAAGGAGGTCTCCCTGCACCATCCAGCCCCTCTGGCCAAGGTCAGGAAGGCTTCCTCAAGGGAGTCTTCAGCTCTGCCTAAGCATACATGCTCCTGGGAAGCCCCGCTTCCTGTTGCCCACAGCTCTACTTCACGCACACTACCCTCCCCTCCCACCTGCCCTGCGCAGCCCATGAACGTGTCTCTCACACCCGGCTGGGAGAAGCAAAGACATCGTATGGATTGCGTTTTTCTTCCTACCACCAAATGGCGAAGGACCTGTCTCAGCATCCGTATTGTCTAATATGACTCCTTTCCCTTTGGAGGAAGTGTCCTGCTTCCCATCAAATGCCAATCCCCTTCCATGTGCCTTTGACCCCACCCCTTCTCACTTCCTCAAGGTCACCACCTCATCAGTTAACCCCTCTCCCACCTTGCATTGTTGATGTTTTCCTCCCTCTTGGAACATTCCTACACATCTATAAAAGCCTTCACCCTCCAACCTACTCTAACCCAGTTTCCATTCCCCAACACTGTCAAAATTTATTCTGTCAAGGTCACCAGTGACCTCCATGAAGTAGCCAAAGGCAATGGATGTTTTTAGTTTGTTATCTTACTAGAAGGCTCAGCAGCTTTAGGTGAAGTTGTCTTCTCCATGTTAACACACACACACACATACACACACACACACAGTCTCTCTCTCTCTCCCCTCAGCTCCTGTGCCCCCACACTTTTCTGATTTTCATCCCATCTCACTGCAGCTCCTCCTTAGTCCTGTTGACTCAGTCCCCCAACTGCACCCCCAACTTCAAGTGTTGGGTCTTAAGGGCTCAGTCCCTGGACATCTTCTCTTTTCTGCCCACATGCATTCTCAAGCAATCCTACCCAGTCTCATAGTCTTAACATAATAATTGCTACCAAATGTATGTCTTCAGCCCAGACCTCACTCATGCAACCCAAACTTGACTTTTCACGTCTTGACTGTTCACTGCTCCACAATCATATTAAAGTGACTATATCCAAACTTGAATTCTTAACCCAGCCCCAAACAACCCATGTGATAGGCAGAATTCTATGATACTGCCCAAGATTTCCCACCCTGCCAGTGTCCTCCCTGGGATTGTGAGTGTAATGAATTTCATTTCCATGATTAGGTTACGGTAATATGGCACCAATGAAAGGGAGATTTTTCAGGTGGGACTAACTTAATCACATGAGCCCTTTAAAAGCAGAGAGATTTCTCCAGTTGGTGGCAGAAGAGAGGTTTGGAGGGATTCCACTTGAAGCAGGTTCTCTGTTGCTGGCTTGGAGGTGGACGGGGCCACCAGGCAAAGACCTGAGGGCTGAGCTCAGCCTTGAGAAGCTAAGAGTGATCTCTGGCTGTGAGCAGCAACTAGACTGGGACTTTAGTCCAACAACCACAAAAAGCTGAACCAGTGAGCTTGCAAGAGAGCCCTGAGCTCCAGACGAGAACTACGGCTCAGTTTCACCTTGATTAAAGCTCCGTGAGACCCCGTGCCAAGAACCCAGCTCTGTGCCCAGATTACTAACCTATAGAAACTGTGAGATGGTAACTCTGTGTTGCTTTAAGCCGTAAAGTCTGGGATACAAACTAACACTCTTCATACAGTCTTTCCAGCTCAGTAAACATCACCATCACCCAATCACTGATTGGATTAAACTAGAACTCAAGTCCTTACTTTCCCTTGTGCCCACATCCAAGACGTCAGCGAGTCTTCCCTCTTCTACCTTCAAAATACGTCTTGAACCTCTCTCCTTGCCCCCCTTTTGCTGCAGCCACCTTACTCCAGACCCCTGGACGCTTCGCCTCATGATTCCAACAGGCTTTCACCCTATCCCCGCAGCTGCCAGTCATTTCTGGCACAGCAGCCAGAGCACTCTTCTGAAAGCATCAATTGACTCCTGCCAGCCCCTAGTTAAAATCCATTAGCAGCTTCCTGCTACCCATCAAGGAACATCCGAGCTTCTCACTGTGTCCTACAAAATTCTCCATGGCCTGACTCCTGCCTGTTTTTACAGACTAATTTCATACCCTCTTCCCCTCAACCTGGCGACGATGGTTATCTCCTTCAGAGCACATATCACAATTTGAAGCTAGTTTATTTAATGTATGTGTGTGGGGGTGGGAGCCTGTCTTCTCTACTAGACTGTAGGCTCCTCAATGACTGACATCATTCATGCTTGTGTTACCCTTATAGCCATATAGGGAAATCCCGTGGGGCTGAGGTGGGACAAATGCTCTTCTCTAGACCCTTGATCCCCTTTGTGAGGTGCAGGAACTCCCCGAGAAGCACCCCCTGGCTAAGGGTACCCCTGGGGACCTGGGAAAAGGGTTGGAATGGCCATGGAGGCCTCCACCCCTCACTGACCACACTGCCTACCCTCTGGGATCCACTAGAGGACAGTTCATGGATTTCCTTCTGTGGGACGTGGGCTTCTGTCTTGGGGTCCCCCGTCCCTGGTGCCCATGGGGACCTGTAGGGAGCTAGCTGCTTCTCTCCCGTCTAATCAAGACCTCAGAAAGAAAGATATGAAAACATCCCTCTGCCCCAGAGGCAGTTGTGACCCAATTCAGTAACACTGGCTGCTGGGAAATACAGACCCTGGTTCCGCCTCACACTGCCTGGCCCATGTCCTGCTGTGCACAAGGTGTTTCTGGGCGAAACTCAGTCTGGATGGCCCAGGGGATGAGGAACAGTCCTGGATGAACTTGTTCCTTCAGGGGTGGCACCAGCCTGAGCTGCTCCTCTGCTGATGAAGAAAATCAGCTTCATTAGAACCTGTACGGGGTGCCGCCACTGCCTGGCTGAGGGTGGGTCCACCAGAAGCCTCCCTGCTGGTTCTCTCAGCCCATGGAGCTGGTCAAGGAGGTCAAATGGAAATCCACAGGGGTTTGGAGCAGGCTTTCCCATTGGCTGGCTGTGGCCTGTGGAAAAGTTCTGGTCCTCTCTGAGCTCAGTTTCTCCATCCTAAATGGGGTCCCCCCCCACTCTCCCTGTCCCCCTGGATCTTAGAGCTCTATCGCAAGAATTAGATGATGGAGCAGAGGGGAGGGCCTGGCACGGTGCTTTGTATCCAGCAGCAGAGCAGGGGCTCCAAATTAGGAGCCGTTGTGACTGCTGTTACCAGTGAATGAACTCTGCTAAGGCAACTTGTTCTAGATCCACAGCTCAAAACCTGTTGAAATGACAGAAATAGTAATAAAAAATTAAAAGTTCGGGGCTCTGCAGTACATTTGTTAAAGTGTCAGGCTGTGTTTTTTCCCCCACGTAAGTTGGTTGAGTGTCTGGAGGTCACACTGCTCTGGGCTGGCCCCTGGGAGCAGGAAAGCAAGTCGGAGGCCCTTTGGGACAGTAGCCTGGGCCTGGGAGGGGAGGTCCTGCCCTGCCCTGCCCCCTGCGGAGCCTGGGGAGCTGTGTGCCTGGCTGAGGGCCCCCTTGGGGGAGAAAAGCAGGAAGGGAGAGAGAGGATGTGTCAGTGTTTTCCAGGTCTTTGCAGAGAGCTGTGGTATTAAAGGTACTGAGAAAGCCCGTGGGAGAACTTATTCGGCCCTGGCCAGGCTCCCCGGACCAGCACTGAACTAAAACATGGTCTCTTTAGCTGCTTCCCTTCATCCCCAGGGCTTCTCCCCTGGCAGCGCTGCATGCCTGCAGCCTACACAGCAACTGCTCCAAGAGTCATCCCAAGGAGTCTTGTTTCAGGATGGGGTTCACCCAGGGCTGAGGCAGGGTCTCTCACATCCCAGCTCACACAGGTGCAGTGGCAGAACATTTGAATGGGTAACATACCTGCTTTTGCTACACACCTGTCCCCATCTCTGGTGACAGGCGCCCAATGCAGATTTTTTAATGTATCCAGTGTGGTGTAGGGACTGTGTCTGGAGAAGCATGTGAGAAATGGGGTGAAAGGGGTCACAAGAATACTTCCTGGAGGGGAGAGCTCTGTATTAATTAGAGAGAAAATATTAGTTGGTCTTGTGACCTTAAGGGCAGGACCCCAAGGGCCTGCAGAGAAGCAAAGCTGGTCCCAGGCTTGCTCTGAGTGAGACAAGGGAAATGGTGTGTTGTGGTCCCCAGACCAAATGCAACAAATGGAACAGGATGGTTGGCAAAGGTGGGGTACTGCTTAAAATGACCCCGCGCCATGACCCCAGGTCCTCAGCAAAGATGACTAAACCCACAAAATGTCTGGTGTGAGTGGAGTGGAGGAAGCCATAAATAAAGTCATGCTCCAAACTCAGATTTGATTCAGAGGGAGCCAGGGCCATAGGGCGCTCTGAGAGCATAAGCCCCCCTAAGCTCACAAATCATGGGGTGTGTTTTGGACTTTCAGAGACCGTGGAAGCGGGGTGAAGATATGAGTCAAGGATGGCTAGATGTCCAAGGGACAGGAACATCCCTGGTGCGGGGGTGGGTTGGGGGTGGTTGTCTCTGGTTTTGATATTGTTGCGTAATAAAGAACTTCACTGGCCTTTGTCCCTGGTTCCTGGAAGAGAGACTCTAAGTTCTTGGAATTTCCCAAGTAATGAGTGTCTTTTTCTTCATGAGCCCCTGAGTTTATGCTAATGAGATGACTCAGGATGGGGGCTGGTCACCAGAAAGACCAACTATGGTCTTTGAGCCTGTCTGACCTTCAGGGAGTACTGAGTTCAGTCACCTGGCCAATGACTCAATCACTCATGCCTATGGATGGAAACCTCAGTAGAAACTCTGCACACCAAAGCTCAATGGCTTTCCTGGTTGGTGAACACATGATGTGCTACCAAGGTGATGTGACTGATTCCACAGGGAGAGGGCATAAAAGCTCCATGTTGGGGACGATCCCAGACCTCACCCAATGTGTCTTCATTTGGCTGCTCCTGGTTTGTATTGTTCGTAATAAAATTGTAATCATAAGTAGAGTGCTTTCTTGAGTTTAATGAGTTGTTCTAGGGAATTATCAAACCTGAGGGGGTCATGGGACTCCCCTAAACTTGTGGCCAGTTGGTCAGAAGTACCAGTGATCTGGAGACCCCTGAACCTGTGTCTGGTGTCTGAAGCGAGGGATGTCTTGTTGGGGTCTGTGCCTTTAACCCGTAGGGTCTCTGCTAACTCCAGGTGGTTGGCGTCAGAACTGGATTGTAGCACACCAGCTAGATCATACCATTTGGTCAACACTCAAACTACAACCTTGAAGGAAACAATCCTCTGTTCCTCTGGCCCTGTAACCCGGTGGAACACAGTCTTTGTTATGGCCCGCTTGTTTTGTGCCCTCATCACGTCTCCTCGCCAAAGATGATGGTGGCACGAGCTCATGGCAGGGCTGCCTGCTCCGAGTTCACGGTTCTTTGGAAGGGCACATGTGAACTATAAACACAGCTCCACTTTTGCAAAGGCAGCACCAGGACTTCTGCTCGGGAGGTCTTTGGGACCACAACCTGGTTCTGAGACATCTTCAAAATGCTTTTGCATAGTAGGCATATGGTTTTGACTTTGATTGTATGTTTGTTTGACGAGACTTGGGGTGGGGGGTGCTCAAGTCCAGTCCAGCCCAGGCCACCCCTTAGCCCGCCCATCATCCTTCTGGTGAGACACAGAGCCCTGAAAAGGTATGGATGGAGAGGTCAAGATTATAAGTCTCCCTCTCAGAGTAATGTAATTTCATTGTACTTCAGAATAATTAAACAAATCTGTAAACCTTGTTTCCATTGCATTAGTTTACTTCACTTGGCCTCGCAATGTGAGGATCATAATTACTTAAATATTTCCCTTTACTATTTTTCAAAACATTTTTCTAAATTGTCAAAAAACATTCTGGAGACAGTTGGATAAAAAACATAGTGAACATGTGTCTGATTAATTTTTTAAGACAATCAAGATCAAATGCAAAAAATGATTGGAAATGGTTTCAGTGCAACAATAAAAGACGGAAATCTCAGAGCAGGGAGTGTGGTGAGTCATAAGGAAAAAAGTATTCATCATTTTTACGACGGTATCTATTGGAACTCAGATGACAGTGAACCAACTGGCCTGGTGTATAAATGGCCAAAGGTGGAGCATGGCCTAAGGAAAGTGGTCTGTCTCAGAGGGGCGTCCTGCTGAGTGTGTTTCCCGGTGCAGGGCCTGCCCTGATGCTGAGCTTGTAAAACAAGAGATCACTCTGAGCAGCCATTCTTTGTCGCCTATCATTACAAACGACTTGAGGGCAATACACTGGCATCCTGACAAGCGAATCGTCCCTCATCTGCCAGCTGACAATCAGGCCACCGTCTCGAGGCCATCGATGGAGCTGCTGGGTGATGGAAAGCCACTTGTCAAAGGAGTGTTTATGACGTTAACTCACAAGCACTTCCCTGGCTTGAACTGAATTTTGTTTTACTTTATTCAATTTATTTTGTTGAGTCTGCTTCTTAAACTTATTTTTTAAGTTCCAATAAACAATTGGGATCAGAGAATGTGATTTCTTTCTCTAGCAAAACATGTCTTCCCCTCTGCCTTTCTTCCCTGGCACCGCTGCCTGGCAGACACCATGAGAGGAGGAGAGACAGGAGCCCTTTCTGAGGGCTGCACCCATCTAGAAGCCTGGAGAAGGTTCCAGGCAGGGTAGACTCTACAACCCCTGTTTTGCTTAGGCATTGAGAGCACACACTAGGGCTCTGTCCTGAATCCTAAATGGGAAATTCTTTGAAGAGAAGATAGCACCCTCAGAGTCATAGCCCTATTCATTGCTCTCACATCCTCATGGCCTTTCTTTGTTTTATATTTTAAATATTTTTAAACATTTTTTATTTCTTTAATGTTGTATCTATTTTATTTATTTATTTTTGGCTGTGTTGGGTCTTCGTTGTTGCCCGTGGGCTTTCTCTAGTTGCAGTGAGTGGGGGCTGCTCTTCTTCGGGGCGTGGGCTTCTCATTGCGGTGGCTTCTCTTGTTGTGGAGCACGGGCTCTACACCGCAGGCTCAGTAGTTGTGGCTCACGGGCTTAGTTGCCCCGCGGCATGTGGGATCTTCCAGGACCAGGGCTCGAATCCGTGTTCCCTGCATTGGTAGGTGGATTCTTAACCACTGTGTCACCAGGGAAGTCCCTTATTTTAATTTTTTTGTATTATTTTTATAGTGCAGAGATTCGTGCCTTTTGGTTTTAAATGACAAAACACTGGGGGTTGTTGTCCCAGGTTCTTCATCACAAATTACAGTCTTTGTCTCACTAGCAGGTAAAGGGCAGGTGCTGGTGGAGGTCTTGCCTGGTGTGGCTCATGCCTTCCTGGGAACTGGGGTCAGTTTGAGTGGAAACCTTGGTCCCTGGACCCCGAGGCAGGACCAGAAGCCAGGAAGACTTGCTGCAGCTTTGTTAGACGTTGTCTGCCAAGATCCGGGGCTCTCCATAGTCCCAAGCACAGAGCGTGGGTCAGGAGAAGTGGGAAAAAGTGACTCTTCAGTGGGCACACACCAGCCCATAAGCTGTCGCTTAGAGGCCCCCTTCAGGGCGGGGGGGTTGGCTCTGTTCGCTGGTTGCTCACCTCTTTACTGCTCCTGAGCGTACGGAATGAACAGCTCCCCTGGGCAAAGAGTTAGAACACGTTCATGGAAGTGGATTGACCAGTTAGAATTACGCACAGATCATGGCTTTGCATCTTGATGTTCATTCTACAAGTCAGGCAGAGGACCCTCTAAGAGCTCCCAGGCAGTGGGAGGTAAAAAGTAGAAGAGAATAACGTGCAGGGAAGGTGGAAGAAGAAGCTGAGCGCATGCATATTCCCCACTCGTTTCTAAGGAAGACAAGCGGTGGTGCAGAGGACAGGAGGAGCCTTAGTGGGTGACAGCTTCTGGGAGAGCTTCAAACCCACTGCATCAATGTTGATTCTGTACCCTGGGCTGTGGATTCTGTGCCTTGGGCAGTCCTTTTGCAAGCTTCTGTAGCACTCTGCTTTAGCTTACTGCTCCCCACCTCCAAAGCTTTAGGTTCTAAGCTTTTAAAATGTTCAAGTTATAGTGATTTTGATATATTTTGCACCCAGAATTTGGTGGGGATTTCTTGCCAATCTTGGTAATCATCAGAGGAGCCTGAAGGTTTAAGAGTGGTGGCCAGAAAAAAAAAAAAAAGAGTGGTGGCCAGGACCTGCCCCAGAATGCTGTGTGCTGTGAAGGGGTCTCTGGGCAGGGAGCTGCAGCCTCACTCCAGGTGCCTCTGCCCTGTCTGTTGAGGCCCCTTCTCCTGTCAGTTCTCCACCCACTGACTTACAGTCCCATGGAAGGGAACCTTGGGTTTAACTCCATCCTCCAGTGGCATCAATCATTTGATGCCTTTGCCAGGGAATCTGAGGGCCTCCTGAATAATTCAGAAGTGCTACATAGAATACTTGCTGCTCCCAAGTGTTAATAAAAATATCAAGGGAATTAATTAACAGTCAGTTATATCAATTTTAGATTTGGACATTGATTCTGATGCTGAAGGCTAAATCTGCATTTTTGCCACAGTTCCTTTCTCCGATTCTCAACTTGTCTTCGTCATTTCAAATCAAACTTATAAGAGGGAACATGCTCAAATTATTCCTTTCCCTCGCTCTGTTGCAGCTGGCTTCAGATAAATAAAGGTAAGAAGAACCCTTTCAGTAATATATATTTTCTACTACCTTAGGTGTACAGGTGCTCATTTGATCTCCGTATTAAATGGCTTTGAGGAAAAGGGAGTTTGACTCTATGGATAATAAATTACCAACAAAGGCGAAAAAGAAAAAAATAATGTGCATGCTATTTGCATAGATATGTATATTTTGCCCAGACCATGGCACGGAAGAGCTTACAGAGATGGGGAAATGGCCAAGGGAAGCACAGGTAGTGTCTTCACCACCTGTTATTAGAAATGGAGCCCGGGAGTTTGTCCATTCTGCACGCGTGACATGTTTGCTAGACATTTGTTAAGCGTCACATAGGAAGGGATTTTTTTAAACCCTGTATGATCTTTGATATTAAGAAAAGGCATTTCATTGAAAACAGTCTTTGCATGATTTGGCATGAGACGTCTAGACTGTTTTATGAGAAATGACAGCTAGTAGGAAAGTAATTAAAGATGTATTTTGCTGAAAGCAAAAGTATTTTTGGAATCAATACCAACCATCTTTAATTTGCCAGCTCTTTCCACAATCATTGTGCATTATCTGGAGGATCTCAATTCTAGAGAACAGGGTATCTCAGTTCTAGAGCCTGGGGTGCCAGCCCCTTTCTGGTGTCACTTTTGGGTCCTGCATCTGCTTGCTCACTATCCTCCAGTTGGGTTGGAGGAGGTCTGAGCGAGGAGAAGACACAGTCAGTGTGGTGGGCAGGGAGCAAGCAGACCCCTCACTGGAAAGCTGTCACCTCATTTGGCTCCTGAGGCAGAGGAGGTATTTGAGAAGTAGTAGCAGTGGGGCCAGATAAGTGGAGCAGAGGCTGGGGTGGGCGATGGTGGTGGTGACTGTGGTTTTGAGTTAGAGGCAATGGGGCAGACACCTTCATTCATGCTTTTTAGAATGCTCAAGGCAGCAAGAAATCTGTCCTATCTCTTCTACCTTTTTCAGAGGGAGTGTTTTCCTTAGCACCACAAGGGCGCTCCTTGTGGGTCAGGCTTGTGCCTTCCACGTCCCTGTGAGGTGCCAGTCACATTGCACATACCTCACATGTGTCTGGCCAAGACTTGACTGATGACTGCAATATCAGACTCCCAACCTGGGGGAATATCTGTCTGGCTCTGTTCTCCTCTTCTCTCCCCCACCCATCCTTTCACCTGTCTGATTCCTACTCATCTTTCAGGTGTCAGCTTAGACGACACTTCTCCTGGAAGCCTTCTTGGAATGTCTCATCCTCCCAGATAACATCAGCTCGATTCCACCTGGTTCCATCACTCTCTAATTGGTTAATGGCCTGCCTTCCTTACCATCCTCTTGGGGACAGAGACCACAACTTTCTCACCAATTTATGCCTGGTTCCCAATCTGGGGTCTCATATAGCACCTTGGGTTTGGGGATACAAGGTAACTATATTGCAACCAGTCACATTTCTGCACCTACATCATTTTACCCCTAACCTAGAGATCTCTCTCTGGGTTTAATTTTGGGTGTGGTCCTAGGGTATGAACAGACTGGCTTGTCCTATGTCCTTCTGTGTAAGAGAGGGAAGACCTCTTCCCTCTCTTACACTGAAGAGGAAGGCTGGGTCAGTGGGCAGTAAGCCCTACACAGACTGGAGAACCTTATGCTCCTGAGGGCTGAAGGTTGGGTGGATCTGAAGGGTGAGGTGACCAAGGGAATGAGGATCGCTTGGGGGAGCATCATGGCTCTAAGAGGCCTGGATCTGCCATAGCCTTTGAGCCTTTCCAGGCCATTCTTCATGCTACAGGGGCCATGAGCTGGGCAGCCTTAGAGGGGTCACTTAGAAAGGTCAGAATGTAGAGCCAGTGGTCTTTGTTCTCTGATTCTGGGGCTCTAGGGTGCCTCTGGGGGGCCTCAGAGGGTACCAGATTGGAAATGGAAGTGAAGGGCACCCTACCGGGCCCTCTGTTCACTCCTCAAGCAGAACATGTCCGCTTCTACAGCTTTTGTTTTAACAAAGTATATATGTATATATAGATAGATAGATAGATTATAAATATAAAATACCATACATACATGTGGTATACGTATGTAAGTGTGAGCACACATACAACAAACTACTGCTCACCTTTTTGCTCACAACCACTTCTGTGCAGCAAGTGCATTGTGTCTTACTGCGAAAGTTGTGTCAGCATACTCTGAGCCACATGGACGGCTGTGCTGAAAAGTGGATGCTGTCTTTTGGCCCAATTTTCAATGTCTAGGTGCTGTGGATTTTCATTGCTTTGGATCTTAATGAGGCATTAATTTTTTCCTTCATTGATATGCATAGTCAGACATGGTTAATCTTTGGGACACCTGCTGGTCAGATGCTTGGGATAAGCCTGGCTTAAGGGAATTCTGATTACGAATCCTCCCAAAGTACCAGGCAACTTGGAAATTCAGGGTACAGAGAGTGTTCTTGAGCACAGAGCCGCTCATGGCAAGGTGTCTGGGTGTGTCCAGAAGGGACTTTGGTCAGTGGTAGTCTCCATGGTGGCAGCATGTGGGAATCACTGAGAGTAAGGGCCTGTGTGCCCATGCCTGGTTTTTAATCTGTCTTTATACTGGTGTGGAATCTGAACTCAGAACCCTTGGCCACAGTTTCGTAGCTGGGTGCCACATCCAAGGTGTAGCACAGCCCCTTCTCCACGACAGTCCTTAATCTACTGTGGAAGAGCTAGACTTGGACCAGTCCAGACAGAAAAAGAGTTATGGGAATCACTACCTACTGCAAACTTCATATTGTCAGTCTTCCCCACTAGATGTCAGCTCTGTGAAGGTACACATTGAAAGTATTTGTGGGATGAATGGCTCCCCATTTATAAGGATGCGTCCAGGTCTTAGCTGGGATGGACGCCTTTTGTGAAGTCCTCCCTGTGTTCCCAGTGCCCTCCACAGTGTGCCAGCCCCTGGGTGTCTGAGCAGAGCTGGGCAAGAGGGACCTCTCCTCCAGGTCTGGCCTTGGGCACATCACCCACCTGTAGGACGGTTGTTCATCCATGACTGGACGTCTTAATGGAGCTGCACGCCCTTGACTTCAGCCTTGCCTTAACCAGAGACAATCCCTCCAATCACAGAGGACCCCCTTTTGCACACACACAGCATCAGCAAGGCTATCTTTACCTGAGTTGGCTGTGGCATTCTCTAACTTCATTTCCAAAGTCAGCCCATTGGGCTTGGTGGAAAGATGCTCCAACACCTGCTGGTGGGTGTGGAGGCTGCTTGAGGTCTTTTGGAGGAGGATGTGGGACTGGATTTAAAATTGAAAATATACATAACTTTGTGACCCAGCAGATCCACTTTTTGGCATCTCTCATATACTTTCTTGGGCATATGAAGGTAAGTACAAGAATATTTATTGCAATGTATTTGCAGTAGTGAAAAACTGAAAACAGTCTACATGTCCATTAACATAGGAACAGCCAAATAAAATTGGATGCGGCCATACTGAAGAATACGATGCAGCAATTAGCACGGCTGAGATAGAGCTATGTGTTCTCAGGCTCCAGGATATATGTTGAATAAAAAATGTTTGCTATGGAAACCTGTATCGGTTTGATCAAATTTATGTTAAAAGACATCAAAAATTTCCACAAGAACATACATGTGAATGATTACAAAAAGTCCTATGAGAATATGCACCAACTTATCCTAGCAGACATTATTTTAGGAAAAAGAGGAACAGATTGCAGAGATGGGCAAAGGGGCTTTAGACCCTAGCATCCCTTTCTAAAAACAAGAAGTATGCCTCCCACCTTAGGAAATCCAGCACTCTGTGAGAGTAGAAGGAGTTCAGTCCATCTTCAGGTTATTTGTGTGTTTCCTTTACACACGCCGAGCCTTTGTCCCACCCCACAGAGGACCACGGGTAGCAGCGACCATTTGTATAGCATCAGCTGTGAATGGATATGCTGTGGAGGAGATGGGGCAAGTCCAGCCATTGCTCTGCAGGAGCAAACAGTTGAATGAAGGAACCAAGATTCGGACCCAGGAAGTAGGGGAAGAGAGTCAGGGCAGGTTCCAGGTTCCAGATGGCTGCTCCTTGGCAGCCCAGACTCCAGGCCCCTCTCTCTGCTGGTTCGCCAGTTCCCCAGGGCAGGGCTTGTCTTTGGGCTCTTCGTGCCCGGGAGCTGCTCCTGGTGTCCTCCTCAGAGCACCTCTCCCTTAAAAGCGTGGATTAGTTGGGATGGCAGGTTATGTAAGGTAGGAGTCGCCAGGTAGGTCCCTACAGGGGAGGTGGCATTGGACCTTTAGATGGGTCCTTGTTGGAGAGGTGGGGATGCTGGGCTGGGAGCCGGGGGCAGCCAGGGATGGAGTGGCAGCTCTCCTTCTGGCTAAGGCAGACATCATTTCCACCAGCCAGAGACTCTGCTTTATAGCAGATCCACAGAGCTGCCCCACGGGGGGCCTCGCAGCCATTCCAGCACTCAGCGAAACCCTCTTTCTTGGAGCAAAATCCTTGGGAGTGGCTCTTGTGCTGCTGGACCTAGGCTTGGGCTCATGACCTCCTGGTGTCCTGCCTTATGTCAGAGTCACTAACTCAAAGGCACTTGGGACAGACAACTGATGCTAGCAAGTGAAGCACCTCGGAGAGTGGCAGAGATTGCATCAAACAGGTGTGCGTATACACCATCTCAATACACACACGGCAAACAGTTGTCAACCACTGTGGTCCACAAATACATGTCATGAGCCTACCTTCTCAGGGTACTGAGAGTCAGTGAAGGGCACAGAGCTGAGTTTGGGAACCCTGGGCTTGATTGCTGATGCCCTTTGTAAGTGTCACTGGCAAGCACTCAGCCTCCCAGAGGAGCCTCAGTTTATTCATCTGCAAAATGCAACAGTAGTAGAACCTGTGTAGCATCGTCACAGTGACCCGTCACACACAGGTGATGGATGTAAGGTGCCTCACGCTAACAAGGGGCTTAATGTCTGATGCATAATAATAATGGATAACACTGCGCTTTGCTAGGGACCAATAAACACCGTGCTCTTCAGTGCCCTCATCCCTCTGCCTTGTATCAGCTGCAGCCAGCTGCTAGCTCTTTGCCTCATTTTCTCCTCCTAATGAGGGGAAATCTAATATCAGCTTTAGGCTGGATGTGGAAATAATCCAGTTCATCTGATGTGGGGAGGGGACGGAGCAGCAGTGGAGGGGGCCTGACTCCCACCATCCCCGTTAGAGGAGGGGACGGGGAAGGAAGGGTTGTTAGCCCCGGTCCCCACGTCCCCACGTCCCCATGTCCAGCTGGCCGGAGCCCCACCTGGCTCCTTCAGCTGACTTCTGTGAGCTGCTAACGAGGGTTGAGACGCCCCCCACCACGCAGAGAAAACTTTGGGCGGCTGACCCCAGCCCTCCTCACGCACAGCCAATCTCCCTCCAATTGTTTCATCAGCATTGGGGCTGTCAGCTCAAACCTGACAAGTGACAAGTCTCAGGCTCATGCTGACTAGATAATCAAAGTCTTGTCAGGGCTGTCAATACCCTGCAGATAGGAGAGGACAAAGGGAGGAAAGGTTTCTACAGAAACCGCTGCCTTCCCACAAACGCTGTCGAAGCCTCTTACCCAAATCACCTGTTTGTTCCTAAACCTCACTTTCTACTGGATCTGTGGGCTCAAAAGCACACACCCTGAGAAGAAATAATAGCCTGATGTCATGCATTAAAAATGCAGATTTTTATACGTTGTGGAAGATTATTTCGTAATTTTACATATCAGAAATACATACTTTTTGGTAAAATCTAACAGCGGCATCTTGGTGAAAGAGATTTTTCCGGTAAAAATATATTTTAAAAAGTCTAAGGTGGACAATGTCAATAAAGTGACACAGACTCACCCCTGTCGCATCTCGCCAGTAACACAGACTCACCCCTGCCGCATCTCGCCAGTAACACAGATAAGTGAGTAGGTATCGTGGAGCCTGAGGCACGCAGCAGCTCAGACTCACAGCCATGCCCCATCCGCACCTGGGCCCCCTTTACAGGGATGTGCATATGGCAGCCTTGGCCTGAGAGTGGTGGCCAGTTGTCCATCTTTACCCAAAGCTAAGAGAGGCTGACTTAGGCCAACCAGTGTGTGGAGAGGAAGCAGATGCTATGGACCTGAAGAACCCCCAAGCGCACTCAGGGCCTAGAGGCAGGGTCTCAGGGGAGCCCAGGACTTTGACATGGGTCTCTTTCCTCTTCCCCTCTTTCCACACCCAGCTCAGCGTCTAGACTTCACCGTCCATGGAGCATGGTTGTTAAACTATGCATGTCAAGATTCAAGTGTGATGGCCAACAGGCACGTGAAAAGATGCTCAGCTTCACTAATTATTAGAGAAATGCAAATCAAAACCACAATGAGGTATCACCTCACACCCATGAGGTGACAATCATCAAAAAGCCTACAAATAATAAACGCTGGTGAGGGTGTGGAGAAAAGGGAACCCTCCTACACTTTTGGTGGGAATGTAAATTGGAGCAGCCACTGTGGAGAACAGTATGGAGGTTCTTTAAAAAACTAAAAATAGAACTACCATATGATCCAGCCATCCCACTCCTGGGCATATATCTGGAAAAGGGGAAAACTCTAATTCGAAAAGATACATGCACCCCAATGTTCGTAGCAGCGCTATTTATAATAGCCAAGACATGGAAGCAACCTAAGTGTCCACTGATAGATGAACAGATAAAGAATATCTGGTATACAATGGAATACTACTCAGCCATAAAAAAGAATGAAATAATGCCATTTGCAGCAACATGGATGGACCTAGAGTTTATCATGCTAAGTAAAGTCAGTGAAAGACAAATATCCTATGATATCACTTATATGTGGAGTCTAAACAAATGACACAAAGGAACTTATTTACAGATCAGAAACAAACTCACAGACATAGAAAACAAACTTATGGTTACCAAAGGGGAAAGGGGGGATGAGAGATAAATTAGGAGTTTGGGATTAACAGATACATACTACTTTATGTAAAATAGATAAACAACAAGGTCCTACTGTATAGCACAGGGAAATATATTCAATATCTTGTAATAACCTAGAATGGAAAAGAATCTGAAAAAGAATATATATATAAGAATATATATATCTGAATCACTTTGCTGGGTACACACAGACTTATGTGCACACGTGCAGATGGAGTAGCTGGGTGAAGAGAGATGGTCTCTGGAGAGTTACCGCAGGTTCCTGCCTGAGCCCTGTCTAGCTGTCTCGTGGCCTGGCTGCGCTGACTCAACCAGGGGAGGTGACAGTCCCCAGCCAGGGGCACTGCGGAGGAAGGCTGTGAGGCCTGCACTGATCTCTGTTCTCACTCAGGACAAACGGACTGCCTTGCCTTGGCCCAAGCTGTGTGTGCCAGCCTGGGCCTCCTCTGGTCTCCCCTTAACTGCTCTCCCTGGCTTTGCCACTCCAGCCACGCCAGCCATTTGTGTTTGTTTGTTTGTTTGTTCGAGACTATCAATCACCCTTTTACACTTTCTTTCAGCACTTACCAAGCTCTGACATGTTTCTGCTCCTGAGTTTGTTTCCTCATTTATTGCTTTTCTCACAGAGACAGAGCACAGAAGTCCAGCAGACAGCGACCTGGAGGTGCTCATGGCGGTGCCTGGAGGGGAGTGGGTGCTGGAGAGGTAACTGGACACTTTCTGCCCTGGTATGGAATTGGGGCTGAAGGTACAGGGGGTCCCCGCCAGCCAGAGATACATGGAGAGCTTCTCACCCCAGGGAGGGGCCAACAGCATCTTGTCTTTGTGAGACTGGGGCCAAGTGTGTCCCCAGGCCTCCCATCTTGGGCAGCCTCCACCACTACGTGGGCCCTGATACTCAGGCCTATGGGAAGGTGCACCCCCTTAGTACTCGTTGCTGCCCTCCCTTCAGACTCCTGGGGAGGGGATTTTCAGGACAGGGTAGAGGACCCACAGGCAGGTGTCTGTTGCTTCATCCCATGACAGTCATTGCCCACTCTGCTCTAAGGCCTGCACTGGGCCCCTGGAATAAGGCTCCATTCTTGCCTTCAGGCAGTCCACAGTTTACGGAAGGTGAGAGAATGCACTGAAGTTAGGTAGTGATAAAAGCTGGGGAAGCAACAAGAAGGGGCTCACACTCAGCCTGGAGCAGCATGGAAGACTTCTTGGAGGAGGTGACCCCTGAGATGAAATTAGAATTTAGAATGAAAACGAGATGAATAAAAGGCTAGGTCTCCCTGGCTCAGCACATAATAGTGGAGTATGTCGCTATGAGTGTCATGCCTGGGTTGCATCTCTCAGGAGCTGGTATAATCCCTGGGAGCCTGCACTGTGCTGGGAATGGCTTGGTCCTTGTGCGCCAGGTTTTAGCTCTCAGACAGCAGTGCTTTTGGCCTGTGTCACTGTACATCATCAGCAGCAGGTGGGGAATAGCCTTCTGCACCAGCATTTCTCACTTGAGGCCCCGCCTGAGCCCCTCTCTGTGGTACTTCTGCAAAGCCTTTTAGAAAATTCGTCTTTTCTTCATTGCTATGTCGTTTCTCAGTCAGTGTGTACTTTAATCCCCCAAAGCTAAAACTGACTTTCTTTCTCCCATCTGCACCAGCACTTCCTCTGGCCTTGATTTTTATGGTGCCAGGGACGGCAGGAGTTTCTTGCTGAAATATTGCTCACCATCCCCAGCCCCATCAACGTGCAGGCAGCCATATTTCGAGGAGCGCCAGAGGTGGGCAAGGGGCATGTGTGTGTGGAGGTCAGTATTCCCTTGTCTGATTTATATTTTACATTTCTGTAAAATCATGCTTAGAGTATTTCGGTAATCTCTGCTGAGATTAAGTATAATGCTGTACCTTTAATTGACATAAGTGGTTTCAATTCTCCTTAATATGACAAATCTCCAGTGTGAAATATTCTTAGTTAATGATCAACATAAAATAGAGTTCATTTTTAATGTGAGTATAAGATTCGAATTAATTTGGAGCTAGAGCAAGGTTATTAAATTTGGTGTGCATTCTGTGCACAGGCACACGTGCGGTCATACATGTGGCCGGCACACACAGCACACATGCCTGCTCTGGGTGAGGACGAGAGACGCGTGCTTCTTCCGATTTGAGCTTGAGAGTATATGTGTACCCTTGACTCTCCGTCTGTCTTGGAAGCTGCACTCCAGCACCTCACACATGAGGGAGTTGCCCTGCTGGGGTCCCCGTCTCTGTATCTCCTTGGTGTTTGGTGCCCCAGGTTGCCTGGCCAGACCCAGAAGCATTGTGGTCGTCCTACCAAAGCTGGACAGACTCAGCGCAAGTTGTACCAAGGTCATCTGCTCCTCCCAACTTGGTTTCTGACACAGCATTTACTGGCCTGAAAATTTGCATATTGCTTTACATTATCAAAACCATATGATGGCTAATGTCATCCATAGAGTTCAGTGAAAATTTCAAGTTAAAGAAGTTCCTTGCAAAGTCATGTCCAGGGGAAAGGCCTTGGGGGCAGACCCCAAGCAGTGCTAATCAGAGCCAAGAGGTTTGCATTCCCTTGCTCACTGGATCCCAGGCTCACACAGGCAGGCGTGTTTTCCTAAGGCACCAGGGTTGAAAAAGCATTTGCAGAAAGCCAGGGCCGTGGTCTTTGGCCCTCCGATTCAGGGCACAGTCAAAAACCACCACTGCCTTTACTGCTTTGAGATAACAGAGACCAATTTTCTTACAACTGTTAAAAGAGAAAGGGGGAAATAAAAGCTTCAGGATAAGTGCCAAGTGGAATTTGAATATTGTATAAACTATGCGTGGGATGGAGAGAGCAACTTGCAGGAAACATCTGTTCCTACTGGACCCTCCGTTCCTCTTGCAGCTGGAGCACAGGGCAGAGGCGCCTTACACTTTTCCTTTGTGATGTAACCATTTTGGAGACAGCCAGGCTTCAATATGCAGGTGGACCGTGCAGCCCTTAAATATTTCGTTTGTAGTCACCTCTTTAAACATGATGGGATTTGAATACCAATAACCATGAGGCCTTCCCACCCCCTCCAGTAGCTGAGGCAGGGGTGCTGGAAGGAGGCTGTACTCTGGCAAGTTCAATTTCTATTGGCTTAAGCGTCTGAGGAAAGAATCTTTAATCACATATACAATATTATTGGCAACATCATGCAATAAAAGGGCTGAATGCTTCGTTTTTCTAGATTTCCTTTTATATTTCAAAATCGCTTTTCTTTCAAATTAGTGTATCCTATACATTTTCTTAGAAGAAATTACTTATGGCTTCACGTTTTTTCTTTTGTTGGCTTACCATTCCTTTTCCTTTTGAAATTACCACCTCACGGGGACTGCAAACTCTCAACTGCTTTGCATTCAAAATGAACGGCTTGAGTATACTGTGTTGCAATTTTTAAGACTGGTATAATTTTAACTAGAAATGTATAGATGAATAAAAATAATGCTGCTGCACATTACTAATTGAGTATTTTTATTACTCGTTGATTTAAAAAAGAAGTGTGCCTGTTCTAACAAGGCAGCACAGTATGGCTGTTTGGAGGTTTCCACTGGGCTCCCTGGGAGGAAGTGAGCACTGGGTAACTGACTGCATCCTGACCAAGGAAGACGGGGGGTCATCTCCCTGCGAAAGCTTGTGGTTGAGGAGGAAACGTGTGCCCAAGAAAAGACAGATGAAGAGACACTGCCGTGTACTGGGAAAATAATCTCTTTTTGAAATTTGGTATCAAGAGGCAGCAAATACTTGCTACTATTGTGAGCATTTCAACCTATAGCTGAGTGATTATCTGGGTGATGCTATTGACTAAGGCTTTTTTTTCCCCCTTGAAATTTCTAGGTATATAGTTGACTCTGCAGCACCTGCTACATTTCAAGAAGAGTCCTTCTTTGTACTTTAAGGGGAGGCACATGTTGTGTAACTGTTGCCTTTGGGCAATCCTTACTCCCTTGGTTTGGCTTCAGGGGAGGCTGCGCTCTCTAAGCTGGCCCTTGAGCTCCCTGCAGGGGTGAAATGCTGTGACTTTGTTCCAGTCCCCTGAGCCTGCTGGCCACCCCTCTACACCTGGGCTGGATCTGGTGACTTGGACATGGCTTGAGGTCCAGAAGGCTCTTTTGATTGCTGAAGTTATGAAGCTCTGGACTCCCTGTTCGTTTAACAGGCTCCTTTCTGGGAATGAGAGCAGATCCCGCCCTCTTCTCTACCTTAGCTGGCTTTGTAGCCGGTGGGACCCAAAGAGGGGACAGTGGCTGTGGTCAAGCACATCTGTGCTCCTGGAACAGAGCCACAATTTCTGTACCAAGGGAGAGCAGAGCCTTTGCCCTGGACCCACCAGCTATGTGTGGTCTGAGCATGGCCCAGTGGGCCCTCCACCGTGATTGCTGTTTGCCCGCTCAGCTCTGCTCTGTCAATTGCTGTCATCTATTTCACTGAGCTCACTGCAGCAAACGTGGGTCCTCACAAAGACATCTCGCCAGGCTACACCAATTGATGCTGAGTTCCTGTGCTTAGCAACTTCAGGCTACCAACCTTGGGTCAGCTTTCCTGAGCCCCCAGATCTGTGGCCAGGTGCACTGGAGGAATTATGGGGTTAACAGAGGAACTTCCAACACGTGGAACTTCTGCAAAGGGGTGCCTTCCAAGAGTAGCAGAGTGGCTTCCCCCATTAGGAACGGTTTGTGGCCAGGAATCTCTAGGCTGTCACATCTCATCATGCAGCCCACTAATCAGCAGACAACTTGGGAGCATCCTGACTCAAGGAAGTCAGCATCTGTTCTAAATCCTGCCCTCAGAGCAGGAGCAGTGCCAAACGCTGCAAAGACTGCTTAGCTGGGTACAAAAGATGCCGTCAACAGGCCAAAAATGGAAAGGAGTCCTGGTTTGATTTGAATGAGCTATTTTTGTTTTATGGGATAGAAAAAAGTAATTGAATTACATCCAATAAAAGTAAGTTCCCACATTCTTTGAGGAAAAAAAAAAAATATAGACAAGTTGTGTCTGGTTAGAAATAGAGATATTCACTGCTTTGGTTTTAGCCTACATGGCAAAATTCATGACCTCCGATCTGGCTCAGGTAATAGCTGGTAAAATCTAGTTCTTGAGACTGCTCATGGTGGGTGCTGCATATTTCTCAGGAACTAGGCTCTGACCCACCTGTCAAACTTTGATCCTCCTTCTCTCAGTTTTCACTAACCAGGAGGACGCGTGCACGTAGGGTGACAGAGAGGCCCCTTTACATCTGGGGATGTGAGCGCTGCCCTGTGCCTCGGCGTTGTCTCCAGCAGGAGACGAGACCCCTCACCGTCACTGGCTGCGCTACCCCTAACTTTGCCTTAATCTGTGGTCAGCAAGCCTTTAATAATGCAACCAGTATTAGCTGAGAGCCTTGACTGGGCTAAGGCCATGTACGCATGTACGGGGGCTAGGAGATCACAGAGGAAAAGAGTAAGGACCTTCATGCTTCCTGGAACTTGCAAGCTACTTAATAAGATAAAATGTGTCTGGGAAGAAACCCTTTTTTTTTTTTTTTTTAAATATTTATTTATTTATTTATTTGGCAGCGTCTGGTCTTAGTTTCGGCACAAGGGATCTTTTGTGGCGGCGCATGGGCTTCTCTCTAGTTGTGGCATGCAGGCTCTAGAGCATGCACCAGCTTAATTGCCCCTCAGCATGTGGAATCTTAGTTCCTCAACCAGGGATCAAACCTGCATCCCCTGAATTGGAAGGTGGATTCTTTTTTTTGTTTGTTTTACATTTTTATTGGAGTATAATTGCTTTATGATGGTGTGTTAGTTTCTGCTGTATAACAAAGTGAATCAGCTATACATATACATATATCCCCATATCTCCTCCCTCTTTCGTCTCCCTCTCACCCTCTCCATCCCATTCCTCTAGGTGGTCATAAAGCACAGGGCTGATCTCCCTGTGCAATGCAGCTGGGAAGGTGGATTCTTAACCACTGGATTGCCAGGGAAGTCCCTGGGAGGAAAGTCTTTTAACAACACAAAGAAACAAAGGGATTTCAAAGCCTCAGAGCCAGAGACCTCTGGAAGGCTTCATCCAATGAATGAGAGGGAGAAAATGGGTTCCAAGGAAGAGGGTACCTGCCAGGAGGGTTTGCAGAAAGGGGGCTAGAAGGGCTGGTAGAGCGTGGCCAGGCGGGAAGGAGGAGGCCTGCCATTTGCAGCAACATGGATGGACCTAGAGATTATCATACTAAGTGAAGTAAGTCAGAAAGAGAAAGTCAAATACCTTATGATATCATTATATGTGGAATCTAAAATATGCCACAAATGAACCTATGAAACAGAAACAGACTCACAGACATAGAGAACAGACTTGTGGTTACCAAGGGGGAGGGGGGCGGGGGAGGGATGGAGTGGGAGTTGGGGGTTAGTATATGCAAACTATTACATATAGGATGGACAAACAACAAGGTCCTGCTATATAGCACAGGGAATTATATTCAGTATACTGGGATAATTCATAAGGGAAAAGAATATAAAAAGGAAAGTATATATGTGTATATTTGAGTCACTTTGCTGTATAGCAGAAATTAAATCAACTATACTTCAGTAAAAAGTAAAAATAAGTAAAACTTAAGAAAAAAGAAAATGTAACGTTCAAGTTTCACGGAAACTTTCATTCTTAACCAAAGAGCTTTCAACATCACTCAAAACAAAAGATCAACATATGTAACCAACAGTGCAGAATTTAACTGAATATTTGTCATGTCTATGTAACTACAGGTCTTTTGTGATCAAGTGTTTTGATATATTTGTCCCTGCCCTTCTTGGGTTATTTCTGCACATAATTAAAAATAAATTGCTAAAGCTAAAAATACGAAAAAACAAAGGTCATGTGCTCTTCACCCACAGGCTCCTGGGGAGGGTGGTAGTGAGAAGTACTCCAGTTGATGACAGAATTTCCAAATTTTCAGTGATAATCAAAGTAAGAGTCAGTACCAAGGGCTCTTCTTCCTGGGCCTCATCACATGGCCAGCTTCCTCACTCCATCAGCATAAATGAGGCTGTGCCTGTGGAGACAATTTCACATACCTTGATGATTTCCATCAGTAAAGAGGGACTGGAACGGATTTTTCTGGTTTCTTGATTTGAGCAGAAAGGTGAGGCCCGAACCGAGAGCCATAGGAGTGCCACTAAGCTTTGCGCCCTGCAGACCCACAGGGGGAGAAGAGTCCTCATAACCCTGTCCTGGGCGTTTGGCGCACCCAGCCTGTCCCTGGTCCTCCCTGGTTTGTGCTGAAGTGCCGCTTGCCCAGGTTTGAAAACATTGAGTCTGACAGCTCCGTGGTCTCTACGCTCCAAGTGAGACTTCGGGAATTTTCCAGAAGCTGCTGCAAGGGAATAGGCTAGGCGCCAACCCTCCCTAGACTTGGGGAAACTGCCCCGTTTTTCTATCTCTTTCTCTCCATCTATCTTGTTCAGAAGTCCACAGCTATTCCCGTTTCCCTCCCACACTGCCAGCATAAACTGGACGAGGGTCTTGGGTGTCCCGAAGTGGCGGGAAGAGAGCCTGTCTCTAAGCTGCTCCTGCTGTCTGCACTGCAGCTGTCCCACAGTAGGGACCACTGAGAACATAAAACACTTCGGACACACCGATTTCTGAATCGTCTCCCTGGATTTTGTCCTGTAGTTTCATGTTCTCTGTTTCCCCACGTTTTTCGTCAAGCCAACCCACCAGATAACTGACTGATGGGTTCAGTGATCAGCAAGCCATCTTCCAGGAGCCGGTCTGCATGGCCAGCCTCTCTTCCTGAGGCTTTTTTACCCTGAGGACTGAGACCAGGGTCTTCTGGAACACACTACTTCCCTTGCAGCCCCTCCTTTTTAAAAAATTAATTAATTAATATATTTTTATTTTTGGCTGCGTTGGGTCTTTGTTGCTGCGCGCGAGCTTTCTCTAGTTGCCGCGAGCGGGGGCTACTCTTTGTTGCAGAACACGGGCTCTAGGCGTGCGGGCTTCAGTAGTTGTGGCTCGAGACGCAGCCTCAGTACTTGTGGCGCACAGGCTTAGTTGCTTTGCGACATGTGGGATCTTCCCCGACGAGGGCTTGAACCCATATCCCCTGCACTGGCAGGCGGATTCTTAACCACTGTGCAACCAGGGAAGTCCCCTTGCAGCCCTTTTCAGTGCTGGCTCTGTGTTCTTTCATTCCCTACGAATCTCAGCTATGGGAGATGGGTGTGTGGACCTTGTTGATCACCATCACCACCTCCAGAAAATTACAACCCCATCCCTCTGTTTATAAAACCAAAACCTTATTCTATTGATGGCTCTGCCTTCCAGCAATACCACCCTGATCCCCTGCTTGTCACTGTCTCTACTTTCTCTGTCATTGTAGATTTCAGCTCTTGATTCACTGTCGTCCTTGTCACCTCGATCCTTCCCAGGATCCACGTGAATTTGGCATTCTGTAGGGATGCTCATTTCAGTACTTGGGGCTTTCAGTTCCTCAATACGCTAAACAACTGTGGCCATTCCTTCCACTCACTCTCCAGCCTCCAATTCCCCCCCACAGTCCTTACCTACAACTCCAACCACAGCCTCTTGACTTCCTCATCGATTTGCTTCACCCTTCCCAGCTTTATTGTGATCGGACCTTACGAGGGTCTCCAAACTACTGATTCCTTCCTCTCTTTCTATCACTCCCTCCCCCCTCCAATTCTCTCTCACTCTCCCCCAACTTCAATCTCAGAGTTTATCATTTCCTCATTTTCTTGAATTGCCTTTAGCTCCTTTGGCCCTTTGGCTCTTTATCTCATTTATCTGGAAAAACCCTTATACCAGAAGGACCCAAATGTTAGTGTTTCTCTCTCTTAAAAGAACAGTGAATCCTGCTCGGGAAAATCACAAAATGAGATGGAGTTTCAGCATAACACGTGCTGCATGACAAACAGCCTCAGCTGGGCCTCCCCTACTCCTTGATATCCTACTATATTTGACTAGTCAGCTTTAACTGCTACTGTATCACAAAATTTATTTTTGCTGAAGTGTCTAAGAGAGGCCTGTTGAATAAATGACAATAAATGCCAGGAACATGCCAGCATGGTCCTTTGCTATCTCTGGTGGAAGGGACGGTTGCCCAGTCTGTAACAAAATGGTCTCACTCCTTTCCAGGCCACCTCCATGGAGTCCTAGAGAAGGCATGTTTGTGTTTTCCTTTAAGTTCAAGCCAAGTGTTTCAAACTATTTCAAGTCCAGATGAAGGCAGAGATCCCGTTACTTCTGTCATTGATCTAAATCTTCCCTGAGCTCCCTGCATGGAGCAGACATTTCTCCTGCTCAGCGATCCCCCGTTCTCTCCTGCTGGGCTCATGGGGGAATTATACTTTTCTCCCCTCTTGAATTTAGGGGTGGCTGTGTGACTGTTCCTGACCAATGGGCTGTGGCCCCGGAGCACTGCATGTCTGGTAGGAGTCCACATCCAGCTGTCTTGTGCCATGACACTCGTGGAGACACACATTGAGATGGAGCCCCCATCAGCCAGGGTCCTCTGTGAGGGCAAAGTCCCTGCCAATGTGCATGGATATGTCCTAAGAGCAAGACATGTATTTTTGTGGTTGTGGTTGTCACTGAAGCATAACTCAGCCTAACTGGACTGAGCCAGAGGCTGCAGAGTAGACCCTCAAGGAGTGTCCTGGGTCTATCTTCTGTCAGTCCTGTGTCCCTTTCTGTTTCCTGAGACCCTCAGTGCTCCCCGCCCCCTACTCCTGCCCCATGGTCCTGCTTCCTCTGTATCTCTCCTCTAGCCTGAGCTGGTAGTCGTTCTTTCCTTGGTCTTCCATGTTGGTGGTCTTTGAAGAAGGATACTGTGGATAAGGTGCAAGAAGAAGGAGCAAAATTAGGACCTGACTCCAACTGTCAATCATAGGGGTGCCCAATCCAGGAGACTGAGCTGCAGTGTGACTCTCTGTCTCCCTTCACGGGGGTTGCAGGGGTGGGGGTGGGGGGGCTGATGACAGGAGGCAGGGCAAGAGTGGGGTGTGGCCCTAGGAATGAATGTCATCGTTGCTGGAACTGCTGTGCCCACACCTGCTCTCAGAGTTCCCACGAGTCCTTGAAAAGGGCTACCGGGTCTCCCTCAGTGCCTGCTCTTCTTTGCCCGTCCTCCAAAGAGAAGCTATTAGCCTAAGTAAATACTCACTCTCCCAAGGACTGACTTGATATCTGTACTCCCTGATTCAGTTCCTTTGCAAGGTAAATAACTATAAATATTAAAACATGTCAATAGCTTTATTAATAAATGACTTCTGGCTTCCTAAGAGATTGTGACTGTGGGCTTTTGGTGGACCTCTGGTACAAACTTTCACATATTTCATATGGCTTAAGCGTTGTTGGCTGAAGGATGCATGGGATCTGGCTAGCCCGTCAGAAATCATATTATTTGGATTCCCCAGAATGTTAAACACCCAGAGTGTTAAAGAATGCTTTTTTCTTGGTATAATTTTCTTTTTTATTTTTGTTTGGAGCTCATACAACATATATAGCCCAATATTAATACCAATTGAGGCTTAAATAAGAAATACAGTGACTCAGTAGTACCCATGCACATCTTACTCTTAGAATTTTAAACTTCCAACCTCTAACATCTCACCTACATAAAGCTTAATAAATTCTTCTTACAAGAACATTACAAAAATCCTGTGATAAAATACATTCATTTCTCATTTGCAGTTAGCTTGATATAATTGTCATATTATTTTCACAAAACCTTACCCTAGTCTCCTTTCCAGATTTGTCTTATCAATTTTTCTCCAAGAAAACTGTGCTAAAATTATAATTTTTAAAACCAAGTCAGTTACCTAGATATTGCATTCTGGAAAAGCCAGCTCAAGTTTGGTCTCTTTCTATCTATCTGGTTTTGAATCTCATTCCAGAATAAGGATTCCAAGGAACAATAGTTTCAAAATTCTACAGAATGTGATTCTGTATTTTTTCCCCTAGTGCCATTGCAGTCTTGGAACAAACACTGAGCACCTTGTGAATTTGACTTGGAAGATGGACAACTCCGGCCATGTGGGGCCGAGACTTGGAAACACCTTGTCTGATGCCAGTGGCAATACTGAGAGGAGCTCAGACAGCCACGCTTCTCTAGGCCAAAGGAAGCTCTTCATCCAGTGTTTTCACTGAAGACACTGAGGCTACATCTATGTTTTCCCTCTCCTCTCTCTTTGCCCAACAGGTTCTCCTAACCTCCTTCCAGGAAGGGAGACTGAGCAAGGCACTTACCATGGGTGGGCTCTTCTGAAGAGTATTCAGAGCCACAGCACTGCTCTATCTTGCCCATCTCTAGAAGGATAAGCAAGGTGCAGTGAGGAGCAGGGATCTGGGCTGGGGTGACTGACCCCACCTATGCTGGAAAAGGTCGCTCTGATGGCTGGGAGGACAATAAAGTGGACAGTAGCAAGAGAAGAAGCAGAGAAGTCAATGAGGAGGCTGTGGCAGCAGCACAGGTGAGAGATTGTGGTGGTTTGACTCGGAGTGATAGTGGAGATTTTGGAGAGAAGGAGAAGGATGATTCAAGGCTGACTTTGGAGATATAAAGGGTATATAGAATAGACTAGGTGTAGGGTATGAGGGGAGGGGAGGAGTCAAGTGTAGCTTGTACATTTTCAACTTGACCAACAGAATGAATGATAATGTCATTTACTGAGATGGGGAAACTGGGCAAGGATGGGTTTAGGGGGAAAATTAGTGTTCCAGTTGGTTAGGGAAGATTTGTGTAGCTGACAGTGATACTTTCGGTGGAGAATCCAATCCAAATAGGTGGTTATAGAAACACATCTGGAGCTCAGAAGAAAGACCTGATTTCTAGGTCTAGAGACACTTTCAAATAGATGAGTTTTAAGTCCTTGAACTGCCTGAAATCACCACTGGAGAAAGTGACAAGAGGGAGGAGGGCTATAGAGTAAGCCTAAATGTGCATAGTAGTTATTTATAATGATTTTTTAGTCTTTAATTACAGGAGACATGGTTCATTTTCAAAATATTTATCAATAGAGATAAAATGTATGCTCCTTTTGAGCGCCCTAAATCCCTGTCATTTCCTCCAATTTATTTCTCATACCCAGCATTGTGTATACCCATCTTTCAGATCTTTTAAAATGCATTGCATACATTTATATGTACACACAGAAATATATCATACTTAAATAGTATCATTCTCTACAGTGATGTCTTTTATTTTCCCTTAGTATATGTCTTAGAGATCTTCACAGGTCTATATATATACATATAGATTTAATTTGTTTTTTAAACAGCTCTTTGGTTCCATAGAATTAAAGTGCTATGGTTTACTTAACACTTCCCTTATCAATGGACATTTAGGTTGTTTTTAATTGTGTTCTATTGCCTGCCAGCATCTAGAGGTCATGTAGAGGTCATGAGAATATGATGGGCCACCAAAGTATCCCGAGATAGAGTATCCTGGAGAGGAGGGCAAAGAGGAATATGCAGAATTCTGGAGGCCAAGGGATGAGGGTACTGAGGAAAGTGAAAGGGGCCAAATATTTGAACACTGCTGAGAGGTTCAAGTTTAAGACCTAGAAATATCCATTGGATGTGGAAACATGGAACTCATTGGTGACTTGCCAAAGCTGTCTCAATGGAACAGTAAGCATGAAAAGCAAGGAAGTATGGGTCGAAGAGTGACTAGGAGAGGAGGAAGTGTTCAGCAAGTGTAGCCATCTTTTTGTCTTTCTAGAAAGGTTGCTGTGAAATTGAGCAGGAAAGTAGGAGCAACGATTGCGGGAGGAAGTGGGGTCAGGGGAGAAGACATTTCCTTTCTTTCTCCTCCTTCCCTTTATTTCATTCTTTCTTCTTTCATTCTTTCTTCCAGTTGGGAGATACCACTTTATGTGTGGCATTAGTCAAACCACAACTTCTCAGTGTCTCTTTCTGGGTTTCCAGTTGGAATAATGATAATGTCTGCACAATGGCGCATAGCAGGCACTCTATGGATAAAGCCTGAATGAATCAAGGAATGAAGTGTATCTTCCTGGCAGAGTTATTTCCTAATGGGAAAATGTGTGACAAGCCCTTGCAAGAGTGTGGGAATCCTCAGTACTCAGTGCAGTGACCACCACGGGAGAGAAACATTTCAGCGACTGTCCTTGCCCCAAGTACCACCTTCCTTTGACTCACAATCTAAAGACACCGAGACATTGGACCTGAGGGCTGGGAGAAGCACCTGGCTTTCTCTGGTGGCCTTTAGCCTGATGCTGTGACATTTATTCGGAGTTGACACCAGCTGAGAGATGGCCGTTCCTGCGGCCTCTGTCCCACTGTGTGATCGCCACCGCTGCCCTCTGTTGCTTAAGTGTTTCTCTTCAACATCTGTGCTGGGTTTGTAGAATCGGTGTCAGGATTTATTTCAAAAATGCATTTACTTGTTAGGAAAGAAAAAGGAGGTGGCTATTTTGAACTTGTTGAGATGCACTTTGTGTGTCTGGAGTATGAGTGAAACTTTCCGTTATAAAAAGTGACCAAACAGAGGCTTCTGGCAAGGGGACCAGTGGCAGGGAAGCTGAGCCCACCTTCCAGAGAGATAATGGTCACTACCTGCCACTTGCTGGGGCTGACCACCACGTTCCAACCCTGGCTGCTCAGAACATAAATCGTCTTTAATCACCCAGGACCTGCCGGCTACCCACTGCCACCTTTGGGCCAATTCTTCAATCACTGCTCATTCCATGGTTCTTTTTTTTTGAGGCTTGATAATGCTTCTGAAAGGAACTGGGGACACTTTTGCCATTCATCACAAAACAATGCAACATTCTGTACATTTATTACAGTATACATTATGACTGCACTATTAACTTAAAAAAACTTTCATTTCTCTGAAGTTTTTCTTTATCTTTACCAAACAGATACCCAATATGACTGAGAATTTAATACCCTAAACTTTAAGACCAGTTTGTAAACACAGTCCCTGGTGTCTGCTATTGATCTTTTGCTATTTTAATGCATTTTTACTGACCAATGTGTCCTGCGGTAAAGAATATTGCCTAAATTACTTATCTGATTGGTTCTTTTGATTAATGATGGGCCTGTGCTTCATTACACATGACAACATGATCAGAATAATCACTATTGCTCTACAAGGCAGGCTTGGCATTTTTTATTCCTTCATTTTTAAAGTTCATTTATAAAATTATTTAATGTATACGTCCTAAGCTGTAATTTATTTACATGACACTTTTTTCGATGGGAACTGTTGTACTGTGTCACAAATGGCTAAGAAAACAAGGTAAACTAGATGTACAGATCAATGTCTCTTGGCTCAAGGGGGAAAAAAACATAATCAAGATTCAGGAGCTGACCTTGTACCAAAGTCCAACTTGTCACAGAACAAACACTGAGATACCCAACAAATCACCAGGCACAGTAGGACATGTTCTCATGCAATCTTTTCTCTCTGTCTGTCACCTTCCATCTGCTGGGACTTTGAGCCCTTAGAGCTCTCAACTTCCTTCCTTCTGCCCACGGAATAGTCTTGGCCCTGTCGGCCCCATTGGCCAGCCTGCATGGATCAAGTGACCTTCTCATCCTGACGCCAATTCAGCAAGAAGGTCTAGCAGGGATTCAGGATATTCAAAATGAGAATTTGGACCAGATCTGAATTTAAAAATTGTGTGTTTAAGCCATGCTATTATAATAATTCCAGAGGAATATAAAGATCCCAATTGAGTCTACTACGCTATTGGTGATACCACTCCTCAGGGTTCCTGCTTTAATTATGGTTTGGCTTGATACGAATTAGCTGGGTAATCAGCTGTAAGTTCCAGTAAATCTGGCATATTTGGGGCTGCTCAAAAATATGGCTCTGTCCATAATTTTTCTCTCTCCCATATCCTGCTGGTCCTCTAAAAAAGACCAGGAAGTAAACTTCTGCTTTGCCTTTTTTCAGTTATGTTGTTTTGTGAATTTCTGGAGTTCAGGTAAATCTTTTTTCCTGGGAGTTGTGCTGGAGTCAGCTGTGAACCTCAAACTCAGACCCCTCTGTCTTCTTTCCTACACGTCTCAGAGGAACTGGACAAGCCTTCTAGCCACTCCTCCCTCAGAAAAATATTCCTTGGTCGGAATGAGACAAGCCTAGGTTCATGCTAGATTACATTTTTATTCCAAATAAAACACAGTTCCTTCCTCTCCTTGCCTTGCCTGCTCTCACCTCCCTCAAATTATCTGATCTGTAAGGAGCCTGGTCACCCCCCAGATTCCCTCCTGCTCCTAGAGCTCACTCCAGCATTGGTCTGATGGAGTGCACAGGGGCACCTGTGCTACATGGGTTCAAGGAGAGAAATAAAGCACAGAATGAACTCCTAATCCGGTACCTAATGGGTGAATGGTGTCAGAGTCTGAATAAAATAGAGTTTTTCCTTTCATCCTTCAGAATCCTCTGCCATCCTGTGTACATGATTTTGACAGATACTTCAGCATTCGCCAGTGGACAAGTCAACCACTTTTTAACTTGGGCACAAAGTGGGTAGGAAGGTCGGGTGGGTGGCAGGGTCATAGGAGGTTGTGTGATGGAGAGTCTTCCAGGGTGGAGAGCACATTCCTTCCCACGGAGCCCCCTCCCTCTCAGGGCCTGGGGCATGTGGACTCAACTTCCCATCACACACACGAGAAGTCCCTTTCTTCTTAGGTGGGTTTCAGCTCTCTGCTTCCTATGATCCTTGGTAACTCCTGGCACACTCGGGCATGTCACCGCGTTACAAAAAATTACAGACCCAAAGCACCCCGCAACACACAAAAAGTTAAAAAGTTCAGCATCCTGAACTCTACTTGAATGTTGAAATAAGTAGAAGAACAAGACATAGGTTCCCAAGCTAAAGCACTTAAAGTGAAGTGCGTTTATATGGTCCTTTTTTTCCCCTGGACTTAATTAATGTTGTAAATAATGCCTCCTATCTTCTGCATAATGATTTGCTCTGTTATGCTATTAAAAAGTTCCGTTACGTCAGTTCACAGAGACAGTCATTTGCACAGCCTAGACATTAAATAGAACTTTGGTTAAAAGCCTACCCCAGGAAATGAGGGTGTGCACGCTCGCAAACATGCGTGCATGTGCACGCCTGTTGCCTTGTGAGACTTTCTGGGGTATCAGATAAGCAAGCGAGTGAGATTATGTTGCATATGCAAGTTATATGTTAATATGATTAAATGACTACTGGATCGCCCAACATAATCAACTGAAATATTCACCAACTTTGTGTTGAAATTGGAAGAAATTATTACCTTGAGGCTGCCAAACACATTTTGTAGCTTTGCATTTGCAATAATGCATGTCTCATTTAGCATTTAAAAACATATTTTTGACTTTAATAAAGCAAGATGAGTCTATTAAAGAGATACTCACTCACTAGAATGGAAGGAAGATCCAACAAGCAGGGATGAACCACCCAAAGGAGAGGCAGCTGGGCAGAGAGGTGCCCGCTGTCCCCTCCCTTCCCCCGACCTCTCTCCCTTCCTTCCTTCCTCCTAGCCACACTGCGCACCATTGGTGGGGACTTGAGGCTGAATTTTCCAAGGAAAAGCATCCTATTCCAGACCACTCACATTAATTTATCATTGAATTATTTGCCTTCACTCTCAAAATCCTACAAAATGATTTAGTCTCTTGATGTGATTTACTTTGTAGCTTGAAATTCCATGCCACACCATCCAGATCACAGAGACGTAAATGTGTCTTCTCTCCCACTGAACAAGCACAGCTAAAACAAATAAAATCAAAGATGCATATTCCTTCGCTGGGGCTCTGCAAAATGTAAGTGATGGGAGGACGGCAGCCGTCATTCTGCTCCGGTCTGTTATTGACAACAGCAGAAGTAAAAATTAGAAAACAAATCCCCTTTTAAATGAAACGGAGTCAGAGGCCCACCTTACTCAGAGGAAATACTAATTGGAACTACCTTGCTAATGCTAGCGAGTCACAGGAAGGAAACATTAAGTTATTATTTTTAATAATGTTTACAAGTATATCCAGCCATTTCCAGCTGGTGAAAGATGTCAGCCTTGGCCAAACGTGGCAGATCTACTTTTCACCAAAGATGCTCCTCGTCTTCCCCCTGATAGCAATCATTAATTTTATTTTTTAACTCGGTCTTCAAATGAAGACAGATGAGCTGGAGAGTTTTAAATGCAGGCTGCTTATGTTCAGAAAAATGGCTGTGAGATAGCAGATCACGGCATCTGAGCCGAGGCCAGTTACTGTTTGGGAAGAAAATAAAAACAAACATAAGGTGAACAGCAAAGCCAGCCTCAGAAGAGCTCCCATTGAGAGGGGCAGGTGTGTGGGAGAAGCTTGTGAGCTGCTCTTTGGGCCCAGGTCATTCCCTAATTGCTTTGGAGGCTTAGAGGTATAATTATTGTTAATTGCTCTTGATAATTCTAACATCACATTTTAATATTTATTTCTTATTAACAACCTTCTTATGTGTCAGAGATCAAAATGCCTCTTAGATATCACATCACTGATATCTTTTAAAAAAACATTTTTCTCACTGATGGAATTTCATCTAAGCTGTATTTTTAGTCAAATATCAATTAGTCTTATTTGATGCTATCATTTTAATTTTAAGTCAAAGATGTTGATTTGACCTCACTACAGGCTGCTCCAGGAAGATTTGAAGACACTTTTGTCTTAGCGGTTGTGAGGGGAACTTCTTACTTGCATGCAGTAAATCATTTGACTCTTAGAGATAATCTGATTAAGACGCTCGTGGTTCCATTTTGTGACTGGCTTGGGGTAAGAAGAACAAAGAAGGGACAAAAGAAGACAAGGTAATTATGACAGAAGCACTTCCAGAATGGTGGAGTGTGGATCTCTGAAAATCTGCTCTTCCATAAGGGCAATGAGAACACTGGCAAAAATTGTCAAAATCCCTTTTTTTCAGAACTCTGGAAATTAACCAAAGACTTCCGAAAATCTGAGTAGCATCTATTCAAGAAAAACAGCTGGGTCTTGGTAAGAATGACAAGCATGAAGACCTTTTAACTGGCCCTATTTCCACCCCCTCTCCCGAGCTCTGTGGTGGTCTCAGAGCCACAGTAAATGTGAAAGCCAACAGAGTAGCAGCCACTAGAGGGGGCAGGGTGGATGTGGAGCTGCACCAAAAGCCCCCACCTGACAACTGTCAGTGTTTTACCTGTTTGGCAGATTCCCAGAAAGGTCCCACTGCCTTTATCTGACTCAGAACTCCTTTAGTGGGAAGAGCCCTATCTCCAGGGCTGTTTGTTGAAAACAATCAGCAGGAATTATGCAACATTACAGTGGTCTGAGGCAGTGATACCAGTCAGGGCAAACAAGAAGCCGACCAAAAAACTTACAAGCAATATCTGGGAATGAGATAACCATAGGAGTCTTTGAAAAGTTCTAGCTTATTCCTGGGGCTCTAGAAGACCATGTGCATGCAGAGGGATGTGCATGTTTCCAGAGCTGTGGCATGGCCAGGAAAGACTTGAGAAAACCCCAGTCACTCACCTTGGCTATCCCTGAGGCTCTGCACAAGCAGGAAGTGAAGACTAAGGCAGAGTTGTAAGCTGCTGGAGCATTGAAGGAGTGCCTCAACACACACACACACACACACACACACACAGAGTGCCTTGGCAAAGGGAGGGAGACATATTGGTTCAAGGCATTTAAGGAAATCTCTGTTCACACTAGCTGACCACAAAGCTAGCCAAGCAGAGACTTCAGTGGCTGCACATAATAAAGAATACAAACTTTACAGGACTAATTCAGGAAAGTCACTAAACAAACAAAAATAATTACCATAAACAAACCTTGGAAGGGGGAAAATCTGATATTCAGAGTTGCCACATTATAATATTTTAAATGTCCATTTTTCAACAAGAACAAAAGAGACATGCAAAGAAACAGAAAATTATGCCTCATAAAAATTAGAGCATAAATAAATAAAATAAGTAAATTTAAAAAAGAATAGAGAAAATAAATGATACCAAAACTTGGCTCTTTGAAAAAAACAAAATTGACAAACTCACCAAGACAAAACTAAATTCACCTAGAAAAGAATACCAAAACAACAGAGAAGACTCAAATGACTAGAATCAGGAATGAAAGAAGGGCTATCACTACTGACTTTACAGTAATAAAAAGGATTACAAAGGTATACTTTGATCAACTGCATGCCAACAAATTAGATAGCTTAAATGACATGGAAACATTACTAGAAAGATGTAAAGATATATGAAAGCTGACTCAAGAAGAAATAGAAAATCTGAATAGACCTATAATAAGTAAAAAGTATTGAATTGGCAATTAGAAAACATCCCACAATGTAAAGCCTAGGCCCAGATGGCTTAACTGGTTGATTCTACCAAATGTTCAAAGACTGATTAATACTAACCCTTATGAATATAGACATAAAAATTCCTCAAAAAATACTAGCAAGCCAAATCCAGCAATATATGTGCATTATATATATATATATATATATATATATATATATATATATATATGGATTATACATGATGACTAAGTGGAATTTATTCCTAGAATGAAAGATTGGTTTAACATCTGAAAGTTAACCAGTGTAATACATCATATTAATGGAATAAAGGGCAAAACCACAGGATTATGTCAACAGACTCAGGAAATTTAAAAAAAAAAGCATTTGAAAAAATCCAACACCCATTAACGAGAACAAACTAGAGATATAATAGAACTGTCAACCTGATAGAGTATCTATACACCCAAGGTAATGTTATAGTGGTGAAAGACTAAATGCTTTCCTCTTCAGATCAGGAACAAGACAAGAATGTCTACTTTTGTAATTTCTACTCAACATTTTACTGGAGATTCGAGCAGGTTAGGTAAGAAAATAAATAAAAGACAGCCAGATTGAAAAGAAGAAGTAAATTGATCTCAAGTTATAGATGATAAGATCTTGTATTTAGGAAATCTCAAGGAATCCACTAAAAATCTATTAGAACTAATAGACACATTCAGTGAGGTTGTAGGTTACAAGATCAACTATATTTCTATACATTAGCAATGAAAAACCAAACAATAAAACTAAAACAGCAATTTCATCTATAATAAAAACAAAAAGGATGAAACACTTAGAAATCAATTTAACAAGTTATTGAGAGACTTATATACTTAAAACTATAAAACATTGTTGAAAGAAATTAAAGTATATCTAAGTAAATGTAATGAATAGGAAAACAGTTGGATTAGGCAACATTTCTCAAATTGATCTACAGACTTAATACAGCCCTTATCAAAATCCCAGCTGCCTTCTGGCATAAATTGGCAAGCTAATCCTAAAATTCATATGTAAATGCAAGGAACCCAGAATAGCCAAAACATTCTTGAAAAAAAATGAAGTTGAAGGCATAATATTTCTCAATTTCACAACTTACAACAAAACTATAGTAATCAATAAAGCATGATACTGACATAGGATAGATATATAGATAAATGTAATAGAATGGAAAGTCAAGAAATAAACCCTTATGAGGGAGATCAAGATGGCAAAGTAAGAGAATGTGGAGCTCACATCCCCTTACAAAGACATCAAAAATGCATCTACATGTGGTACAAGACTTATGGAAAACTAAATAGAAACTGGCAGAAGGACTCCTATACAACAAATGCTGTAAGAAAGATACACACGTAACTGGGTAGGATGAGAAGAAAAGCATTGGGTTGGGACCTGTGCCCCTGGGAGGCTACTAAGAGGAAAAGGGAGATTGCATGAATGGATATCCACCCTGTGAGTGAGCAGGTTGAGCCATAGACTAGGAATCCCAGTCCTGGGGTCCTATGAGTAGGAGACAAGCCCCCTTGGCTATTAGAAGAACTGTTGGGACAGATATAAAGGCTGGAGAAGCCTAGGCTTCTCTCCTGAGAAGTGTGTGGATGCCAGCTTGCCCCCAGGCAGAGTGGAGAGGTCTGCTCTGGTGCCTGCTGCCTCACCATGCTCCCCAGTCCAAGCTGAGTGAACACCCTGGCCTGCTCACTACACACCACAACTTGACACTGGATCTAGGGCAGCCAGGACCTGTGAAAACTCTCTACCTAGAGATGCAGAGGTGACCTGGGAACCTGAGGCCATAGCGCAGGTGGGGTGGTGGTAGCCATTGCTGGTGATTACTCAAGCAGTGCCCCAGAAGCAGGCCAGACTTCTGATGGCAGCATAAACACCTGAATTCCCATCACCACCTTGCCATGTGCTCACTCCACACCACAGCCTAGAACTAGATCTGGGGTGGACACAGCAGGGGAAAAGATGTGACCATGGGCTACAGATGCCTATAGAGGCAGAGCATCAGACCTCTGTAGGTGCACAAACCCCACTTGCTTCAGCACATCCCTCCTTTGGGGCAAAGACCCCAGCACAGGAAGAAGGAAAAACAACACTTAAAGGGAACAGAGCCAGCTAGAGCTTGACACTCAGTGCTTCAGCTCCAGCAACTTGGGAGCCACCTCCACCCCTGACAGGGCAGTGACAGCCACTGAATAGAGAGGAAGTCATGTCTCACATCCTGCACAGGCTCTAGCTTCTCCATCACCAGCCAGACCCGCCTACCAAGGTGATAGCTGTCAGCACACCCTGAGCAAAGATATGACTGGTGTCCACATGAAATCCAGCTCTCCCACCAAAAGCACTGGGCATACACAGTCTTCATAGGGATACTCCCACATAAGAACACCCCTTCAAGACCACAATAGGTAACTGTTTCACCTAAATTCACAGAGACAGAGAAAGTTAAATAAAATGAAAAGGCAGAAAACTACTCTCAATTGAAAGAGCAAGATAAAAACCCTGAAAAAATAAAGAAACAGAAATAAACAATCTACCAGACAAAGAATCCAAAGCATTGGTAATAAAAATGCTAACCGAATTAGAGAAGAGAAGTGATTAAAACATAGATCATTTTAATAAAGAACTATAAAATATAAAGAAAACATTCAAAAGTAGATAATTCAATATCTGAGATAAAAAACCTCTAGAAGCAATGAATAGCAGACTAAATGACACAGAAGAATGCATAAGTGATCTGGAAGACAGAACAATGGAAATCGCCCAATCAGAACAGCAGACAGAAATTTAAAAAAAAAATAGAGTGCAATATATGAGATCTCTAGGTTACCATCAAGTGTGCCAACATTCACATTATAGGGGTTCCAGAAGGAGAAGAGAGAGAGAAGCGTATCAAAAATATAGTTGAAGAAATTATGGATGAAAACTTCCCAAACCTAAAGATGGTAACAGATATCCAAATACAGGAAGCACAGGGGATCCCAAACAGACACACACCAAGACATATCATAATTAAAATGGCCAAAGTTAAAGACAGAGAATTCTAAAGGCAGCAAAAGGAAAGCGAAGAGACATATATAAGGGAATCTCCATAACGCTATCAGCTGATTGTTCTGCAGAAACTTTGCAGGCCAGAAGGGAAAGACATAATATATTTAAAGTGCTGAAAGGGAAAAACTTGCAACCTAGGATACTCCAATTAGCAAGATTATAATTTAGAATAGAAGGAGTGATAAAGAATTTCTCAGACAAGCAAAAACTAAAAGAATTCAGCAATAGTAAACCTACCCTAAAATAATTGTTAAAGGGTCTTCTCTAAATGGGACAGAAGTAAGAATATATAGGAAAGGGAAAATCCCAATTGGAAACACAAATATGTAGTAAATATTCAAGATCATTTAAATAAACCAGTAGGTAGATTAAAAGAAACAAAAATTTGTAAAAGTAACTATAACTTCAATAAACAGGGATAAGCATAAAGATATGAAATATGACGTAAAGATCGCAAAATGTGGGGGAGAAGAATAAAAAAAAGTAGATATTTTAGAATGTGTTTGAGCTTAAATGACTATCAGTTTAAATCAAGTAAATATAATTATAGGTCAACATACGTGAACCCCACAGTAATCACAAATCAAAAATATACAACAGATACACAAAAATGCAAAAGAAAGGAAACCAAGCATACTACAAAAGAAAAATCATCAAACAATAGGAGAAAAAAAAAAAGAAGAAATGAACAGAGAAGAAGTACAAAAACAACTGGAAAACAAGTTATAAAATGGCAATAAGTACATACCTATCAATAATTGCTTTAATGTCAATGGATTAAATGCTCTGATCAAAAGACATAGGGTGACTGATTGGATAAAAGAAAAATACCCTTCAATATGCTGCCAACAAGAGAGTCACTTCAGGACTAAAGACATGCACAGACTAAAGGTGAGAGGATGGAAAAAGTTTTCATGCAAACGGAAATGACAAGAAAGTGAGGGTACCAACACTCATATCAGACAAAATAGACTTCAAAGGAAAAGCTATAACAACAGACATAGAAGGGTATTATATAATGATAAAGGGATCAGTAGAAGAAGAGGATAATAGACTTGTTAACTATAGGTACCCAATACAAGAGAAACTAAATATATAAAGTAATTACTAACAGACATAAAGGGAGAAATTGGTAATAATACAATAATAGCAGGGAATTTTACACCCCACTGACATCAATGGACAGATCATCCAGACAGAAAATCAATAAGGCAACAGTGGTCTTAAATGATACAACAGACCAGTTGGACTTAATTGGTATCTACAGGATCTTACCTCCAAAAACAGCAGAATACACATTATATTCAAGTGCACATGGAATGTTCTCCAGGATAGATCACATACTAGGTCATAAAACAAGCATTAACAAATTTAAAAGGATAGAAGTTATATCAAGCATTTTTTCTGACCACAACAGTATGAAACTAGTAAACAACTACAGAAAGAAAATGGGAAAAGAATAAACACATGGAGGCTAAACAACATGCTACTAAAAAACGAGTGGGTCAATGATGAAATTGAAGTGGAAATCAGAAAATACATGAAGACAAATGAAAATGGAGACACAACTTTCCAAAATCTATGGGATGCAGCAAAACCAGTTCTGAGAGGCAAGGTCATAGCAATACAGGTCTTCCTCAAGAAAAAAACAAACAAAAATCTCAAACAAACAACCCAATCTACCACCTAAAAGAGGTAGAAAAAGAACAAATAAAATTCAAAGTCAGAAGAGGGAAGGAAATAGTAAAGATCAGAGAGGAAATAAACAAAACAGATTTAAAAAGCAATGGGAAAGATCAGTGAAATTAAAAGCTGGTTTTTGAAAAGATATAAAATTGATAAACTTTGACCCAGGATCACCAAAAAGAAAAGACAGAAGACCCAAATAAACAAAATAAGAATTGAAAGATGAGAAATAACTGATACCACAGAGATACAAAAAAATCATAAGAGAATACTATGAACAGTTATATGTCACTAAATTGAATAACCTAGAATAAATGGACACATTTATAGAAATATACAGCCTGCCAAGACTGAATCAAAAAGAAACAGACAATTTGAACAGGACAATCACTAGAAGTGCAATTGAATAGGTAGTAAAAATCTCCCAGCAAAAAAAGTCCAGGACTGGATGGCTTCAGAGAGGAATTCTACCAAATATATCAAGAAGAACTAATATCTATCCTTCTCAAACCATTCCAAAAAACTTAAGAGGATGGAATAATCCCGAATTCATTCTACAAAGCCTCATTACCCTGATACTAAAACCAGACAAAGACACTATGGAAAAAGAAAATTACAGATATTATCTTTGATGAATATAGATGCAAATATTTTCAACAAAATATTAGCAAACCAAATTCAACAATATGTAAAAAGGATCATACACAATGATCAAGTTGGATTTATTCCAGGGTCACAAGGATGGCTCAACAATCGCAATTCACAGGATAAAAATCACATGATCATCTCAATAGATGCAGGAAAATTATTTGACAAAATGCAACATCCATTCTTTATAAAAACTCTCATCAAAGTAAGTATAGAGGGAAAATATCTCAACATAATAAAGGCCATTTACAACAATCCTACAGCCAACATAATACTGAAAGGTGAAAAGCTGAAAACCTCCCTGCTAAATTCAGGAATAAGACAAGGATGCTCACTCTCACCACTTCTATTTAGCATAGAAATGGCAGTCCTAGCCATAGCAATCAGACAAGAAAAAGGAATAAAAGGTATCCAAATTAGAAGGGAAGAGGTAAAACTGTTTGCAGATGACATGATACTTTATATAGAGAAACGTAAAGTCTAATAATAAATTAGAACTAATAAATTAGTTTAATAGAACTAATAAATTAATTCAACAAGATTAATATACAGATATCTGTTGTACTTCTATATATAATACTGAAATAACATAAAGAGAAAGTAAAAAAAAAATCCCATTTAAAATTGTATCAAAAAGAATAAAATACCTAGGAATAAACTTAACCAAGGAGGTGAAAGACCTACACTCTGAAAACTATAAAACATTGATGAAGGAAATTGAATATGATGCAAAGAAATGGGAAGATATTCTGTGCTCTGGGGTTGGAAGAATTAATATTGTTAAAATGGCCATACTACCTATAGCAATCTACAGATTTAATGTTATCCCTATCAAAGTACCCACGACATTTTTCACAGAACTAGAACAAATAATCCTAAAATTCATATGAAACCACCAAAGACCCGAAAATGCCAAAGCAATCTTGAGAAAAAAAGAACAAAGCTGGAGGTATAACCCACCCAGACTTCAGACTATACTATAAAGTGACAGTAATCAAAACAGCATAGTATTGGCACAAAGACAGACACATAGATCAGAACAGAGGGTCCAAAAATAAACCCACCAACCAATGGTCAATCTACAACAAAGGAGGCAAGAATATACAATGGAGAAAAGACAGTCTCTTCAACAAGTGGTGCAGGGAAAACTGGACAGCTGCATGTAAAACAATAAGATTAGAACCTTCCCTCACACTATATGCAAAAATAAACTCAAAATGATTTAAAGTCCTAAATGGAAGAACAGAAACCATAAAACTCCTAGAAGAGAACATAGGCAGAACACTATTTGACACAAATCGTAGCAATATATTTTTTTGGATAAGTCTCCCAAGGCAAAAGAACTAAAAGCAAAAATAAACAGTGGGACCTAATGAAACTTAAAAGCTTTTACACAGCAAAGAAAACCATCAACAAAATGAAAAGACAATCTACTAACTGAATGGGAGAAAACATTTACAAAAGATGTGACCAACAAGGGATATATATCCAAAGTATACAAACAGGTCATACAACTCAATATTAAAAAACAAACAACCCAATCAAAAAATGGGCAGAAGACCTGAATAGGCATTTTTCCAAAGAAGAGATACAGATGGCTAACAGGCACATGAAAACATGCTCAACATCAGTAATTATTAGAGAAATGCAAATCGAAACAAAGAGATATCACCTCATACCTGTCAGAATGGCTATCATCAAAAAGTCTACAAATAACAAACGTTGGTGAGGATGTTGAGAGAAGGGAAATCTCCTACACTGTTGGTGGGAATGTAAATTGGTGCAGCCACTGTGGAAAACACTATGGAGGTTCCTTAAAAAACTAAAAATAGATCTACCATATGATCCAGTAATCCCACTCCTGGGTATATATCCAGAAAAAATGTAAACACTAATTTGAAAAGATACATGCACCCCTACATTCAGCACTATTTAAAATAGCCAAGACATGGAAGCAACTCAAGTGCCCATCAAAAGAAGTGGTATATATAAGTACAATGAAATATTACTCAGCCATAAAAAAAGAACAAAATACTGCCATTTGCATCAACATGATTGATTGGACCTAGAGAATATTATACTTGGTGAAACAAGTTAGATAGAGAAAGACAAATACTGTATGATGTATGTGGAATCTACAAAACAATACAAATAAAGTGTGTAAAACAGAGGCAGGCTCACAGATATAGAAAACAAAATCATGGTTACCCCATTGGAGAGGGAAGTAGAGAGGGACAAATTAGGGGTATCTGGGATTAACAGACACAAACTGTTATAAATAAAATAGATGAGCAACAAGGATATACTCTATAGCACAGGGAATTACAGCCATTATCTTGTAATAAGTTATAATGGAGTATAATCTGCAAAAATACTGAATCATTATACTGTACACCTGAAACTAACATAATATTGTAAATTAACCATACTTCAATAGAAAAAGAAACTCTTATATTTATGATTCATCATCAACTGATTTTTCACAAAGATGCCAACACAATACACCATACAGAAAATTTAATTCAAAATGGATCGTAGTCATAAATGTAAGAGCTAAAATTATAAAACTATCAGAAGAAAACAGGAATAAATTTTTATGACCTTGAGTTAGGCAATGGATTCTTAGGTATTCTTCTACCAAAAGCAGAAGCAACCAAATAAAAAAGTATTGATAGATAAATTAAACTTCATCCAAGTTTAAAACTTCAAAGGATTCCATCAAGAAAGAATCCACAGAATGGGATAAAGTATTTGCAAATCACATACCTTGTAAGGATCTTATATACATAATATATAAGTACTCTTAAAATTTTATAATGAAAAGATAACACAATTAAAATGGAGAAAATATTAAAATAGACATTTCTCCAAAAAGATATGCAAATGTCCAGTAGCTCATGAAAAACTGCTCAGCATCATTAGTCATTAGGGAAATGCAAATCAAAACCACAATGTGGTACCACTTTCCACCCTTTAGGATGGCTAAAAGTAATGAGACAGACAATCTGAGTATTTGCAAGACTGTAGGGAAATAGAAATCTCCTATATTACTGATGGATTGCAAAATGGTGCATGCGGGCACTTTGGAAAACAGTTTGGCAGGTCATCAAAAATATAAACTGAGAGTTACCATGTGACTCAGCAATTCTACCCGTTGGTATATACTGAAGAGAAATAAAAACAGATGTCCACACAAAAACTTGTCCACAAATATTAATAGCAGCATTATTCGTAATAGACAAAATGTGGAAACAACCCAATTATCAACAACCCAATTATCAATTAATGAATGGATAAATAAAATGTGGTATATCCATACAATGAAATGGCAAGAAAAGGAATGAAGTACTGATACATATTGCAAATGCGGAACCTTGAAACATTATGCTAAGTGAAAGAAACTAGTCGCATATTGTATAATTCCATTCATATGTAATGATCCCATTTATACGTGATATCCAGAACAGGCAAATCCATGGAGACAGAAAGTAGATTAATGATTGTCAGGGGCTGGGGCTAGAGGAGGGGAGAGTGACTGCTAATGGGTGCAGGGGTTCTTTTTGGGTTGATGAAAAGGTTCTAACATGAGATATTGGTGGTAGTTGCATACCTCTGTGAATATACTAAAATCCACTTAATTGTACAATTGTACAATCCACTTAATTGTTTAAAAAGGTGAATTTTATGATATGTGAATTATACTTCAATAAAGATTTATTTAATACGTATGATGACGACGAAGAAAAAGTCCCCTAATCAATTTGCTTTCTGTAACATTATCAGACTCAGAGAGAGTAAAAAGCAAACAAACAAACAAAAACAGAAATGATATTTTGATATATCCATCTTGAAGGTCAAGAAACCCAGCTGTTTCTTGCTGTGTGCTGTTATAACTGTCCTTGCCATGGTGGGAAGCTCATTCCACCTTGCCAGTGAGTGTGGCAGCTTGTAAAAGGCAGGGCTGCCTCACTCACCTCTATGTCCTCCACCATTACCCCACTCCCAGTACCTGCCACAGAGTCTTAATAATATGAGGACCTCAATAAACAAAAGGTGAATAAATTGATTAACCAGTGAATGAACGCAAATTCTGAGAAAGAAGTGTGACGTGATGATGTTGATGACGATAACAATTAGTAGTATTGAAACTGAGCAGGACCCTGTGGGGTTCTCCCAAGTATAAAAGCCTTTCTCTATCCCCCATATTTTGCTTGTAGGAAAAAGCTTTCAGCCTCCTAGACCTTCCCTGAGTTCCAAAGGGCAGATTCAGTTACGAATTAGAGGAGTGAGGGAATGCAGGAACAAAGGAAAGCCATCAAGAAACAACAGTGTAGAGATGGGACAAGGTCCTGGTTCCTCCTGGGGCATGTGCACAGCAATCTGATACGTACCTCTGAGTTCTGCTCCAGGAACTAAGGACCCCATTCAGGTGGAGGGTGGTAACTTCAGGCTGAGTGCTAGCACGTGGATCCCGGACTGGCAGGAGCCAGAAGGCTGATGATGGGAATTCCTGGAACACCACCCTGTTACCTTACCACCAACCAGTAAGACGAAGGTCACACGGCCAGCAGCCCTCCCCACAAATTTTGCCTATAAAAACTGTTCTCCAAAAATCATCAGGGAGTTCTGCTTTTTAGAGCATGAGCTTCCACATCCTCCCTGCTTGCCCCTGCAATGAAGCTTTCTCTGCTCCAAACTCCGACTTTTCGGTTTGTTTGGCCTCTGTGTCAGGCACACAAACTTGAGTTCAACAGCAGTGTTATTTCTGGAGACGCTAGCAAAACCAGTTTTGAAGGAACTTTCCTGAGGTGAATTCTAGAAATCGCTTCTGCAATGGATAAATTGCTGAAATCAGCATCGAGCTTCCCAAGGGTACTACTGTGAAATTCAACTCTTGTATGGTGTCTGTTTTTTTTTTAATGTTTTTAATACTTTTCCAGATAATATGTAATAGTTGGCAAAGAAGGTGAGAACAAAATGTAATTTAAAAACCATCCTCAAATTTTATTTCTCTTTGAGACTTTTTTTGTATTTTCCTTCCCTTATTATGGGTCTTGGAGGAAAGAGCTTTGGTAAGGACCATGGCTAGTCTTTCTGTGCTACTGGGTTGTGTCTGCCTATGCTGCTAGCAAGGCCCCCTACTATTGGTCAAATTTCTGATTTACCATCTTGGTCCTTCCTGCCCTCTGATATTTTGATGAGTGAAGGGAGAGCTCCTGAATCTGCTTGGTTATTTCCATCAGGGGCCCTACTTCCCAAGTGCCTCAAGTCAAAGCTTCTCCTCATTTCCTCTCTCCACCTCCTTTCTCTTCCCCCATCATCTTTTTCTATAGGTGAGAGAGATAGAGGGGGAAGGAGGCCAGTACCCTTTTCTGAATGTAGGAAGCGCAGCTTATCAAGCATATAGAGAAGAATTTTTAAAATGAAAGCAGGAGTCTTCCCTGGTGGCGCAGTGGTTGAGAATCTGCCTGCCAATGCCGGGGACACGGGTTCGAGCCCTGGTCTGGGAAGATCCCACATGCCGCGGAGCAACTAGGCCCGTGAGCCACAACTACTGAGCCTGCGCGTCTGGAGCCTGTGCTCCGCAACAAGAGAGGCCGCGATAGTGAGAGGCCCGCGCACCGCGATGAAGAGTGGCTCCCGCTTGCCGCAACTAGAGAAAGCCCTCGCACAGAAACGAAGTCCCAACACAGCCAAAAATAAATAAATTGATTAATTAAAAAAAAAAAAAAAGGAAAGCAGGCATACGTTGGGGTGTCTGGGAAAGAAAGCAGCGTCTGAAGTGGAGAGAAGATAAACTTTCTCCTTATTAACATTATCACTGGTAGTAATTTAATAACATTTTGTCCCGTATCTATAGTAAATTCCTTAGATTTTTCAGCTATAGAAATGATTGAAACAGAACAGCAAAACTTGGTGTAAAAAAGGGACTACAGAGGTTAAACAGGTTGTCTGGCAGCTCCAAAACCAGGTGAGAAATATGACCCCAGATTGCAGCGAATTTAATCTATGACCATGTTTATTATTTATCAGGCTTCTGTCTAAGGAGGGTTCATTATATATAACATTGAGATACAGTTTTGCAGAGCAGATTTATTCAACAGGTTTATTCTTTTACCAGGTCTCATAGTATTTCACCCCTTGGTATGTGGGGTCTTATTCATCAAAAGAGTTTATGACTTAATCAGTTATGAATTTTTAAAAGTTTTACTAATAATGCAGGATGTGTTGAGATTTATAGGCAGTGCATTTATTCTACTAAGAGTTTTATTTCTGAGCTAAGATATGCCGGAGATGTAACAAAAGCAAATTGCTTGGTTTATTTGTAATGAGCAGACATGGTCTCTGCAGAGCCTCCTTCTGTGAGCAGTGGATTTTACTCTCCATCTTATTGTGGCCTGAGGTACTCTAATGATTTCCATGACTCAGGTCATCAGTTGGTTATAAAGCTTGGTTTAAAATATCTGTGGTCCCTTTTCCTCATAGTACGGCGGGGCTCACTTCACCCTGGTGGAAGCACAGTGCGAGGCTGGCCTGCCCAATCACTTTGTTCTGTGATTGTTTAAAATCACCATTTCTTAAAGTAGAGGAGGCCAAATGGCTGCTGTTTTCTGAGGTCAGTATCAATAATTTGCCCTTAGTGGTCATCCCCAACAGAGAGTTGGAGTCAGGTGAGATCCTTACCTGGGCCAAGAGACATTTTGCCGATGGAAGCCTCTGCCAGCTTAAGGTTAATTGCAGGTGTTTCATCATAGTGACATGGTTAAGCCCTTGTGCGTAATGCCAGCAGCCGGACAGCTTCTACAGTCCTGACCTGCCCAGGTATCCTTTATGATTTATTTGCGGCATTTGCCATGATCATCACCCCCGTTCAGGGTCATCACAGAACATTTTCTCTAGTGTCAGTATTACATCACTAAAAAATCACCTTCCCATAATCTCTGTTGAGCAGACAAGTGAGTGCAATCCCAGCAGAGCTCCAGCTGTTTCAATCACTGGGATAGAATTTGCTGGCAATGGGACAAAATCCTAGTAGAAGTGACTTCAGGCAATGATTCCAAAATGGGAGAACTCTATTCTTACTATTCCTAGGGGAAGTCAGCTCGGCACGGGGAGACACTGCTTTCAAGACGCGAGGTTAGCCTTTCTGATCCTGTTTCAGAACAGAATCACCCATTCCTTGAGAGCACAAACAGACTCCTGGTCAAAGGTCAGTTAAAACTTATTATGCTGGCTCAACGTAAAGTCTCAAGTCTCAGATTCACCATATATGTCCTTTAACTGCTGACTCTGGGGCCACCTCCTCAGACCATTCTCTGTTTGATTTGTATTTACTTTTCACAAGAAGAGAACTTGATGGGGTTGTTTCCACCCATTGCCTCCCAGTGGGTATCGCTTCCCCAAGCCCTGTCTGACTATGGTTGGTGCTCAGGACTCTGCAGTGTCCCTTGTCTTTTGAGCCCTGCGGTGAGGGCTGAGGCTGGCCCCGCCCACAATTCACCAGGCCAGCAAATCAAGCAGTACAAGATGCTTTTTGGATATGTTTCCTCATGAGGTTGCTCCAGCGGTCCTCCAACAATTTCCCCATAGTCACTCTTCCTCTCTTTTGGCTATTTTCCACACTGAAGCCAGCAAACCTTTTAAAAAAGAAAATCTGATCATGTCACTCTTCTGTTAAACCTGTTAATGGCTTCCCATTTCCCTTAGGACAAAGCTGAAAACCCTTAACCTGGCCAGTTAGGTTCTTCATGATCCCGACCCAGCCCAGCCCTCCAGCTTCATTTCAAGCCACTCTCCCCTCCCCCTCCATTGTTCAGGAGCTCTGCCTTTGAGCTCCTTCCCAACTCTGGATCTCTCACTCTTGGCTGTTTCCATCTCTCCCTCTAATTTTCTCTCCCCCAGCTTTTCACCTGGCTTCCTCCACACCATTTCTGTCTTTCCTCTGGAAAGTTCTCCCAGACTAGTCGCAACAGTCACACCAGTGCCAAACCCTTGCTTTTTCTTCAAAGTCCTTGTCAAAAGTCTACCCAGACATTGACCAAATAGTCAGACAAAAAAAGAAATGTTTTCTTAACATGGATGTGAGTCCCACGACGACTGTACCATGTCTTATTCACATCAGTGTCTCCAGGGCTGGTTCAATGGTATTCAACAAACATTTCTCTAGTGAATGAATGAATGAATGAATGAATGAATGTTTCTTGTCTTCCCCATAAATTTTTTTTTCTTTTTTTTATTGGAGTATAATTGCTTTACAATGGTGTGTTAGTTTTTGCTTTATAACAAAGTGAATCAGTTATACATATACATATGTCTCCATATCTCTTCCCTCTTGCGTCTCCCTCCCTCCCACCCTCCCTATCTCACCCCTCGAGGTGGTCACAAAGCACCAAGCTCATCTCCCTGTGCTATGCGGCTGCTTCCCACTAGCTATCTATTTTACGTTTGGTAGTGTATATATGTCCATGTCACTCTCTCACTTTGTCCCAGCTTACCCTTCCCCCTCCCTGTATCCTCAAGTCCATTCCCTAGTAGGTCTGTGTCTTTTTTTTTTTTTTTTTTAACATATGTTCCCATATCTCTTCTCTCTTGCATCTCCCTCCCTCCCACTCTCCCTATCCCACCCCTCTAGGTGGTCACAAAGCACCGAGCTGATCTCTTTGTGCTATGCGGCTGCTTCCCACTAGCTATCTATTTTACATTTGGTAGTGTATATATGTCCATGCCACTCTCTCACCCTGTCACATCTCAACCCTCCCCCTCCCCATATCCTCAAGTCCATTCTCTAGTAGGTCTGTGTCTTTATTCCCGTCTTGCCCCTAGGTTCTTTATGACTTTTTTTTTTTTTTCAGATTCCATATATGTTAGCATATGGTATTTGTTTTTCTCTTTCTTCAGAGTGACTTACTTCACTCTGTGTGACAGACTCTAGGTCCATCCACCTCACTACAAATAACTCAATTTCGTTTCTTTTTATGGCTGAGAAATATTCCATTGTATATATGTGCTACGTCTTCTTTTCCATTCCTCTGTTGATGGACACTTAGGTTGCTTCCATGTCCTGGCTATTGTAAATAGCGCTGCAATGAACATTTTGGTACATGACTGTTTTTGAATTATGGTTTTCTCAGGGTATATGCCCAGTAGTGGGATTGCTGGGTCGTATGGTAGTTCTATTTTTAGTTTTTTAAGGAAACTCCATACTGTTCTCCATAGTGCCTGTACCAATTTACATTCCCACCAACAGTGCAAGACTGTTCCCTTTTCTCCACACCCTCTCCAGCATGTATTGTTTGTAGATTTTTTGATGATGGCCATTCTGACTGGTGCGAGGTGATACCTCATTGTAGTTTTGATTTGCATTTCTCTAATGATTAATGATGTTGAGCATTCTTTCATGTGTTTGTTGGCAATCTGTATATCTTCTTTGGAGAAATGTCTCTTTAGGTCTTCTGCCCATTTTTGGATTGGGTTGTTTGTTTTTTTGATATTGAGCTGCATGAGCTGCTTGTAAATTTTGGAGATTAATCCTTTGTCAGTTGCTTCATTTGCAAATATTTTCTCCCATTCTGAGAGTTATCTTTTCATCTTGTTTATGGTTTTGCTGTGCAAAAACTTTTTTGCTGTGCAAAAACTTTTAAGTTTCATTAGGTCCCATTTGTTTATTTTTGTTTTTATTTCCATTTCTCTAGGAGGTGGGTCAAAAAGGATCTTGCAGAGGCCGCGATAATGAGAGGCCTGCGCACCGCAATGAAGAGTGGCCCCCACTTGCCACAACTAGAGAAAGCCCTCGCACAGAAACGAAGACCCAACACAGCCATAAATAAATAAATAAATTAAAAAAAAAAAAAAGGATCTTGCTGTGATTTATGTCATAGAGTGTTCTGCCTATGTTTTCCTCTAAGAGTTATAAAGTGTCTGGCCTTACATTTAGGTCTTTAATTCATTTTGAGTTTATTTTTGTGTATGGTGTTAGGGAGTGTTCTAATTTCATTCTTTTACATGTAGCTGTCCAGGTTTCCCAGCACCACTTATTGAAGAGGCTGTCTTTTCTCCATTGTATATTCTTGCCTCCTTTATCAAAGATAAGATGACCATATATGTATAGGTTTATCTCTGGGTTTTCTATCTTGTTCCATTGATCTATATTTCTGTTTTTATGCCAGTACCATACTGTCTTGATTACTGTAACTTTGTAGTATAGTCTGAAGTCAGGGAGCCTGATTCCTCCAGCTCTGTTTTTCTTTCTCAAGATTGCTTTGGCTATTCGTTCCCTCATAAATTTTAAGATCCATTTGTGCTAAGATTGTTTCTTAACATTCTCATCTCTGCCTAGGGCATCTTGCGCAGGTCTGTCTGGCTGACTGACTGGTCAAATCCAGAAGCTTGATCTCATTAGCAGTATCCCCCAGTCCTCCTAGAAGTACTTGAAGGGGTAGAATGCTGCCAGTGCTGGTTCTGAGATCTATTGAAGAAGTCTTAGAAGGGTAAAACTTTGTTTGCTGTTTATTTGGCATATAGAGTTCTATCCAGTAGAACTGTGGCAAACATTTTTGGTTGCCTAACCAACAGCTATTTCCGACTTCCTTCCTGCTGTCAGGGACTATGTTTGTTTCTATACCCAGCCCCTCATGTAATCATGTTACATGTTTTTAACAGAATGAAGTTATCCCAGCTCCAGAGAAAAATCTCAGTTGGTAAACTAACAGTCCTCAAAGTGTCGTCTACAAAACCCCTGAGGTCCCAGAGACCCTTTGAGGGAGTTCTTAAGGTCAAAATTATTTTCATGATAATACTAAGACATTATTTGCTTTTTTCCATGTTGACATTTGTTCTCATGGTAAAAACACAATGATGAGTAAAACTCCTGGTGCCTTAGCAAGAATCAAAGCAGTGACACCAAACTGTACTAGTAGACATTGTGTACTTCACTGCCAAATACTCACAGTAAAGGAAAGGAGAGAAGGAAGGAAGGAAGGAAGGAAGGAAGGAACGAAGGAACGAAGGAAGGAAGGGCAGAAGGAAGGAAGGGAGGGAGGAAGGGAAGAAAGAAAGAAGGAAGGAAGGAATTCATTTTATTTGAGAATATCCTTGATAAGACAGTAAAAATTATGGGTTTTTTAAAATTAAATCTCAACTCTTAAGTACATGCCATTTTATTATTCTGACTGAAGAAATGGAAAGTTTGCATCAATCCCTGCTGTTGCTTACCAAAGTACAATGAACATGGACAACTCAAGGTAATGCCCTTGGGCAACAGTTTGAGTTGTAAGCTAAACAAGCTGGCTTTTTTCACGGAACACCATTTTCCCTTTATAGAATGTCTGACCAACTACGGTAATTCTGACATGGGTATTTGACAGATATTCTCTCAAAAAATGAACAATGGAAAACAGCTAACAGTATTTGTTACCAATGATGAAATGTAAACTTTCAAACAAATATTACAATTTTTAGAAAGGTTGTATTTGTCACTATAAGCTTGACAGCTTCCCAATATTTTAAGAATTTTCTGATGAGATCAGTGGAGATATTAAGGAATATAATTTTTCAATTTTGTGTAATAAAACCTGTTAACATTAGAAGATCTGCATAATTCAGTGAACCGATATTTTCCAAATGATCAATGCATGGCATTACAAAATAATGCCTGGGTTCAAATCCATTAGAAAAGTAAGAGTAGACCTATGGATATTAATGTAATAGAATATGAAAAGTTCTTTGATGTGGCTTCTGAGTCCACACTGCACTTAATCTTTAAAATGCTACCACTTGTTGAGTTTTCATAAAGTATCAAAGAAGAATATACACAATTATCTGAAGAGATTATTAAAATATTCCTCCCTTTTGCAACTATATATCTGTATGAGGCCAGATTTCTTCATATACTTCAACCAAACAACATATCCCAATAGACTTAATGTAAAAACAGACATGAGAATCCATCTGTCTTCTACTGAACCAGGCATTAAAAATTGTACAGAAATATAAAATAATTTAAAATAATCTTCCCACTAATTTTTTTCATTTTGGAAAAGGTAGTTATTCTTCATAACTCTATGCTGTTTATGTTAAGATATAATGGTTTTTTTTTATAAGGAATTAATATTTTAAATTTTCTTGGTTTTTAATAGGATATATACTGATAGATATTATCTATGTAAACAAAAGCTTGAAAACCTCTGGTCAGGGCTAACCCTCGTGGTTCTATTTTGCTTCCTGGTGATTGCTTTAGTCATGGGCCTGTAATGAGATATGAAAGAAATTCTGCTAAGAGGAAAGGTCATGTTACTTTTAAAGTGTGTGAAAAGAAAGGATGGTCTCTTTTCCTCTACTGACCATTATTAGGTGTTCAAGTGACAGCTAGAAGTAAGGCAGACTTCGTGTTCGGTTGTCAGCTGATGCAGAGAAGGAATGAAAATTGCTTGGATCCTGGTCGACACAGTTGAGCTGTAGGATTAACCAGCCCTGGAGATGTCTTGGCCTTAGGCTTGTTGATAACTGAGAAAATAGGGTTCTTCTATAGCTTAAGCCATTTGGGTGAGGTTTCCCTTCACTTAATAGCGAAGAGCATTCTGATACAAGAATTCCCCCCAAACTTTAAACATATAAAGTAACTCACAGCCAGGATGAAAGTCTTTTTTTTTTCTTTTTGACTTTTTTCATTACAGAGCTCAAATTCACATCTGCCTCAAAGATCATTAGGACTATATGCCCAATTTCTTGGTTTTATATATTGCAGTTCCTATGTGGGTATATGATTTTCCCTCCTCCTAGCCCCTCTTACCATCCAAACCAGCAGAAAAATAAATAGCCATATAAAAGAGGTGAATGTTATAGACAACAAAAAACTGCCAGGTTCTAGGCCACGTTTCCCCCAAAGAGTCATTTCTGTCCATTAGGCACATAATGCATGTTTTCAAAAAGACCCCGTTGTAAATACATATTTGTTTAGATGAACTGCAGCACAACAGAGAATCTCCGGGGGAGATAGTATGTATTTTACAACCTGCCAAAAAAGACCCTGTGAAAGGTAAAATAGGACAACCAGAAGGGCATAGAACCCCTCTCCCTGCTGTTGACAGCTGCCATGGCTGGCCTGACATTCAGACACCTTGACCTCTGAGGCTGCTGAGGTCCAGGAACCATTGTCTCACCGAGGTCCAGGAACCATTCAGGCTAAACATGGGATCTGAGGAGAGAAGATGGAGCAAGTCATCCAGCAGAGGGGCTCCAGGCACAGTTCTTAAGCCCAGATCCCTCAGGTGAAGCTGGTTTTGCTTTTCCTGGGTGTGGGGACATGAAGAGAAACAAAGTATACCAACTCATTTGTGCTTGGTTCCAACCGCCTCCATCAAATTCAGAGTAGCTCAGGACCTGCTTTTTGGGTGTGAATGAACTGTTCCTATGTCAGACTAGTGCCTGCGATCACAGGTTTAAATAATAGCTACAGCCAAAACCCTGCTGCCTTATACTGAAAGCTGCAAGGGGAAGTAGCATCAGCCTGACAACTAGTACCATTTAGGAGGAATCTTGAGAGAGAGAAGCAGGGTGCCTCATACTAAATTTCAGCCCCTGAGAAGCATAGGGATGCTCTTCTACCTTCATTCTGCAGTTGCACTGTTTCCTTGCTCTGTGTTTTGCCAGGCTACATCAGCTTTTGGGTACATATAGAATCTCCCACCACCCCTCCCATAAGAATAATTACTCAGGTGATGATATGCACTTCCTATGGCACCACATCAGGAGGAAGGGGATGTCAATTTGTTCCATTAATTAGTGATGCTAAGGCTGTTCACCAGGTTAAGGTGGTGACTGCTGAGTCTCTCTATTAAAGAAACACCCTGTGCTTTTTGTAATTAGTAAATAGTCTGTGCACGCATACTTGGAAATCATGTACATATCCCATATCCTAAGGATTTTTCAACCAAAGATTTTAGAACAATCCATGACTGAGTCAGTTATTACATTTGTGTTTGCAAAATAGTGATTTTCTAATTCAATCATTACTTCTACAATTATTAGCTGGTGTTGATATGTAAATAATCTATCACCACGGATTCTTTTTTTCATCAGTATGCTATAATCCATTACCATCATTCTTTTTGATGCTCAGATTGTGTCAACTTTGGCCAGTAGGAAACACTTCAGCTTCTAGCACTTTCTTGCTTTCTGTCACAAGCTGTTCTAGCGTCAGCTTTCCCCTTCCTGCCCCAGACCTGGAATCAGCCATTTCTCCCAAGAGCCCTCATTCCGTGTAGTGAAGAATGGCGTTTGGAAACCAAGATCAGAGTTCTGGGTGTTTTCCTTGCTAGTGGAGGGTCATTGCTTCTAGGCCATTTCAATGGACAGAGCTAGAAAATGTAGTGTTTCTTTCTTATTTATTTTCTTTCTTTAACAAACTCATGAGTTCATGCTAATCCCTTCAAATCAATTCCAATACAACAGTCATTTTCCTCACTTTCCCCTAGTCCACATTTGCATCTCCTTTCTCAGTGAAAATTCGAGTTCCCAGCAACACTAGTATATTTATATTTTTGCTCTGAGCTACCAGTGTACACACAATAATTTCAGAATTACTGATTATTGATGCCACAGCTGACACCAACCTGCTAACTAAAGTTCAAAATATCGTTGCAGTAGGCTTGGCGTCTTTGTAGTTGTCTTACCAATATGTCTAACCTAAATCCAATCATGAGGAAATGTTAGAAAAATCTAAATTTGGCGATGTTTCACAGGATAACTGCCTTGGATTCTTCAAAAGCGTCAGTGCTATGAAAGTAAGAAAAAAAAAGGTGGGAGAAGTGTTATGTAAGTTACAGAGACAAATGCAAATGTAAGGTCCTTGAGTGGACCCTGAAAAAAAAAAAAAAGTCACAAGGGCTATTTTTAGGACAAATGGGTAATTATAAATTTGGGCTATATATTACAAAATATTACCATATTCAGTGTCTTGGGTTTGATAATGGTGCTATGGGTGTGTGTTGCATATATGGGGCAAGCCTGCTTTGGCGCACGTGACTGAGTCATCAATAATACTTATTGCTTTCTCCATCTTCCTTTTAAAGATACAGATGATGAGAAATAAAGAAATATAATTTCTACTTTATAACTCATAGTTTCGTGCTTTAAACTTTTGATGTTTTAAACTATGTCTAATCCATTCCTTAAACCATCCATGAACCTCACTGACTATCTTGCTCATTTCTATATACTCTATCAATTTGGTTCATTTAAGAAAATCCATGTGTTCTCTTTTCAAAGTGTCTTGTTTCACCTCCCCACCCAATCCTTTTTTAAAGGATTTTTAAAATCCTTTAAAAAATATCCAGTGTTAAATATCATTTAAACAAGTTTTAGATAATGCCTTTAAAATTGACATTCCACTTCTCAAATTTGGTGCTCTAGCACACCTTTTTATTGTTTCTCTTTACTTTCATTCCTAATCTGCAGCTTTCTTATCTGCTTGGTAATTTTGGATTGTGAGCCCATTGTCATGGAGCCGGTTTCACTTGTCAGAAATCCAGGTGTACCATGTTATGGGGTGGGGTCATCTTCCTGCAGAGATTTTTCTGTCCTTTGCTTCTTCTGATGCCCCAGGATTATCACCAGTCCAAGACAAATTTTATACTGATTTTTGGGCACTGAAATTTTTCTGGACCCTTTAGAGATTGCAAATTCAAACCCTAAATAGTTTTAGGCTGGGATTTTGAATTCTCAAGCAACTGTTTAGACCCAGACCACTGAGAAGGCTTCTACCTCCTTTTCCCATGATGGTCTGAATTTTTTTCACAGAGCCTCCCATTTAACTGAGGGTGCAGCTTTTTCAGGGTCCTTTCTTGAGGGAGGCATCATGTTCCAACTCCTCTCCACACTGGCTAAAGCTCCATCTTCAGTCTCCACATAGCCTTTAAAACCCCAGCCCTGGATTGTCCCAAGGAGTGTTGTTACAGGTTGAATGATATCCATTTAAAAAAGGTATGTTGAAGCCCAAACTCCAGCACCTGAAAAATGGGACCTTATTTGGAAGAAGTGTCTTTACAGAGGAAATCAAGTTAAAATACATCATGAGGGTGGTCCCTAATCTGACTGGTGTCCTTGTAAAAAGGGGAAATCTGGACACAGAGATACACATGCACAGAGGGAAGGCAATGTGAAGACACACAGGGAGAATACAATGTGAAGACAGAGGATGGGGCTGAGACAGGCTGGGACCTGGGGACCTGGGGCCCTTTGCTGCAGTGCTTGCACCTGGACAAACGTCTCCTGGAGCAACAAAATACAAAGAAAGTATAAGGGACTAAAAATAACTGTGTGCATGTGCAGTTGGGGCAAATTGTGGACAAGATACAAAAAAGACCAAAAAAACCCAACTGCCACTTTTGAAGAGCCAGAAGCAAAAACAAGGTGTCAGGAGCAAAAGCACAGGGCACTTGCTATCACCAAAGGGGTGGGCAAACCAACTAAGCCTCCCCTCTAGGCTGACCCCTGGGCACACCCCACCCTCACCTCATATAAGGAACCAGCTCACCCCACCCCCACCCCCCCGGCTCGGGGAGCGAGCAAGGCAACCTGTTACTTGTTTTTGCTTCCTCAGCAGGGGCCCCATAAAGCCTTGCCTGAATTTCTTGTCTGGCCTCTTATCAATTTATATTGATTAAGGAAGGCCAAGAACCCTGGTCGGTATCAGAGTGATGCATCTATAAGCCAAGGAATGCTTCAGGCTCCAGAAAGCTAGGAGAGGGTCATGGAACAGTTCTTCCCCAGTGCCTTCAGAGGGATCGTGAGCCTGCTGACACCTTGATTCCAGACTTCTGGCCTCCAGAAGTGTGAGGCAATACATTTCTGTTGTTTTAAACCATCCAATTTGTGGTAGTTTACTATGGCAGTGACAGGGAACTAGTACAGATAACTTCCCCTATCGCTGCCCATACCCCTAAGGCGGCCACAACAATAACGCTGTGCTTACCACTCTTGTTGTCAGTTCCCTCTTCACTTCTGACCCTTGAGGATTTCCTTTCTTCAAGCTCAGCTTTGTATGTTTAATATTTTTTGGTTGTTAACTCTTATCCAATGTTTCTCTTCCTGTATAGTGAGAGAGATGTCATGCTACCTCAAGTTCTCCATCAGCCCCCCATTGCTGACCTCTTGGGCTGCTGGGAACCTCAGGGAAAATGACATTCCCAGACGTTCCCAGGATGAATTCTTCCCACTAGAGCAATCCTGAGCACCCCCCAAGCGTAGAGCCTAGAGCGTGTTGCACTGTGCTTGGAAGTGGTCTGGAAGTGACCGTGAACACCAGGCTGACAGGCCAGGTGAGTAATGTAAATGAATAAAGAAACCCAGCTGGGTGTAAACCATACCAATTATTTTGAAACCCTCAGACTTCATGGCATAGCTTTTATTTTTCCACTTTGGTAGCAACCTGGGTATCACTTTCTTTTTAATTCTACTCTAAGGAGAACCGTCATGCAGACTTAATGCTAAGTGGCAACTGCCTCCAAGGTCCTGAGAGGCGGAGACCCTGGTGAAATAGGATGCCTCCATCGAAGGGACAGCTGTCACTCGGCGCCAGCTGAGGCCTGTGAAGTATTGTCAGGTCTCTGTATCTTTCAAAATAAAAAAAAGAGTTTGGATCTTTTTTGTGAAATTTCCTGATTTTAAAACGTTGGCACTACGAAAGAATTCAAAAGTTTAAAACAATGTTTTCTGGTCAAAAAAATATAGGCATATAATTCATTAGTTTACTAAATATGATTTGATGATTGCTTTTTCAAAATTTCTAGTTACATGACTTTTCTGAGAAAGAAAATCATTCTATAAAACAATAATAGACATTTATAGTTTTCTTGAAACCTCTTTGTTACAATTTGTACATTTCTCGGTGGAAAAGCAAATTCTAGATGATGGCATTTTTCTTAGTACTTTATTTATTTTTTTAAATACAGAGAAGCGTTTGACTCCAAAGGCATGTTTTCCTTTAAGGAAAATGATGAAGAATAAAATTAATTAGAAACAGACGTTGCTTGACCCCCAAGTTCTGAAAACAGACAGAATACTCAAGATCAACACTGAAACTCCGAGTTTAATTTATTCTGTTGTTTTTTTTCCTACTCCCTCCCCAGAATATTCCATATTTTGTTAGTTTCTGTCAGAGAAATATGGCTTCATTTGATCTGCCCCTTTGCCAGGGTGTCATAGGTAATTGTGAATCTGAGGAGGCCATTTCAGAGATGCACCTGCTAGGTGCCTTGTACTGCACATCAGAGTGGCCTGGACATTTTGCTGTTGTTATTGTTTTGAGTGATAGGAGAGCCGACTTATCCTTGAATCTGAGGGACCAGCATGCCTCTAAGAAGACAGTTACTCGGACAAACCTTAACAAAATGCTTGGGTCGTTTGGTGTTTCAGATCCAGGTCTGTCCACTTGTCCCCTACTGCAGGGGGGAGGGGTGGGGCCAGTGACAGCATGGAGAGACTGTATCTGGTGTTTTTGTGCTACTTGCATTTCTTATGGGTCAAAAGGAAGCTTAGAGTTCTGTATGGGCCACCCACTTGACCCATCCAGCCCCTCAGATGTGATAGTGACACTGCTCACCTATCTCATTGTCTGTTTTGGGGCAGTGCCTCTGATATATTTTGTCTTTCCTAATCACCAAGTGTGGGTTCATCATTTATGAACCTGTTATTCCATTTTGGAGTTTCTCCATGTTTTCAGACTGAACTGCCCCTCCAGGCTGAGAGTTTCATAATCCCTTCCTTTTCAGTGAAAGTCTTTCATCTTCAATACTGAATACCTGAGGTCTCATAGCATCTTTGCCCACAGCCTCCATGGCCAGTTGGCCCGCAGGATCTGCTAATCTGTGAAGTGGCTGTGTGGATGCTAAGTGTTGGTGAAGAGTATGTTTTCAAACGTGTGTGCTTTCTTTTCTATTCCCATTCATCTTCTATATTCAACTGGCCCCTCTCCTGCTCTCAGTCTATCTACTCTCTCACACCATCATTCTCATAGTTCAGCTAGAGTGATCTTTCTAAAATAAAATTTGACCATGTCACAACCATGATGAAACTCTTTGCTGACTCCATTACATAGAGAACAAAAGCCAAGACCTACAGCATGGCACTAAAAGGCCTTAATAATCTCTTACCTAATTTACCAAACTTTTCTCTTGGCCAATGCCTCCATTAAGGTTGCATCAAACTCTTCTCTGTCCCCCAGGTAAAAGTAACGTGTTGGACAAGAGCCAACTTGTCCACTTTATAAAAGGTGTCTTTATATACCCAACACCATAGCTTTAAAACATAAAAAGTAATAGAAAATAGGAAGAATGTAATAAATCCTCACTTATACTGGAAGATATTTGCCTGACCTCTCTCAGAACTCAATAAATTAAGAGCACAGAGGTTAAAGGAAAAATGAGTAAGTTATAGAAGCGCTACATGTATATGTGTGTATATATATGCATACACTTTTTCTAAGCAAATAGAAAACTCACACTATTTTAAAACACACATGAAATATTTATAAAATTTACCATGTATTAAGTCACAAAGGAAATTTCTATAAATCTCTCAAGTCAGAAATCATAGGGATCATAAAGACAGATCACATTAAAAATCCAGACTTCTAAAATAACCCTTGAGTTAAAGAGGTTAAAATAAAACAATAAATTCATGATAACAAGTCACATTTATATTTTTTTATAAACAAATGACAACCACAAGAACCTTAAGTGTATATACTAGAAAACAAAATGGTTGAAATTAAATGAACTAATCATGCAAGAAACTGGAAGAAAGGATAATAATATAAACCCAAAGACATTAGGACAAAATTGTTGATAATGACAAACCCAAAATTAATGAAATAGGAAAAACACCATTAGCTTTAATATCTGGTTCTTTGAAAAGACAAAAATGCCTGGTCAGTTGGTAAAAAAATAATAATATATACAAAGATAGCTAGTATTGGAAATGAGGAAAAGAATATAACTTTAGATAATGAGGAGATTAAAAAATGAAATGAATGTTATTGCATTCTAAAATGTAGACAAAATGGAAATTTTTCTTGTAAATAAATTCCCCAAGATTGACTCAAGTTAACAACCTTAAAACATTAGAATTTGTAGAAGAAAAATTTTAAGGTAGTAAAAACTCTTTCTTAAAAATGCTACCGGATCTAGACCATCTGTAGATAAGTTGTACTAAGCCTTCAATAAAACAGAAAATTCTTGTATTCCACAGAAACCTCCCCAACTCATTCTATAATGGTAATATTTCCCTGACAGTAAAAGAAGACAAGAGCAGCATATAAAACAAAACTGAAATTTTCATGTATGAGCACAAATACAAAAACTCTGAATAAGATATAATCATGTTGCTTGTTGGTAGGTTGAATTAAAGGAATTAGGAATTAAAGGATAGTTAAACCTTCAGAAATCTACTGCTATAATTGATGAAATTAACAGATTAAAATAGAAGTGCAATATGAACATGTATTAAATAAAATTAATCTCATTCATGATTTTAAAAGCCATGGTAAGATAAGAAAGGAAGAAAACTTCTTATCCCAATATAAAGGTTAAGAAATCCAAATTAATGATGTAAAATTAGAAATATTTTATTTGATTTTGTTAAAAAATTAGACAAGACACCCATTGAAATCTCAGCCACTAAATACAGAAATAAAATTGAGCAGATAAAATATTGTAATAGAAGAAACAAAATTATCACTATTTATAGCTAATATGTTTGCATACCTCACATATCTAAGTAAATTCCTTAGAATTATTATTTGAAGGTAGTTCAATACAAGATAAATAAACAAAAATAGCATTTCTAAACAACAGCAACAACTAGGAAGTACACTGTGAAAATACCCTGTTTTATATAACCTCTGGGGATAAAGCTAACAGAAAATGTGTAGGACTTGTATAAATAAAACTATGAAAGTTTATAAAGGACATGAAAGAGATTACATAACTGAAGAGTCCTCATAGATAGGAAGACTCAATAATGTCAGATCTCCCCAAATAAACTGTCTATTCAATATTTAATGCTCTCCTGACTTGAGCTGGGGGCTTTTTCCCCAGGAAGCAAGTCTGAGACCAAGACTTGCCTACAGAGAGTTTATTTTACAAAATTATCCATCAGGTTCTGGAATAAAGGGGGTTGCTGAGGGGTGTGTTTAGGGCGCAATGATCACTGGCAAATCTCCCAACCAAATCTCAGTAAGGGATTTAAAAAAAAAAATGTGATAAGCAGATTCTAAAATCACATGGGAGAGACACTGCAGAGGAATCATGAAGACAGTTTTGAAAAAAGAAAATTGATGTGGAGGACTAAGTTCTCCACCAACTTTCCACACAACCTAAGGGTATAGCAATTACAACTGTGTGGTCTTAGGAAAGAAAGAACGGGATAAACTAAAGAGGGAAGAAATAGAATCATTAAATTGAGAGTTGAATTTATGACAAAGGCAGCACTTTGGTTTGGAGGGGAAAGAATGGTCCAATTAACCAACGATGAAGATGGTTGGCTATTCATTTGGAAAATTAGACCTCTAGTTCATAATACACAAAATTTCAACATTGATCAAAGAGTTCATAAAAATAATTATAAAATAATTAAAAGAAAATATAAAATGTATTCCTCAATAAAATATGAAGTCCAGAGTCTCTGAACAAATAGGTTGACATATTTGACTACATTAAAACAAAGGTCTTCTGAACAAGAGACAAATGATGTACTGGGAGAAATATTTATAACATATATAACAAAGAATTACTATCTAAAATTTGTAATACACTTCTTGAAATCAGTAAGAAAAAAAATAACTCAATAGAAAATTAGACAAAACTATAACTGGACAATTCAGAGAACAGGAAATACAATTAGCCAATAAATAGATTTTAAAACATTCAAACTTTCTAATAAACAGAGAAATCCAAATGAAAACAAGATTATCTCTTTTTATACCTTAGAAAAGTAAAATTTTCGATGACTGATGTATCCAGATCACGCAAAGATGTAAAAAATAATACCATGCCATCTACCATCAACTAGTCCTTTTAAAAGGGCAACTTGGTGAAGGCATCTGAATTTAAATGTACATACCCTTCAAACAAGTAATTTTAATTCTAGAAATCTAGTTTATAGAAACATTTCCATGAATGTTCAAAGACTTATGTACAAGATTGTACAACAAAGTCTTATTTGTAATAATGAAAAAAATTAGAAGAACCTTAAATATTTTATAATAAATTATGGTATGCCCATACTATAGAATACTAAACAGCTGTTAAAAAGAGTAATGTGCTTTAGTTTTGAAAGATCTTTGAAATGAATTAAATGAAAAACAGGGTACAGGATAATATCTAAAACATATCTTCACTTATGTGAAAATCCATACGTATAAAACATATATATGTATTATATAGAAATATATTAATATATTAATTGATATTATTTATTAATATATTAATATTAATATATATTATACTTCTATATAATACATATATGTTTTATATGTATGGAAATGGATAAAAATTGACTGGAAAAATGTACATCTAATTGTTTCAAGTGCTTACATTTGGGGGGTGGTTTTTAGGGTGGGTATATTTGGGATTCACACATTTATTCTATGTATTTCAGTGATATTTGAATTTTTTACAATTTTATGTTGTATTATTGAGATAAAATTTTAAAATAAAAGTATACAATTTTATTATCAATATCACTTTTCTTCCACCTTCACTAAATAAATGCTGAACAAATATGTAACTATATCAGTGTGAAGGGGTCCTTAATTATTGACTTGCTGAGGGCACCTGTGTGTCTCCATCTGCCCTTCTCCCATCTGAGTGCCTCCAGGTGGGACAGGAGAGATGTATGAGGGCAGACTTGAGCCCTGGGGGGCATCGGGCTTCTGCAGCTGCAGACGAACACATGGGAACACATATGCTCACGGGACACTCACAAGACAATGTTTCATGCACTCTCAGTGGCCCAGGGTGTCCCAGCTCCGGACATGCTGGGAACACGGGGAGGCACCATAGTGGAAAACATCTTTTGGTTGACTGCGGAGAAGTAGTACATTCCAGGAGTCACGTGTGAGAGGTGCTCCTCGTTACCACTCAGCCCCCCTGGGGTGGCTGTGCCAGCCTCTCTGTAAATGCAATGCTGGCATAACCTTTGGAGCTATCCACAGCATGCCTGGGGGTTAGCTGAGTGGAGCGATCAATGACAGCACTCGGCCCGGCATACTGGAGGAGCCCCTGCTTCACGTGGGTCCCAGCCTTGAGCCCTGTGCCATCCTAGAGCCTCTAGCAGTGCAGACTGACACAGCTGAAAGCTGCTGGCTGTTCTTTATAGCCTGTGTCATTAAAGGAGCAGGGTTGCCACTGTTCTGCAGAGCACCAAGGTGCAGACTGCATTTTCTGAACGCTTTAAACACTGTCTTTCTCGAGAGCACCAGGCTTCCATGCCCATTCATTGGTCTTTGAGTGCGGGATGGTTTCAGCGACCACAGATGTGTTGCACTGGCATTTTCTCCAGCAGCCTGGCAATCGTAACCGTCACACCTCAAAATGAGTTTCGCCAATAGAATGAATAAAGCCGTATTTCTGACCTTAGCACCTATCTGAATCTTACTCAAGTTTTACTCTCCAGTTATTGTCACAGTAAGTCTTCTCATTTGCTGTCAGCAAAAAAATAAAAATAAAAATATACCTTGTTACACAGAAACTTGTTGCAAAAGCTCACTGATAAGGCATTTGTAAATCGAGGAGCTGCTATGCTAGAATCTCTAGAATCTCCAGATGGTTTTGGATGCGTGAATTCTGCCCGTTGCCAGGTCTTGAACATTCAGGGGCACAGCATGACATCATGGCAGTCAGGGGCCCTGGAGCCCTTGAGACCAGTGCTGCATTCTGGCTCTGCCACTTGCAGACTCTTGGGTCATGGAAATCATACAGCCTTTCTGAGCCTCTTATGAAAGTGGGGATACTAATTCCCACTTTGCATAGTTGGCATTCAGATGAGAGACAGCATTCAGAAGGTGCTGGCATCACCTGGCTCTTTAAAGACCCAATAAACTGTAGCTTAATATGACATCATCCCCAGGGCTGCTACTTGCACCGTTGGGCCTCCTCCCGTGGTCCAGGTCAGGGCATTAGGATGGAAGACCCAAACAATCTGAGCAAGCATGATTTTTCGCCTGAGAGTTATCAACAGGGGCTTCTAAAAGCTGCAAAATGTTTCAGTCCAATGAACTTGCCCAGCTGGAGGTTTCCAGGCTCTTAGGCACCCTCAACAAACCAACTAACAAAAAAAAAACCCGTTCATGAGAGCTGTATATTTTTAATATTAGTATCATTTATATACAATTTTATTGAAAATGACATTTTTGTTCCTAAACTATGTTCTGGCTGGGGAGAAGGCAGTGATATTGCATTTGAGGATAAAGTCTTTTACTATCACACATCTCTAGCCTTACACTGAGAGGCAAGGAGGACATGAATTAGGTCCAGAGGACTGAATCTTACAGGAACCCCTCCTGAATGGAGGGGTGTCTGCCTGCCTATGGGGTTGGGGGAAGCTAGGAGACTTCTCTAGATCTTAGTGAAGAAGTTGAGATATTCACTTCATTTCTTTGATTTTACAGGATTTTTACCATTTTTTCTACAGTATCTTTTTTGAAGGCAGAATTGACATCGCACTTATTATATGTTTAGTCTACTGAATGTGAAATAACCCAGTCTTTTCTGATTATCTGAGTCTTTCCAAGGCTTGCTTAAGCAAGAAGAGGGGTTAGTTGGAAGGTTACAGGGCTATTTCCCTGGAGTCCGTGGGCCCCTGGGCAGCAGGAGGGACTGGAATCTGGAAACACAGCCACCTGCTCTCTGAGACCACCTGGTCTTGTCTTGTATTTGTTTCAGCCTCTCTCTACACATCTGTATTCTCTCTCTCTCTGTCTCTTTCTCATCTTACCATCTCACCCTCTTCTCTATTCTCAAGGCCCAATCCAGTCCTCACCTTGCTTGTCCTTACAACCAGGAGCCATAGAGACCTGACTTAGACATCCTGTGTTCCAATTCTGAATTCCCAAGAAAAAGAATTCCCAAGAAAAAGCTCAGCCTATTCTCAGGGTTGACCCTCACTGAGTCAAGGGAGCTGCTCTATCTAATCAACAGTCAAAAGTGGGGAAGATGCAGTCCAGCTTTCCCAACTATCTGAAGGTCATGGAGGGCAGGAACTTGTCTTTCCACTTGGCCTGGCACCCAGTAGAATTGGGTAAAATTGATTGATTGATTGACCTATCATATACTGCACATCAGGCTTGAAAATTCTTACAGTGTGAACGTAGCTTTCAAATTGTCACTTGTCCCATTTAAGAATAAATGTCAGATGATCCAGGCTGAATAGAGTGTTGAATTCATTTATTTTGCTTTCTGTAGAACTTCTGGGTGAAAGGCAGGCTCATAAAACGTGTATGAGCTGGAAAACTTGGGGTACTTGCAAAGATGAATTGTAAAGTATAATTTAACATTACTTATATATAGAATCTGGGCTCTTGGTAGGATATGGTGGGTACCAAGCTGCTGTGGGTTCTGGTGCCTTGGCAATTGCAGGTCTTTTAAGAGACACTATTTCTTCCCTAGCCAAGATATTGAGACAGAGGAAAAAAATGAATGGTCTTTCACAGTCATCAAAAGGGACCACATATTTCCCAACCTGACTACCTCTTCCTTCCCTGACCTTCTGAGCTTTATGGAGAAAGATGGAAAAAGCTAGAGGAGAGAAAGAAGTGGCAGAGAGGAAGAGGGCCTGAGAAGCCTCTGCAAAGAGATGGGTTTGCACACTGACCTTTTGTCCTTGTCCTGGGAGGCTGGGTACATTCAGGTCCCCCTGAATGGGTACATTCAGCCACAGCCCTGGTCCTCTTGGTCCCATCCCCTCATGTCACCCTCATGTCACCCCAACCTGATGTCTCCACTGTGCCCACTGAACCCGAACATTGGTCCAGATAAATGGAACCAGGCCATGGTGGCATCTAAGAGCTGGTTAGATTAATGGTGTGCTTGCTTTCCATTCGGAAATCCCAGAGGAAATATCTGCAGATTTAATTCTCAGTTAAAGGTGGAAGTGTAGGTTTGAATCTTGTATTAGGTTTCATCCCCTTACTGCTCAGCATTTCTTCAGAAAGGTCAACTCTGGGAAAGATTGGAGTGTCGGAATCTTCTCCCTGGTGCTGTATAAAGATTTCTGACCTTTCGGTGCTCTTAATTCCTTCCCTTCCTTCCCTCCTAATACTTCCCCTCCGCCCTTTCTTTTTAAGGGCTCTTATTTATTGAAGTGTAAAGGATGTTGTATTCACACAAGCACATATACACACAAATTCCCCATTTGAAAACACAAATAACTTATCAAATATGGAACATGCTAATACTCCTCAAAACTGTCAAGGTCATCAAAAACCAAGGAAAATCTGAGAAACCTAAGGAGACATGACAACCAAGTGTAATGTGGTATCCTGGATGAGATCCTGTAACAGACAAAGGATTTTAGGGAAAAACTATGAAAATCTGAATAAAGTATGGACTTCAGTTAATGATAGTGTATCAATATTGGTTCATTAATTATAACAAAAGTACCATACTAATTTACAATGTTAATAATAGGGGAAACTGGGTACAGGGTATATGAGAACTCTCTGTATTAGCTTCTCAACTTTTCCGTAAATCTAGAACTTTTAAAATATAGTCTATTTTTAAAACAAAAAAACAAAAATGGTGCATGCTAAAACCACAACTCAGCTGGCCCATCACAAAGCATCACCTTGGCCACTGCGGCTGAACTGGCCAGGTGGGGGTGGGGGCCTGATTAGCTCGTCCTTCTTGGTAACCAGGAGGCAACCGAGCAATGAGCTCATTACACAAATTCATTTCGGGGCTTGCTTGAAAAGCTAGACATTAACCATTGAAGATGACTCCATATGGCTGGTTTCGTTAACCTGTTAAGTTCCAGACAGAAAGCATTGCAAAAACAATGCCTCAAAGGAAGAAAGTCTAGGATGTACCGGAAAGGAGCGGCAGTCACCGCAAGAGGGTGGCTGATTTCCCTGAAAATGAGCGAGGCCGTTGCAAATGCATCAGACAGACAGCTCAGATGGGTTTGGGTGGCCCGAGGCATCTGAACCACCCAACGTGATTTTATGTACTTGGGATATTGAAGAGGGTCGCAAGGGAAGATTCATTTACTTATTGTCTTTGAATATTATATTTGAATACCTTACTGACCACAGGAAATGAATGGGCTTTGTTCTTGATTCCTTCAACCTCTCCCAGACCGAGGCCTTGCCCTGGCTCAGTCAGGCATCACCAGAGAGCCAGGCCGGTCACCTCCTCAGAAGTCCGCTTCTGAACGTTTCCCCTCGGTGTCTTTTCTCTCTCATTGACATTCCAGCCCTTGAAACAAGGTCTTGGCTCCTTTCTCACTTCAGGATTTTGTTTTGGGGGAGCTGGAACACCTGTCCGCTGATCGCCTGCCACTCTGCATCTGGGCCCGGCTGACAGGCTCGTCTGCTTTGACTAATGATGTGATTGATGGACAAAATAAGGAAGAACATACAAAAAAACATTTCTGTCTGGTCTGGTGTGTCAGCAAGCCTTCATCAAGTGGCTGCTGAAGGTATATTTTGCTGCATGCCTCATTACACAGCAATGGCATTCCCAGGCAAAGCTGTTTCTTTTCATGACACAAGACAGCAGGCAGCTTTATGGGCGCTGGGCCCACCGAGCCCGGAGGAAGGAGCAGTACTAAAGAGCGGTCATTTCCAAAAGTGCCTCAAGTTGCTTTTTTGTTGTCATGAATTTAATATGAATCAACACAATATGAAATGGACATGAGGGATTTTAGTGACTAGTGATTTTTTTAAGACTGCTGTCTAAACAGCCATCAAGAAGAAAGGAGAGGGTAGCACCACCACATTTCCTTTCTCCAAACCTGTTGCAAAAAAGAGTCATCTGTCAATTTTATTGCATTAAAAAAGTACACAGAAGCATATAGTCCAAACAAATGTCTTCTTTCAGGCTAAACATGTGGAAAATGCCACAGAGCTGATGCCAGAATCCTCTCACTCAGCAAACCAAGTGTTGGTCACCCCCATTACAGTGGCCTGCTGTGGATGGGGTGACATTTGGGAGAACCACACCTGCTTCACTGTTGCCTCGGTGCATATAATAATCCCCTGAAAATCACTTCTGTCTGGAACATGAGGGAAGCAAAGAACCGCTTCATTCTGCTTACAAGATACCTATTAGCTAGAATCCAGAGCTGGAGGATGCAAAGGAACCATGATTAAAAATAAGAGAGAGAGAGTAGGTAAATTCTTGGCCTGATATTTTTTTCCTTCTCTTTCTTCACTAGAGTACACTTAGAAGCAGGCACATAAGTTGGGTCGCAGAGTTCCTACTTTATTTTTTGCAAAGTATTTTGATTCTCCCTGGCATTAATTATTCTTTCTTTTTTTTCTTTTTCCTGGCAAATTTTCTTTGCCAAGGTATTTTATTACACACGTTCCACTTTTTTTCTTTAACATGTTGGACTGTCTCCAAAGAGAGATGCTTAAAATGAAGTTTCATTTTAAAAACACTTTTTTATTCTTTCCTGCTACCATGATGAGTCTTTAGCGGTGGGTTATTGTGAATAATATGTGATTTTAACGAGTTGTGATTAGACAAAACTCTCTCTTCCTACAATAAATACTAGGTAGTAAATTAGAAAAGGTATATGAGATTTTCATTCCTATTTAAAAAGAGAGAAAGACATAAACGCCAAATCTTGTTATGATAAATGTAGGCGATAATCTTTTAACATGCATTTAATTTACTGTGAGAGTAAGAGGCAGCTCTTCAACTCCTGTGTCCATGTTGACACTGCTTTGCACCAGCCAGTCTGGCACTGGGGACAGTGGCCCCTTTCTAACCAGGGTAATTATAGCCAGGCCCCAAGAGGGTGGAGGCAGGAACACAGGGCAGAAGGATGCAAGCTTAAAAATAAACATGTTACCAAAACCAAACCATCAGATTACTTCCTAGATGGACAGTAATGAGTATAAAAAGGAAATGAAGGAGGAAAGGGTGTTCCGGTTTTTGGCTGAACAAAGGTAAAAGTCGTTGTCAACATCTTTTGTTAATTTCCCACGTCTGTTCGTATTGTTCATTGAATTTTGATATCAAAATATCCCACTCTAAAGCAAAAGGACGATGGAATTCAGCTGACTCAAAAGTAGAAGCAGACTGAAGCATCCATCAACAGCAGAGCAGGGCTAGCTGGGCAGGCCGAATACCTGCCCACGCCCACTGACTTAGCCGCTCGGCATTTAGAAGCAGGTGGCTCTTGTAATGGCAGAGGCCATCTTATCAGGAGCACTTTTTTTAGCGGCTGTGCTCCGCTAGCCTTGGAGCGGTTGGGATTGGAGGAGTTGCTGTCTGCTCTCGCTTCCTGCCCTTTGGGTCTGAGAGCCAACAGCCAGCCCCAGGTTTCCTGTAAACCAGCACCCTCTCTGTCCTCTTGGCCTGGCAGGCTGTTTCACTAGCACCTTCTTGATTTACAGCTTCAAAGCTAAGCAATGAGCTGCTTTAAACTAGACATCCCCTCCCCCAGCTTGGACCAAAAGCAGGCCTCCTCTCCAAAGGAGGGCCTCACAGCCTTGGAACCTTTATTCTTGCCTTGACTTTCTGTTTTAGAACCAGAACCTTTTCAAAACCTCAGGAGCAGACAGCGGGGTGGGGTGTGGGCTCTGTGCTAGGGCCTCTTTGAATGCCAAGGCCGCAATCCATCCGCTTTCCAGTGAGGTCGTTTGTTTCAAAACTAGTGGCTGCGGGAGCCACTGGGGAGCAAGATCATTTAGCAGCAAAAATATTCTTTCTCAGCAAATTGCTTGGAGCCAGGGAAGAACCTTCCAGGTGGGTGGTGCTTAGCACAGAGTGCAAGCAGAGGAAACTCTAACCTCGGGCTGTTTCCTCGCATCTTGCAGGAACCAGCCACCCGTTCACGGGCTGCTCCAGATATTACAACATACATTTTTTCTTTTCCTAAACAAGTTTGTGTATCTTTCTTGATTGATTTTCTTTCACAAAACTCTTAATATTTTTCCAGATGCCTCTACCTTTTGTCCTTTCAACTGCCACTCACTTACGAATGGCTCTTTGGAAAAAATTCAGACTAGAAGCATATGTATTTTCTACTTCAGTCCCTAGTTCCTTTGTACAATTTTAACTTATTTTATCTTCCTGTTATTTTTATTACTTTAATCGAAGTGGTGGTGGCACTAACCAATTTGCAAAGAACCCCTCAAATCTAGTTGGCTCTCCTCTGTAGAATATAAAATATGTTATTTGATGGTATATGATTAAAAAAAGGAACATTAGGATTTATCTGCTTAATTTGTGGGATTGACATGGTAGATGCTTTCATACTGAAAGAAGGCTCATTGGTTATGATTGCATGGTGGAATTTTCTCTTGCATTCCAGAAAGTTTGCCATGTAGGTTAGGCAGCTTTCTGGAGACTCTTTCTGTGCTGCAAGCAAACCATAGGTGTTGTCTTGGCTGCCTGTTGCCTGAAGTGCAGGGCCTGGAGACTCTGAAAACTGCTCCAGGTACTTCACCCACAGCTCCTCTGACGTCCTCTGCCAGGCAGCATGGCCTGAGGGAGAAAAGATCTCCAGTGTGAACCCACAGGAGGAATCTGCAGGGAGAGACTGACATGCCCCCATAGCCATTAAACTGTGGTTTGGGGGCGAGTGGATGCAGAGCAGGTTTTCCAGGACCCGAGGGCCAATTTCAGACACTCCCCGTGCACCACTCACATCCTCTTAGCCTCACTGCCTGATCCTGGCTGCTGCTTCATGGCCAGATTGTTGGGGCTTCTCCCTGTCTTCACACAGCAGTACCTGACAGCACCTCACAGTTGCATTGGCCTCTAACTCCCAGGCCAATTATTCCCTGTTTATTCCGAGTCGTGGAATGCCTTGGGACCCCCTCAGTGCCCGTGTTTGTGCAGCCCAGGAGGATGGGAGACTTAATGTCCTATGGAGCATATCTTTGACCCCTGGGTGGATAATTTCTTCCACTTTTGTTTTCATCCCACCCCTGCATATGGTTTCTCAGATGGCCATCCTACAAGGCTAAGTAATCAGTTGCACTCAGAGATGAGTAGCTAAACAGTGCAGCTCCTGTTGGCTTTACCTCCCTCTTCCCTCAATTCCCTTGGCCCTCACTTCTGCTTCCTGGGTCTGCGTCCTCTAATGAGGGTAGGTAGCACGTGTGCTTTTGCTCCAAGTTATACCTTATGTGGAACCCAGGCTAAGTCATAGGTGTTGTGGGGATGGAAGCCAAGTGGACGCCCAACAGAATCAGGACAATTGGGCTGGGCAATTTCTCGTCAGCTATCTTATTGGAGCATCCGATGACTTCTAGGTGAATGACTATGCCCTGCGCTGCCTTGGGAAGGGCTTGCAGATTTCAGAGAATGGGTCAGGTAATGGGATACAAAAAAACACATTGTTTGTACCCAGGCCAAGATGCTGCAGACCCCAGGGCCGCCTGGATCAAACACATGGCTTTGTCCCAATGGTATGTCAGATGGCGGGTGGGCCAAGTCTGAAGAGGCCACGACCCCCTCCTGCTCTAGTTCTACACATCTGCTTCCCACCTTGGAAGCACCATTCTCATGGCTGCAGTCTTTGAACTCTGATGAGGTGTGTGAAACACCCTATCGACACATCATATCAGGTATCTTTTGAAATGAAAATCTCTTAGATCAGTTTCAACTCATTCCAAATGTCATATGTATCCTCCAGGCTGAACATCCATCTTCCCTCCACCCTTGATATTGTTTGAAATGCAGTGTGGGTCTTTGGGCAGAAAAGCTGACAAAATGGCAAGTTGGGGATTGAGTTGGGGCTTGGTTGCACTGATGCTGTGCTTATCCGGGCACTAATCTTCCTTCTTCCTATTCGGGTTCCCGCTAGCTTCTCCTCTGTTAATCCCAGCCTCCTCTGCAGCGTTGTCCTCATCTCTCCTCTCCTCTCCAAATTATCCTTGTTCTTCCAGGACCGACTCAAGTCCTGCATTCTGCAGCAGACTAAACCGGATTCTTGCATTCCATTCTGATTCCCCCAACACATACAAATGTGAACCACATAGCCTAGCCCTGCCTTGCAGGGTCCTCCAAACTGGTCCATGTGTGTGAATCTCATCTCTCCAATGAGCCTCTTCCTTCTGTGTGCCCCATCCATGTCTAGCTGACTGCCAGACTCTGGAAATTTGGTAAATCCTTAAGGATTAGCTTAGGGGCTTTGGAAAAAGGAAAGAGATATTCTCAATATTTGCTCCTCCTTCTCTACCCCATTTTGAACCCATTCCCTCCCTCTCCATTCCAGCCACACGTTTACTTGTGTGGATTTAAGCAGACCCACCCTGTGACCCTGGGGATGGCAGTATCATAACCATTGCCAGAGGGTTTTGTTACTCACCTGATATTTCTCCAAAGGCACTTGGCATAAAACAAAAACAAATCAAACGTACAAATTGTGTCATATACAAAACAAAATGAACACCATAAAAAGAGAGAAAAATGTAAGCTACAATGAATACTAACTCTAATGTATAAATAATATCAGGACTATTTTCTGATCCTATTTTGAACTGGGAGCTACAGTAAAACGAAGAAAGAAACCTAAAATAATAGCAATTTAAGGCAAAGTGTGTGTTATTAAAAGTTCATGATGTTGAAGAGCCAAACTCCTATTCTAGTACTGAGATTTAATATGTACTTCACACAAAAATAAATCATGTAATATTTTCATGGCGGACATAGAATTTTATGGCTTTTATGACTATCATGGAATTGGGATTCATATTTTATAGACAGCTCTAATAATATCAAGAAATGCTCTGGGAAAAATGGGGGCTTAGAGAAAGATGAGTGATCACTCAGCAGAAGCTGAAATCAAGCGTAATTAATGCCCAAAGGTAAGGCTGTTCCCCATCACATGGGTTGCTGGCAGGGCCCCGGCAGGTGCACCTGGCGTGGTGGGGTCTGTGAAGACGGTAGCTCTGTGAAGGGTGATCTTGGCAAAATAGGACTCCCTCAGTGCTGATGCTGAAATTGTCCATCTCTGGGGCAGGAGGATGAGCAAAGCATTCAAGAATACACCGGGAAGGATATTCTCAGGTTGGATCTCCCTGCTGGGGGCACAAGCTCTGTTTTTGCAGGGAGCAGAGGCAATTTGGCAGGGGTCCCTAGGACTTCCTATCTCACCCACCCATCATCCCAGCAAACTACTGTCCCCCCAGAGCTGGACTTTTTAGAAGTTATAAAAGAGCTGAAAATAATCTAAAGTCGACCAGCAGCTGTAGGCGCTTTGTTGGGCTTTTACAAGGATTACTTAGTTGCATCCTCACAACCACCCATCAGGTGGAGAGCTGGGGGGACTTCTCTGTTTTCCTTACCCGGGCAAAAACTCGCTGAATGCTCTACTGGTTGGTGAGCATAGTGGAGAGCATGTGTCCTTGATGAGCTACAGTTGAAGACATCATGCTAAAATTGTTTTCTCCTCTGAGCCACAGATTACAGAATAGTTTCTACTCCTGGGCAGACTGACACACATGCCGGCCTCCAGGTCTCGCTTATTCCAGCCACAGGTTGACCCCAGCTCGAGGCCCATCTCAGAGTCTCCCCCAGTCGCAGGGTGACCACCAGCCCTCTGTCTCCCTGAGCTCAGCCCCAGGCTGACCCCCTAGCGCAGTCCTGGTACAAGTGCAATGCTGGTCCCAAAACGACAAGCAGAGACCCATTGGAGGGCTCTCTGTCACCTGTGCCACTACCACCCAGGTCCATCCACAAGGACGTCATCTCTCAGCCATTCTCAGGAAACGTGCCTCTCCAAGCCCTCAGATACACGCAGCTCCTTCATGCACACCGTGTGCTGAGCTTGTCCTCCATCCCCGCCTTGGGTTCCAGACCCAACTCTGGGACTGTGACCTTGGGCAGTCCCCTTCACGGGCCCGCTATCTCACCTGTGAGAGGGGATGAGTGAGCTTCCTACCTGCCGGCCTTATCTTCCTCTGAGGCATTGTTGCGAGTACCTGGAGTTAGCAGGAGTGAAAGCTCTTTGTAAATTGTAATGTACTTCAGGTGGGGAAAGTGCAAACATACCTGTGCGATCCTTCTCCCTGGGAACCGAGGCAGGCATGAGCAAGGCACAGGGGCAAAGAGGAAGTCTGCCTTGGGGGCTGTCACCTGCTCTTTCAGCCTCCCCACACCTTTTACATGTGACTTCTGTGCCCTCTCAGAACTGATATGCAACAGGGAATAGTATTTTGCAGCTATATTTCTGCTCTGCTCTCAGAAATATGGGACGCCTGCCTAGGACAGCATCTGTAGAGGCTCACAGAGGAGGGAGCCTGGACTCTGAAGTGCTGAGGGCCAAAGAGTCCGCTTCCCCAGGCTGGGCCCTGGCTTGTCTTCCATGTGGCCCTCTTGTGAGGTCTGACCTCTCTATAACCTGAACGAGCAAGCTGTGATGAATGGGAAGCCACAGTCTCAGCAGAGGCACTGTTCCCGAAGGAGAGCCATGGCCCAGGCCCCTGAACCTGTGGATCCCACGTCCTTGTGAATCAGGTCCCAGGAGGGATGTGGTCCTGGCTTGGGGCTAAGGCTCAGGGGCACTGCCACCACCCAGAGGGCACCCTTCTGGAAGCTGTGGCCCCAGGCCTCTGCCTTACTCGAATCCTGCCTCTTTTTAAATGGAGGAACACATTTCCAGTGCTGCCTGGGAGGTGAAGCTCTTTAGGATGCTTAAAAACCTCTCTTTAAAGGTTTATGGTCATTCACATTCTTATTAAATTGCTTTGATAAAATATTCAGCCACAGCCCCCTCCATTTGACTCTGAACTTGGTAAGGTATAATTTGCAATTGATTATTGCTCAAACATTCCTGGCACCACATTACGATGTGCTCATACATCTCACCCTCTCTCCGCCAATTTGGGGCGGAGGAAAAATGGTTTCTTTGACCTTTGACCTGTTTGAGGTGGGACATTAGGTCATCAGGGCCATCGAGAATCAAACACCCCCATCTACCGCCAACAGAGACAGGAATGGATGCGTGCAGCTCTGAACTGAGCTTGTAATTTTTTTTTTTTTTCCTCTTGGTAAGATACAGGTATTTTTCAGAGTTGGAAAATGTCTTGAATAAATGAGCTTCGTATATATATGTTTTTAATGTGATTTGCCTGTATTTATTTGGGTGATCACAATTTATGCCAAGTGAAAAGGTTAAGAGTCCTGGAAACCGAATTATTCCATTTATTTGCAGACATGATGCAGTGCAGGACAACAGAAGGGTGCATCCTCATCTTGCCCGGCCCCTGACCTCACCCCTGACCTGGACGTGGGCATCACAGCTCTGAGCTACCTCCCCCAGGCTGGGGCGACCACCCTCGGGAGATGGTTTAGGAGTCTGGCAAGTTGCTAGGGTACGTGGGGGTATCCCTTGTAATTACTTTAAAAAGCATTTACTGAGTGTCTTCCATGCACCCTCTCCTGTTCCCAGGTTCCCAGAGGCCATTCTCCCAGGCCTGAGCTTTTGAGATCTTGCCTAAAAAGGAGCGGCACCCTTAGCCTCAATCCTTCATCACCTGAGTCTGCAAACTTGTCTTCTCATGGTGATTTCCTCACACCTAGTTAACAGCCCGGGGTGAAAGCAGGCAGGGACGGGCTCCCACTCCATGCCTTGCTGGGAGTTGTCATGACTCGCTGGAGTGAGGCCTCTGGCCCCGGTTGGGGGGCTGGGACCCAGGTCTCCGAGGCCCTTGCGTCACACTCTCCACTCCCTCTCCCCTTACTCTGGCAGGTCCATTTCCTTGGTGGCCTCTGGCAGAGACTGAGCCGCCTTACAACTCCAAGGAAAGGCTCTCCTAGTGAAGGGCCAGCCTGGGGAGGATTCTGAGGAGGGGGCTCCCTGTGACCCCCCATCTGCTCTCTATCCCGCACACGTGGCCTGTCTCGTGGGCCCGACTGTCCCGGGCCATGGCCTCTTGGCTGGCTTCCCCATCACTTTCACATTACCCCAGAGTAATTGGATATTGGCAACCAATTACTGAATTTTTCACGTCAGCTTCATCGGTGACTCTTAGACAACCAACCGCGCCAGAGTCTCTTTCGATGAAGAGAGGAATGATAATAATTCTCATTAATGTTCTCCGAGACATGGAAAGCCGAGGCACGTGGCCTGTGGAGGATGGGGAGGAAGGAGAGGAGGCAGCCCTGGCCCTTGGTGCAGGGGATGAGCCTCCCCTCCACCTGCTCACATCCTGACCCCAAAGCTGTGTCCCTCTCTGCCCCTCCAGGTGTGCTCATGCATCTGTCTCTTCATTAGGAAAGAGGGTTGTCCTGCCTCTGGGTAGAGGAACTGGGAAAACCTTCCTGAGGTGAATGGGGACATGCAGACCTCATGGAAGAGGATCTCCGTGGTTGTAGAGGATGTGGATGGAAGGGAGAGGCATGCTGAGGAGGTAGAGGGCGCTGACCCCACTGGCCTGACAGTATGATGCCCAGGCTTGCCACGGACATCACTAGCAGACACTCCCTCTGCACGCTGACGGCTTCCTGTGTCGCCGGTGGAGGGCATTCTCTGTCCAAGGGAGCACAGTGACCCAGGCCCAGGGCAGGCCAAATGTGCAGGGCTGTAGAACAGCCTACAAATAAAGGACAGGGCTTAGTGGATAAATACCACAGGGCCTCGTCCCCCAGTGGGACAATCTCAATGCACACCTCTTAGAGCATGCCTGGTGGGATTGGCTCTGTGTCCACAGAGGAAAGCTTCCCCAGAACTCACACTTTGTTGGATTTCTTCTCTTCCCTGGCTCTGTTCCCTACATCTCTACCCCCTGGGATCACCTCCCAAATCAACACCTTGCCCCATTTCCTTGTCTCAGGATTTATTTTTGTAGAAACTGAAAGGATGGTAGCTGGTGTTTGCAGATGGGACAGTTCTGACCGGGTAGCAGAGAGCACCAGCATCCTGCACTTCCAGGTGCCACATGCTGGTCGGTACCCTGAGTGACCTTCCCACCTTCCCACCCTCTGTTCTGCTCTGCCCCAGCCCTCAGCCAATGTGTGCTCTGTGTGGTGGGCAATCTGATTTATCTGGAATGTCTGGGCTGAGGAAGGAGATGAGGACTTCTCGCTGGGAGGGATTTTCAGCTCATTTCACAGATAAAATCAATCAGATCTAAACTGCACTCACTGTGGCCGTGAGAGGGAAACCCAAACAGCAGGGGCCAACGGAAGGCTTTTCCCTCCCTTCCCATCCGGCTCCACCTCGGCCTGAGAGCAGCGGGGGCCACGGGCCCTCGGGCTGTGGAAGCTGCAGAGGCCCGGCTCCTCTCGGAATAACTGGCACAGGCCTGACTCAGAAGTTCAGCTGGAGGATGGGCTGCAGCTAGTGGAGAAGGAAGAGTCCCCCAAATGCACTTCCTTTGTCTTCTGGATGGTGTTGGCAGAGGTGAGGGGTGGTGCAGGCACAATTATACCAGTTATAAATTTACCTGTTCCTTTTGTTTTCCTCGGTGATACTGAATGGAAGAAATGGGAAGCAGAAGGTGGATGGCTGAATGGCAGTGCCTGGATCCGGCTCTCCTGGGCTGTCTAAGGCTTCTGGCCATTGGGTGGTGCCATTTTCTCTGTGTCTCAAACTGTCCACATTGAGGAAAATGGTCTAGACATCAGACCTTTCTAGGCTGACTTGGGGTCAATCCTGCCACCCAGGAACTGGGACCTGTGTTGACACTGCATCTCCCAGCCTGAAATCTACTGGTACTATCCACCTCTGGCATTCACACATCTGGAACATGGCCTTCCTCAGCCTGCAACGGCTCTGTAAAGCTGGACACAGCTAAAACTCAGACCAAGAAGTTCTGAAGAAGTCTGAGGGAACAGGTACCTGATTTCCATTTCTGGCTTGAGGATGGTGGCCTTGGTCTCATCCCATTTTCCCAGCTCCCGGCAGGTAAGAGGGAGACCACATCTTCCTTATGATCAGCCATTCTTTACAGTCTCTTTACAGACCCAGATAGGGTATGTTGAAAAGGCCTCTGTCTCCTACAAGTGTCTCCTGTTCTCATCCAAGGAAGCAACCGTGCTTGGTGAATTGCAGAGGTACCAGTGTTGTGCCCTTGTGGGCATCAGGCCAGCTCCTGCAGGGAGTGAGATGAAGTTGCCTACTCAGCATCCATACCCCTTCTTCTGGCATCAGTACCTCCTTTACTCTAGAAACCACTCCTTCACCTTTCAGTTCATGTGGTTCAACTGGACTAGATGATGGTCACATGACCTAAGCCAAGCCAATCAGTACATCTAAGTCCTTTTAGGGAGAAACACTTGAAAGAGAGAAGTCATCTCTCCTCCAGTTACTGAAAAGAGTGGATGTAAGCCTGGAACTTCTGGCAGCCATCTTGGCACCATGAGGAAAAGGCCTACCTGAGAATGGAGCCAATGCAGAGGGAAACAGAGGGAGAGATGGAGACAGACAGAGTCGGATGACATTATTTGGGTTACCTTGAGCCAGGAGCTGCCTGTGGGGAGTGGTGGGTTGAGAAAGTCATGGAGAAACTAGAATGTTTGGCTAAGGACCTGTGACCACTGGAGAGTGTTTCCAGAAGTGTGATGTCAGAGTTGGCCTTGGGAAGATTAATCTGGCCTGGGGAGAAGAAGGTACTGGGGCACGTACTTGGGGTCCTGAATGCAAATAAGACAAACCAGAGCCAAATATGGTGCTCAGTATCAGGAAAGGAAGTGGTGTGGTGGGAGACCCTGGGACTAGGGTCAACCTTGCTCTTGACCAGCAGCAGACGGCTTCCTCCACACAGGGTTGGGGGACATGCCTTTGGTGTTTCCAGGCCCATTCTCTTGTTTTGAACAAGAGAGAAGAGGATTCTTCCCCCTGTTCCAGTTTGAAACCATTCTGGAGGGAATGTTGCCTGGCTTATCTTAGGTCTTGTGCCTACTCTGAACAATTACTTAGACCAGGATGGAGAATCGATAATTAGCTCAGCTTGAATCAAGTGGTTCTTTTCAGTCAAGACAGAGTGACTGGGGAGGGAGAGGGAGGCCTTACCAGAGTAAAAAGCCACACTCCCTAGAGTGGCAAATGTCCCAGGGCTGGCCTCTGAGGAGATTCTTGTGGGCTGTGAATCCCAGGTGATCTGCTTCATACAGCTGGGCGTCCTCTAGGAGAGAGCAATTGGGTCTGAGTGACACTTGTGGGAGGAGGGCTGGAGAGATGTGGAGGGATGTGGGAGGGGCAGGGAAAGTGCCAACATGGGTGAGTGCTGAGCCAGTGGAACCACGGTTCATTACCTACCTGCCCACACAGGCCATTCAACAGCTTATGGTTGAAGGTGGGCCTCCACGCCCACTGCAGACCCTCCCCAGGTGACTTGCGCGAAGCTGGAGGATGCTACAGCTTCTGCCCTATGCCCGTGAGTGTTTAGATCTGCTCTAACAATTTTAGGAAGGGAATGGCACACTCTTATTAGATGGTTCAATATTTTATAACATGGCCTGGATATTTAACTGACAAAAAGCATTGAGGGGAAATGAAATTTAATGGGCCACCTCTTCATCCCATATAAGGCTAATCTCCATTAAAAAATGAAACAGTTTTAAAAAGTAGGAACCCCAGAGGAAATGTGCCCATGCCTTGGGTCTTAGGGCTAAAACCCTTACAACGCACCAGCTAGAGTTCTACCCTCCATGTGAGGTAACAGCAATTAGGTTGGCGCCCCCAGCGCGGGCCCCGGCAGCCTGGCTGACAGACAAGTCAGATTAATACATCACCAGGTATGAAAGCGCAGTTAGAATTTGACTGAGGTACTTCCAGCCTGAGAAAGGGAACGATTTATCAATGCAAACTTAATAACATCTATTTGAATCTAACTAAAAATCAATATTTCATTACCAAATTGTTAGTGAGAATGAAGAAAAATTGCGGAAGTCGGGCAGTTTGGTGCTAGGGAAGCGTCAGGAGTTCAATGTGAAGACGGGATGATTCATGAGGCCGCACTGGAGTAAGGGTGGAGGAGGACGAGTGCAGAAAACTTGGAGGGGCCCCCTCTCTCATGACCTTGGCCGTGAGGGGGGGAAACACAAGAAAATGAGAGTGACTGTCAGTTCCCTTCAGGGATGGAGCCCTCCATAAATCACAGGGAGCCAGCCCAGGGTGAGCAGAGGAGCAGGTGGAGGGGCTGGCGATTTAACTCTTAGCACCCTGACGTCTGAGCTGTGCTTCCCAGGATGGGGATGGGTAATGAATGGATAAGATCCGGGGTGGGGGCCACCTAGCGGTTATATGTGCAAATGCAGAGGGGTAGGTGGACAGTGAAAGGTTATCGTCCGCTGGGTACAGCTAATCCCAGGACCAGCCCACTTTCCACTCCCGTCCGAAAATGGGAAATGACAGCTTGTGTCTGGTCCAACACTAACATGAATCAGTTGGTTGGAGGTCTGCTCTCTAGGTGAGGTTCGGGGGAAGATTTTCAGTCTGAACATACAGACCAGAAAATGCTTTGTAGTGCCGTGACTTGAGTGGAGTCTCAATATGAATAAAATCCTTGAATTTGTTTCAAAATCTGAGCTAGAAATGAAACCTGAGGGTTTGTCTTTGCCCTTATTCTTCATCCCGTTCCTCTCTGTGTTTGGTTTCCTTGTGCTGGCCAAATGTGGCTAGCAAGACATTTAAAAAATATGCATTCATCCTTTAGCAAGAAATAAAGAAGAATCACATAAGATGTGACTCATACGTATAATCCCATAAATTAAAATCGAGCCTCTGCTCACTTCATCCACTGAGGAGTTGGGCATGGGGACCCCGCAGCACCTGGCATGGGGATCACGGTCCTCCCCAGACCTGCGCTAGCATTTTGGAATCATGGGAAAGGAGATGTATTTGACATTAATGCCCTAAGTTTCAGGCCCTAATTTCAATATGATTCACTTTATATTTTATTTTTTATTTTATCTTTTTGGCAGTTTCTCTTTTTTTTATTTTTAATTTTTATTTTTGATTTTTAAAATTAATTAATTAATTAATTAATTTATGGCTGTGTTGGGTCTTTGTTTCTGTGCGAGGGCTTTCTCTAGTTGCGGCAAGCGGGGGCCACTCTTCATCGCGGTGCGCGGGCCTCTCACTATCGCGGCCTCTCTTGTTGTGGAGCACAGGCTCCAGACGCGCAGGCTCAGCAGTTGTGGCTCACGGGCCCAGTTGCTCCACAGCATGTGGGATCTTCCCGGACCAGGGCTCGAACCCATGTCCCCTGCATTGGCAGGCAGATTCTCAACCACTGCGCCACCAGGGAAGCCCAATCATTCACTCTAAAAAGTAAGGATTAGCCTCTTACTCCCCAAAGAAAATGTAATATATTTTGACAGAAGATGGGAATATGCTTGTTTTACTCAAGACTTTTTCTAGAGCAGAGCTAGTCTGATTGGGAACCAAGGATTTGAAGATGTGGATTGGGAATAAAGTAAGCTAGCATTGTCTTGGAAGTATGATAGGCAAGGGCAGAAAAGTCTTCACACCGGTACTTTATGGGACTAAAATGTACCATCCCCACCCCAAACTCCTGGGGGCATATATAGCCATATATACAGGCACGCGGTGCTCATCAACACTGGGGAGCACTGCTGTTATGCCAGGCACACCACTGAGCTCTTCGGTGAATTTCCTCATTTACAACCCTGTGAAGTAGGTACTCTCACTGTTATCTCCATTGTACACAAAGGAACCAGGGCTAAGGATGCCTAGTGACCTGCCCCAGCTCAGACAGGAAGTGGCAGAGCAGGATTCAAACCCAAGTTCACATTCTGAGCACATCACCCTAACATCCCCACATGCAAGGTTGCTGTGAGGTCCAGATAAGGTGGTTTTGGGTGTGATAACATCTTTGTTGCATCTGGGTCTCTTCAATAGGATGCTCTCTTGTCCTGAGTCAGCATCACATTGCAACATGAGCCAGCAGCCCATGTGGTGCCATGGTCCTCACTGATGTTGAGTGTCTGTGCTCATTTATTTCACCATTTGCAGTGGAGCCAGCCCAAAGGTTGTTGTTGAAAACCTCAGGACCCTGTTTGTATACAACCTCTTTGTGACAAGGACGGGAGTCCAAAAGAGAGTTGAAAAACTGTAGTCTTGGCAAAGCTACCCCTGGGTACATCTTGACAATGGAATGGTCTGCCCTCCTCTGAGGCATGAGCAAACCCTCAATTTAGGGTGAGTGCCCAAGGGCATTCTGAAGAAATCAACATCTACCACCTTCTTCCCAGGATTCATAAGCTGGGAGGCGTTCCCATGGCAGGATTTAGGGCAGATATCTCAGGTGTTGGCAGGAATAGTCATGGTGCCCACCAGAGCTCGAAAATATGAGCTGGAGTTGACTCCAGTAACCAAGAGGCGTAAGTACCTACCAGAATATTGTCTCTAAAAGTCCTTTGCAAAATTGTGGGGTCCTGATGCATTTTTAAAGATGGCAGAAGTTGCCTGACTGGGAATGCCAGTGGGGCCCCTGCAGGGAGCCACTTACATTCACCCTTACGGGACCATCTGTGGGGAGTCTGTGGGGAAGTATGTTCATTGCCCCAGTGTCAGGGCATGGAGTCCAAGCACGTATACTATAGGTATAACCATAGCTGAAAATTGGCTTTTATAGAACTCCCATTTGCACTGGAAACCGTGACTTGCTGGCTATAAAAATGAAGTGGAAAAAAGCAAAATACCTGTTAAGCGTCATCAAACAGATTCACCTCAAGTCATCTCATGTGCACAGTGGGCCACACTAAGGACACTGAACAGAGAGGGTACGTGGGGGTGGGGTGGGGTCGATACCACACACTAGCACAGCTTGGAATCAGCGGCTGCAACACATCAACTCCTGTCTGAGCATACTGAAGTGTCTTGGTGAAACTTGACCTTGCCCAGGCTTATCAGCACCTGTTTGTCAGTGATACTCTAACTGTACTCATCACTCACCAAGGGCCATTTTGAGTTAAGTGCCTTCAGTTGGGAATTTTTATGGTCCCTTGATTTTTCCAAGGCTTCACAAAAAGTTTCAGAGAGTCCTAAATTCCAGTGAAATCCTGGCTTAGAATTTACTAGATAAGTTTACAGAAATGCTTGGGAAAGTTTGGCTGTGTTGGGTATCACTGAAAAAAGGATCACTTGAACTTGGAACATTGATGTAGTGTCCATAGGCTGCTCTATCCACGTGGAAGAAGGTAGGTTTCTCATGGTTCATTTATAAGTTGTGAAATATTGCAAGAAATAAAAGTATATGAGGTGATAGATGCAAAGTACTCACCGCAGTTCCAGGCACAGAGTAAGCAATTGATACACAATAGTAATAATAATTGGTTTATTATTTCTATCACTACCACCTCTAGACTTGTTTCAACTATCCTCATCTAAATATGCAACCAACAAGGCTGAGCCTTGTATATACTTCATGATTTGTAACTTTTCATTCTAGATGGCTTTCTTGGTACTTAAGAATGAGAATGACGCCAAGAAGACGTACTCTACAGCTGTAAAAAAGGTTCAGGTGTATCTCCATATACTGTGATGGATGAGCTCCATGATTTATAGTTTTGTAAAACAAAGCAAGAGAGAGAAAAAAATGCATATGGTATGCTATATTTAAGAGGAGGGGGATACTAATATAGATTGTATATTAAATAAGTGAAGTTATAAGCCATAGGTATAGTTATAAGAGGAGGGAAGAAAAAGGGTGGAAGGGAAAGAGATAGAAGCTAGACTTGTCTGAAAAATTGATTTTGGAACCAGATAAATATTTTACATAATTATCAGACACAACTTACTCAAAATAAAAAAGCAGTTCCTAAAAACCAAGAGCAAAATGAAACAGATGAAACTGAATGTGTGTCGAGTTGGTTATGTAATCTGCAGAGAAAATTTACTTTAGTTGAATTTAAAATAGAGTTCTTCGTGGTTTGTATCTTCAGGAAACACACACAAACCCAGAAAACATGCTTTTCAATATTATACTGTTGGTAATAACATTGGTATTGTTATTTTGAAACTCACTCTCTCTCTCACACAGACATGTATATATTAGGAAAAAGCAGTGAAGTGATTATATTAATGCAATTAGAATGTTATTATCATAAGAAAAGAGATACAAATATAAAATCAAAATTAAAACCTAAATTGAAATTGAAAATGTCAGTTTGAATTTGTAATGTATTTTCTCTGGGGGAACGAGAATTATTTCCTATCTGTTCACTGAAAAGCCCTGAATACAATGATCAGCTCAGTAGTACTGAGAGTCCCTACCACCAGACTGTGGTCTCTAAATACCATTTTCCACCAAAATGGCTGATTCAAGATTGTTTGTACAAGGCAAGAACTGTATAAGACAGACTTAGAACATCTTGTCATATAAGAAAGCAAGAAAACTGTCAAGGATGACTGGGGTCATGTGAAAGAACATAGGAGCCAGTTTGAGGCTTTTACTGGCCAGAAATGTGACAAATTCTGATGACCAGAGAGTGTTGATAGGAATACTAACTGAAGTGGATTGTTCATTGTGATACTTAAAAAAATCAGATTGGTCACCTTTGGAGGCCTGAAAATACACTCATTCTGAAAATTGTCAAATAGAGAGAAAGAATCCAACATTTAACCTGCCTTTCCCTTAAGAACTGTACTTCAGGGTAAGCAAATAGTCGATAAGAGAAAATTAGCCTTAATAGAAATATTACAGCTAATCAAGGAAGAAAGAATGATAGAATTTTCAGTGTTGAAAAAAAAAGAAGATTCAGACAATGATTTTTAATGGTTTCTAACACCACAAGAAAAGAGACAACTGGGCATCATATGCCTCATATAGAAGTGCACAGGGTCACCTCTGCAATGGTCTTGCAAAAAAGAAACTGAAAAGCCTGAATTATAGCCAGCTTCTAGATCTAAGTGCTAGTTTACAGGAAGTACAGGGAATAGAGAAACATGTTAAAGGACACACTGGAGATTCATTCAGCATAAAGCAAAATCCAGCATAAAAAAAAGTATCTAGGACAAATGTCATGGTTTCTTCAACAATTGAAAAATATAGGGAGAAAAAAATAGAGACAATTTAGAGATTAAAGATGGAATAAACTAATTATAAACAAATAAGTAAATAAAATATCCCCCATTGTCTATTAAATGTTTTAAAACTGACTGGATATTTGATGATGTTAAGAAATGATTCTCATTGTTTAGGTGTGAGGATGTTGTTTTTAGAAATACAAATGAAAATATTTATGGATTAAACTGAAAATCAATATTTTTTTATCGATTTCTATTTTTTGGAAATACAAACTGAAATACTTCCTGGGATTTGTGTGTGTCACAGGAGTTCACCTTGGTGGTGATGGTGAGGTGTGTGAATACGGGGGGCACAGGCCATGATGATCATTGTCAGAGCTGGGTGGTGTGTAAATTGGATCTCATTAAATTACTCTCTTTATTGAATTGTTCCATAAGGCAAGTGAAAAAAGAAGTGTGTGTTAATGAGATAAGCCCTGTTTCTCACACATCTATGGAATACATATATTTTGTCTGGTGCTGTGCTAAGCTCGGGGATGAAGCGTTGTCTCTGACGTGTCCTGTCCTCTGGGAACTTGTTGCGTTGTTTCTGCCATGTCCTGTCCTCTGGGAACTTGTTGCAGATGGAGAGACAAGCCTAGGGTCGAGGGAAGAATGGGGCGTGCTGGGGGTACAGGAGAGGATGGTGCTTCACTGACAAGCCTAGGGTTGAGGGAAGAATGGGGCGTGCTGGGGGTGCAGGAGAGGATGGTGCTTCACTGCTCTGCTGGTAGTGTGCCTTCCAGAGTGACCTGACACCACAGAAGCCCCTTCTCTGCAGCCCTTTGCCTCCTGATAACTCAGCAGAGTCACAGAATGAAGGGGGTTGACATTCCCTTTTGAACACCCCCTAGTATAGTTACCTACCACACCAGATGTAACCTTTCTGGCCAGTGAAAATGTGTATTGCTGAATCAGTTTGGATCCGTGCCCCTCAAGCTCCCAGTACACTTGGAACCCTTCCCTTCAAGGGTGGGCCACAAAACCATGAGGAGTGAGGACACCTAGCATAGCACCTTAGAGTGGGCAAAGATCATGTGCTCACTGGGACTCACTGCTAGGCTGAGTCAAATCCTTCAATGCATCCCAGGAGACAAGTGCTACCTGATGCTTCTGGGGGACCAGGTAGGCAGAGGAAAACCTGCCAATGTAATTTAACCCCTGCAGCAGAGTTCATGATAATTCTGCTTCAGGGAAGTTTGTCTTGCAATAGATAGGTGAAGAATCACTGCATCAGGTGACTGTGGAGGTAACTATCATGCACCTCAGGGGACACCCTTGTAAAGGAGGAAAAATAATTTTTCCTGTATCCTTCCAGGTTCTCAGCTGCCCGCATAGCAAAAGACATATTAACAAGAGCAAAAGAAACAGAAGTTTATTAACATGCATACCTCATGTGTACATGGGAGATGCCCAGGGAAAATGAGTAACTCTCAGTCATGGATTAGAACTCAGTCTTAAATACCATCTTCAGCTGAAGACAAAAGAAAGGTGTGGAGAGGTTAGTTATGGGGAGCTGGTTAGGAAATGCAAAGGTGCTCTCTCCATTGATAAGGGTCTTAGTTGTGTCCAGGGATTAACCTTGTTCCTTCCTGGTAGAGAGAAGAGGACGAACACCTTTGTAAATTTATGTCCTGCTCTTAGGCAAGTAGGGGAGTAATGCTTACAACAAAGTGGGATATTTCGAGGTAGAATATTCTGCCACCCTTCACTGTAATATAATTAGGACACTTTTAGTCCTTTGTCCTAATGTGTGTCTATACCCTCAGGCTGTTGTTGTTGTTCAGGCTCTGCTATAGGCTTGCTGTCCTTTCTGGCTAATCTTGATTCCTGGGAGAAACTCAGGAGACAAATTCATAGGTGGTGAAATGACAGGCAGCTGGGAAAAGCGAGTGACAACACAGCCCTAGGCTCTGCATTGTGAAGAGGACCATGAGATTCCCAGCAGATTCTTGAATCAGTGATGTGGTGGTTTTGTGGGGAGCAACACATCTAGCATGGCCCCGGCAATATCTATTGTGTTCCAACTCATTGGCTTTGCCAAGGACATCGTTCTGTGGCTTAGACTCAGGAAGTACAAAGTGGCCATTTTTCACATTTCTTCTTCCAGTGAGTCTAGGCTAAAGTGATCAATAAACAGCCATGTGCTTGTGTCTGCTCTTTGGTCCTCAAGGACATGTTTTTTTCCTTAAACCGCGCTTTCTATTAGAGGGGTCTGTACAGGGTCGGGGAACCAAAGCACCCTGTAGACAGAAGCTTCTGGAGAAGCCCATCATGTTCCTTTGCCCGCTGAGGATGGACTTCTGTTGTCTACACATGGCTGCCTTGGACTAGAGTCTTTACTCCAGCAAAGAAAGGGTGCCTGGAGGGCTCTCCATCTCCGGGGCTCACCGCATACCCACAAAGGGCTTGGCGCAGAGAGCAGGCATGCGGTGACTGCAACAGTGGGATCCGGTTCTGCCCATGGCAAGATCCCACCCTTGAGGATGCAAGGGGCTGAACCGGCTGCTGCCCAGCACGGCCTGGGATTACGGAGCAGGTCAGGGAAATGGACTTTCAGGGAAGAAGAAGGAGAGTGGGAGATTAACGCGGACTCTCCACCAAGAACTTTCCAGAAGTGTTGAGGGGAGAATGGGTTCATCTGAGGTATTTGTGTGCAGCTCTGAGTCCTCCGGCTACACAGCCAGTTTCTGCTCTCACTCTGTGCTAGCACCATGACGGCACCAAGGCTTTGACACTAAAGCTAGCCTTGATTGTGATATCGTGGAGGTGGGCTTTGGTTTTACATAATAAATGTTTAATAAGGAAAATCAGTGAGGAAACATTAGGAAGAGACTATAAGAGTCTAGTAGTCTAGTGGGCTCTCTATCTTTGCCTTCTTTACCATTGTATTCTTTGGCTAGTTAAAGCAAGAAGAAATTTACTGGACAGCATAAAAGTGGGGGCCCTTTCTTGATCAATAATGAAGAATCTCATATTCGAGTCCTATGTGTTACCTATGTAAATGCCTTTCCACAGACAAAGAGAAGATTTCTTGGGGATTTTATGTGATACACTTCTCACTTCCACATGCAAGTCACAGAATTCTTCTGGCTTTTTCTTACTGCCAGTTTCAAAGATGTCATAGGTCATCATCAACCACTTTAATGTCCTCTAAGGACATAACAACAGGTTTCCACAAATAGACAAAAAAAGGGCTGGAGTGAACACTGTCTCAATAGCTGCTCTGTAGAACACATTGGGTTATTTAGAACACAGAAAAATGTGTGCATGCACATGTGTATATATGTATACATGTGCACAGTGGACATATTTCATGCTCAAGGCAGACCCTGAGAAGTGAGATTTTTACGTGGGATTTCAACACTTTCCTGTCTTGCCTTCAAAGCTATATAGTTTGATCATCTGTGTACGTGATGCAGAATGTACCTAAAAACCCTTTTACTCCAAGCTTCATGGTATAGCTGTCTTAATTTGGCTTTAAAATACAGAGACACAGGAGCCTCCGTGATATCAAACTCCAGAATTATTTGCAAATTTTAGAATATGCTTCAATTTTGCCTTCTCAAGGATCTGCAGTTCGGAAACAATATGAAAAATCCAGTTAATCATGTTGAGATTAAAGGATTTTTAAAAGCTGAATTCCAGCCACATTTACATTCCCTGATAATTTCTTAATTTTCTTTCAAATCACCTTTCATCTTCATAAAATGAACTGTAAAAATCCTTCTGAATTCCATAATGTGCCAAGAAAAATGGGGAAAAATTAAGGAGGCCCCTACCTTTTAATCATTCTGTTCAATAAAGTGCTTTCACTGCACGCCAGGAAAAAAAATGGAGGCTCTGGTGTCTGAGGTATTCTGTGCCATAAACTCCCATAATAGAAACAGATGGTGAAACTGCCTTGGAAGTGAAGAAACTAGTGTACACGCAGCTCACCCTAACATATGAAGAGATTCAGGGCTGACACATGAAGGAATGCGTTTGGCGTGGCGCCAGCGGTACACTCTAATTCAGCCGCAAGTGCTCAAGCTTGAGATGGGAGACCCACAATTTCAGGATCTGGAACGCCAGGAGCGCCAGGATTTAGAACTCTGTGCAAGGCTCCTAGGGTCTTTCTGTCCTGCCTAACGAGGACCACATTCTCAATGTTTCAGGTGGCCGCAAACTCCAGTAGGGAGTTCACTCTGGCTTTTCTAAGTGGTTCATAAAAACAATAGTGGAGAATTGCCAGCTTTGCTAGAGCTTCCTTTAACTAAGTTCGGATTTGCTTTTTACCTAGAGCTGCCACCAGTGGCTGCTGAAAGAAGGAAAAAATCTTCACTACAAAGAGACATCAGTGAGAATGACCGTAGATGGGAGTGAAGTGACATGAGGTACCAGTCTTACATGTGGCCCCTCTTGACTGGATGACACGATACATGCAAAGGAACCTCTCCTGGGTATTGTGTTTTCCAAGTAAAGCCTAACACAATATCCATCATCGTATCCCAATGACATTAATACATACATTTTCTGCCTTGCTATATTAGGGCGGACTAAAATTCTGTTACAAACAGATCCCAAAATGTAACGACACCAACACAATAGACTTTTCTTTTTCATGTATAGAGCCGTCTAGGGAGTCCAGGTGTTGGGAGGCTGTCCTCCATGGGGGGACCCAGGCTCTGTCCACCTTGTAGCTCCACCATCGAATGGGGTCTTGCCACCTTCACTGCTGTCCTCAGAGCTGTGCTTCAGAAACATTTCCCGTCGTTTCCTATTCTGTTGGCCAAAATCACTTGGCTGCCACGTGCCCAGGATATGGAGAGAGGGACTGTGGGGTCAGCTGCAGTGCAGGAAGCTGATGTAAGAGCCTCAGGTGTCCCCAGGAGTGTCTTGCGCGGACTCCACATAGTCAGGCCTGCTTGCAACTGCTGCTCTCTCTTCTCTCCCAAGAAATGCAGTATCCTCTGATCTTCCATCCCCGCTGAGAATCGTGGTCCTCGCAGGTCTGCAAAGCCCAGAGGAGCCCGGGCGTTCTGCATTTCCCTCAGCCATTTCCTTCACCTGATTCTCATAACAAATGAGAAGAACGTCCATCCCTCTGCAGGGCTCAGCCCTGGTGCCATGTGGGGCCGGCAGAAGCTCAACATTTGTTCCTTTTTATCTCTGACCCCAGGCACTGAGGTTGAAACGTTTTCCTCTTTACTTGCGTGGCGATCACATGGGTAATTGGAAACCCCTGTTGGGGGATGAGGGAAGACTCAAGCTCTACCAGCCATCTCAGTTTAGGCTCAGTCTGGACCACCCGTGCCCCTTTAAGAATTCTCTTTCCAAGCTCTGGCCAATGCTCTTTGTTTCCCAAATCCAGGCCATGTGAGAGGAGCAGATGATAGTTCACTCAGAACAGGGCCTTCTGGAAAGCGGGATTTACTTCCTGACATTAGCGTTCCTTGGTCCAGAAAGGAGGCCATTCTAGGCTCTGCAAGGCCTGGTCCTAGGATGACTGTGTGAGGATTTGGGAGAGGAAGACAGGCTGGACCGCTCTGATGTCATCCTGTGATGCCTCCTGTGCCCTCCCTGTGCTGTGACCAGGGACACTGTGAACGGGAGGGAGGGCCAGAAGGATGTGGGAAACAGGCCCCTGCTTAGCCTGGCTAATCTGGAAGGAAATCCAGGTTTGGGGGGCCTGAAGCTTAAACAGTTTGGGGGCCCTTAAGAAAAAGAACATAAAATTATGGATATGAAATTGCTAGTGTTACTCCCAGACTGTGTCTGTGTGGGGAGCCAGGGGTGGGGAAAGGCAGGCTGTGTGCCTATGTGGTGCACACCAGCCAGTTAGCCTGGCTAGAAACAGGAGGTAGTGGAGGGCGCCGGGGCTCAAGGCCTTTCTGAGAGCAGCTGATGGAGGTAAAGGAGGCCGTTCTGGAAGAGGGGCCCCTCCTGCTCTGTGACGGGGCAAAAGGCTGACTGTATAGCTGCTGCACCCTTGCAAAGCTAACTCAGCACATGGCACCTGTTGAAGGAAAGGGGAGGGTACCCGAAGTTTTTTCTGTTTCTCCTGCCAGCTTTCCCTGACTGACCATTTCCTACCCTGGTCGCTCCTGAGCTACAAGCCCCCCTTTCAATGAGATTTGTAACAGGCTTTCAGCTGAGCTTATGGCTTCCACCATGGAGTCTCAAGGGTAAACATAGCATTATCTTCCCAGGAAGTTCTCTCACTCCTGTACCTGGAATGGTGTGAGGAACAGCCTGTGTGCAGTAAGTGTTGCGAGGAAGGTGACTGGATGTGTGGAAGGATGAACAGGTGGAAATCCTTAGAAGATTCTTATTTAGTGGGAGGATCAGACATTGGCTTCCAGTTTCTCCTGTGTTTGGCTCTTCCTCTTTCACTTGGATGAACGGCGAGCATCATCATTGTTGACCCCTCGTGCCTGGCAGAGGGCTCAGCAGGAACTGAGTGGGCTGCTGTCGACATCTGTGTGGCACAGGAAAGGTGGCAGTCTCTGTGCACAAGGAGAAAGTGGGCTTACTGAAGGCAGCTCCTATGGCCCTCAGAAGACATGGGTGTGCCCCGGCCACCTGTGTGGGCCCGAGGCAGGGGCAGGACTAGGAGCTTCCCCCACTACCCATTTCTGCTCCTCCCGGCCTCTGTCCACACCCAGCTCCCCTGAGAGCCTTATGCAGGCCCCAGAGGCTCAGCCAGCCTCTCGGGAAGCTCCCTTTTCCCCATTTAGAAGCATCGAGTATGGAGGGTGAGGGGCCAAGTTAGTGCAGAATGTTGAGGCTCAGAGACCCCAGTAAGATGTTTCCCAACTGATTCTCCAGGCCTGCAAACAGATGGGTTCCCTGAGGGCCCTGCTCTGCGTCTGGGGGAAGGCAATACCCAGGACTGGTTGAATTCCAGTGAGAATGTTGCCGGCGTTGATTTGCAGTTTGACAGTCAAAAATAATCCAAGTATTGCTTTGCATGTGATTTATACAAGTATCTTAATTGGCATCTTGATTATATGATTGCATGAAGTGCTGTTTTCAAGAAGGTGTATCTCTAAATAGAAAAAAGAAGAAATACACAGCTGCAACGTGTACGTAAAGAAGCTCCCCGTGAGCTATGCCTTCCCCCTGTTTTTTTGGCACCAACACCATATTTTCCGGTTTCTGCCCCTTGTGCTGGACCTTTAGTGGGAAACATTTCCCCCAATTCCATAAGACTTCCCTGCAGATGCGGCGCTGGGTCTGCAGTTTCTCTCTGAATCTGCTGTATTTTTCTCTGCTGCACCATCTCAGAGACGTGGCCTCTCCTAGCCTGATTACAGCTAATTATTTTAGAAATACATTTTAAAGGCAAGTTATCTTAACTTTATGACTAATCTGATGGAGAAGATCTAAGGAAAACCTGAAAATCATAAAACGTTCCAGAACATTATATTTTATGCAGTCCAGAATGTGACACATGGGGTCTTTAATAATTCACTGCTTGTTAACATTAAACAACTGTTAACATGCTCAAATAATTAGTTATGCTTGCTTGACATGTTTGCATCTTTAATAATTGATGCATTTATCTTAATTACTAACAGTATTATGATCGTAATATGCATCTTTTTTCTATCTCAAAATTTTAACAAAAACTGACTTTTTGCCAAAAATGATTATGCTCTAAGTTTTAATTACTCATTGTAATTAAATTGCAAGCTGCAGTATTTTACTAAAATATCTTTCACAAAGATATTTAATGGAAAAGAGGTGATTTGTTGTTTATGCTGCCAAGTTAGTAAATATTTCATAAGTTTGATATTACCCTTTCAGTGTGGATATAAAATAACATAGCTTTTAAGATATGAGTCAATTTAAAAGTCCTCCAGAGCTGAAAATGTTTCTATCATTTCTACCCAAAATGTTATTCCGCCTCCCCCTAGCCTCATACCACTCTTTGTGTGTGAGACAAAGTTTTTGTTAACCAGCCAGGCATATCTGAACCTCAACATCTGTTACAGGAGGTGGTGTTGATTGGAAATCAATGGACGGGTGATGTCCACACTTTTCCTCCATCTCCTCCCCCCAACCCTGTTTGACTGTGCAAGTGAGCTCAGAAAACAGCATTGGGGTGACGTTTTATTAAAATGTTTCTGCATAGGGAGGCAGACAGACGTCCCATTGGCCAGGCTTTGTTAAGCTGCCCCACACCCCGCTGGAAGATTAACTGACTCAGAAATACCCATGGCTGTAGAGAACATTAGCCCCAGGAAAGTTCTGGAAGATGATGAGAAACAACTGCCTCATTTTACCAGTGAGGAAATTGAGACTTGAAAGCCTTTAGCCCAAGTGCACACAAAATGATCAAGGTAGGAAGGAACTCAGATCTTTAGATGGCAAAACCAGAGCTCTGTCTATCACACCTGGGGAGCTTCCCTTTGACTTGTGGTGTGTCCTTTAGAATTCATCAGGGCTTCTGTCCTAGGCAAAATCACTGTTAGCACACTGCCCAGTTCCATGGAAGGCAGTGTCATGGGCCAGGACAGCTCATTCCTAGACTTTCTGGGTCCTTACTGGGATCCCATTCATTTGGACTGATTCCATACTTTCCTTTCTCTGGGGTTCACCCAGGCTGGAGGAATCAAAAAATAGAATGGCTGGGACTTGGGAGAAACCCCAACAAGTTCCCTTGGTTGGTTAGTCACTGCTGTGAGTCATCAGAGGTTTTCAAGATGCAAATCAAGCAATTAATGGGGCTCTTTGGAAATGACAAGCAGACCCAGAGAAAATCTGAGTTTGGGCAGAGAGAGGCCGGGTCAGCTGAGGACCAAGACTCATCCCACACCCTTTAGCATCCTGAACACATAGATTATTTTCTTTGTCTGTGAGGCTGTTTGACTTCTTGGGGACCTGAGAAAGGGCCAGGGCTGGGGGATTTCTACAATGCTAGCTAGTATGGGGAAATAGCTCCTCACCATCAGATTCATCAGTTAAGACGCATTTAGTTGCAAGTAGCAGAAAATTTTGACTTACACTGGCTTTAAAACGTAGAAATTCATTATTTTATGAAACCAGGTCCAGAGGTGCAGGTGGTGGGGTGGGACCCTTCATGCATAGTATAATAACCTCATCAAGTCAAGGACGCTGATTCTTTCCATCTCCCCACTCTACCACCCTCAGAAGCTGCTTCATCACAAGCCTGGGCCCCTTGGGTCACATGATGGCTGTAGCTGTCACATCCCAGCAGCTGTCACATCCAGACACAACAGACAGAAGGAGAAGGATGGGCCCATCTCTCCCTATTCCTTCCTCTTAGGAATGAGAACACCTTCCCAGAGGGCCCTGTAGATTTCCATTCACATCTCATTGGCTGGATTTGGGTCTGATGCTGCCTCCTGAACCGGTCACTGGTGAATGAGATGGAATGACCAGGATTGGCTCAGACTTGTCATCCAGAGGTGGACTTGGCATTGGAGAGTCCATTATATCCAACATGTTCCCCCAGGTCAAGCTTCCTATATTCAGCAGTCACATGCCGAGAACAGTCTATATGTTTGGCGTCAGGCATTCCAGGCTAGATAAAATGAATAGACACAGACTCTGCCCTAAGAGGGTTTCAGATAATAGGGAAATGAGACATGTTCATAGAAAAGGAAAAAAACAAAAAAACAAAAAAACCTAAATGGAAGCCAACTGCAATTGTTTAGAAGAATAACTAACAAACGCTTGGCTCAGCACAATCATCAGGAATTTTCTAAACATCTTCTCTGTGTATAGATATAGTTTAGGTGTTACTGGGGAGACAAAAGAACATAAAAAACGCATTCTTCCTGTTAAGAGGCTTAGTTAAGGAGACAGGATATGCAGAGAAGGGGGCTGTTTTTGTCTTTCCCTGACTCCAGACAGAGGTAGGGAGGGCTCTTGGCTAGTTTAAAGGAGCATTTATGGGGATACATTTCAAAGCTTCTGCTGGGCCTTTGCATGGCTAAGAGAGAGGCCGTTAAGAGGTGTCTTATCAGTTGAGAAAGCTTTTCACTCTAAGTAACAGAGAACCAGATTAACTGTGCTTGAACGTCAAGGACATTTATTGTTAAGAAGTCTGGAGGTTGGCAGTCAGCTCAGCAATGTAATCAAGGTTTCAGGACTTTTCCATCTTTTCATTCTCTCACCTTTAGCTTGTTGGATTTTCATAAGTGTTTTTTGCTTCACAATGGCACAATGGCCGTTGCAGCTCTAGGCATCAAATCTGTGTTCAAAGAGGGAAGAAGGACGAAGGCCTTGCTGGGTAGGCACACTCTCCTTTTGTACATGTCCTTTCTGTCAGGAGCAAAATGTCATTCTCAGATGTCCGCCAGCAGACCTCCCTCATAACTCACTGGTCAGAACTGGGCCTTCTGGGCGCCCCACGTGCAAGGAGCTTGGAAATCCACAGTGAAAGAAGGAAAGGAAAGGGGGGTTGGAAAGGCTGGGGTTTTGCCACCTGGTAGTGCCTACCATGGGAAGAGTGGCTCAGCAATGTATCTTTGTCTTATTTCTGGCAGGAAGATCAGAGGGGGCCAGAGCGAGAGCAGAAAGATGAAGGAAGGGACCAGAAGTGCCATTCAAGGTGTTGTGAGACACTGACCTCTCTATAAGAGAGTTTCTGTGCACATGATGGAGCTGGTGGGCAAGTTTTTCTTCCTTATAGTTTAGACAGCACTCTCTTGAGAATGGGTGCTGGTTTTGGTTAGTTGTGCGTGTGTATGTGTGTGCGTGTTTGATTCAACTCACTGGACAGTTAGAAGAATCCAAAAAAACAAAACACAAAACAAAACAACAGCTACCCCTAAATCCCGTCTCTGGGAGATCTTTACATGGATGGCTTTGGTAAATCTGGTGTTGTGTCTGCTTTCCATCCGCATCCCTCTACTTGTTGCAAGTATAGGGAAGAGTATGTGATATTAGGACACAACTGGGGGACGGGTGACTGAAGTTGTGTGGAGGCATAACCTAGAGCCTTCTCTTTCAATGGTATATCAGAGAGAAAGCTGAGCCTTGACCAAGAGTAAGGCTGGTGCTCAGATCACACAAGTGACACTGCATTTAAAATGTCCCTGGTCAGTGGTTTTGAGAAATTATTCGTATGAGTGTAAACCTTAAGAAAGGATTCCACAGGGACTTCCCTGGTGGCGCAGTGATTAAGAATCCGCCTGTCAATGCAGGGGACACGGGTTCAAGCCCTGGTCCGGGAAGATCCCACATGCCACGGAGCAACTAAGCCCGTGCGCCACAACTACTGAGACTGCGCTCTAGAGCCCGCGAGCCACAACTACTGAAGCCCTCACGCCTAGAGCCTGTGCTCCACAACAAGAGAAGCCACTGCAATGAGAAGCCCACGCACCGCAACAAAGAGTAGCCCCCGCTCACTGCAACCAGAGAAAAGCCTGCACGCAGCAACAGAGACCCAATGCAGCCAATAAATAAATAAATTTATAAAAAAAAAAAAAAAAAAAAAAAAAAAAAGAAAGGATTCCACAGGCAATCCCATAATGTAAGATGGATTTTGGCAGAGCTGCTCTGGTTGAGGCAGGGGGAACACATCTGTCTTCCCACCCCCACCGCCTCTCCTCCCACTGCCAGAAGCAAATCCTAAGCCCAGGGTTTGTGTGCATGGATTTGGTAAGGCAGTGCTTCTAGGGGAACTGGGAAGGCAGAAGGAGAAGCAAAACAGGGAAGAGGACAAGGCTGAGCACAGGTGGAATGCTAGACAAAGTCTCACCAAGGGTCGTGCCTGCCTGATCTCACAGGGGACCCTGGAGTGTTAGTTAAGAGAAAGATCTTTCAATCCTAGGCAAAGGGGCTGTGGCTTTCCTACTTGTCAGCTTTGGGTTAAGGATGACCCTCACCCTCACCCTACCTGGGGCAGAGAGGAAATTTCCAGGCATTTCATACTCAAAGGGGACAAAGCATGACTCCAGCCTCCCTGGGGCAGGCCTCCCCAAATGAGCTCTTAGCGCTGGCACACCCAAGTCAGCAGCGCACAGAAAACAATAAAATGGGATCTGCGGGGATCTGGGCAGAGCAATGAAATCCTGCCTTTGTGGGAAATGAGACTGAAACTGGGGAGAGGAGAACCCAGGGCAGGGAGAACTCCTGGAGCCAAGGGAGTGAGCTACCTCTCCCGGGAGCCCACAGCCTCTTTCCCTGAACCTCACCCCAGGGATCTGCAGAGAAATAGGAAGCCTGTGGTGAGGGAGGGGCAGGGGAGGGAAAACAGAGTCTCTGTGGCCCCGCAGAGCACTTTTCCATGGATGTGTTTTTCTTTCCGACTTTATAGTTAATTTATTTATCTGACCACTCGGGAAGGGAAGAAAAGTACCATTTTATGAGTCTAGGACAGAATCAAAACAATAGCACATTTAGGTGCCTTAATTTTTCTGTTCCCAGAGATTTATTTCATTTTATTATATTTGACAGCAGTCAACAAACAACAAATAGGGGGCTGAGTGCACCTCTCTCAGCACATAATGGTCTGTATTCTCTGCACACAGGGCAGAGATTTTTTTACCGCACACATTATTTGGAACTTGCCGCATTGATCCTGAAAAGTAACATATAGAACTTCATTCTCCCGGCACAAGCCAGTAAAACACATCCAGCGGGTGGAGGTGGGTGCGGCCACGTGAGAGGGAGGAGGGAGCTGTGAGTGAGTGAGTGTGTGTGGGACCTAGTTTCAGGGCTTGGGCGGGGTGGGGGGGGGCTGTTGTGTGGGAGTGTGGTGTGCGTGCACCAGCCTGTGGCGTGACTGTGATCGCGTGTGATGGGTGCAGGGGGAGGTGAAGTGCAGGGTGCGGGGAACCTTGCTGGGAGTCTCCTGAGAATGTACGGCCTGGGAGAGAGGGTCCTTGTCTTTGGGGCGGGCCAAGCACCCTGAATCTGTTAAAGCTTACGTCAATGTTGAAGGAGGGCTCTGGCCTCACAGGAGTGGCCACCGGGGCCATAATCTGGGCGATCTTTATGCCCCGGGCGGTCTGCCGGAAGTCTCATGGAGGTGGTATCTACATCCCTGTTTTATTCCCACTTGTTCCAAGTCCACACCAGCTTATGCTGGGATTCCAGTCTCCACCTTACATCTCCCTTGGTTGTCTTAGTGAGTTCCCAGGGTGCCAGCATCTCTCGTGGGTTGCCGCAACCACTCCACCCCCCGTTGCTTACTGCTGTGGTCTCCTGGTCCCACGGGAGGATGTCTACTCCGCCCACTGACTCCCCTGGAAGCTCAGAGGCCACCCAGCTCCCCGGGTTGACACTGTGTTGGCCACCAAGCAGGAATGGGGAGAGGGTCCCTTTACTAGCCGCCTCCAACACAGCTGAGGCCAGGCTGTGACCCTGGCAAGACTTTACTGAAGGCTTAGACTAGCACCAGGAAATGCAGACCTAGAAGAGCAACAGACGTGGTTTCCCCCATAGCCCACAGGCTGGGGCCAGCCTCACGAGGTGTGTCCAGGGCCTGGCGCAGCCTGCAGTTCCCTGCCAGCGAGCCTCCGTGCACCAGCGATCGGCTTATCCTTGGCAAAGGCAGTGTCCACACACGTGCCTCCATTGCCCTGGACCCAGATCCAGCCTGCAAAGAGGCCTGGAGAAGGAAAAGGTCCCCAGCTTGAGGCCAGTCTTGTTAGTTTCTGTTCCTTGATCCCCTCTTCTCTGATGACTGACAGTCGATGAGACTAATCCTTTCAGGAGAAACCGTCCCACCTCCACCCTCCTTGAATTACGGCTACAGGAAATCAGTTGCAAAAGAGTGCCAGAATCCACTCGAGAGGCTGCATTGTTTGAACTGACCTGCCCCACACTGAGGCATCAACAGCACAGAGCAGGCTGGTCCACACCCTGTCTGGTCACAGGGAGCCTCTTTGGCTGTCTCCTTCCTGCAGCTGGCGGGTGCTCAACTATGACCCACGGTGACTGCTCATTCCTGACATGCTACCATTTATAGGGACTCTCCTATCTGAGTCCAGAAATATAAAAGCTACCTCCCTGCCGCCCAGGGCAACAATAACATTTGAGATCCAGTGCTGGATTAATCTCAAATGCCAACTAACTTCCCCAGACCAAGCCCCAGTCCCTGCATTCAGGGCAGTTGTGAATTCTGCTTTTCCCGAGCGCATTGGGAGAGTAAGGGCTTTCTGGTCACACCCTGCAGGGCCGTTCAAGTGGGTTCACCAGAAAGATGGAACAGTTTTCTCTAAAGGCATTTTTAAATTTCCACCTCCTTTGAGAGAGAAAACTTGGGGAAACATTGAGAGAGCGGTTATTCCAAGGTTTGTTCTTCCCATGGAGGTGAAAGCAAACATTATACATCTCATCCCAGGAAGCAGGTGACGTGTGGACTGATTTAGTCAAGAATTCAGTTAGATAAAAGGTGTAGAGCGGCCACAGCAGGCCCGGCACTGTGCAGAGCCCTTGACCACATGGAAGGATGGGTCAGGGTCCCAGCCCCCCAGGAGTTCACAGTCCCAGGAGGGTACAGAAGCATCCTCAGAGGCCCCGTGGTGAGCAGACCAAGACAGACGCCGGCACCAGGGTCTGAGGGGGTGCTGGGGGTGGGGGAGGCAGACCAGCCCCTGCTGGGGAGAGAGATTCCCAGAGTCCTGTGATCCCATCATTCTTTCTTACTGCTCAGTGCTTTACGGAAAAGAGATGCAAAACACGCTGGCCTGGTCAAATCTGAGAAGTGAAAGACGACCTCTGAGTCTAGTTGGAAGTGAAAAGGGCTCTAAACACTGATTCCACCTTTTCATCTTAAAGCGAATACATAGAAAAGGCCAGAACCTGGCTAACAAGGACGGGACTCCTTCACTTTCTGCATTAAGTGAGAGCGGTACAGCACCTCAGACACAGACACAGGGGGTTTACAGAGGAGCTCAGCCTTCACCTAATATAGACCCTCCCAGCAACGGAGGGGATGCAGAAGGGTCCCCCGAACCCGCACGCGCCCTGTGACCTGTGCAGGGTCCCACGTTGCAGGTGAGGGCCCTTGAGTCTCCATGCTCTGTGCCCTCCATAACTGCCAAGTTCTCATGACTTTCCAAATGACGATCCGGCCCCTGCAGGAGGGTCAAGCAGCCGGGACAGGTCTCTCCACCGGCCCTTTATCTGCGGGCTTTGCCCTGTGCCAGGACGGGACAGTGTGATGTGCAGGTCAGCGGGAGAACCGGGCCCCGCCACAGCTGGTCCTGGGAACTGCACGAGCCCCATCTACTTGGCTGCGGGAAACGAGGGGCCCACGAGTGTGTTAGAGCCTGTGGGCTTGATGTATCAGTGGGGAACATGTGGGAGCACTGTTAGGTTTACTAGGGCAGGGAAATAAATTCATGACTTTCATTCTGCTTAGTGTTGAATGAAACCCCAGAGAACAGAGCTCCTCCTCTCCCAAGCTCCCTCCCTCTGTTTCATCAGAGCACGTGATGCAGGAAGGACCCTGAGGGCCGGGCGTGACTGGTGCCTCCAGGGGGGCTGTGGGGAGCATGGGCACGCTGGATGTCAGGCCCTGGCTGACCATTGACACCACCCCATCTTGGCCTGGCCCCCCCCCGGGGACTACAGTCAGAGGAGAAAAAAACCGTGAATTGGGGTCTCAGAGCACACACTAGCCGAGCTTCAGAGCAAGCCTTTTGGCCCCTGTGTTCCTACAGAGAAGCCACAAAGTGCATGAGACCTTTACTTCCAAGTCTCTCTGTCCCAAACAGTCCAGGCCAAACGGTGCAGGTGAGTTGGAGAGCTGGGAAACCAAGGCTCCATCCTGAGCTTCTTCAGGGATCCTGTGGACCAGGGATGGTCCCAGACTCAGCCGCCTTAGGGTGATGGGACACAGTGTGGGAGCATTTCATGAAGTGGGCACACGAGGTGGTCTCCACCCAGTCACCTTGGGGCACCCAGGATATTCACGGAATCACACACGGGGGCCAGTGACTCTGCTTGGATCCCAAGCCCCCTCCGCATTCCTCTCTGCAAAGCAGACCCTGGAGGGAAAGGTAACAGGGAAGCTCCAGATTCTTCCACTGTTGAGTGCCCGCAGCCTGATGTCTTTGGGACCCATCAGTGTCTTTTGGAAGGTTGGCCATCAGAACGTGTGTGACTTGGAAAGGTACTCTGGGCTTCCAGCCCATCTCAAGGAGGGTACTCTGAACCCCAAAGTCAGAGGCTTCCAGGAAAAAATATTTGTCTGTCTTTTTAATAGAGAGGCTGAAGTCTGTGCCCTGGGGGCCCTTGGGGATCAGGCTTGTACAACAGCTCCCAGCCTGGCACTCATGGAGCCCAAGACACTAAGATGTAACTTTAATGGTCTCTACTGATTCATGGGCTGCCTTCACGCACTTAGAAAGAGAACCTTCCTTCTCATGACATGTCCATTTATTCAGGATTAGCATGTAAAATCCTAAATTAGGCATCCCACACTCGGGTTCTGACAGAGCCATTACTTTTTATGCTGAGAGAGTTGAGTTAATTTTAAATTATTGAGGCCCAGCACCTGAGTGAAGCTAACATCTTCAAACAGATGGGGCGTCTGTGGGCTCCACTAATGCAGGAGCACAAGCTGGATTAAAATCCATTTCTCCTCCACTGGCCAGATGCATGTATACAATGGTGCTCAGAGAGACCTGGTGTTGCTGTTAATTCTGCCAGAGCCGGTTTTCGGCAGAAATAGACCGGGTAACCGGAAGGGTGAGTTTCAGGTGAAATCTGTCCCCATGACCCAGGTAAGGAGTGGGAGACCTCATGGGGCCTAGTCCCTTTTTGCCAGTCACGGTGCCAGGCACAGAGGCCACATCCTCAAGGAGTCCTGAGTGGCAGAGACAAGCAAGAGAAATGAAAATCACGTTACAGTAAAACGGGAGAAGGAGGCAGGCCCATTGCTTGTTTTCTCAACGCTTCCCGCCCGCGCTCCCACCTGCCCACGGGCAGGACGTCAGGCAGTTGTCCATTGACATCAGAGTGGCTTCCGGGATCTGCAAGGCGTCCTTAACGTTGTATGTGGCCAGTACTCTCTAAAGGGCAGTCACTGGTATGTTGCCTCCTGTGACCTGAAGTGTCTACCACCCCGCACCATCCTGGGTGCCCGCCATCCCCCTGCTAGACTGCTTTAAGATCAAACTTGCAGCCATTGGAGAGAAATTGGCAACAGAATCAGCCAATCGGAACAGGTGAACTGCCTCTCTACCTGCCTGCAGGGAATAAGCAGTGTGGGTCACCAGCCAGCAGTCTGGGGCTGCCTCTCTCCCTGAGTGTGGGGTCCGTTCCTGGTGCTCCCATACTCTGCTCGGGCATCCGTGCTCCCAGGAGACCCCTCGCCTCTCCCAGCAGCCCATGTTTTCCCTAAGAAACCCCCATTCTCCTTGACCCCCTACCTCTGCCCCTCCCCCACCCCGGCCAGGGCAGCAATGCTCCTAGTTACCTGCCCACGCTGTCCTCAGTGTCATTTAAGATGATGTGTGTGACCACTCTGCCCAGGGGCTAAATAGTTCTGAACTTGCCAATAATCAGGCCGTTGACACGAATTGCTGATTTTGTTGTCTGCAGACATTTGAGCTTCTCTCTGAGCAAATATAACAAATATATTGATGAGATCAATAGGGCTGCCAAAGTGTCGCTGACAGTTTTGATTTCCGATTTTTCTGTTTTTTTGCAGGCCTATTCTTTCTTAACTAGAGCTCCTCTGGCCAGAGTGGAGAGATCAACGCATGAGAACTTGCACCATGGGTAGGGGCGGTGTTTGTCTCTGAGAATTGGGGACCTTTGGGTGAGAGCCCTGTGATTGCTATATACCCTGGAGTCTGGGCCAGTGCAACTCGGGGCTTCTGGGAACCTCAGAGACCTGTGCGGGGATCAGCATTCAGCAGAATGCCTGGAGCTGCGCTGAGCCTCCTAGGAGCCTAACTTGATCAACTTTCAGCCTGAGCTTGAACTAAATCCGATAGCGATTGGGTTGGAGCAAGAGACAGCTGGCTGCCTGGGGCCTGTGGGCTGCAGCCACCGGGGCGGGGGGGGGGGGGGGGCGGCGCAAACAAGGAACATTTGAGAAGAAAAGCCCAGTCTCACCCCCTCAGCCTGGTGTGAAATGCAAAACTGACAGCGCATTGCAAAGACTCCTGTAGGTCTCTGTTCCTGACCTCGGTAACAGGAAGAAGCCAAGTTTCCCACTGTGCCTGTCCCAGGATGACCGGAGCCCAGCTCAGCCAGGACTCCAAAGGCCGCCTGGCCACCCCGTGCCTGCAAAGGACTCCCATTCATCTGCCGGGAAACAGGCGGCGGCACCGAGTAGTGTCGTGTTCAGTTTTAAAATGCCACAAATAACAGATTTATAGATTTTTCTAAATACATTATTTTAGCTTGACAGCATTAATCATTCATGTTTCCTTCTTTCATTTTTCTACCTGCAATGGATTATTGAAACAGAAAATAACAACGAGAAAGGCTAGCAGCAGTATCAAAATGTCAAGTTTGTACTTACAGTTGTATGGGCCCAGACAGGGTCAAGAGCCCCAATTATTTGTGTATGTACACAGTGGTACGACACGAAAGGTTATGTCACCTGCAGCTATTTTCCTGCAGATTTAAATAGGACTGTACAGTGAGCTGCTGGCATGGAACAGAGGATTGTAAAAGACTGCAAACTCTGGTGTCAGAACCTAAAACATGAATGGGGTGATTGCAAGGTGTAGCTGTGGGCAACACTGCACGTCGTGGTGCAAATCCGCTCAATTACTTTGGGTTCTTCTAACCTGCCTTTTTCATTTTCACATCAGGCAAAGAGTAAAATCACAGGGCCAGGCTGGGGGTAAAACATCGGGCCTGCCTACTTGCCAAGGTGCCTTCCAGAGACCAAGCCAGTGCACGGTAACCAAGCTAGCTAACCAAGGAGTATAGATGGATGCAGGTGTGAGCCTGCAAGGGGTCACGGGTGCGCCGTGGCTGATGAATGGGATGAGGAAGACCTGTATGTATCAGTAGTCATTGCTCCCCTTTAGAATATAACCCATTACATGGATAGATCTGTAGAAACAATTTGCCATTTGGTCAATAAATGCAGAGTTGACTTTTTTATTTGTTTTTGGTCAGTGGATCACAACTCTGTCTTGCTTGTAAGTATTCAATGGGTATTTGTGGTCAATAGATGAATGGAATTGTACATGGGAGTAATATAGTAGATTCTGCCAAGTCCTTTCACAGACAACTCACATCTACTTTGATCCCCTCCATCACCCAACAAGATATGTTCTAGCCACAAATAACAACAAAAGAATAGGTCGAGGCTTGGAGGTCAAGCAATTGTTAAGGGTCACTCAGCTATTAATTAGCAAAGAAGGCTCAACCCCACTGTTCAGATTTCTTTATCTTATGTGTTGTGGGTAAACTGTGAGGATACCCCTGCAGACCCCACCTCAAGGGCTGGGGAACTTGAGTAGCTTAACTGAGAGTGAGTTCGGCCTATATTCTGTCCCTGGTTTGGGGGCTTTGAGAAGCAACTGGCTGGATGGAGCCTGTGGCTAGAGAGGAGACCTTAGAAGGCAGTTATTCTCAAAGCCAACATATTTTGTGGTGCCACAGGAATGCCACCTCTAGGCAGACAGGGATACAGAGAAGTATCTTTTAAACCTTAGCCTGTCTAGTAATTCCTTAACTGGGCACCATCCTATCTCTCCACATATATTGCCATATCCTTAAACTCTCCATACCCCAGCCAACCTGCTCTCCATCAATGTTTGGGGACATGTCCCACATTTTTGCCAGTTCTGTCCCTACTGCCCTAGGTGTCTTTCCTCTCCACCCTCTACCCCCTTCTTTCCTGCTGTCAAATCTTTGCCCTCTTTCTTGGCCCTGCTCAAGTCTCCACCCCCTCCAGGAATATTATCAGGCAATTCTTCCTGTATTAGGACTAATGGAAGAAACCAAGGTTGATTCCTGTGGACTTAAGCAGAATGGAGAACTTATATAGGATTAGAAAGATGCATAGATATTGCTAGGGAACATAGATATTGCTAGGGAACAAAGGGAAAAGATGTTTCCAGGCCTCACGGTGTGATCTACTGAATGGGTAAACTGAATGGGTACACTATATTATATCCACACAAGGAAGGAAGTACTGATAATGCTACAACAGGGATGGGGACCTTGAAAACAGAGTGCTAAATGAAAGCAGCCAGTCACAAAAGGCTGCACATTATATAATTCCATTTATATGAAATGTCCAGAGTAGACAAATCTATAGAGACCCAAAGTAGATGAGTGATTGCCAAGGTCTGGAGGAAGAGGGGGATGGGAGGTGATTGCTAATGGGTGTGAATTTCCTTTTTGGGATGATGGAAATATTCTGAAATTAGTAGTAATTTTTAACTCTGAATATACGAAGAACCACTGAACTGTACACTTTAAAAGGGTATACTTTATGATATGTGAACTATAGATTAAAAAAAGAATGATGGGACTGACACAAGATGCTCTCAGGGGTATCTCCTCATTCCCCTCATCCCTCATCTGCTTCCTTCTCTCCTGGTGAACAGCTTGCTTGCTTTTTTTTTTGCTCCGCAATCCACATGGGAGAAAATAACCTCCCACGGCTCCTGAATTTAAGTTTTCTTTGCACAAGGGACCAATCAGAAGGAGACTAGGATTTCTTAGTCCCAATTCTAAATTTTCAGGAAAGGAGTTAATTGGCCTGGATTGGGTCAACCATCCAACTACAACTGGGGTTGGGAAGGAGGAGGGTTAAGTAGTATGTCTTCTCATATAGAATGAGAGGAGAAGAGGGGCGGGGAAGTGCAGACCATCCAGTGTGAACCATCCACCACCATCTTGATCTTCTAATACACTGCTAAGGTATCCAGACCTGTTATGTAGATAGATGTAGACATAGACATATAGATATTCTTCTTAACTCTTGTGTGTTATTTGGCTACACTTTTCTACCTTACACTTCTTGACTTCTAACACTTCTTTCCCTGTTTTTCTTTTTTTTGGCTATAAATCTTATTTTCTCAATTATATTAAAACTTTATCAGGTACACAGGTTATTGTCTCCTTGCATCTCTCCCTTTATCTTTTATATCTCATCTATAGCATCAGATATAGCCCTGGAGGTTTACACTAGAATTCAATGTGGGGAGTGGGGTTTAGTTGGGCTTGGATCCAGATTTTACACAAGATTATACAATTCTAGAGGCCCTCTTTAAGAATACATTTTGCATACAAAGATAGAATTAGAAATAAATATTTACTTAAGAGAAAATAAATCATCAAAAAATACATTTGAAAAAGCTGACAAATATCTCAGCAAATAACATATGTAATCAATTAATTTTTATTAACATTCTGACACAATCCTATAGTACATTTTTTCCTACTTTTTTTTTTGGTCTACATTCTCTTTGATCAATAATTTTATGACATCATCTTTTATAGTGGGAATAGAAAGATTCTTCTAGCATGCATAAAGCATTCACATTCACACTCAGTTGGATCTGCTGAATGACGTGATCCTGCAGATTTGTGCCTTACTAACGTAAGATTTCTCATACGTTATGTTTTTCTTATTCTTCATTGAAAAGGAAAAGGAAGTATGGTGTGTTTATAATAGTATGGTTTCTGTTAAATATATCTCTAATAAGAGAAAACTTCCTCTTTGACTAGGCATCAATAGTAATTGATCCTACAATAACAATTCTACATGTCTGATGATTGGAAGAATTTCCAGAGATGAGTTTCTGGCTCCATACACCCCAAACCTTGTTAATCCTCCACAGTCCACATATTTCTTGTGTGTAGGTGCCATAGGAAACATGCATATTTCAATAGAGACTCTGGTCCTGCAGTTCCACGGCTGGCATGGGGTAGATTGGTATAAAGAACAGAAGAAGTATTCCTCAAGTCACTCCTACGAGCAAGCACACGACTACACACAGAAGTGACTATACATCCATACATAAATGGATCTCTCCAAACCCCAAATGAATGTAACCAACCTCAACTTCACCTTAGTCAGATCCCAAAACGCCCATGGCCACTCCAACTCTAACCTATGCAAGAGGACTTATGGTGGAGGGGAAGTTAAAGTGGAAAGAGACAATGTTCTCAACCAACTGTGGTTAAAACCTCTAAAATCTTCAAAAACACATGACTATGTGATCACATTCAGGGCTTGCAGGAGGCTGTGCAGGGAAGGTGCCCTGAATTTAAGCTGTGTCAGCTTCAGGGTATAATCACTTCTTTTCACAGTGTGATTTTGGATATTAGAGAAGGGGGAGATGGGTGTACTTGTTGGATGGATTGTAATGGGGTACACTTTTTCTTTTCTTTTCAAATGAAGCTAAGAGTTGTGAATTGGAATGTAACAGCCATTGATCTTGGCCCAATCTCTTGAAACAGTGTCCTAAAAAAATGGAAGAGAGGATCCATCTTTCTCGGATATCAACACAACTTTGTGTCTACTGCTTAGCCCCCAATGAATATCTGCTCAGAGAATGGGTGTTTCTGATAAACTGATAGATGGTTTAATGGATGAGTGCCATGACTCTTGATGTGAGGATCAAACAAGATAATGGATCTAAAAGTCTTTTGTAAATAGAAAGTTGCTGTACCAAAAATAGGTCTAACAAAAGAGTTCAATTTGCTTAAGATATTCTTTATAACATAGAAGATAATCATTAATATTTTTGGATAACAACGTTCTCACCCACCAAATCAATTAGAAGGAGGCACTTATTTTCAAGTGCGGGGCGGGGGGTTATCTAAAGACTATTGCTGACTCATGTTTCCTTTGTCATCAGGAACATGTGAGGAATGGGAAGGAGGTACCCCAAACCACAGCCCAGGTTTTAAATAATGTCAGTATTTTCAGAGGGGTACCTGCCATGAGCTGAAAATGTTTTTTGAATACTTAATAAAAAGAAGATATTAACCCATGGATGTTCCATTTTAAAGTGAGACTTATCTTCTCCTCTGCACCCCCAACCCCCTGCCCACCAGCCTTCTGTCGCTCTGAGCGCCTTAGTCTGGCCAGGACTTTTATTTGAGGATGAATTAGCAAAATAAAATAATGAGTCAGCCAAGCATGGGAATTGTTTTATCAGATACATGTGCAAGTGACAAAAGACCCACAGAAAGGCTTACCTAAAAAAGAGGATTTTCTCATTGGAATATATAAGTGGAAACTCCAGAGTTAGATGGCTTCAGGCACAGCTGGATTTAAGGTATACGTGATGTCACTAGGACTTGGTCTCTCTCCCAGCTCAGACCTGCTCTGCATGGTGGTAAGGTGGTTAACAAAAGCTCTCGATCTCCATCCTATTTGGTTCAAGTCCATTGGAAACCAAGAGAACTTCATTCTGAAAAGTCACAGCAAAGTTACTGTGGCTCTTAAGCCATGATAAGCTCATAGGCCCATGACTGAACAAATTGCTGTGACCAGTGAAGCATGGTGATGTGATTGGTCAGGACTGAGACCTCATCCCACACTGACAACATGGACTGAAAGTGGGGAAATGGTGGTCCTGCAAAAAGCAGATGCTGGGTGGAGGGCACAACACCAACCAACCACTAACTAATGGCTGTTCTCTCCAGCCTCACTTTGAAACGATTGTTCTGAGACTTAAAAGCAGAAGGACCAGGCTCCAGTACCCACTATAAAGATGTCTGAACTGTCCTCCGGGGTGATCAGCTTGGGAGAGCGAGGAATCACTCCACCAAAAGTGTGTCTTAATCAATCTACCTAAGCAAAGACGACAGCCCCACACCCCTGATCCATGGTGTATATGTGTATACATAAAACGTAGTTATCAAAGACAGCTGTTAATCGTGATTCTTCACAAAGGTGGTATAAACAGATCACTGCCAACTGAAAGTTTTAATTAGATTAATTCCAGAATGCAGTTGAAATGTGGTGAATATTGATTATAATGGCCTCTGTTTTAAATATAATTAATTCATGATCTGCATAATTGCTCATTACCTGTACCTTAATTATGGGGCATAAAACATTGTTTATCACTACCATAGTAAGAACGGGGAGACAGGCTTGCCCTGATATCTTAGGGTCCTTGGTATTTTTGTTGAAGAGAGCAATGGGCATTTCATTTTCTCTAGAGCAAAAGAGAGAGAAAGGGAAAAAAAAAAAAAAAAAAAAAAAAAAAAAACAAGCTATGTCTCCAGTGACAACCAGTATGCAGAGACAGCCTGATAAACAGAGGGCATTTATGATTCTTTTATGACTACATTTTCTGAAAAGATAAAGTAAATACTCTTTTGTGGGACTTTACAACTGCACAAGGCTAAAGCTACGGTCCAAAGACACTGAAAAATTTGTGTATAAATATACTGTGTTTGAGGCTGGCTTATGGGCAAGGAGGATAGCCCAGCAGTTTGACAATTTTCATATAATACCATGAAAAATTTCATGGTTTTTCTTCATCTTACTGCTAGTACCAGAACAATACATCTTTTCTGGGGAAAAAATAATTATATAAATCTATGATACTTTCTGTTTTTTTCCCAGACACCATAAATTCTAAAGGTAGTTCATGTGCCTATTACTGTTAGCCTATTTTTTTTAACGCCCAAGCAACAAAACCTGAAAACCATTACATATGCAAAAATATCATGTTGCCAGGAAATCTGAGTTAGGTGAAATTTTAGTGATTTTTGATACTGGAGGATTTTTTAGAAGTCCTTTTACACAGATCGTGTGGGGGATGGGTAAGACAAGGGGTAGTCTGTGGTCAACCTTATCTTTGCATGAGCTCAGGACTTTCCCATGGAAGAGAGGGGCACCCCAGTTTGAGGAGCTGTGGATGAAATCTACATACAGGAAGTGACTTCATTCTGTCATAGAAGCAGAACAAGATGAAGGGAGGGACAGCCAGGTGCTACCGGGGCCACCTTTTGTTAATTGCTGTTCAACCTTTGTGGGGATATTTCTGGAAGGGATCTAGTTACCCCAGGCCACAAGTCTTTACCCCCATGGCCAACTGGAAGTTTGTCGCACTGTTCCTGAAGTAGGAAACTCCTTACAGCAGAATGCCTTCCAAGGCCTTGCCCTTGTAAGTCATTCTTGTTCATGTTTTTGTGATGCGTGCACACAAGTCCCGTGTCTTCGATCCTGAGAGCAGTCAACGGAAGTGGGTGGTGTAGCCACTGAAATAATCAACTAAGCAATGCATTGTAGTGTGCTATTTACCAAGGACAAGTGATGTATTTTACCTAAATTTACAAACCTGCATTAGGCCCCCAGGAATCTCTGGAAATTGAAACAAACAGAAACTTTTTTAAAAAGTAGACAATAGAAGATAAGGGAGAATTTTTTTTTTTTCTGCAATAAAAGCCAGAAAAAAAAAATGATTAAATGTTTTTAACAAAGTGTTTTAATTGCATCCATGTAAGTTTCTTTTATCTTTAGTAGGGTGAGAGAATGGTTAATAGAATCCAGGTTTATGACCAATAATAAAAAAAAAAAAACAAAAACCCAGAAAATGAAGTAAGAGACAATTCCAGGTAAATTAAAATGCTTTGTTCGGAGCAGGTACTGCTTCCTTTCTGCTGACCATAGAGACAGAAGCCTACAGTTTCTCTCAGTAGCAAATCCTGTGTGGCCTTACTAAATACAGGTTGACAAATATGAAGAGGCTGTATGGCAGGAGCCTAGAATGCCACATTTTCTGTGTGGACCCCCACCCTGGTGACAGCTCAGAGCCTCCAGGCGGGCGTTGGTTACTCCAAGATGGGAAAGCTATCTTGCCAGACTCATGGAATAAGGTATCAGTTGGCTCCAGCTACTCACCACTCAGAAGCCCATAAAGAGGCAATGTAGGTGGAAAGGAAAGTTTGCTTTATTTTGGTTTCCGGCAACCGGTGGTGGGGGGTGGGGGGAAGGTGGACTCCTGTCCAAAGGCCGAGTCCCCCTCCCCCGACAATCAGTGGGCAAGAACTTTTATAGATGGAGGGAGGGGGCTACATGCAGAAACAGCCCAGGCAGCTCTGACAGTCGTCTTGAAATTGGTCATTGGTGGTCTGACCAGCGTCATCTTGACTGTTTTCAAGTACAGTTGATCTTTAGTTCCAGGGTGGGTTTGTTCCCATTTCCTTGAGGCCAGTTCTCAGAATTGTAGCAGCTTATGTCATGGCTACAGTCTGGTCATCATGTAGTTAACTTCTTCCACCTGGTGGGGTTTCAGTATCTACAAGACCGCTCACAGGATATGGCTCAGAATATTATCTATAGCCCTTGAGGAGGAACTAAAGGTCTTTGACTATGATTACCGACTAAACTATTTGGTCTCCTTTGACTGTCTTCCTTTGCTTCTGCATTTTCTCACTTCTCTAATTAAACTTATTCTTTGGCTAAAGTTTTTCCACAGACAAAAGGCAGGTGGAGGACATGGAGGGGAAGAACCACGGGGTCCTGCTCTGTTTCAATAACAACGTGCCAAACACTGGGTAGCTTAAATAAGACGCATTTATTGTCTCACAGTTCTGGAGGCCAGAAGTCCGAGATCAACGTGTCGGCAGGGTTGGTTTCCCCTGAGGCCCTCCTTGGCTCACAGGTGGCTGCCTTCTCCCTGTGTCTCCCCATGGTCTTCCCTCTGTGTGCGTCTGTGTCCTAATTGTTTTGTCTTATAATGATGCCACTCATATTGGATTAGAACCACCCCCCAAAGTCCTCATTTTAACTTAATTACCTCTATAAAGACCCAAATACAATCACATTCTGAGGTGCTGGGAGTTAAGACTTCAACATATGAATTTGAGGGTCATAGATAGCAGCCCATAATAATAGTAGTGTGGAAAAGGTGAGCAGAGGTAGGGGAAACTGCTTTGTGAATTATAAACTGTTAGGTAACTACAAAGACCCTCCCCTTATCCCCACCCAGTGTGACACTGATGGGTGCATTTAGACCAGTAGTTCTTTGTGGGGTGAGGGTGGGATTTTGCCCCCTAGGGGACATTTGGCCACATCTGGAGGCATTTTTGGTTGTCACAGCTGGAGGGGGGTTGCTACTGGCCTCTAGTGGGTAAAGGTCAGACAGATCTCAAACATAAATATTACCAAAGTCAAAAACCTTATCTAGAGGGATCTGCCCCTTTTCTTTTTAGTTAACCTGCCCACCTGGAGGAGGAGGAGAGTGAGGGGTGAAAAAGAGGCAGAAAGCCTTCTCTGGGCAGGGTCCTCACTACCAGATGCTGCCCCGCTAGCTGAGTACGTGTCTGACCCCAAACCATTTGGCGGAGCCCAGGCTGCCACAGTGTCTCTCTGAGATCATTTTTCTGCAGATCCACTTTCCCCATTAGAATTATGATTACTTCCCTCTTCAGTTTTCTAGAAAGCTCCTTGAGTGTCCAAAGGGTTGATAACAAAACGGATGATTTAAGTGGGAGCTACCTCCACAAAGGCTGCAAGCAGCTGGAAATATCCTGCTCTATGTCCTGCGTCCAACCCAGCCTTAGGCCTCTGGATTCCCTCCCCTCCCATCCATTCCTGCCACATCTAAATTTAGCCCTCTCTGCAGTGACTCAGGGAGAGATCACAGCACTCCTTACGTCCTGTGATGTGGATAGAGCAGGGTTACCTCCTGGTAGTAAATGGGACCTGGAAATGGCAGGGAAGGAGGGGCAGTGGGCGGGGATCCGCAGAGGTTGGCAGACCCCGGAGACCTTGCCCAAGGGCCCGGGGAGGTGGAGGAGGTCCTGTTCCTCCACGTTCGTCCTGGGTCTCTGCAGGCAGGGCATGATTCAGCCCATTCCACGGGCCACTGTGCCAGGACCTTGGCTCGGCCTTCCACTGCTTGGTCCCTTTATGTGCTCAGCAGCCTCTGGGGTTTCCCTTCTCCTGATGTGCGAGTCTCTGTCTCAGGCTGGGTTCCCTGGAGAGGCACAGGTGGAGAGCTGCAGGCAGAGGTTTATTGGGGGAAACCCTTATGCAGGGCAGGAGTGGCCAGAGGCGGAAGCTGACCCCAATACCTCACATCTGAGACCTCAACTGGTCCCACAGGGTGCCGGCTTGGGGGCTGGGAGGGACCGCAGAGCTGTTCCAAATTGAACACAAGGCTGGACTTTTGCACCCTCGCATTGACTGGTCACTGCTGTGGGCCCTCCCCTGGGAAGGGCATAACCTTCAGAGGGAGCCCATCCCGGTGAGAGGTGGGCTATGAGCCAAGGCATGGGCACCTGAAGGCTGGGTCTGGGCAAAGCACCTCAGCATCGACTACAGACTCTTTAACAAATCGAGAGTTAGTTACTTAAGAGGGATGCTATCAATTGGCCTTCTCAGGGTCACCCCACTAAATAACAAGTACTTTCACTCTTTGCTGAGACTCTCACTTTGTCATCAGAGCATCCAGGAGAAGCAAAAGTAACAAAGGGAGGGAAACATTGTTTTCACTGCAGAAAGGGACAGGGAGGGCTGAGCTAGGACAGGTGGCTGGGCTGCAGGACCTCCTTTCCCAGGCTGCCCACAGAGGGGAGGCCCCTGCATCTGGAGTGTGGCTTTGGAAGGTGGGAAGGAAACCACTGGGGCGGGGGACGAGCAATAGTACCATGGTCAAGGGACCACCCAAAACATCACTAAAGTCACTATTTCATGAATTCATAGGATGATTAAACGGATGATTTTATGGAAGTCATCGTGAGGTGGAATAAGGCTGGCGGCAACCAGGGCTAAAATGTAGTGTGTGCTTGCCACACGCCAAGCCCCACTACCAGCGCTCTATGTGTGTGATAACCATCCTTTCCCACTGCGCCCTGCAGGGCGGATACTAATGTTAACCTCTTGGTACCTTAACCTCCTCACTTATAAAATGGGGCAAAGCAGCCAGTCTAAGTCACTTAGCTAGTACCCAGTGGAGCTGGGTGTTAGCCAACCCCCCACCCCCCGCCCCCCTGTACTGCCTGCAAGCGCTGTCCCTGTGCTGCCTTCAAAGGACAGGGATCACGTGGGGTGAGGCTGAGACAAGGCAGAGGGGGCTTTTGATGACCCTCAGGTATGTGCCTGGGATTCTGGTTACCACACCCACAAGGAGGGATAGTTTGATTTTACGAGTAAGCCAGAAACCACCATCCCACTTTGTAAACCAGGAAACAGGCTTAGCTTAGGGAGTGTCCCCCTGCTAGTGGAGGTGGAGAGAGCAGGTACTGGGGCCTTTCAGAGGGATATATGCTGGCCTATGCTGAGCCCTGATATTTGTAGGTCTCTTGGAAATGAATGATAAAAGTGTCATTTTCTATTGCTGTAAAAATACTGTCCAGTAAAATAATATCACGCATTCCCATCATAGGGTTCCAGAGTGGGGAGGGGCTTTGAGAATACTTGCTCCTTCTCCACGCCTTGCAGACTGGGGACCTGAGGTGTAGAGAGAGGAAATCACTTGCTTAAGGATGCACAGCTGGTTAATTAGGTCCCCATGTTTCCGTCACCAAGTAACCATCCTATTGATGAAGCAAACTGTTCTGGAGGGTGGGGGAAGAGGAGGGGATTGCTCGATTATCAGAGAAATCGATCAACAGAGTCACCATTTAATTAAAAAATATATCAAAACCTTTCTTGATAATGATCGACCTGTTACGCTAGAGCAATTAAAATGGTGATTTTATTTACTGAGTTACTGCCAACTCCTATGATTTTTTTTTGTAATACCCTTGTTATAACTCAATTGGAAATGTGTGGTAAGACGCAGTAATGATAATGTCTTTTCTTAAGATAACTTATGCCATAGCCAACCAGGGAGTTTATCTGATGGGTCCGTTGTACAACTGAGGTCCCCTCTGTGCCATTCTGTCTCCAATGGCTCTGGAGGGACCGGTTAGGAGTCTTCAAAGGGGCCTGTCTTTGAACTGGTGAGACACACACGCACATGTTCAACAGCTCTTTGGCTGCTGCACATTAGAGGTAATTAGAAATGGATGCTTTTTGAGATTTAAATATTAAGTTTTTAAAATTAAATTTTCATTTAAAATTTCGCAAAACAGAAAACACCCCTCCGCCCTCCCCCGCCCCCACACACACTCTCTAATCCCACTCTCTAGACATTCTCAAGGAGTGAAAGCCTAGAATTCTCCAAGCCGGCAAGCCCAGATGCTTCCTGGTGATGGCGGATGCTTGCGTCGTGGCACGCAGAGGCTTATAGCCACGTGGATGCTGGGCTTTCAAAGGGGAAATGATCAGCCGCCATTCTCTGAAATGTCAAGTGGCCCTCATTTCCCTAGTTATGAGCCCCAGTACTCTTGTGTCTCAAGACGTTTTGTTGGACAATGGCTGAGAAAGAATTCCATAATCAATTAAATTTGGGAAATGCTACATACAATACTGCCCTCTTGGATTAACATACTAAAAGCTCTGAGATGTTCTGAATCAATAAATCAATTTAATTTTTGGTTCATCATCTTTCCAATTTATCTGACCACAGTAACTTGTCTTCTTGTCATACCTACGAAACACTTGAAGAATCCGTTTTGAAAAACTCTTAATTGGGCAGAACTAGTCTGAAACTGATTATTAATCAAAGGAGGCATGGCAAGAGAACGAACCATCTGCCAGGGGTCAGGAGACCTGGATTCTGGTCTAGACTCTTCATTAATTAGCTCTGTGACTTAGGGGAAATCACATTCCTATGGAACTTAGTTTATCTGCCTATAAAATAAAGGGCTAAAGTTAGAGAATTCCTAAGGCCCTTCTGGGTCTGATAGACAATGATTTTTCTGATTTGCTGAGGCTCAGTGGGCTGTCTTCCCTTTCATCAACTATCACTGCTCCCGTTGGCAGTCTCAGGCTCCATCCTGGAATCTCCCAGGCCAGGTGAAGTGAGTCATGGTCCTGGAGGCCACTGGGATGAGATTGCCACCTGTGTGTGCCCGGCCTACCATAGGGTCATGGCAGCATGGTCAGTGCCTCTCTCGGGACTCCACCTTTCATGTAGATCTCTGTAGTAAGCGCTGCAGGAGAGAGGGGGCACCCTGGGCCCTCTGTCCCTGAAGCATGAGGTCTAGATAGGGAAAGAAGGCAAGCCCACATGCACACAAGTGACCACACCCAGCAGTGGGTGGAAATGAGACAGGCTGGGACCTGGGACCCTTTGCTGCAGTGCTGGCACCTGGACAAACATCTTCTCGAGCAACAAAATACAAAGAAACTATAAGGGACTAAAAATAACTGCGTGCATGTGCATTTGGGGCAAATGATGGACAAAGAGATAAAAAGAGATTAAAAGCCCAACTGCCGCCTCTGAAAAGCTGGGAGCAAAAACAGGGTACTGCGCATGCCCCCTGCATACAACACCACTGAAGGGGTGGGCAAAACACCTAAGCCACCCCTCTGGCCCAACCCCTGGACCCACCCCTACCCTCACCCCATATAAGGAACCAGCTCACCTCCCCTCGGGGGGGCGAGCAGGCAGGGGAAACTCTTACCTGTTCTTGCTGCCCCCTGCTGCAACAGGGGCCCCAGTAAAACCTTGCCTGAATTTCTTCTCTGGCCTCTGGTCAATTTCTATTGTTTAAGGAGGCCGAGGACCCTGGCTGGTAACACGAACAGTTACCAGGTGCTTGGGGAGATCCTAGAGGGGGACTCATGGGGGCCAGGTGATCACGGAGAGCCCACACAGGATGGAGGACGCAAGCAAGGTGGATTGGATAGCAGTGAGGATGGCCTGGAAAAGGCACTGGGGCAGAACTGCACGGGGCCTCTTTGGGGGAGGTGGTGAATCTCTGTACCGATGTAAGTTGTAGTCAGGAAGAGTGAGAAATGATGTGGAACCAGGGGCTGCAGAATGACAGTGAAAGCCGATAAATGTCATGTGATCAGGCTCCAGGGTTGTTCAGGCAGTTGGGAGCCATTGAAATTTCTTAAGGAAAATGGTGTTTTAGTAAATGAACCTTGGGACATGATTGGAGCTTGATAACAGAGCAGGCGCCATCCATGAGCTACAAAAATGGCCCCAGATGTGGAACCCTGGATGCGTACTAGCCCTGCTTCCCAGCCTGCGGGTTTGCCCAGGCTCAGCACTCCACAGGCGAGAGCACCTTAGGACAGAGCTCTCAGTGCCAGCTCACACTCCAGCGAGAGTAGCGGGAGGAGGAACCCAGCTCCTCCAGGCTCAGAAGCGGTGAGTTTGAGGCAAGAATATCCCAAGAGCAGAAGATTTGGGGGAGTGGGAAGGAGCCCTGCCAATTCCACCTTAAAGCAAGTGAGCGCTATCTGCCACTTCTTCACAATCCACCCGTGCCTCGGGTTCTGATAAAGAGGATGCGTTGTCAGGCATGATTTTAACTTCAGTGATCATAAAAAGGAACAGAATCTAATGGTTGATGCCATGGGGCATAGGAAGACGAGTGAGATGCTTGGCTAAGGGAGGGAGATACAGCTTCTGTCCCATAAAGGCCACAGGAGGCAGCTGGACACTCCTGGGGAAACGTTTCTTTCATTCTCATGAACTTCATTTTCAGGAAAACAGAGTAGACAGCTGTTATAGTAACTTTTAAAATAATGATTAAAAGACCAAGTTTTCTGACCTCTTGTCTTAGTAGGGATGCTGTTAGGGTCTAAGAATCAGAGGACCTCATCTCTCTCAGGGGATATCTGCTCTCTTCTGCTTCGGTCACTTATGAGCCTGGACAGCCACGTCCACACCGCCGGAAAGGCTGTTCTGAGGGGTTGCCCTAAGTTCAGTGGATTGAGCAAGGACCTTCCGAATCTGGAAAGACTTTCTCAGACACCTTATGTTGGTTCTCCGTCCTTCCTCGCCATATGCCACGTTAGGCACTCCAACCTCCAACACGTACCACCAAGTGCTCCCTCCTCCAGCTTTGCGCGGAGGCTGCTGAAACCCAGCGGCTGCTGGTCTGCTCACCCTGTGATGACTGGACACATCTGGCCCAGGTCTCTGGGAGCAAGTACTGAAACACTTGCCTTGGGGGTTCTGTTAGAAAGTCGAACAGAGAGATGTATATGTACCAGTTACTATGCCTTTGTTTCCAAGTAATGGGAATTCAAACTAGTAAGAACCGTAAAAGGGACTTAGTGGCTCAGGTAATGGGAAAGTTCAAATGTAGGAAGGACTTTAGGGCCAGTTCAGTGCTTTCCTTTCTGCCTCTCTGTTCTGCAGCTTGCGGCCCCAGCTTCATCTCATGGCTAGCACCTCACTTTGAGAGAAAGACGGCTGCCAGCAAATCCTGGGGTGATGTGTTTTCTTGACTAAACCCAGGGAAAAAGAGAGAGGAGAGGAGGGTTTCTGTCCTAGAACAGTGAGAAATCTCCTTTTATAGGAGTTCTAAGAAAACCTCTTTTCGTATCTCACTGGCGTGAAATGGGACCCAAGACCATCCTTGAGCCAATCACGATGGCTAGGGGGCTGGGCTTTACTGCTTGTCTTACCAATCAGTGTCTCCCACCAGGAGCAGGGAGTCTGGTCAATTCCCAGCTGCACATCTGATACAGAATGAAGGAGGGGCAATTCTACAGGGGGAAAGGAGGGAATTTTCAGTTAAAAAAAGGTTTAAACTGGATGCGGGGGAGGCAATCAGGAGCTGACCATTATCAGAAGTTTGATCCCATGTGGAATCCTATCCAATCAACCATCACTTCTGAAGTACTACTTGTATACACACACCATAACTGCTCCCTTGTGTGTGCCCCTAGATCAGTTAGAATGCTTCTGGCTGCAAGTAACAGAAAATCCTGACTCCAGGTGTCTTAAATAATAAAAGAATATATTATGTCACATTCAGAGGTAGGGTGTGCCCAGGAGATGGCCTCAATAGTCACCGATGGCCCAGGTTGCTCCCATCTCTCTTCTCTCCTGTCCTCAGTATCTGTTTCACCTGAAGGCTGCTTCCCCTTATATTTACAAGGTAGCTGTTGCAGCAGCAGATGTGATAACCAGAGGAACAAGGAGAAGCCATGTCTTATGATTTTCTCTTGGGAGAGAGGACATTTTCCCCAAAGTACCGCCCTCACTGAGAGACTCCCACTCATGGTTCATTGGCCAGAATTAGAAGATACATGGGACTGACTTAAAATTAAAACGTTGTGGCTGGAATGGATGTTGGCCACTATTGCACCTAGTTGGATAAAGTAATAAAATTTGTACCTGCTGAGTAGGTACAAGTGAAGTGTAGCTTCTCTACATTGGGGCAGGTCTGGGGAAAACCACCTGCTTCCTGATATGGAAGTGCTTCCATTCCGCCAAACCTAGGCTCAAATCCCAACTCCATTACTCAGTAGCAGGTGGCCTCTGGTGGCATTTCTTAACCTCTCTGTGTCTCAATTTTGTCATCTGTAATCAAAGGGATAATAATAGATCTTGATTATAAAAGCTTGCAAATATCAGTGGAGAGATCCCCTTGAAACACCACCCGCCTCGGCACATGATATTTCTCAGAAACAAGTAGTGGGACTTTCCTGGCATGTCCTGAAGCTCCTCTGGGTCTGCCTGCTCCAGTGTGGATTGCCTCTGCCTACCCAGTGTTGAGTATGAATGTTTCAGATGTCTGTAGCCAAAGTGAGAGGCAGAACATGGAAGGTTTGGGGGTTTCTCTTTCTTTGGTTGAGCCCTTTGATCAATTTCACTCTCAACAGTTTCTTTACTTAATGACTCTAGGAGGGTCACTTTGCTCTAACCATTGTTTGTGCAAAAAGGCCCCAATATACATTTTCTTGCCTGAAAAAAAAAAAAAAAAAAAAAATCTCAAAGCGTATGTGTCAGAACCTATTTTTAGTGCTTTACAAGTCAGATCTTCCCTTCTTGCCTTCTCTAGTCCCTTAGGACTTTTAGATTTACTATTTAAATATTTATAAACTGTTACAATTATTTATTAAAGGTTTATGTTGTTATTGTATGTAGTATGGAATATGAATTTCTTCCTCCAAAAATAACAGGACTTTCCATTAAATGACATGTGTTAATGATGCAGTAAATTTTCTCTTAAGGCAATGGAGAAAGTTTCCCTCTCCTTTGACAACCCTAAGTACCCTTATTTAAAAGTAGGGGTCCTACCTCAGTGGAAAATACATTGCTCCTGACTCCCCAGACGTTATTCTATGCAGACTTAGGAAGTTTTTAGTGCTTCCACAGAGAAATTTTGCCATCTGAAATCACTGTGTAGTCAAAAACAAAAGATGGTAGCACCTTTATAGTTGGTAGCACTTGCTTTTCTCCACAACTGCTCTTGGTGCATGTGTGTGCACACACAGCATGCATGTGGACAACACATGTTCTATATGTGTGCATGTGTGAGTGCATATGTGTCTTGGTCTCATTTTAGATTAATTAACTAATTCATTCATCCATACATTCAATGTAATCTACCCTGTACTAACACTGTTCTACGCCAAAGACAAAGAAATGGGTAAGAAACACTCTGCCTCCAGAGACTCAGGGTTCCAAAGAAGAAGGAAACAATAAGTAATAAAATAACAACGGTATCTAAGTAATCATCAAACAGTGTAGAAATGTGTGTACAATGCTGTGGGAACAGGGAAGAACAGTTACTATGGTAGAGGAATGACTTTTTGATATATATGTAGAGCTACATGTAATATACAGGGCTTGATTTGGGAAGAATTCGGGGGCTTTTTCTTGGAATTAAATTTTTCTTCCGCCACTCAGCTGCTGACTCATTCATCTGGTTGTGTTGCCAGTGCATGGTCTAGCTCAGTAGTTCTCACCCAAGGGCGATTCTGCCCTCCAGAGACCTTTGGTAATTCCTGGAAACATTTTTGGTTGCCATGAATGAGAGGGTGCTACTGGCATCTAGTGGGTGGAGGCCAGCGGTGCTTCTAAACACCTTGCAGTGACCAGGACAGCCCCCATGACAAAGGATTATCTGGCCCCAAATCTCAGTAGTGTCAAGGCTGAGGTCAGGAACCCCTGGTGTGGCTCAAGAGAGCCCTGAGTCATGACTGACACCCTCTAAATGAGGCCAGCGAGACAGGCTTGAGTTACCGGGAGGGAGAGCCCAGTGTAGGCCCAGGGAGGTAGTCCAGGGCAGTGAGGTGAGCAATTACCAGGCCCTTCCCTGTGACCTGGTAATATCTCATCTAGAAATTTGCCCTCAAGGAAATGGTCAGGGTGGCTGATACCAAATTACGCACAGAGACGCTCAAAATTGCAGTAACAACAGAAACAACAACAAAATTAAAAACCTAAATAGTCAATGCTACTAGATTGGCTAAATATATGATGACATATTATGGGTTTTAAAGATGTCTGCAAGTAACTTTATTAACATATACAATGTATGTAATTTTAAATTCAGTGAAAAAAATGCCCCTCCCCTCCCCACAGTTATACACAGAAAGAAGACCAAGAGAAATAGACCTATGCATTACTGCCAGTTAGTTGGTGGGTGGTAGGATTAGAAGCAGTGTCTTTTTTAAATTTAATTTTCTGTATTATCCAAGTTGGCAAAAATAAACATTAACAGGAAAAGTTCTTCTTTAGTTTGTTTTCGTTAAAAAAAATATTTTTAATGTCAATGACTTTTTAAGGAAGGCCCATAAGACTTGGAGCCAAGAGACCAGGATACTAGGCCTGGCCTGTCCACCAATAGATGCCATGAGTTGGGGCAACCAGCATTCCTTTCTGGGGTACCTGAGGGCCCCAATTACCTCTCCCTTCCTGTTTCTCAAAGTGGTTCTAAGAGGCCAATAAAGCACTGCATGGGGATTGAAAAGCTGGAGAGATGAAGTGTTTCAAGATCATCCTTCTGGCAGGAAGAATTTGATCATTGCCTAATGGGCCTGGCTGTCCCCTTCTTGTTTCCACCATGTCCTGGGACACCCAGGAGGCACCCTGGGTCATTGCACTTTACAGACAAATGTCCCCACCTTTGTGGGAGGGAAGAAGCAGCCCCTCTGGAAGCTTCAAATAGATCCCACAGCCTGTTTGTGTTTGTGGTTGGAATCTGAGGGATATACTTTCTGGGCCATTAGCTGGAGCATCAGGGCATGTTCGCTAATAAAATCAGCCCAGGAAGAGAGTGGCCAGAATTTCCAACAAGGGGCTGTTTTTGTCCTTCTGCCTATCCCCGGATGGGGCTTCCCAAGCTACTGCCTGGAATATGAATCCTGGCGAACGTCGACTCCCTTCTGCCTGCTGCCCAGGGCTCTGCAACCGCTGCGCTCTGGTACGTGGATCTTTGGCTCCCTGGAGGCTGGGGAATCTTGCTTTACAGTCACTAGGAAACTAGCTCAGAAAACCAGTCTCCCCGACAGCCCTGGCGCCTTTGCCAGCAGGCAGGTGTCTACTTGCTTTTTTCGAAAGGGTTTGCCAGTAGAGAGTCTGCCGGAGGCATGTGTAAATCCAGAAATTTCTGGGGTTTGGCTTAGAGGGCCCAGAGGGGCCTGGAAGGCAGGGATTTCAGTCCGCGTGGCATATTCTAGAGTCAGTGCGGCTGCCGGTCCATTTTTCCCGCTCAGAGAGTTGGGGCGCCTACTAAATAATTGAAGTATTAGTGACAGTTTCTTTCCCCTTCTGCAGGCACTCCCAAAGGTCTGCCGTTTTCTTTGCAGGAACAGTTGGCATTAAATACGCTGGGTGTCAGTGCAGCAGTGAGGTGGTTAATTTTGACTGAATATTATGCTATATAACCACTTGGCATTTAACTTGAAAAATGGCTTTCTGCTTCACCTGTCAGCATACCCAGTTCTCATCAAATAAGTGAGTGAGAAAAATTTTTAAATTTCAATTTCCTGATGCTATTAGACACTACTTCTTCCATACTTAAACAGTTTAGCAGTGCATGTACAGGTTTTGGTATTCAGACCATGCCTCAGACTACATGCTATTACAATAGCTTTTTTGTTTAAAGGGTAAAGAGATGCATGGATCTTTATCTTGAGGTTAGGAAAATGTATTGCAGGAACACGGCCAATCAGGTTCTGAATAACTTTGAAACATGGTATCGTCACCCCAATGTAGTACAAGGAGTCCCAGTGCCTACCGTAGAGAATTTGAGACTGTCAGAAGAAAGCCTTAGAAATGAAGTAAATGTGCAGAGTAATCCTGCATGGTACTTCAGGGGGAAGTTGATCACTCATGTTAGCATTAATCTATTTTTACTGTTTCTTTTGTCAATTATAATTCGGTAAACCATACCAGAGACTTACATCCATGAACTCTCTGTGTTCAAGCTTAAAACCCCAGTCTCATTCACTATGTGAATTAGAGATCTTTCATTCTTCAGAGTTGAAACATTTTGATTAGTGTCACCTTATTTTGTTCATCCATCCCTAGAATAAAAAGCAAGAGGAGTGAAGATGACAGTATTTGATTTCTACGTCTCAGAACCACCTTCAATAACACCTTCACTTTATGGCAGATGTACCCTGGACAGAATGGGGAAGATACCTTCCTTGCTGGTTTTAGCAGAAGTTGGCAAACTGTGGCCTGGGGCCAAATCCAGCCCATGGTTGGCCTGACCTGTTTCTGGAAATAAAGTGCTGTGGGGACATAGTCATTCCTTCACATACTGTCGCTGGCTACTTTAGGTCTGCAGAATTGAGGGGTTGCAACAGAGACCCCCAAAGCCTACAATACTTACTTTAAGCCCCTAATGAAAACATTTATCACCCCCTCAATTTAGAATCCCCAATTTTCATTCTCTTCCCTGTTTGTTCCTGGGACTAATTTTTCCAGATCCTTAATGGAGATGTTTCTGGAAAGAATGAATGGCCTGAGAAGTTATGCACTTATAAAGAAGCTTTCTCTCTTTACTTAGGCCAAATGGAGGGCTGTGCAATTATCCTTATTTTACAGATGAGAAAGCTGAAGCTTAGAGGGGTCACGTGGCCTGCAGGTTAATTCAGGTATGGGACGAGAAGCACAGGCTCCATTTTGCATAGGGACTGCGGGCGTTAACGAAGTTAGCAAATGTGAGGTGAAGAAGAGTCCCCAGCATACAGCAGATCTTCAGTCCTTGTTAAATAGCATTATTCCCCTTATTTTTATTAGCCCGTGACCCTTACCCAGGTGCACCAGGCTGTCAGGAAGAAGGGGTGCCCACTGCTGATGGCCTTTCCAGCAACACAGAGACCCAGGCCGTCAGCCCGAGTGAGGCTGTCACCATTGGAAGCATGGACCACGTTTCCCTGTAATGGGCTCCATATTTTGGCCAAGCAGCTCAGATGTCTGGCCAATAGAAACCCATGTCCTTCCTGCACAATTTCAGCCCTAAGAATCTGTGACTCTCTCTCCCTAGAGGCCCGCAGAATGAGAGGGAGGGGCAGCTAGAAATCAATAAATGGATTACACACCTTCGAGGCTCTGCCATTTGTCATCTCTGACCTACACGGATGTTCTGGGGCTTACACGAACCTGAGCTATATGTGTTTCCACGGTCTTCCTTATCCTCCACTTTGACCCGTCAGTATATTGTTCCCAATTCTGAGCAGCAGGGTGGTGGAGAAAGAGAGAGGAACGGAAGGAGGGAGGGAGGGAGGGAGGTAGCAGAATTCAAAGAGCGAGAGAGAGATTGGGAGAGAATGCCTAAAAGTGCTGGCTCCAGCTGGCCGGTATTGGATGTATGCCAGGTGCCAACATCATCCTAGTCTTTCTGAGGTCAGTTCAGTAATGGGTACCCTTCATTGGCTGCCAGGGGAGGCAGGCTGCTGCTCCCAGAGGAAAAATAGCCCTCGCATGCAGCCCTGCTCTACTTCTCTGAAGACCAGTGAGAAGGAAGAGGAGTGAATTAACCAAGACATTCAACATATGGTCTCCAGGGTGACATGCAAACTCCACAGAACATCCTTTAAGGCCTCTCACAACATTCGTCCTCTCACAACATATCCTGTGAGTGCCCACTGTGTGCTGGGCACTGGGATGGGAGGACCTGGAGAGGGGAACCAACAGCTCCTACCCTCCAGGAACTCGGCACCACACATCTTATCAGTGCAAGCTCTAGTTTAATCTGGGAGACTAGTTACGAGTGTGTCGGAAGGGTAAACTGGCAATGGAGAGGGTATCCAGATATTGTCAACTGCAGGCTCCTAGGGCTGGAGGGGTGATGAGAAGAGGTGACTATTCAGGGTTTGGGGCTGCTCCCAGAAGCCGGGGCCATGGAGATGATGCAGCCGCTGGCAGATATGTCACCCCCCTGCGAACCCGAGGCTCTCAGGGGTCCTTGCAGATGGTCTTTCAGGCTCGCTCTCTGAAGCTCCTGCCTGCCAAGCAGCGAACTAGAGAGACTTTGGACAACAGGGTGTTGAGTTACAGTGGGGAGGAAAGCCCAGCTGGGAGGAAAGCGCCCTGTGGCCTGGCTGGGACTCTCAAGATGATGGATGGTTTCTCGAGTGCAACGGAGGCGAGGAATCAGGAGGGTGGGCTTTCCTTCCAGGGGTGGTCTCCATGCCAGACTGGGTCTCAGGTTCCTCATGGGACAGCTGGGGAAGCCCCAAGGTGTTACCCTTAGATATCATCATAGGGAATAGAGTTAACGATCACCACTTAAAAGACAAGAGATTTAGGAAAAAGAAATTGCCTAAGCTGACTCAGAAGGGTCACATACAAGGCCTACTAGGGCCAACCCAGCAGCTGGTGCATGGAGACTCTGGAACCGAGGGCCTGAGTCTGGGATGTGTAGTGTGGGCTTGTGTGAATGATGCAATTGTGAGGCATGAAAACATATGTGCTCGCCAGTCATGAAGCACTGCTTTTGCAGAAAAGCAAAATGACAGTTCAACCTACTGAGCCCCGTCATTACAGGGGCTCCAGGCCACCAGGGCCTCCCCTCACCGGAAGTTTCGGGGTGATTTCCCAGGAACCTAAGTGCAGGGTGTGCTGTGTGCCTCCCCACCCAGGCCCACACCCTGACCTGGCTCAGCCCATCCAGAGCGTCTCAGAGTCCTGAGCTGATTTGTGCATGAGCCTCAAGGTCCCCCCAACCCCCTCCGTGATTTATGGCTCAGGCCACATCTCGAAATTTCTGTTGGGCGCTGATGTCCTGTTCTTCATCTCTTTCTTTAATCATGAGAGAGTAATTGCAGATATTTAAACACTCGAGTTTCCTGCAGGAATTTCTATACTGGGTTTTATAGGCTTTTTATAAGAGAACAAATCACAGTTTGGATGAAATTCTGGGAATTCTCTTGCAGGATAATCATGCTCAGATTGCCTCCCCACTGCTAGCTTAATGTGGCTGTCCAAGTCTGGGATTTACTGGGGAGCCAATTTGTTTCAAGAAATTAACAAAACCAGTACCTAAGTACCGCACTGAACATAAAGTTTTTATTCATTTTGGTGAAAGCAAAAGAAAAAAGACACCCAACATTCTACTACTCACAAAACAGCTCTTGAAAATCATTTTTATGAAATTGAATCTTTCTCCCCAAATGATTCCCTCATGCTAAGCAGAAGGCAGCATGGCCTGCAATAATCGCTCCCTTGTATTTGTCTGGTAACTGGCTCAAACTCCACAGGCTTTGCCTGACCCAGAGGTCTCATTGCACCGTCTTTATACTTTTTTATTTTATTTATTTATGTTTTTTACGGAAATGCAGGGAGCCATGTTGATGAGAGAGAATTCTCAAATGGGAAAAGCCATTTGAGGACTATGAGAATTTAGACACACAAGAAGCAATCCGTATCCTTCACACCCTACACCCCGCACATACACAAATTATATATATATATATATATTTTTTTTTTCAGAATGTGGCCTAGAAATGAGAAGAGGAAGAAGGATGTGCTTTCACAGACTTGGATGTTTTCAAACAACAGTATTTCCTTCTGGGGGGCTTGTCTCCCCTTTCCTTGCTAGTACCTGATAAGCCCCCAGTTTTGCTCTCTCTCTCCACTGTCACAGTTACTTGGGAAACAAATCTCATTTGAAGCATCTTTTTGTCTGCCTGGAGCTGCAAAGCTTACTGAGGGATTTCTCCGTGGAATTCCCTTACCGTGCACGAGGCCCGTGGGGACCCCATCCCTGTGTTGTGGAAGGCAAGTCTCCCTGTTGGACACTGATGAGTTGTGGGTCCCAGCCTGGGCCAGGTGTGGGTGGACGGAGGGCTGCAGGGAAGGGTCCCGGGCCCCATTCCGCCAAGGGTTTGGGGGCACTGAAGCGCCTTCTTGGTCTACTGTAGAGTGAAGAGCCACTGTGGGGTACAGAGGCACTGAGGGGACAGCAGGACCATCACTGCTGGAAGCACATACCCAGCCGTGCCCCACGCTGCTGCACCCGGATGGGCTGTGGAAGGAGCTTGCAGCCAGTGGCCCTTCTGGGCAGGCGTCTGTGCAGAGGAAGGGCAGAAAGAGAGTGACCGATGTACTCCAGTGAACAAGTGCTCAGTATGTCTGCCACGGGGGCAGGCGCTCAGCGCTCTGGGGACAGCTAAGTACAACACCGATGCCCTGCCATGAACCCTGGGGGACAATTTGCACTATCCCAAGACCCACGTGGGTTGACTTGCCTTCTCTAGGCAAGGACACTCCCTGAGATTGGTGTCACCACCTAACCCAGCATCCTGGGCACCAGGGGACAGAATTGACACATTTCTCATGAGTTCCAGGCCAGGCCATTTCCTGTGCAGGCCACTTCCTGCATTTACCCCCTCCTCACCCCAGGCAAGTACACACGTCCCCCTGCACCCTCTGCTGCCCAGGACTCGCCCACTAGCCAGGCCCTAGGGCCTCACCTGTGGGTCCTGGTAGGACCTGTGAAGATCCTGGCCACCGACAATGGCATGCTCTTCAATCTGTGTGCACACTTCAGACCTTGAACCTGCTCCTACATATCCCAAACTTGTGGTCTGCTTCTGTATCCGTTACTCTCCAGCTGGTCCCTGGATCTGGTGCCTGAAGAGTCATTCTCAGTCCTGAGATCTGGGTTGGAGGTTCCCTGGGCCACTCTGGTATGACGCAGCCGGATCTGAGTGAGTTTGGCTTTCTGGAGCCTCAGTCACACCATTGACTCTGGACCTACCCTGGTCTGTGGGCCAAGACTTCCCCAGGTGGTCCAAGCTCACTGCTGGGGAAGGTTACCTGGTAGCCTTCACTGGAGTTCCTGCCTCAAACGGAGAAATTTGCAGGCATCAGTACACTCACGTGGTGGAGAGCTTTGAGACGGGGCAGCGATTTGCTCCATTCTGCGCAAAGCCAGCTCCAGCCATGGCTGCCTCTTCCTCACGCCCACCTCCTCAGTGCCCCCTGCTGGTCCATTTGCACACTCCCTGTGGCTCTGAGCTACATCAACCTCTTTAACAGGCCTGTAGGTTCCCTACCTGAGCACAAGGCTGCCCCCTCCATGGAAAACGTTTCACCTGGAGCTGACCCTGCCTCCCTGTAAAGACTCTCTGGTCTCGGTCTTTCAATAAGGATGAATTGAGCACCTACTGTGGACCTTCATGAGGCTAAGCTCTGAGGATACAGCAGAGAAAAGACAAGGTCCCTGCTCTCTTGGATCATATAGCTCAGTGGAGGTGACAGGCCAACCAGAAAGATACGAATGATGATAATTTTAGGTAGTGAGAAGGGCCACGGAGGAAATAAAATAGGGTGCTGGGGACTGGATGTGAGGGTATAGGTGTCAACATTAGATGTAGTCCCAGTGAGTCTTAAAAAGTGGCAACTAAGTGACAGGGGCGCCACTGCGCCTGTACACACAGGAGGGCATTTCAGGCAGAGAAAACAGCAAGGACAGGAGCCGGGGTGGCCTGAGCGTGGCCAGTGCGCTGGGCACAGAGGATGGGGAGGAGCGTCAGAGGCGAGGTCTGAAGGCCGGCAGGGCCCAGATCACAGAGCAGGCAAGGAGCCCGGATTCAGCTGAGCACGTGGGAGGGGCCCCGGGAGGGCTGAGCAGTTGTGACTTGCTCTTGGCTTAAGTGAGCCCCGTCCCAACCCAGGAAATGTGCATTTGGCACAAGCTTGTGCCCACGGGGATCTGGGGAACCCTGTTTTCTCGAACGGATATGTTTCTAATGAACAGGCTTTATTTAACTCATCCGAGTTCTCTCTTGGTCACACAGCCCTGGTGAAGAGAATTTTAAATGATCAGCTCTTATTTCCCACGAGGCCAGGCCCTTCCCTGTGTTCCTCCACTGCGGCCGGAGGGCGCAGGGATGGGAACCAACAGCCAGACCTACGGTCCAGCTGCCCGCAGGCCGGACCCCAGGTCTCAGCGGGAGACACAACCTGAGCCCAGGCTCCCCTTGCTGATGGCCACACGCCATCCTCCTGCCCGCTCCCCTCTCCTTGCTGCAGACCCCGGGGCAGGAGACGGCCACCGTTTCGGATGCGGTCTGCCAAGATAGGATCTGAATTAAACCTCGCCGGGTGTCTCTAGTCCAGCAGCTCGCAGCTGGGTGGACAGAAGACGTTGTGGGCTTCTGTGCCCTCACTAATTCCACTGTGCGGCTTTCAATGTCACTGTGTTTAAATCCCTGTCAGAAAGCCCTTCAGGACAGCCGGTTTTATTTACTGTCGATATAACCGCTCCTTGGTTAATACCGGCCTAAACGCCATCAGGGAGGAAACCACGGCATCTTATAAACTGGACATCTACCTGCTAAGGGAACCAACCCCCTGCCTCTCCCTGGCGTATGCACAGATGAGAAAGTTTATTGAGCCCATTTTCATATCTTTCCACTAATGGGAGGATTTTAAGACCTGTCTAAGTATAGAAGCTGTAAATCCTGGTTCGTATTTCACCCAAAAACGGAAAATAAAAATACTTTTTGACTGAGAATGGAGAGTCGCCTGGCCCATGCCTCCAGTTTGGGTAGCTCAGTTCCCAACAATATGGACACAACAAAAAAACCGCATTGTAGCAATCAGCCCTCTAATGAGCCTCTAACTTGGTTTCTACCTTATCCCAAAGGTATAGGGAATAGCACTGCTTTTTTTTAAAATATCAAGAAAACATCATTTGCTCTAAAATGTCCCTAAAAGCAGGTCTGAATTGCCAATAAAAGCTAGGTAATTGTATCAGCATGGATCAGAAAGCATTTCTCAGGCCCCGTGAAAGAGTGTGCAGGGCTGGGGAGTGGGAAGCAGCGGCTGCACCCTCAGTCCTTGGGAAACAGCTCGCCCGGTGGAGGGAGGGGGGCAGAGGAAGAAGAGAGATTTTCAACACAATGCAATTTCCCTTTTAAAGCCAAACACCTTTCTCTCCCCCTCGTTTTGTTCTAATTAGTTAAACTCAATTCCTTCTGAGAAGTTGTCTGTAAACTCAGGTTATATAAAAGAAACTTTCTGGCTGTTTGGTTTCCAGAATCAGATCTTTCTTGTTGCCCTCTTCAGCCCCTGGTTCTGAATAACTTAATTATTTCTCTCCCCATCCAGGTTAATGACATATGGAAACGTAAAATGTGTGGGTGGCTTGTCTTCTTAATAATATGACCAGCCTTGCTCTCCACCTTAGAGCTCTATAATCACTTGACTAGAAAACACATATACAGTATAAATATTTAAGAAAAAGTAAATTCCATTAAGCTGCTGTATGATAGATGCAGTGGTAGGTACTTATCTTTGAAATATTAAACTCTAGACATTTATATCCATACAAAAAAGAGTTTCCTGCCATTTGATGAGAATTATGTGCCTGGCACTAATAAAATATTAAACTCCAATTTAAAAGATAAGTATCTTATCCACTTTTTTCATAATAAAACACTTTACGGTGCTCAGGAAAGCCAATAGGCATCAGAATTTCCATACAATACTGTATTTACAAACTTCCATAAAAGTTTTGTGTCTGCATTTATCAGTGGCTGGTTTCACACTAGCATCCTGATTATTTTCCCTAATGACATGGTGCATTTCAATAATGCATGATGGAAGGTGTACAAACAGCCTTTGTTTTTGTATATAGTAATTCCATAGTTTTGGTTAGTGGCTCTCACTGTCAGTTAATTAAATGAAGGTGGTCACTGAGATTGCATTATCCTTTTCGGTCCCCATTATATAAATTAATGTCAAACTGATGCAATGTTTCATGTTTAAAATAACAGATACAAGTGTTAAAAATTATAGCCTGCAGTTTTCCTATTTGACAATGCATTATTTTCAGCTGCAAATGTCAGTTTCTAACCTCTGCCAAGAATATTGTGGAGAGGGCAATGAGTAATAAGTGTTAGTTATCAAATTTAGTGTCTTTTGAAATTTGCCCAGTGTTGCCAGGGTGGGGGTGGGGAAGCAGTCAGTGTGTATGTGTGAATTTATGGAGGCTCTGTTTCCAGAGCCCTGTGGGATAAGAAGCAGTCAGCCTTTCCCCGGCAAGAGCTGCCTCAGAGTGCAATGCCAAGTCCTGGCAGAGGCCTGGGAGGGCCAACCTTGGGTGGTGTCCCAGCTGTCTCTGCCGCTAGGGATATTTCAGACATTGGAACAGCTAGAACTTATGTGATGTTCCTGAAGGGAAAGACATTGTCAAATGACCTCACCTAATTTGACCTGGACTTCGTAAGCCCCTGTCCTTTCATTCTGACACAAATCTCACCTTTGGCTTAGATGTTGCCGAGCTGGGCTTGGTCACTAATGGAATGTTCCTGACACCCTGAGACTGTTCAGTCTCTGACAGCGGAAGTCACATGCAGAAGCCTCTCTGTCCCTGTAGAGACTGGCTTTGACAAAAGGATTTCTATTAGCAGCCTTCTCCCTCTTTGTTTTGATAGATGTCAAAAGACAGCTCTGCCTTAAGAAATGTAATTACTCAAGAGGATGATTGGAGGTAAAAAGTTAGGAGAGGTAAATAGCATGATGTTTAAATAAACAAAAATCACCGCAGGGGCAAAACCCCTATGCCGTCACCTGCAGGTTTGGGATTGAGAAGTGAAAGGTGCTTCCCAAGGCTGTGTCCCTGGGCTCATGACCAAACCAACGATTTTAGCTTGGGCGATACGTGCAGCGTAGGACTAGCTAAAAGGTTCTAATATGTGTGACATTGGAAGGTACCAGAGTGACACTGATGCCCTGAAGTTGTGATCAGCCAGAAGAGACCTTTGCTCATTCTGAGACCTAGGTCTTCAGTGGGAAGTACCACCTGTCAGAGGAGGGGGTATGGGGATGCCTGACCCCTCCACAGCCCAGCTGATGCTTGGCCAGTGATGACCAAATTGTCCCATGGCCATCACCAGTTGGACACATCAGAGAAAGGCACTGCCCAGTTCTAACAGGGAGACCAGAGGTGACTATCTGCAGAGATTTTAAAATAATAAACATCTGGCAGCCAAAAGGACAGCAGGTTTCTAGTCTTCTTTCCATTGGTTGTGAGTCCCAATGGAGTAGACAAAAGCATGTTTTATTTTATCTTGAGAATATTAGTGCAAATGGTCATTTTTGCAGATGTGAGGGCCCGTCGGTAACCGTGATCCGTGACTGTTGCATTGTTTGGCCGCAGAGATCAGCTGATTCTTGAACAGGAGCTCTCTTCCCTTCTCTTCCAGGAGATGAGCAGCAGTAGAGTTTCCTTATTTCTGTAAATTACTGTAGAAACAACGGGCTGCAATTACCATCACATTTGAAAAGTATCTGCTAATTACACTCAGGACAAACTGCACTTAATACCTATGATATCTATTATGAGCAAATCAGTGTGATGCTCTAGCATGCACTGATCCCTTTATCTTCCAATATTCGAAGAAATAATTGCTCTGTAAAGAGTTCCTTAAAAGCCTGGCCTGCTGCGGTTCTCCTTGGCAGCTATTTCATAGGCTGTGGTCTGAGGGGGACAGCACGGCTTGGGCTCTTTAATTTTGGGAGGTGCAGCTCGGCAGAGTCCTACCTCAGCCACTCACTAGCTGTGTGATCTCAGGTGAGCTTCCTAACCTCTCTGAGCCACTGTTTCCTTCTCCATAAAATGGGGGCAGGAATAAGACTTATGGTGAGGATTATTATGGTGATTAAATGCACCAGTACGTTTAAAGCATCTAAATTGTTGTTCTGGTGTGTGATTTAGAGCTTCTGGAAGGCTTAGTCCTGGAAGGTTGCCCCAAACAGCCTCTTGCAAAAAGTGACAGTGTTGAGCTAAAGCAGTGTTGCCTGGGGATGACGATATAGATCTGAGTCTGGCCAGACCCCCCACAGTGGAGGTCAGTCCACTCCGGGCTCACGTGGCATCCTCTGGAGGACTTGGGCAGGTTTTAGTTTCAGCCTGAGTCTTGGGGAAGGAGGCCTGAATTTGGCTGCCGGTTGCTTCATGCATATGACCAATGGAGCTGGAATCAGAATGCTGCTCTCCTAGACTTACCAGGAGACTCAAATGAAGCAAATCACATAAAAGGGGGTTTCGAAAAGTAAGCTGAGTGGAAAATAAGATGTTGATAATCATAACACTATATTATTAAAAACATGGCCCTAATTTATTTGTTTAGCGCCCCCTCTGTTCCCTCCTCTCCCACCCACTACCTCTGCCTTAGATGAGAGCCTGCCCAGGCCCCAGTCTGACCCTTCACCTGAGTGCATCTCACAGCCAGAACAATCCTCCTAATATAACCAGCCACAAACCACCTTGGGTGAAGTCTTTGCTTCCTCATTGGCCCAGGTTCAAGTTCAAGCTCTCGGCACGGCTCCTTTCTCCAGCCCTGACTAGCTCTCTAGCCTAACCTCTACTCACTCACCACTTCTCTTCATGCTCCAGCCAGATGGAAACTTCTGTTGTTCTTGGAAAATGCCACATCTTTCCTCTGCTCCTGTCTTTGCAGGACCATTGAGTAGTTACAGGCAAAGACTCTAGAGCTAGACTCTTCAGATTCAAATCCCTGCCCATCATTGAGAAGCTGGGTGGCCTTGGGCAAATTATTTAACTTCTCTGAGCATTAGTTTTCCCACCAATACTATGGAGCATCTACTTCATAGGGTTATAATGAGGATAATTAGTTAAGATATAAAATAAGCTAGGGGTCTTGGGTTACTTTTTTCTTGTGAGATGTGTCTTAGGAAAGGGTGACTCCTGGGCCAGATGTGAAGATTAGTCTTCTGATATGGGAGAGGCCTCTCACTCTCTTTTCTATCTGTGGACACTTGAAGGCTTAGGTTTAAGCCCCCCTTTCCCAGGAAGCTCCTCAATTCTCCATCCCACACGGCTCTCCCCCACCCCACATGCTTTAGCTCTGTATTAATTACTATTCAGTCTCCCAAGACGTGATTCTAGTAGGACCTTAAAATGGCAGAGAAGCCCAAAGCCAAACGGAAACTTGTAGTTTCTAGACCTGGCCTTTGACATGACTGATACACCATCATTTTTTTTTTTTTTTATTTCTACATGATATGTGATGGTTTTTATCTGGCATGTGATTGTAGAGTCACATTGAGGATCATTCTAGTCTTGCTCTAATGCTCTTTTTGTCTGGAAAAATAAATACAAAGCAGAGGGAAGAGGAGTATAGTTCTCTATGATATGACCCTTAATTAAGAAATGTTACCTGGGAGAAGAAAATGAGGAAGATGGAGGAGAAGATGACAAATAAGAAGGTGGAGGCAGAGGGACAAAAGGAAGGAAGGAAGGAAGGGAGGGAGGGAGGGAGGGAGGGAGTTAGTTGAGATCCCCTGTCTAGCTTCCCGGGACCCAGCTCACTTTCCTCCAACTAAATTGAAGCTGATCTCATGGAAAAATTGATGCCTCAAATCTGATCCATTCTGTGTGACAAGGACAGGGTGGGTGGCTTCTGTCTGCAATTTAAGGTAAAATTAACGCATATGCTTCTTCGGTATTTTCACAGTATAAGACTTCCAGCCAAATGTGAGTGTTTCCACACACTTCCTTCTCAAGAAGACAGATTTGCATACGCATTAAGGCCATTTTATCAGAACGCACACACAGAGGAATGACACATCTCATTGACAGCGCCCAGGTGACGGATAACTCCACACAAAACATACATTTGTGAGGAAAATAGGAGGAGGAGTAGAATTAGGGCTGGTGTGCGAGTGGCAGCGTGTTTTGTGTGAGGAACCACAGATCGCACTGCCTGACTCACTTCTCCGCACTGGCTCTGTGTGAGTTGTGAGTCAGGTGGCGACAGGTGCTCCCAGATCGGATTTTCCTGCGCTCCCCGTTGGGGCCACTGGGCACCTGCGTCTTTGGTGTTTCACGCCTGAGGCACAGTAAGCCCCACCTGCCCAGTGGTTCCCGCAGTCTGGTCCCTGATCATGGTTTTACCTCCTCCCCATCACCTACCCAGCTGCTCTGCACACACTTGTGTCCCAGAGTCCAGAATGCCCTCTCTGCAGCCTGTCACATGGGGCGTCCGGAGGAGAAGTTCCTGGCAGCCCATGCACCTTAAGCTTGGGGACCCTTAACTCTCAGGGTCCATGAGCGCCGTGAGAGGTGGAGGTTGGGGTGGGAGGGGAGACCAGCTAGCAATCAGGAGGCATTTCAGGGAGCACCTAAACAGCCCTCAGAAGGCCCAAATCGCCAAGTCCCCAGTACTGTGATTTCTTTTCTCATTCTCAGTAAATAGTCACTTTCATATGCATACATTTCTTACAGAGGGCCCCCCAAATTATGAAAACCTCAGGATCCACAAATTCTCAATCTGCCCTGTGCAGGCTCGTTTCTATCAACTCAATTCTCAGCACAAATTTTACCTTCTTGGAGGCCTTTTGTATTATTGCTGCCAAGCCTCAGTTACTATACTTTACCCTGGTTTATAGGACTTAATGACACTCAAAAATTGTCCCATTCATTTATTCATTCATGTCTTCCTTGTCTGTTCCATAGCTCGACTGTCCCTGAGCACAGGGCCCTGGTCTGGTCACTCATCCTCATGTCCCTACATCCACAGCCACTTATAGCAGGTGTGCTGTTCATGGCAGTTCATTGTCCTGTCTCCCCATGACTTTCTCTGCCCTCTGGAAATGTCATTTACTTCTCTGGAATTACAAGCGTCCTCATGGATGAAGGGGTTGGCGAAGTGTATGAAATTTTCTATCCATGCTTTTTGCGTCCTGGGAACTGTGCTAGGTTCAAGGTGCTCAGAGAACACGACAGGAGCAGTTCCTCCTTTCGGGGAGTGCAGTTTGTGGAAGACACAGACATTTTATGGAAAATCACACACTGGTTTAAATAGAGTTGTAACGGGTAACTGAAGGCTCACGGGAAGGGCAACAATCTACATCTAGCGTGCGTTCCCGGTGCTGTCAAGCTCAGTTCCGTCTTGGTATGTTGGAGAGTGGCATGCGCAGAGGGCATTGGGCCCTTCGCCCCCAACCCCACCCCCAGGACCTCAGCGTCTCTCAGCCTCTCTTCCTCAGAGCAGGCATGGGGAGAAGAAATTTCCTGCCACCCCCTCAGCTTCCCTCCCCACACCTATCTCCATGTTCAAGGGTCCCTGGAGCCCCCTCAGATAGCCGTGTTACCTCTTGAAGTGCCATCTTCTCTCACCTCCCAGCTGAGTGATTGCCTCCAGTGACTCTGGGGACTGGGTTTCCGAAGGAGAGCTGATGACCTATGGCCCCAGGTGGCCGACGTGGTCGACCGTACCAACTCAGATGGGGTCTTCCCATTCTAACCATCTGGGAAATACAAGTGAAAAGTTAAACATGGGTAAAACCCAAACCTTCCCTTTTTATTAAATGTCTATATAATACGTGTAGATAACAAATGTATATTTGTTTTTTTTAATTGAAGTATAGTTGATTTACAAGGTTGTGTTAGTTTCGGGTGTACAGCAAAGTGATTCAGTTAAACATATATATGTGTGTGTATGTATATAATCTTTTTCAGATTCTTAACTATAGGTTATTTACAAGATATTGAGTATAGTTCTATACAGTAGGTCCTTGTTGATTGTCTATTTTGTGTATAGTAGTGTGTATCTGTTGATTTCAAACTCCTAATTTATCGCTCCCCCCATTTCCTTTTGGTAACCTTAAGTTTGTTTTTTATGTCAGTGAGTCTATTTCTGTTTTATAAATAAGTTCATTTGTATCATTTGTTTAGATTCCACATATAAGTGATATCATATGATATTTGTCTTTCTCTGTCTGATTCAATGTGTATTTGTTTTTTCATAAGGGCGGGGTGAACTGTATTGGCTGTCTTCCCTTTTGTGAATCTCTGGACCTGGCTTGCTTGGGAAACCTCATGCATAGATTCACCTCTTTGATTCCCTCAGGGCTACTAGTGACCTGAAGAGTGACAGCTGGGTCACGTGCTCATGAATGTGATGGCTGAAAGCTTATGTCCATGATGGACACTCAGCCAGTCTTCACTGGATGTTAAAATGCCACTGCAGGCACACACATATACTGTTCTTAGGTCTCCCTCTGTAGGAGTGAACAATGAAATTTGGGATGGGGAGCACCTTAGAAAATTGTATACAGTTGGCCAAACTGGCCTTATATTTAATCACATTAATCTGCATTATTGATGCATATGATCAAAACTTGCTAACGCTTTTAGCTGTTTTTCACAATGCACATGCAGCCAGAGTCAGAGACATAGACCCAGGTACATACGGGTATTTTAAACTGTCCCCATCCTATTCTTCCAGCCAGCACTCAGTTGAAGCATGTGACTAACAGGGGGGACCAGAGCCACCGCAGATCACCAAGGATAATTTGTGAGAGGGCAAAATAGCTTAGTGCAATTAACCCTATTGTCAGTGGTTAAGATTCCTGCAATGACAGGTGTATCAAAAGTGCAAGATACCAGATCTCTTTGTTGTTAAATGCCCAACCTAGAACTCTATTATTTTGCTAAGAAGTTGTAGAAAACTCAAAATTTTTCTATCAAGTGTCTCACTGGGTGCTGAGTCTATCTTGTTGCAATGTATTAATTTTATTTTTCCATTGGAGACTTTGATGATAGCGCACATCTGCACTCTCCCTAACCTGGTAGCTTCTCTACGTCTTTAGGAGAGAATTTGTAATTGTTGGAATATTCCTGGCCATCCTTCATTTGGAATTTATGTGGTAATTTCAGCAAAACCGAGACCTTGTGCAGCAGTTTTCATCTTTTTCAAGGCTGCCTCTATTTCTTGAAATGCTGGAGGGTTTCCAATTATTCCTTCTGGTCTCTTTGGATGTGAATCGTAACAGATCAGCTGAGAGTTGCAGTTCAACATTGTTAAGCTTATCAATATAAATATAATGTTAAACCCCTTTTAGATAATTGGAGCTATGTGTGAAAATGTGACCAATTTGTGCATAAATTGGTCCTACACTTCTTCCTGGCAAAGACAGAGAGAGAGGGAAAGAGAGACCAACCATATGTGAGGCTGGTTTGCTCCTTCTCAAGGACTTTTCTGCACCTTGAATCCTTGATCTGGTTTTGTGGCTGTTGACAGTTGGAAACCTGCAGAGGTTATGTAAAACCATAAGGTCCTTTGCCCCTTTGAACAAAATTCTTCCGTCCTAGAGGCTATAGAGTGAATATCAACAAGGCATTTACACATCACACCAACAGGGAAGATGCAGACAGTCTTGAGAATTAAACGTCTCTGCTTGGACCACTACCAAATTCAAACAACCAAATGGAGAGACTGACGCCCATGGAGAGGGAAAGAGAGGGTGCTGAGGGAAATCCTGGAACTGACTTCTCCTGCTTGGAAACCTTGCTGTTACTTCGGGATCCTGGAAAGCTCATACTCTCTTTGCTGCGTGAGTGTTCGTGTGTGTGTGTGTGTGTATGTGTGTGTGTGTGTGTGTGTGTATGTTGAGGGGTGGGCGGTGGGAACTAGTCCATTTCTCCAGTTGTGGGTCCTCCAGAGCTAGTTAGGAGGCATGGGATGATTATTATACAGCTGCCCGAAGCATTTTACAGCTTAAGAAGAGTGTTTAACAAAATCAATCCTCTCAACAATATTAAGCTAAGTATTATTATTCAAACTTTACAGGTAAAGAAATGGAGGTTCTCAGAAGATTAAGACCAAAAACAAAACAAAAACAGAAGTTTGAGGATACTCGGAGCAAAGTTTGAAGTCCACTCCATGGTTTTTAAATTTTTAAGAAGGGTGTTTCTTTACCTGCAACAAAGCTGCAATGGGGGTGTAATTAAGGAAGAAATAGCTGAGGCTCTTGTAGTCTGTGGGGTCATCTGGCAGGTTTCTGACAGGCCTGATGGTGGAGGTGACACCTTGTTTCCACCAGCTGACTGACTAAAGTGTTCCTGGGACTGGAGGCTTCCAGGTGGGGGCAGGGCTCTACCCCTCTGGGCCCCAGTAGTGTTTTGGGCCCATCTCAGGACCCAGAACAACAGACCCACCAGGTATTACAACGATCTGGGGGAAATATAGACCGAAGTCCAGGGTCAACTGGGCAGGTCCACTCTGCCATGGCCACTGGAGAGAGCTAAGCAGTGCCAGGAAGCAGACCTCTCCACTCCAGCTCACCTAGAAAACACAGTGGCTACCTTCAAGCCCCAAAGGTTTGACCTCTGACTTTAGGGGTGCTCAGGGTGGAAGGATATATGACAGCTTCCTCCAAACAAAAAGGGAACCAGAGACACTTTGCCCTGGAAAGAACTGTTTTCTGGGAAAACCTAAGGTGACCATTTCAACTTGTGGTTACAATTCCAAATGGACCCCAGGATTTCATGGTCATTAGAATTTCTTCAATTCCTCATCTTTTCTCTTCAATCTGCAGGGAAGGGCATGTATAAAAGAGGTTTCTTGGACATCAAGCGTTCTGTTGAAGCAGGAAGATGAGTGAAGCAGACATGAATCAGAAAACATATGGATCCAATTTTGGTTTAAAAATTAATGGGAAAACACATTCTCATCAAACTCAAAACAATGAAAAATATTTCTTAAGCAGGCAAAAACTCCAAAATACAGCTGGGTTGCCCAACTCCGCACAGATTCCTTAACGCCCCTGGTCTCCTTCTTTGTTTCTCAAAAATAGCAAGATGAGCTGAAGGGTGTGTGGAATGAATGGGGGCAACAACAGTTAGGTGTTGGCCTCCAACGGGATGGACCACAAGGACAGGGTCCTGGAAAGACACTGGTGCTGGTTGATGCTTTACCACCAGCCCCTCTGGTGCTGTGACCTGAAGGCAGGTCCTGGGATTGAAGAGGCGCCCGGAAGCTGAGAGTGACACTGACGCTGCTCATCCCGCAACAAAGAACCTCATAAAAAGGAAAAGTGGAAACAAACCAAAGAGAAGTTCATCTTCTGTCATCCATTCATCGGGTGGGAACCTCACCCTCGGGGAAGAACCGTTTATCAGGCACAATTCCCAGTCGGTCCTTCCCCAGTACACTCCTCTGTATCCTTCCCACACTCCTCCAGCCACAGATCTGCAAAACCCTGGTCTCTCAGCTGCTTCCTGGGATGGCTTTTGTGAACTGAAGCTGTTCCCCTGTTCCCCGGTGCCAGGCCTGCTGAAGGATCAAGGATGAGGCAATCTGTTGATGGAAATGACAGGCTAGGGGAGGGGAAGGTCTGAGCTGTCAGCCTCAGGGTGTGTTCAGCCAGCCAGACCGGAGCCTCTAAATTGCCCACCGTCTCCTAGATTTTTCTGGTCAACAGTGTTCCTGGACTCCATCCTCCTCAAATCCCTGAACCACTTCCTCATCTTGCCCCTCCTTCTCAGCCAATGATCATGCCTCTTACTTTAAGGACAAAACAAAAGCCACCAGCTGAACTGCACCTGAACCTGTCACCACACCTGACACTCCACTCACATCAAACCCCATCCTTTTGTCTTTCCTCCGTGTCAGGAAAGAGACGATCCCCTCCGTCCAAGGTGATCCCTGCCACTGTGTGTGTGCTGTCTCCTGTCTCTCTGCCTCCTCAGGGGCCCGAGAATCTCCATTCTCTGCTCTATCTCAGATGCCTCTCTTCCCCGCGGGGTGTTTTCTGCATGGTGTTGAAACGCTCCATCTTGGAGCCAGCCTGCCTGGCGTTGTGACCTTGAGGATGGCACCCAGCATCCCTGTGCCCAGTGTCCCCATCTGCAAAATGGAGATAATACAAATTCCCATCTAATGTGCTTGTTTTGGAGATTGAAAGAGTTAGTCCATAGAAAACACTCATAATAGTGGCTGGCTCACCATAAGCATTAAATAAGTGTAGGTCACCCAGCTTCCTTTCTGCCGATATTTAAAAGTGCTCAAGTCTCTCTTATTTAAGAAGGAATTCTTTCTCACCCTCACATCTGCCTCCAACTATTGTTCTCACCCTAGCTGTCAGATTTCTTGGGTGGGAGAGTTATGTACACCTGTGGTTTCTTCCTCCTAAATCCACAGTGTCCAACTCTCCCTGCTTCTCTGCACCGAAGCTGCTTATACCATGCACTTCCTGCCACTAGACCCAAAGAACATATTGCGACTCATGTCACCTGACCTCTATTCGCCCTTGGCCCTGGTGATCCATCTGCCCTCTTCTAATACGACTCCATCAGCCTTCACATTCCACCTCGGGGCAAGTCCTCTTTGCACCTCTTCCTCTGCCAGGTATGTAAATATGACATGTTTTTTAGGACCTTGACCTCACCATTTCCTACCTGCTGACTACCGCTTGCCCTCTCCAGCCCAGTCCTCTCTCCTGACCCCACTGGGAAAGGACCCTCAGATGCCTCACCAGCAGCCAACTCTCCCCCTCCCCTTCATTCCCCAAGCTGTACCTTTATAGGAGTCCCTACATCCATAGGGTGTATCACTAGGTACCCTTAGTCCAAAGACCTCGAGGTCATTCTTAAGCCTTTCCTCTCCCTCACACTGATCCTATTTCCTAAATACCCATAAGATCCCTGGGCATGTCTCCAGCTCTAACTCAGACCACTATTATCCCTCCCCTGGATTCCTGCAATTCCCTATCAAGTGCTATTGCTCTGGCTTCCAGCCACTCCCCCTACACTCATCCTCCACATTCCAACAGGGAGCACTTTCCCCGTGTGCCTGTCACTGCCACCACCACTACCCCCATCCCCACCAAATGACCATGAATGGTTTCCCATTGCTCTGAGGATAAGAGTCAAACTCCCTAACCTGATTTCAAAAACTTTGACTTACTGGTGTCTGCTAAAATTGCCAGTGGGAATTCTCCATTTCTCCTTTTATACTCTATCCTCCAGCCACACAAAGTTTAGTGGGTATTTGTCATGTATATGTTGCCCAGCATCTGAATAGTTTACTTTGATTAAGGGAAATCTTTAATATGAATCTACACTCAAAAGGATGTAGGTATTCCCTCTCTCTGCTCTTTGTCACCTTACATGAGATCGTGTGACTCAGATTAGCCAGACATGTGCCCAGTGATGGTGACCCTTGTGACAATGTCCTAATGAACCTTTCCTATGGGATAAGCTTGACTAGGGTCTTAACGGTCCAGCTTCCTTTGGCTCCTGACTGGTTCATCAGCCCTCCTGTCCTTTGATATGCTAATATTCTTCCAATTAACTCCTTTTCCTCTGAAATTATCCAGATTTGGTTTCTAGTGTTAGTAATTAAGAACTCTGATGGTTACAAGGAGTTTCTTGCAGACCCTCAAACATACAAGGTACCTGAGGTGCCCTCTGTATGTGATTCACTTAGCTCACTCCTCCTAACCCTTCAGACCTGGATTTAAGGATCCCTTCTTTGTCGGAGCCTCACCCAACCTTCCTCACTTAGATCAGCTTAGGTACCCCCGTGGAATGTTTCTGGAGCACTGTTTTTTTTCTATCATGGCATTCATGGCCCTTTCATGGGATAGCTTGCTAAGTTGTCTCCATCACTGGATGCAAGATAGTCAAGGACCTCATCAGTCTTGCTTACTCTTGCTTTCCCAAGGACCCAGCATAGCATTTGTCACACAGCAGTTCTCACTAAATGTTTGCTGAGTAAGTGGATGGATTGCAGCCTCATTCCAGTGTCTGAAGTGGTGTTCTCTGAATCTTTCTTTGAACTAGATCCTTGGTGTCTAGTGTGAATGGCTTGCCTAACTCATCTCCAGGCTCCACCTCCTAGACCTCTCGACCCAGTCTCTTTGGTAGACACCCCCAACTATGGCCACACCCACAGGCCTGGATTCTCTCCAGGGAGGAACAGATCTGTGATGTGTCATTTTGCGGACTTGTGCATGGAATGCCACCGGAGCGCTTGACCAAGAACCAGCTAGAGTGCAACACCCTGCCAGAGACACTGGAAGGATTGAGAAAGCTGGAAAGGAACAACAATGAGAAGGTGTCAGTCTCCCTCACTAGAATGTCAGTTCTATGTGAACAGAGTCCTTTTTTTTTTTTTAATTTTTATTTTATGTTGGAGTATAATTGATTTACAATGTTGTGTTAGTTTCAGGTGTACAGCTAAGTGATTCAGTTATACATACACATATATCCATTCTTTTTCAGATTCTCTTCCCATATAGGTTATTACAGAATATTGAGTAGCATTCCCTGTGCTATATAGTAGGTCCTTATTGATTATCTATTTTATTTATAGTAGTGTGTGTGTTAATCCCAAACTCCTAATTTATCCCTCCCCACCACGTTTCCCCTTTGGTAACCATAAGTTTTTTTTGGAGTCTGTGAGTCTGTTTCTGTTTTGTAAATAAGTTCATTTGTATCATTTTTTTAAGATTCCACATATAAGTGATATCATGTGATATTTGTCTTTCTCTGTCTGACAGAGTCTTCTTTTTTTTTTTTTCCCCCTGTGCTATCTCCAGGCCTAGAGCAGTTCTTAGCATATGGTGAGTACTCAGTATACATTGATTGATTGATTGATTGAATGTGTATTACTTACAATAAAGCGACATACAATACATGCAAGCATCTTCTTGATAATTCAAAGATAGGACATTCAGAAAGTATTTCGGAGAGTAAAGCATGTAAATGGCAAGGTGTTGCCCAGCGCCTTTTATCACTGGCTGAAGATGGGCAAAGGGCAAATGTCATGACTTTATTTAGATCACACCAGGAATATTTAACATACGGACTTTCACCATGTCACTTAAGCACTTGGTCTTCTAATTCCCTCTTCCTCCCAATATCCTGATTAATTGCTTGTGAATTCTCCTGATTTGGGGTTTATGTTTCAGAGACATACACCCCAGGGGAAGGGACTGTCCTCATCCACCTCTATCCATGGTTCTTTTCCACAAAAACACCTATTCCCTCTGGTCCATTCTTGTTTCATTGCCCTCCTTGCTGCTCTACCCAGCTCCTACTGCAAGGCCTCCTTCGTCTGACTTCCTCTGAGAAATCTCTCTGGATCCCTTAACCCATCTTCTCCTGCCCATCTCTGAACACCTCCAGGACCTGATTTCATCTGGACTACTACTCTGGTTGTGTCATTTATAAGTTGTCTGACAAAGACAAAACGAAGTCAGAGACAAAACTAACCGTCTGTTGATTTATAACCATACAGCAAGGGAACCCATCTGGTCACTTTCCTGGACAGGCGTTCAAGGGCATTAGAAAGGAGAATACACTTTGTAAAGTAAAAGGGGGAGCTATTGAGACAGTCTCTGATTGGCAAAGGCTTATCAAGGTGGGGTTTTGGAAGCTGCGGAGACTTTCTAAAAGGTCTTGAAGTATGTTTGGCAATCCTTGGTTGGCTTCAGTTTGGGAGAGGAAGAATTGTTCAGGGCTGGGGTGGAGGATTTTCTGTGCTGGGCCATTTCCTGGAAGCAGTGGGGGCAGGGCTGCTGGCTGCCATGGCCGGCCGTCTCTCAAGTCTGAGTGCAGCTTATGGGCTGCCATGAGGCAGAAATCATGTCTCACACGTTCCTTATATGTGCTTCACTTCTTGGCATACAGCCAGCACTCAGCCCTACTTCCAGATTTAACATGAAGACTTGTTGAATTGCCTTTGGGGGAGAAAAGGTACTGTATGACATACTCACCTAGTATATTCATGTGTCTCTGTGTGTAAATTCCCATATCGGAAAAATGTGAAGATTGATTTGAGGAAGGGGCATGAATGGCTATGTATTGTACCTCACTGCTTTCAATACCCCCATCAAAGAAATCCATTTTTGAATATGTGGGTCCTCAAAGTCTAGCTGGTTTTGAGGTGTCTGGACAACTATTGAGGCATTGGCAAAGCAGCAGTTAGGAGACAGGTGTGGCCTCTACAGAGGACTGTCCTGGCTCTACCCTCCCCAAGGTACAACTGGGCTGAATTGGCTCTGTTTCTTTTGAGCCATCCAATGTCCATCAGGGTGGAGGTGCTCTGACAGACGTGGGAGTTGCCCTCCAGTTTTGGGTAACCAGATATAATGCAGAGAAGGGGCATATGCCATAGGGCTGGCTGTGTGAATGAAGATGGAAAGTTCACATTGACATTATGGAGCCTAGTGTGTTACTGGTCCATTGGAAACACAAGCGCGAAACACAACTTTGTGGCTAAAATCCACAGAGCATAAGATAACTTTTGGAAAAGTAAGTGCTCAATAAATATTTGTTAACTGAAGGATTGAACAAATGCATGTTCTTAAAAGCGAGTGCCAGATCACTGCCTCCCAGCAGCTCTGGACCCACCACACTGATGCCATTCTGCATTTTGACCACACATTGGGTATGGGACGTGATGATAGCAGAGGGGTGACCAGTGGGGAATGGCATCTGGTGGGGAGGGGTATTTCCTAGACTTAGGTCAAGTGACACGGCTTAGTGAGAATGAGGAGCTGGGGTGTTGGGAGACAAGGCAACATGTAACATAGCTAAACTGTTCTGTCCTTGAATGATCAGGTACTTGGGGGTGGGAGGAGAGCACCCTTAAGGAGGATGGCACTGAACTTGGCTGTCTCTGCAAAGAGAAACCACATCCAGTACAAAATCTCTCCAATTGCTGGCTATGACTTTGCATCTCTTGTTGAATTTTTTTTCTCCTCAAAATTAAATGACAGAGTCATTGTGCACTTGGAGCTTCCATGGTATAAATGCAGTGGTCGGTCTTTTGATAAATAGACTTTGAAATGCTCTACATATGCCTACAACGAGCTTTTATCCATTTGGCTAATTTTATTCTTTGTAAGGCACAAAAGACAGGGGAAAATGGCCCTGTGATTAGATCTGGCTTTGAGACTAGGAGAGGGAAGTGGAATTTGAGCTGCCCAACAAAGCACGAGCAAAGCATCCTTTGTACAAAAGGTAGAATCAGAGCATCAGGGGCTGGGAGGGACGTTGGAGCCCCTCTGGTTCTGCGACTCTCAACATTAACCCTCCAGACTGGGGCTCAGAGTCGTCTGGGGAAGCTTGGCATCATGCACATGCCTGCTGGGCCAGATTTATCAGAATCTCTGGACAAACAGCCTGGCCGTTTGTATTTTGAAAAGTGCTCCCTGGGCTGGAGGTGGGTGGAGGGCAATAGAATAAAGCAAGCTTGCTCTCACAGTACCAGGTTCAAACACAGGCTCCACCACTGCTTTGTGTCTCTGTTGCTTTTCTTACAAAAAGGTGGGAAAATAGCATCTATCTCACAGGGTCGTTGTCACCAGTATGTGTGACCAGCCCTGGGGTGTTTTCAGAGCAGAGTCTAGCAGTAAGTGTCCATCATGATGAAGACCACGGCGAGGACGAAGGCTAAGTCGGTAAACCACTGACCCAACCCAGCTGCCCTCCCAGCCCAGAAGGGCCTTCCTCAGTGTCCCTAAGGGTGCCACCCTTTCCTTTCCTCCTCTGAACAGCCTGGCTGTTGGAGGGTGTGTCCTGATCTGATCTCACGTAGCTCTGCCTCTGGACACTGTTGCCAGCTGACCCTGGTCCTCGTCCTTATGTTATCTGTGGTCCAGGTCCTGGGCAGTGCTGGATTGGGCTCACTAAACCCTGAGAGCAGGAGTTCAGGCTGAAGGTCCTCCGGGGCCACTGTGGAGATCTGTTGTCACAGGGAAGTTCGGTCATACCTCAGTGCAGAACTTTTCCACAGTTCTCTGATGTTAACCTGCAAGGGTGTCTCCCTACCCCGGTGTCTTATTCAACGTTCCCCACCACCTCCTGGAACCCCCCTCAGCCAAGCCATGCCCGTTGGATGAATGTGAATGAATACCTTCTCTGGGAGGGAGACACACACCTTCTCGGCTGCAGCTCTTGACGAGCAGTGCACACATTTGCTGAGGAATCAGGTGATTTCATCAGATGAACCATTCCAGCATTTAACCAAATGTTAAATTTCTCAGGCCAATTCAACCAGCAGTTAAAGTATCCTTCCTGAGTGCAAGACACAGAGCTAGGTGCAAAGAGGGAGGCCACGGTGACATGGCCCAGAGATGGGGTAAAGCAGGTATGCCTGTGGTGACAGTGTTGGGGAAAGGGCTGAAGGTGATGTTCTTGCATGGCCTGGGTATAAATTGATGAGATTTAATTCAGGCCAACTTCATAGCCATGTCACCTGTGCAGTCTTACCTGGGCCCCGTGCTCACTAGCTCCCCACACTTGGTTTATTGTCTTGCTGTCACCATCTTAAGATTCTTAATAATCTTCGTACAAAGGGTTCTGCATTTTCATTTTGTACTGGGCTCTGCAAATGAGGTAGCTGGTCCTGGATTGAATTGTAAATGTACATGACCTACTGACACCAACACTGTCCTGACCCTCTTCCTCCTCCCACAATGGTCAAAACCACCGGCCTCCCTGGCTCTAGGGACAAGTGAACAAGGAAACCTGAGCACCTCCACCACCACGGACCCTGCCCCTTGTTGTCAAAAGAGATGCCATTTTGCTGCATTTGCCCCAAAGTTGCACAAGAAGAGCCCCGCACTCTTATGTTGTGTGTGTGCGCACACACACACACACACACACACACACTCATCCAGAAGTTCATAACTTGGCCAAGAGAAGAGACTCTGCCTTTTCTGTGTCCTCAGCTACCCTGAGAGGTTCAGGAAGATTTGTCAGCTAAACAAGGATGAGGATGAGTCATCTGTTTGCCCCAAGCCCCGCCCCTCGAAGTCTAGTGCAGCCTGGATGCTGAGACACAACATCGAGGAACATGTCATGATTTTGATAGCTGTTTGTCTTGAATTTTCACATTGATCTTCTCTTTACTCTTAGGCTGCAGACCAGGCCATTTTACGGAGGAGAACACTGAGGGTCTGAAAACAAGTGGTTGTTTGCTTTCCCCAGTGCTCTGCTCAACTGAAGCTTGAGGAGAAGGAATGAAAATCCCACACACAACCTGTCATGACTGTCACTTCCATGCCCTTCTCAGGTAGAGCCTGTGCTAGCAGCCACCTTTGGAAGGAATCTCCCCCTGACTTTAAGTAGAAGTCTGTACACTGTGAGGTGGTGGGGAGGGCCGCTGGGAGAGAATGGAAGGGGATAGCTCCCTGCCAGGAATCTCCACTGGACCATGAAGGAGAAAGGGATTCTGAAAATATCCTCAAGCCTGGATGGCTGCGCTCGGCACCCTTCCCTCCTGCAGCAGCTCCTTCCTGCCAAGCATACTCTCTGAGGTCCTTAGGTTGTTAGCAGACAAAACCAGCCACCTCTGGGGACCAGAGGAGGTGCACAGAGAGTCACAGAATTCCATTGTTGTAGAGCTTTGAGGGGATGCTGGAGGAAACAGTCTGGGTCACCTCTCTCATTGCGCAGGTGAGCAGGCTACAGCCTAGGGAGGAGGAGGGATGGGCTTCCACAGACCTCTCGGAAAGACCTCTTGGAAACTCTCCCACCCATCAACTCTCCATGCCCTGAGGGCTCCGCTGGGTGGTTGAGGCCTGGCTTTTAACCCAGGACCCAGTGGTTTGGACCAGAGACACATGCTTAACCCCAGTGGGCCTGCCTCCGTCTTTTTCCTGAGTTTGTATGTAACCTGGATCTGAGGTTCTGGTTGACTGGTGGTGTCTCCAGAGTGCTGAGAACATCTAGATGGTGGCCCAACCTTCCTCCACCACATGGATATGGAAGGGGACAAAGCCTGTTAGTGGAGGGAACAGATGGAAGCTGAAAGGCGACCCGTCAGCCCTAGAGAGGCGGAGAATGCGCTCACCCTGCTGGTCCCTTCTGCTTCTAAGGGTCTCCTCCTGCAGAGTGATGCCCACCTGGGATCATTCTCCAGGCTGCCTGTGTGCAGTGTGCATGGCACAGCCCTGGGGGCCCAGGGGTGATGACCACAGAGAGTCACTTCCTCTGGGCTTTTTCCACCTCATCTGACAGCTCTTCTGTTTTGTATCGTTCTGACCCATGTGCCCAATGTATACCCTTCCTTCAATTTCCACAACAAATTACTTAGACATTCTGTGCACTGAATTTCCTGAAATTATTTTGGTGACTTAATACGAATACACGGACAAACAGAGGACAAATTCTGTATTAACACCCTTGTCCCTGAAAGAGATGTGGCCGCTTCACTGAATACAGCACCAGCACCAGCTTCATCTGCCAGCTGTCACTCTCCTCTCACTCCCAAGTGTCTGATCATTTAAGGGCAACGGCTGAGCTCTCTTCCATGCTGTCTCATCTCCCAACACCTCAACTCCTCAGAGTCTCACTTTCCCCACGGAGTTTCATGGAAGAACTTCAAATCCAATGTCAGTGGCCTTTTGGAGAGGAATCTATCAGGTGGGGGGAGACTCAAGCTATTTTTACCCCAGCATCCCTGGATGTGATCCATTCAGACCTGGAGTTCAGGCATCCTGTCCCTGAAGGCTACTTCGAGGTGACCCCTGTAAGAAGCCCAGCACCCCACCATGACAGATCCAGTGTCTGGCACGCAAGTAAGTACATATTTTTGTCACTTTCAAATGCATTTTTTTTTAATGCTTGATTGAGATATTCCATAAAATTTAACCATTTAAAATGTACAGTTTCATAAGTTTTTGTACAGGTTTACAGAAATGCAATGGCCACAGAATCAAGACTGAAAATTTCCATCACCCCCAAATCCTCTTTGTAGTCAATATCACCTTCACCCCAAGCCCTGCACAGCCATTGGTCTGCTTTCTATTGCTATAGAGTTTCAAATAAATAAAATCGGATAGAATGTGTCTTCTGTCTGACTTTCACGTAGCATAATGTTTTTGGGTTCATCCATGTGGTAGCAAGTATCAGTACTTCTTTTTTTATTCATTGCTAAGTACTACCCCATTGTATGGATATACCATGATTTGTTTATCCACTTGCAAGTTGGTGGATATTTGGGTTATTTCCAGCTTTAGGCTATTATAAATAAAACTACTAAGAATGCTTGTGTACACGTCTTTGCCTGGGCCTACGTTTTCATTTCTCTTGGGAAATAAATACCTAGGAGTGGAATTTCTGGGTCATAAGGTACATGCGTGTTTAATTTTATAAGAAACTGCAAAGTTGTTTTCCAAGTGGCTGAACCACTACCACTTTGCTTTCTCACCTTCACTATGTGAGACTTGTAGTTTTCCCAAGTCTTTACTAACACTTGATATTGTCAGTTTTTGTATGTTAGTTGTTTTAATGAGTGTACATCTCTTTTTTAATTTACACTTCCTGAATGACCAATGATATTGAACATCTTTTCATACACTTATTTGCCTTCCTTGAATTCTCTTTCCTGAAGTTTTTGTTGAAATCTTTTGATCATCTGTGAGTCAGGTTTCATTTTTTTTGATTATTGAGTTATAATAATTATTTATATATTCTTGCCTTTTTATTTTATTAATTTTTTTCCAATGACAAAGTTTTTAATTTTGATGAAATCCCGTTTGTCTTTTTTTTTCTTTTATGGTTTATGCCTTTTGTGTCCTATCTAAGAAATCTTTGCCTAGCCCAAGGACACAATTTTTTTTCCAGAAGTTTTTGGTTTTGGGTCTTACATTAGGTGATCCATTTTTTTTTCTTTTTCCTCTTTTTTTTAATTTAATTTTTATTTTATATTGGAGAGTAGTTTATTTACAATGTTGTGTTAGTTTCAGGTGTACAGCAAAGTAATTCAGTTACGCATATACATATATCTATTCTTTTTCAGATTCTTTCCCCATATAGGTTACTACAGTGTACTGAGTAGAGTTCCCTGTGCTATACAGTTGATCCTTGTTGGTTATCTATTTTACATATAGTAGTGTGTATATGTTAATCCCAAACTCCTAATTTATCCCTCCTCCTCCCACATTTCCCATTTGGTAACCATAAGTTCATTTTTGAAGTCTGTGAGTCTGTTTCTGTTTTGTAAATAAGTTCATTTATATCATTTTTTTAAGATTCCACATATATGTGTTATCATATGATATTTGTCTTTCTCTGTCTCACTTACTTCACTTAGCACTATAATCTCTAGGTCCATACATGTTGCTACAAATGGCATTATTTCATTCTTTTTTATGGCTGAGTAATGTTGCATTGTGTATATGTACCATATCTTCTTTATCCATTCCTCTGTCGATGGCTGTTTAGCTTGCTTCCATGTCCTGGTATTGTAAACAGTGCTGCAATGAACACTGGGGTGCAAGTATCTTTTCGAGGGGATCCATTTTGAATTGCTTTTTGTGTATGGAGGAACGGGTCAAGGTTCATTTTCCTTCCATAGCTATCCAGTTCTTCCAGCACTATTTATTGAAAAGACTATTGTTCCCTCCACTGAATTACCCTGACACCAGTGCCCTGGCAGGTGAACCTTGGTAGCTGTTGCAGTCATCACAAAGGACCCCCTTTCCCAGGTAAATGGGCACCTGGAGAGGAAAAATTAGACTTTCCTTCTGAGATGGAGGCAGAGTGTCTGTGACTTGGGCCTCGGGCTGCAGATGGTCAGGAATGCCTTTGCTAAGAACAATACTTTCATGGTTTGTACCATCTCGTAATAGGGTATAAATGCCTGCCTCCCTCCCATCTTCCTTTCCTTCTCCTATCTTCCTTTCCTTCTCCTATCTTCCTTCTGATTAGAAAGAACAATAATAACTTGCAGGAGACCAAGTAGGACCACTGAGAATCTTCAAATATCAAAGCTAGAAGGAACCAAAAATATAATGAAGCACAAACCCCTCGCTTGTAAAATCAGGGAAGAGAGGCCCAGAAAGGTTAAGCAGCTTGCCCGATGTCATGGCACAAGGAAATGGCAGATGGGGCCAGATCCCAGGTTTCCCAATTGCCTCTGGTGTCTGATGCTCATTTTTCACCCCACAGCCTCCCTTCTAAGGACTTCTCTGACCACCAGTGGCTCACCCTTTCTTGGAACTTTACAAAACCATCTGGAGGAGGAGTGTTCTCAAGCAGAGTTTGACGCAGACCTGACTGTGGAAGGCAAAGAGTCAGGAGGCTTGAGTTAATGGCATCAACCCCTTTCCACAGTGGTCATCTGAAACTGCTCAGTTGCCTGCTAATTGTTCCCACACTGTCACAGATTTCAGACTGTGGGGGGCTTCCTATCATCCAGACTTCTACCAGACTCTTGCTCTTTCATCTGTGGCTGGTGAATGGCCACCGTCAGTTGTAGACAGAGTGTGTAGCAGGTATGGATGTATCACAGTGGAAATCAACACTGTCCCCACCACATGGCTTCAGGGTCTTGGTTGGAAGAGCGAGTGCCAACCTCGGCTTCTGGAGCCACCCAGGCTGACAGCAGCACCCTAGGGGAGTGAGTTGTCGAAGAACATCAGCCCTGGCAGTGACATCACAGGCCATCGTGTCTAATTCCATCCTTTGCCGATGGGGAAACTGAGTCCTGGAGGGGACGTGACGTGTTCCTAACATCACACAACAAAGTTGCACCGTGAACTTTAAAGTATAGAAATTCAACTCTATTCATCATTAATTCTTTCCTTTTGTTTGATGAGACTTAAAATAAAAATTGTATTTTTATTTCTACTTTTTATTATATACTTTTCAACTGTGTTGGCATTGACACATAGAAATTACTGAATAATGTTATCTTCAGAAATCCACATATACTGTGATTTACGGCTGATTTATAGTCTATGTAGCCAAATTAACCCTTGAAATGAGATTTTCAACTTATCCAGTGCCTCAGAACCTAACGCTCTGTGAACGAGGTGACTCTGTGTAGCTGTTTAATCTTGAGGGAGGGAGGGAGGTCCTGACTCCTAATTAAGCCCTCTTTCCCCAGCACCAAGCTGCCTTTATCTTCTAGGGAAGTGTCCAATTTTTGTCTGTTTGCCCCTCCCCAAGACAAAAAGGAAAAAGGGAGAAGGGGCGCAGGATGGTGGATTTTCCCAGGAAGTTTGCAGATGGGGGGAAATGTAAGTAGCAAACATCTGCGAAGTTTCTAATGGACGCAACAATAAGGCTTTAATCTGCAAAGCACCTCCCACCCCAACTCCCAGCCCACCACAGCTACAGCGCGGCTTCCAGGGCTGAGAGCAGCCCGTGCCATATCCCTTTAATGCTGGGTCTTCATCTGGGTTCTTAGTCTCTCTGGGAAGTGACTGTGTACAGGGAGAGTGTAATTGGCAGGCTGTGACACTCCTGTCTGCAAGTGTCTCTCTAAGTGCAGCACATTTCAGCCTTTATCTGGTGATGGCTGCTACCTGAGAAAGGCCCTGGGCCATCTCAAAGGGCTTGTAGCAGCTAATTGTGCCTGTTAGGACCAGCAATTAGCTGGGAACTATGGACTTGGAAGCTCCAACACCCACCAGCTTTCAGATCGTTTCTCTCCCTTTCACTTAACTAGCCGAGCCTAATAGAGGCAGTGAAGGACAGGTGGGGGAGATGCAGTGAGGACAAGGGGGTGGGGGCTAGCCGGGTCTTCATCACCAATGCCCCTCTGAGTCCCACACTCCGCCCCCGCCCAAGAGAACCAGTGAGGAGAAGTAGGCACCAGATGCTGATCTCATGCCATAAATACTCCCTGTTTATTGCAGGACCGAGGCTGGAGGCTTATTAATCGGTATTGGGAGTCATGCTGCCCCTGTTTGTACAGTTTAAGCGTGAGTTGGAAGATGACAATAAAAAACTAATTAGGCGCAGGTCATAAAGGAGATCACACATGCATGTTGTCTGCTGGTTACTATGGGCACACGATGGTTTTGGTGGAAACGTGAGGCAGAACAACTGAAAATTAAGACAATAAATCAGTTTCATTGAATAAAAGCCATGCATTTACCCATTAATTAAGGATAATGGTATCCTATAAGCTTTTGTGTACCATAGGTAATTTGTTATACCTTACCATAATAATATACATTGAAGATTAAAAATTTGGTGTACTTTACAGGTATTTGATTAACCCACTCAGAAAGAACTAAAGATGTGAGTCCAATCCTGCATTCAGGTCCCCATGATCATTTTGGTCCAGTGACTCAGGCCTAATTATTGGGTGTTCCTCCCTGCCGGCCAAGTGAATCTCCATCCCAGGAACAGGGATACAGGCTGGTGTAGTGAATTTGTGTTTTGTTTTTTTTTTTAGCTGCCCACCATACTATCCCCTTCTTTACAAAACAGCATCCTGATTTTGGGGGAGGGGAATTGCCATTCGTTCCCATGTTGTTTGCTGTCTTGTTGGGGCTGTCAATCAAGGTGCCAAGGCGGGCATGCAATCAGGGATCAGCCAAGGACATTCACTGTCCCAGATTTTGGACTCAGTGAGCAGAGAAATGGAAGAACAAAGACAGGACTGTCAATGGGATTCTGCCTTGGAGACCTCAGTCACCTTTGGTGGTGAGCAGAATAACGGGCCTCCAAAGGCGTTCACACCCTAATCTCCGGGACCTAAGACTATATTATTTTACATGGCAAAGGGACTTTGCAGTTGTGATTAAAGGTACAGACTTTGAGAAGGAAAATTAGCTTGGATTGTCCGGGGGTGGCTGGTGTGATCACATGAGTTCTTGAAAGAGCAGCATCTTTCCTAGCTGGGTCCGAAGAAGAGACGACAATAAAAGAGGTGTCAGAGATGGGACATGAGAAGGACTCAGCCATCACTCCTGACCATTCCTGAAGCTGGAAGAAGGCGCCCAGAGCCAAGGAATGTGGGTGACACTAGAAGCTGGAGAAAGCAATAAAGCATATTGTCTGTCCCCTAGAGCCTCCAGAAAGGAATGTAGTCCTCCAGATGTTTTAGCCTGGTAAAATCTCTGTCAGATCTATAGAACTGTAAAATCATACATTTGTTTTGTTTAAGCCACTGAATTTATTTGTTACAGCAGCAATAGAAAACTAATACGCCCCTTGAGCCAATGTCCTCAGTCTTAATCAGCATGTTTCTGCTGCTTGTAACCAGCCCTAAGGGAACTGGAAAGAGCAACTGTGCCTTCTAAGGCCTCAAGCAAATATAGATGGGCCATAGGCATAAGCTACCGGCTAGGGACAGGCTTGCTAACTTAACAAATGAAACGGAGATGGAAATGAAAGACTACTTACTCTAGCTTCCTGTGTTTCCAGCACCAAACCATCCACAGACACACTTACCATCTATGCTGGGAAGATTTTCCTCCACTATCCCCCGTTCCTCCCATCCTTAATCTTTAGTTCTCAAAACATGAATACCTGGGTCTCCCAACCCAACTGACACCTCAAAATTTCATTTGCTTTTTCTGGGAAAGGCATAGACATGTGATCTTTTTTTAAAGCTCACCTGAGGATTCTGATGCCTGTGGGGTTCTGATGCTGGAGAGAAGCACTGGTCTAATTCAAATCCATCATTTCCTGATAAAGTAATTGAAACTTGAAGAATGTAAGCATCCGGCCCAATGGTCCCACAGCCTAGCAGTGATAGAGAACTCTGGGATTCCAGCTCCAGGTTCGGTGCTTGTCCTGTGACCAGGGCTGCTGTGCACCCTATGGCATTACAGAATTCAGTGTGTCCTCCATGATCTATCATCCAGAAATTTTTAATTGGAGCATTTCATTCATTTGCAATTTAATGTAATCATGTCATATTTGGATTTAAATCTACCATCTCACTAGGTGCTTTTGATTAGTCTTACCGACTCTATGCTCCTTTTCTTGTCTTTGGGTTGACTATTTTATTACTCCTTCCGGTGTTTACTCTATTACTTTGGGAGTTACATACTCATTTACTATTCTTTTTTAGTTACCCTAGTGAAGTGGTTTTCAACTAGAGAGATTCCTCCCACCATAAGGGAAGTTTGGCAATGTCTGGAGACAAGTTTGGATGTCACAATTATGGCAGCAGAGTTTGGGGAGGGTGTTGTGTATTAGCCAGGATTCTCTAGACAAGCAGAACTAATGGGAGATATATAGCTATAGATATATATATAGAACCCTCTATCTATTTATCTATCTATAGAACCATAGGTATAGATAGATATGTCTCCAGGCATACCTTAGAGAGATTGCAGGCTTGGTTTCAGACCACTGCAATAAAATGAGTCAAACAAATTTTTTTGGTTTCTCAGCGCAAGCTATGTTTACTATACTGTACTATATTAAGTGTGCAATTGCATTATGTCTAGAAAAGCAATTTACATACCTAACTGAAAATTACTTTATTGCTAATAAGTGCTAACCATCATCTGACAACACAGGGTTGCCACAAACCTTCAATTTGTAAAACAGGCCATATCTCTGAAGAGCAATAAAGTGAAACACAATAAAACGAGGTGTGCCTATATATATGTATGGAAATTTATGATAAGACATTGGCTCATGCAGTTATGGAGGCTAAGAAGTCCACCATCTGCCGTCTGCAAGCTAGAGACCTAGGAAAGCTGGTGTTATAGTTTGAAGGCCTGAGAACCAGGAGTGACAAGGGCGGGGGGAGATGGGCGCCCCAGCTCCATCAGGGGGTGAATCCTCCCTTCTTCCACATTTGTGTTCTATTCAGGTCCTCAGAAGATTGTTTGATGCCCACCCACCCTGGGGACAGCAATCCACTTTGCTCCGTCTACCAATTCAAATGCAAATCTCTTCTGGAAACACCCTCACAGACACACCCAGAAATGATGTTCCACCAGATATCTGGGAATCCCATAATCCAGCCAAGTTGACACATAAAATTAACTCTCACAGATTGCTAATGGTGGCTAGTTAGTAGGGGCCAGAATTGCTGCTAAACAATCTACAGTATGCAGAAAAGTCTCCCACAGCTAAGAACATATGGCCCCACATATCATAGGCCAAGGCTGAGAAACCCTGCCCTGGAGATGACAACTTTCATCCTTGCCTTATCAAAATCTAATATCAGTGTGGTAATTTTACATGCTTTCTAGAAAATGCAATAGAATACTTTACTTCCTTTGCCCAGTTTCAGTTCATGTGCTATTGGTATTAGGCATTCTCTCTACATTTTAAATGCCACAAAATATCTTTGTAATTGTTTGATAAGCCAGTTCTTCATTTAGATTTGCCCAGAGCTCTTCATTGCTCCTGCATCTCTGACCTTCCATCTGGAATCCTTTTCCTTCTACCTAAACAACTCCCTTTTCTATTTCTTACAATGCAGATCTGCTAGTGAGTTCTCCGAGCTTTTGTTTGTCTGAAAATGTCTTTATTGCACTTTGTTTTCGTTTTTCTGATATTAGTATATTTATCAGTGTCTACAAGGAGAAAACCCTGCCCCCCAAGAATAAAAGCAAGCATTCTTCTACCACAACCACAGCACCATTATCACACGTAAGAGATTAGCAATGATTTAATGATATATAAAATCGAGTTAATATTCAAATTTCCATAGTTGCCCCCAAGAGGGTTGGATCCTTTTATAAGGATTCACCTGGTTGTTACGTCTCTTTAGTGTTTTTCAGTCTAGAATTCTGTCCATTAATTTTTAAAATTATTGTTATTACTTTTGGTCTTTCATTACAGTGTCATTTTAGAAGAATCAGGCCAGATGTCTGATAGAACATCTCACATGCTGGGTTTTTTTGATTATTTCGTCATGATTTGATTTAGGTTCGATATTTTGGCAAGCATTTTGCATGGGAGACACATGTACTTATTGCCACATATCAGGAGGCACATAGAGTCAGGCTGTCCTACTAGTGATGGTCACTTAATTAAGGTGGTGACTTCCAGGTCTCTTTAGTGTAAAGATTTTTCTCTGGTGCTAAGTAGGCTATAAAAAGCAAATATTTATTCCCCTTTGTAATCAGTAAGATATCTTCCTCATTGAGACTGTGACATATCATCACCCTTAGCAACCTTCACCCAGGCACTTATCATCCATTAATGACTCTCAGCTATTGCACTGGGGATTGCAAATGGATTTTATAATCCCTCTGTATTGGATCAACTACTTTTCAAAGGATCCCTGGTTTCCTTTAGTGGGGAAATGTACTTAGAAACCAAGATCTGGGCTGTAGGTGCGCTCCTCACTAACTGGTTGCTATTGCTTCTAACTCTTTTTAGGCGAAATAATTAGGAAATATATTCTTTCTCAAACCTCTGAGTTCATACTGATAAGCTCCATTTCCATAGAAAATTGATTTCATATTTACATTTCCGTCCTCCCACAAAGAGAACCCAAGTTTGCAAAACATATTTGCACATTTTCCTTATTCTATAATGGACAAAATTCTTTCAGATTATATACTAATACCAACACCACCTACAGACCTCCTAAGTAAAGGTTGATATTCCTTTGGAAAATTTTTTAAATATATATTTTTTAACTTTAGACTACATCTCTGTAGGAATGTGTGATTAGAGTACTGTGTTCAAAAGTTGCTTAACATTTTTCTCTTCATGCTTATGTTTTCAATATTATCAACTGAAAGTACAGTTTGAATAATTTGTTTCTGTATCAAATTTTCACATTTGATTTTATCCTTTTGATATTATTTTGCATATATAAAATATTTACAAAGTTCAAGACTATTGTTCAAAATTCAAATCTATGTAAAAAGATATTCTCAGGGAATTCTCACTCACATAAATATTAGCCTATCCCACTCCTACTCATCTTCAGAGGAAAAACTTTTCATTGGTTTCTGGTATATCATACTGTGTTTCCTTCTGCAAAAGTAAGTATATATGTATGTATGCATATACATACATTTTATTATAGTATTTATATATTATAACATATACATGTTACTTCACAATCTTTTTAAAATAAAAGATATATCTATATCTTGTTCTTTGCAATTGATAGCTTGTTCTATATATCTTGTTCTTTGCAATTGATAAAACATTCAGAAAAATATCACAATAGTAGCTTATAGAGACAGTCTTCATTCTTTCTTAGAGCTAAATATTATTCTACTGTGTGAATATACCAAGGTTTATTCAGATAGTCTTCTATGGATGTGCAGTCAAGTTGATATTACTTTCTATTACGTTGGGATAAATTCCTAATAATGGGGCTGCATTGCTCTTAAAAACAAATTGTGGGCATTTTTTCCTACCTTTAACCTGTATATTTTTCCACGTAAATGCTAAAAAACTTTGTTCAGATTCTGGGGAAAAAGTATTGGTATTTTTTTTTTTTTTTTTTAACATCTTTATTGAAGTATAATTGCCTTACAATAGTGTGTTAGCTTCTGCTTTATAACAAAGTGAATCAGTTATACATATACAATATGTTCCCATTTCTCTTCCCTCTTGCATCTCCCTCCCTCCCACCCTCCCCATCCCACCCCTCTAGGTGGTCACAAAGCACTGAGCTGATCTCCCTGTGCTATGCGGCTGTTTCCCACTAGCTATCTATTTTACATTTGGTAGTGTATATATGTCCATGACACTCTCTTACCCTGTCACATCTCACCCCACCCCCTCCCCATATCCTCAAGTCCATTCTCTAGTAGGTCTGTGTCTTTATTCCCGTCTTGCAAGTATTGGTATTTTATTGTGATCCTTACACATTTATATATTAATTTGGTTAGATGACGTCCTTATGATGCTAATTTTTTTTTTTTTTTGGCCAAGAACAGAGAATGCATTTCCATTTGTTCAGGCTTACTTTTGAGTCTTTCAGAGTGTTTCTAAGTTTTCTTCATGTAGGTTTTGCACATTTATTATTGCATTTATTTATAAGAATGTATCTTTTTGTTGTTATTTTAAGTGGGCTTTTATCTTTAATTATATCATATAACTGGTTATTTGTATATTTAAAGGCTAATTTTATGCTAATTTTAGATCCTTTTACCTTACTGAATTCTGTGTATTTGTGTGGCTCTCTGTGTGTATATTGCTCTTGATACTGACTTACTCGGGTTTCCAGGTGCATTGTCGTATCATATACACATAGAGGAAGTTTTACTTTTTTCCAGTCCTCATGCTTCTTATGGTTCTGAAAATATTAGCCAATCAAATTAGACAAAATTTTAAAAAGTACACAACAGTAGCAGTAGTGAAGATGATGGGATCACTGCTGTCTTCTGAATCTTAGTAGAAATACTTCTAATGTTAATCCATGAGATAAATGCTACCTTTTGGACTAAAGAATAAATATTTTACCATTAAGAAAGTTTTCATTAGGAGTGAATTTTGGCTTTCGTTGAAGCCCTCTTCAGCATCTATAGAGATAATCATGTGTTCTACTAATGCTGTGAATTATGTTAATGGATTTTTCTAATATTAAACCATCTTTGAATTTCTCAAATAAGTACCACTTGGTATAATGTATTATTTTTATCTTTTTTTGAATTGCCATTAATAATAATTTCAAACTTTCAGGATATTTAAGAACAGTGCAATGGAGTTTCTTTACCCAGACTCAAAAATTGTTAACAGTTTGCCACATTTGCAAGTGTGTATTTCCTTGAAAAAAGGTCATCACATAAGTGCCACAAAATTTTGAAAATCAGGAAATTTAACATTGATATGATACCATTATTTAATTATAGCCTAAATTTTTTTTTTTTTTTTTTTTTTATGGCTGTGTTGGGTCTTCGTTTCGGTGCAAGGGCTTTCTCTAGTTGTGGCAAGCGGGGGCCACTCTTCATCGCGGTGCGCGGGCCTTTCACTATGGAGGCCCCTCCCGTTGCGGGGCACAGGCTTCAGACGCGTAGGCTCAGTACTTGTGGCTCACGGGCCTAGCTGCTCTGCGGCATGTGGGATCTTTCCAGACCAGGGCCCGAACCCGTGTGCCCTGCATTAGCAGGCAGATTCTCAACCACTGCGCCACCAGGGAAGCCCATATAGCCTAAGTTTTAATTCTACCTACTGCCCCCATAATGTTCTTCTTCAGTCCAGTATCTAATCCAGGACCAGCCTCTAGAATTTAGTTGGTCTATAGTTTCCTTTAATCTGGAACATTTGCTATTCCTTTATTGTCTTTCATGACATTGGCATTTTTGAAGAGAAACAGGAAAATTGTTTTGTAAAATGTCCTTCAATCTGTTGGATGTTTTCTAATGATTAGGTTTAGGTTATGTGCTTTGGGCTGCACTTCTATTGCAGTAATTTTGTTATTTTCAGTATATCTCTTCAGTAGGCACCTGGTGTCAATTTGTTATATTATTTTGTCGGATTTCTAGCTATACCTCTTTGATTGCTTTGTTATTTGCTCCAGGGATTAAGATATACATCCTTAATTTTTATATTAACTTTGTTCACCAGGTTTCTCCACTGTAGTGTTACTATGTCTTCTTTTGTAATTACTAAACACTTTTCTGTAATGAATTTTGGTTGAATTACTTTAAACATTTGTTTTAGTCAATTTAAGCTACTATAACAAAAATACCATAAACTGGGTGGTTTATAAACTACAAACATTTATTTCTCACAGCTGCAAAATCCAAGATCATGATGTTGGAAGATTTGGTGAATGGTGAGGGCCTGTTTCCTCTTTGATGGCTGTGTTCTCACTGTAACCTCACATGGTAGAAGGGGCAAGTTAGCTCTCTGGGATCTTTGAAGGATGCTAATTCCAATCGTGCGGGTTCCAATCTCAGGACCTAAGCACCTCCCAAAGGCCTCACATCCTGATACCATCACCTTGGGATTTAGTATCTCAAACATATGAATTTTGGGGAGACACAAACATTCAGTCTACAGCACTGTCTAAAATGTTCCTGCTTCCACAAAAACTTTTAACCATGGTTTTAATTTTCAATGATTTCATCAATTATCCTTACCTAAAATAATGATTACATTGGTTTTTTTTAATTGTGCTTTTCTAATCTGATCATTTGTTCAGGGTTTTATAGCTAACATTCTTCTCCACAGAAGAATATTACTATGAATTATTTATTTTTAATTCCTGGTATTATAATCCATCTCCATCATTATTTTTGATGCTAAATTTGCCCTTCTTGTGGACCATGAGAACCCCTGTAAACTTATTTTTGTGCTGTTTTGACATATCCTCATCTGTTTTTGAGTACATTCATTCTTTTTAATTGTTTGTATGCTGTATATTTTCCCATCTTTTTACTTTCAATTTATTTGTGTCCTTAAGATGTATCTGTTATAGACAACATACCATTTGATGTTGCTTTTTAAAAATTCTTTCTGATAATCTTTTTCTTTTAATTGGAGTGTTTAGTCCTTTACACCTAATGTAATTACTTAACAGATGAATTGTGAGATTTGTATCTTCTGTTTTACTATTTGTTTTTGGTTTTTCCCTTCTGATTTTTGTTTTTTGGTTTTCCTTTCCTGTCTTATTTTGGTCTAGTTAAACATATTTTATGATTTTTTTATAATTTATTAGATTATTAATTATACCAATATGATTTTTTTTTTACCATTTGATCTAGGAATTGAAATATTCATCTTTAATTTTTCACAGTAAACTTATAGTTAGATTTGTTTGTCTGCCTCTGTTCCCCGCTGTGTCCTGCATACTATACTTGCCATATATATATATACACAAATATATGCCAAGATAGCTATATAGATATAGATATAGATATAGATATATCTTCAAATAGCTTTATGGGGGGTTTTAATTAAAAGAAGAAAGTATTTTACATTTCCTACATGTTTACCATTTATGGGACTCTTCATTCTTCTTTGAAAATCTGAATTTCAACCTGGTATTATTTATTTGCAGAATTTCTTCTAGAGTTCCTTTTGTCTACTAGAAATCCATTTTATTAGTTTTAATGTATCTGAAAATGTCTTTATTTTACCTTCAGTTTGAAGGGTGTTTTCACTGGATAAAGAATTCTGTATTGATAGCTTTTTATTTCTTTCAGTATTTTAGAGATGCCATTCCACTGTTCTGACTTCCAGTGCTTCTAATGATAAGTCAGCAGTCATTAATATTGTTGCTCCCTTTAATGTAATGTACTGTTTTCCTCTAGCTGATTTCAAGATTTCTTCTTTATTTTAGATTTTCAATATGGTGTGCCTAGGTGGGATTTTCTCTGTATTTCTTTTACTTTGAGGTTTGCTGAGTTTTCAAATCAGCAAATCTGCCCCTCACCAAATTCAGAAAAATTGGGGACATTATTTCCTCAAATATATTTTTGCCACATATTCTGACTCTTCTCATTCTGGGATTCCAAGTATATATGTGTTAGGCCTTTTTGCATTGTCCCACAGATCACTGAGCTTCTGTTCTTATTTTTAATTCTTTTTTTCCTTGTCCTTTAGATTAGATAATTTCTATTGATCTATCTTCAAGTTTGGTGACTCTTTCATCTGTCATCACTAACGTACTGTTTATCACACTCCGTGAATTTTTTTATATTCTCCATTTATTGATGAGGAAATTGGTGCAATGGGAGCTACTCCAACATTACCAGAAGCAGAATTCTTCTGAAGAAAAATGTGTTATTTTTCATACATTTCACTTTTATTCTTGAAGGATATTTTGAGGGGCACAGAATTCTTGTTTAATACACATTTTCTTTCAGCATAAAAAATAAATATTATTTCATTTTTTTCTGGCTTCTATTTTTTTCTGTTTAGGAGTCAGTTTTCAGTCTCATTACTGCTCTTCTGACAGCAATCTCTTGTTTTACTTGGCTTTTAAAGGATTTTTTTCCCTTGGTTTATTTTTCAATTTTATTATTATACCCATAAGTATATGTTTCTTTCTCTCTTTTTTTAATTCTCTTTGACACTTCCTCAGTTTCTTGAATCTGTATTTGATATCTTTCATCAGTTTTAGAAAATTCTCAAACATTATTTCTTCAAATTCCTCTGCCTCATTCTCTCTCTCTCTCTCCTCTCCTTTTGTAACTCCAATTAAATGTACGAAAAACCATGGGTTTTGAAGACATTGGTATTTCTTTGGTGAACTATTCTGTAGTATCTATAACTTGTAATGAAGTCTACGTTAGAAATCAGGGGAGGAACATTTGTAGAGGATGGCTGACCTTCCAAATAGCAAATAAAGGCAAAGCCAAAAATGGTTAAAAAAAAATGTATATTAGACTTCTCACTGTATCATCCATGGCTTTTATTTCCCTTCTATTTTTTTCTTTCCTATGTTTTTAGGATAGGATACCATAGGTCATATTTCTGTATGTTTCTTTTGATATGTCCTCCATTTTACTAATTTTCTCCTAGCTGATTGAAATTTGCTGAAAAACTTATACACTGTGTTCTTAAATTCAGTTGTATTTGTTGTTTAGAATGTCCCTTTTTATTCTGCTATGTCACTTTTTCAGAATTCTACCCTCTGTAAAAATTTAAAATCTTATCTTTTTTCTCTTTGGACATAGAGAGTATAATTATTTAGCAAAATTATTTTAAAGACTATGTCTTATGTTTTCTTCATTTGGAATCATTGGGATCTGTTTCTACTGTCCTATTTCTGCTAGTTTCCTTACATCTTGTTTTGCCAAGCAATAAAACACTGTCTCCTCTCTTTCCCATGCTAGGCACCATACTGAACAATATTCATGGCCACATTTGATATTTATATCAGCTTTATTGTCATCTCTATTTTGCAAATAAGAAAATTGATGCTCAAAGACATTAAGTAACTTCCCAAAGCCACACAAATATAAGTAGATCTCCTGGAATTCAGACCCATATCTATCTGCTTTTAAAGCTGAATGCTGGGTTTTTATTCTGTAGCTACTTAGGAGAGATTGAGTTGGTAAGACTCTATTGTCCCAACTGAAAGAACCAAAACCAAACCAAACAATTGACAAGGATGAATATAGTGGTCAACTCTAATGGAGTCTTTCTTCTCAAATTCCCTTTGCACACTGAATCTATAGCATTACACTGGCAGTGAGCAGTTTTTTGTCTATGACCTGGAGCTGGACAGCTGACTCCCTTAGAGATGAGTGTGAAATAAGAGAAGTAGCAGTTTTATGATCATTTTAGGGAGGCTTCTCTGAGGTTTAGAGCTGAGCAGTGGTGAGGTGCCTATCACCTTCTGCCAAGGCAGAAGGCAGCCAGGAACAGCTAGAATAACAGACCCCAGGGCTTTCGTTATTGTTACACATTCCAAATCCTCTCTACATAGGTGCTTAGACACACACACACACACACACAACAATAGATAACATTTATTGAACACTGTATGATCCACGTGATTCTAGAACTTCACATTTATTAATGCATTTAGTCTCATAACAACACTATGAGGTAAATTGTATTATTATTGACATTTTACAGATGAAAAAGATATGGCACAGAGAGATTATGTATCTTTCCTAAAATGGCTCAGCTATTCAGAGTTAGGCACAAGACCTATTCAGACAGTCTCATCCCAGAGCCCACACTTTTAATAAATATTTAACTGTACTGCTAGTTAGTTCCCTTTAGGTTGGTGGCCTTTTGGTGAGTGGAAAAGTATATAATGACCTAGAAATAAAACAGAATGTGAATGTGAGGTCTGGCAGAGGCCAAGTCCTGGCTCAATTGAGACCCAAGTGCCAGGAGCTGAGGAAGGGTCAGTGGTCAGTGGAAAGCCCTAGGGGTTGACTGTGGACGTGAATGTACAGCCATAACAGATTACACTCCAGCACAAAGAGGAACATTACAATGGCCAGCACTAAAGTCTATGGCTGAGACAGTGTGGAGTGGCAGCTGGCTCCACTGCCAATAACATGTGTGTCTCTTCAAAGCTTCCTTTTACTACAGATTTTAAATACACAGTTGAATAAAAATTAATGCTTTCACTCAGAATCTCTTATGCAACAATTCTTCCACATGCAGATAAATGTGTCAAAAGAGATTCAAGTGTTTTATTTGTAAAGTATCTCAGGGCCTGGGCAGTTTTTACCCTTATAAAAGATGATATTTTATTATTTTTCCATTATTGTCCCCTTAATTTCCCATTAGCTTTCTCTCTTTGTATATTTTTGTAGTGGGCTTGCCCAATATCTTGGGTTCCTTTCAGATGATAATTGTCACTCAGTTTTTAATTGCATTAGGTGGTGGTTCTGAGATCCAGGGGCCTAGCTCAGCAGCTTAGTAATGACAAAAATGTCCTGTGGGTTAGCTGTGGAAGTTCCTGTCCTAAGCTGAGTACTCCTGCCTGAGAGCACAGACTGGGTCCAGCTGTGGACAACAGCCTAATGGGTATGGGGACCCGAAAGTGGTCCCTTTGTCCAGAGCCAGCTTATGGAATCAATGGCCAGACCTTTCAGAGAGTGTCACTTCACTTGGGGCTACCTGGCCTCCTTGGCTTTGTCATGGAGAAGATTTAGGGGGCGTTGGCCTAGTTGATGGCTGGATCTTAGGCTCTGGTGTCCCTGTCTCTGCTAGCTCTAGAAGATAGGAATTAACATAAAAGCTAGATCAATTCTTATCCAAACTCTCAGGCTTCTCACCCTGCCAGACACACGGACACCAGGTGGGGCTGTGCTGGGAAATCTAGGCTGAGTGCTCTACATATTTTGGAGCTTGGCTTGTTCAAGACTTCTTGCTTGGCTCTGAGTTAAGCAGAACTTTTTGTGGGAGAAGCAGGGGTATGGACCGTGTCGTGGGTGGAGAGGGAAGCCGTGTGGTCCTGGAGATGGAGCACTGGCCTGGGGGTCAGGAGATTCAAGTCTTGGCTAACTTGAATCTAAACTAACTCCAGAACTCCTCAAACACTGAACTATTGGAGCCCAAGGGACATTCCTATCTTGCCACATGGAGAAGCAGCAAAGTGTAGCAAAGGGCACATCCATTAGAGTCCAACAGACTTGGAGCTCACCAGACTGTGCCTATTACTTACCTTATGTCTTTGGCCAAATCACTTTAGTGTGCTCCTACTTAAAACAAAACTGATAATGTCTGCCCTGCACCCAGGGATGCCCAACCAGGACACCCTAAGACAACACTTCTCTGAGCTTCCGTCATGATCTGGACATAGGTGTGGACTCACATGCATTGTCCTGATGTTGTGCCCCAAAGAGTAAAAGCACAACAAGGGAGCAAGGATGTCGACTGAGTGCCAGCTGCACATGCCGTTCTCCTATTACAACTCTGAGGGGAGATGTGATCCTCAATTTCCAGATGAGAACCCTGAGAGTACATTGGGCTATGAGCTCAATCAGGACAGGGAGGGTTACTTCCAAATCCCATCTCTAGCACAGTAGGGTCTCAATGGGTGTCTGTTGGGTGAACGAAGGAACATGCTGACCCCACTCAGCCTATACTTTACTGAGTCAGCTGCCACCCTTCTCCTTCCTTCCTTGGATGGTGAAGTCTGTGCTACCTCAAGGCCTTTTTTCTTCAGTCACTTGTCATGGGGGGGATGACCCCTATGTGACCTCCTGAGATTTCACAGTCACTGGTATGAAAACCAATCCTTTGCTGCCTCACTCTCTGGCACGTAGGGACTGATGCCTTTTACCATTTATGAAAAAAAAATGTAAATGGCTACAAAAGCTATTTTTATAATGTTTTTATCTATTCTGTGACTGACATCAATAACACATAACAGTTTCATTGACATTGTATTGCATCCAATGGACCCAGTGACCTGATTCAATGTCAGTAGAAAAGCCTCATATATCATCTCTGTGGCTGAATTGCAACAGATCCATTACTGATGCTTCAACCCCAGAAGAGCCCCAGAACTGATGCCAAGTCCTTTCAAGGGTTTGTCTCCTTCCTGAGCTTCCTTTTTCACAACTGTCTTAGTTCTCTGACTATGGACATCCCCCGTAGCTCACCCTCTTAAACCAGTCCACCCTGAACTTGCTTTTAGACTTGATGATTCTTGAGAGGTGGGGCAGGTCTGTGCATGAGGCACTTCACAGGGCACACAGCAGGAGCTCAACTTGTGAATGAATGAGAAAAGGAAAGGGGAAGAAGGAAAGATAGAAAGGACACCTGCTTCTCCAATACAGAATACAGTAAGAGCTTATTGCACAGGTTCCCACACTCCTCATGGCCCAGACTGAGCTGACACATCAGGGGCCACTTTGCTAGGGTCCCTGGAGGAGTAAAGATTGGTTATAGGACAGAAAATAGCAAAGGCTTTAGAATGCTTTTGCAAAATGCAAACCTAGAGTAAGGGAATTCTCTGCCCCAGACTTCAGCCCCAGGACCTGGAAGCCAGCCAGCATGTGGGGAAGAGAGGCGGCCGGCTGGCAAGACCCTTGTGCTGGGCAAACAGAGAGGCCCCCAACCAGCAAGCCCACCCTTGGTTCTCCTCACCTTCTCAGCCATGCGAAATGGGGACGAACACTGACTCCACAGACTTACGTGGGTTTAAGACAGCCCTCACTAATACCACAATATATTTGTCATTTGCTCACTGCTAAGCCTGTTTAGTAGTCAAAACTGTAGAAAATTGAATATACACTCATTGTATAAAAATGATATGCTTGGTTAATGATAGCTTAGAAGAAATAAGTACATCTATCATAGAAGAGCAGGCTGTCAGGTCTTTATATGTAAGAAAAATATTGAACACAAATGTGATAAATGTTGGGCACCACTTACAAAAGTTTTCCGAAAAAGTTGGTTTGTAATAAGTTTTTCCAAGCAAAGGGGACAATGAAAGGAAAAGAAAGAGACAGTGGGAAGAAGAAAGCAAGAGGAAATGAAAACGAGTGGAGAAATAGCAAGAGGGCATGAAGAGCTCGGAGATGGTCAAAGACACAGGGACAGGACATGGATCTGGCTGTGACCCAGAGGGGAGAGGTAGGAGGATTGAGGTCAGCAATGTGAACTGATGACAAACTATAGGACATGGGGATAGATCCATAAATAAGACACTTCCAGGTGTGGAGGGACTTCAAGAACAATGCTGAGTGCTCCAGGTGGGGACTTGGGGCCCGAGTGTGTGAAGAGGGGCACAGGCAGGGTCCTCGGGAGCGAGCAGGCTGGGTCAGTGCTGCTCTCTGGGCTAAGCCCTGGGACCGACGCAGGGTCCCTGTCTGGTGAGGGAGGCTGGGCTCCGACATGGGAGCAGTGAGGAGGCAGCCGAGGCTGTGGGTATCAGGTTCAACGAGCCGAGGGGACAGTGAGTGAGCTGGCAGATGATGGAGGAAGCAGAAGGTATATTCCTGGAGGAAATGGAGAGTGACCAGGGCTTGAGGTCAGAGTGGGCAGGGAGTGCTTCCACTGGGGAAGAGCCCACAGCGGAGGTGGAGGGGTCTGTGTCCATTTGGCTGGGGCAGAGAGAGGATGCATTGGAGGGCAGGGGCCACAGAGATAAGGCAGGAGGGAGGCTGGTTGGCAGCATATCTTGGCCTATGGGTGGGGCTTGAAATCAAGTTCAAACTGGCTCCCCTGGGATCCAATAAACATTGGGAGCCACTGAGGGGGTTTTGGACCTGGGCAGAGTGAGGGAGGAAGCCAGTGAAGGGCAGGGAGGGGAAGTGTCTCTTCCTCCCAAGAGAGTAGCCAGATTCCAGCACACCCTCCTCTGCCCTGTGGCCGTGGCCCTCCCATGGTGCCTCTGCCCTGTCTGGGATCTGCACTGTGGAGAAATTCAGAAGGGCTCAGGGGAGAATGGTGATAGCATGGTGGGTGCAGGTCAGGACAAGGGAGGGAAGGTGAGGATCTCCTCTGCCCAGACTCCTCTCATGCTCAGGAGAAATGGCGATGGGTAAAGGAGTTCTGTGACTTGTGTTACCTCTTCCTTAATCGCCTGGTAATTTATTTTTTCCCTTTATTTTAGCCAACATTTAGATAGTGCTCACTACCTCCCAGAAATTGTTTGAAACACTTTATAGACATTATTTCATTGTCATAATAACCCTAAATGTGGCAGGTACTATACTTAGCCCTATTTTACAGACAAGGAAACTGAAGCAGATGGGAGAATAAGCAACATGTCCAAGTCACCCTGCTACTAAGTGGCAGAGCTGGCATTGGAATGGCACAAGTCTAAACTTTGCTGCACTGGGTAATCCTCCTCCCCCAAGCCACCCATGAAGGAAATGCCACTCTTTCCCTGGAGAGGACCCAGGTATTCAGAGAGAGCATTTTGACTGCCCTGTCTGTTCCTTTCAGGAACTCACCCTCTTTGAAGACGGGAAAATGGTCTGAGAAAGGGAGGGATGGGGCTGAGTAAAGAAGGGTTCCCCCATGGCAGGCAGGGAGGTCAGGTCTTCACCCAGCTTCCGCAGCCCTAAACTTTATAACTCTGGATTTACGTTCACTGCTCTCAGCTCCACGTTCCTCCTCATTTTCAAAGAAGCTTTTTTCATGGGGCAGCAAAGATGGGCCAACTTGGCCAATCTCCACTGTCATCATAACTCCTAGCCAGGAGTTTTCATTTCATGAAAGCCCAGCTTTTACTGAGCAAGTTTGTCCTCAGGACTTCTTTTGAGCCCCTGGAACCAGCTGTGCCTGAAACCTGATACCCTTGGACTTCCTGGTTCTGTGATCCAACAGGTTTTTATTTCTCCTTAAAATACAAGCAAGCCATATCATATGATGCATTGTGTAGGAAATCCTCTTTGACTAATCTCTTTAGGGGGAGGTCACTGTGGCGTTAATAACCAGTGGATCTTACAGGAGAACAGCTGATCACTTCCCTGGCAGATGAGATGGAGATGTAATTCACTTTCAGAGTTTGACCATTTACACTCCAGTTCTGTGGGGTATCAAAATTGATTCTTCAGAAGGTGGCATTTGAGGTTTAATCCTCAGTGAACTAAGGAACCAGTGAGTTGAGACCATGTCCCCACAGACATGCAGCTCAAGGTCAAGAGACTCCATACTTGGAGATGCAGGAGGCAAGACGAAATGAGAGCATATCTTTTCAGAATTTTCAATGCTTTAACTTACTGGAGGAACTAATGGTAGAATGTCAGGCACATTATCAAGCAAGATGAGTAAATTTGGAGCCAGGGAAAGTCTTCAGGTTTGGGCCCAGCACGGAGGATGGATTGACAGCTTTCTTGACAGCTGTGGATACAAACCCATTCTGAGTACACAGTGGTGCAGCCAGGGCAGCAGCACAGAGGTGTAAGCACATCCCAGGGCTGGAGTGCTTGCAGGATTCTCAGGGGAGGACTGAGGTGAGGACAAGACTTGAGGGACAGAGGAACCAATGGTTTACCCCACAGCCCTACCCCACCCAGGCCTCAGCAGCTTGTTTCTGTGGGCAGAGATCCTGGCAGGTGACGTTCAGATGCCAGATGAGAAATTCTACCTAAGCTCAGCTCAGACCCAGCCAAGGCTGGCTGAGGAAGAGACTCAGTGAACATTTGCTAACTGGGTAAATCAAATCCACTGGGAAAATTGAAGAAGCCATTTCCTGAGGATGCAGCCATGAGGGTCTTTAAGATGCAGGTCTGCTTTGTTTGAACCATGATGCCTCAAAGCCATCACAATTCAAATTTGGGAGCACTGATCTAGATACAAGAGACCCTTCAAGATAAATCACTTAGTTCAACAATGGAGTTTCCATCATTCTGCTTGTAAGGCTGGATTTTGCTGGGGTGTGTTTTTTAAAGAAGAACTGATACTCTTATTAATAAGGCGTGATGAGTCCCAGGAAGGTGAGTGGAGCCCTGGGCTGGCCCTGGAGAAGAAAGGAAGGGGATTGGAGAAGGAGAGGGAGGGGAGGGAAAGGGAAGAGAAAGACAAGGAGAAGGCAGCTGTCTGCAAGCCAGGAAGAGAGCCCTCACCAGAACTTGACCATGCTGACATCCTGATTTCAGACTTCCAGTGTCCAGAACAGTGAGAAAATTAATGTCTGTTGTGTAAGCCCCCCACCAGTCTGTAGTATTTTATGTAGCCCAAGCTAATACAGATGGGGATTATATATATATATATATATGCACAAGTCTGTTTCTGGATTCACTTTTTGTTCTATTGCTCTATTTGTCTATTCTAGTGCTAATACCACTCACTTTTCATCAAAGTGAGATTAAAACATATTTCAGACAAACTCTCCTTCTCTTTTATTTTTAAACATTTACTATTTATTGGTTCTTCTTGCACATGGACTCTCCTATATAAATATTAGAATCAGCTTGTCAATTTCCATGAAGTCTCTTGTTGGTCGTGATAAATTCTAGGCTGAATTCATGAATTTATTTTGGTAAAATTGGTAGATTTTCAATGCTGAGTCCCGTCTTTCCAGCGTACAGTTCACGTCTCTTGGATTTGAGTCTTCAGCTCACCTCCTTAGGGCTTTCCTGGGGCAGGTCCACCTTCTAGAGATTTCTCTATTTCTGAATCTCTGACTCACTGCACTATCTTATATACATATCTTTACTCTCTTATCTCCAGCTGTTGTTATTCACAACTGAGGAGGATGTAGGCACCCAGGGAAATGTAATTGTCTATTTATAAGTACAAAACAAATGACAAAGTCAAGACCAGAACTCAGGTCCCCTGACATTTCACCCACCTCATAGCCAGGCCATAATAATTGAGCTACCACATGCCTGAGGCTACTTCTCCACCCAATGGTTGGTTTCCATCACTCACACTAATCTCCTGCCTGCTCAGCCCAACAAGATACAACATGGCTACTTTATATTCAGATGAGTTCAAGACATCCATTCATAGGTTTACTGAATGCTTCCTGAATGCCAAGTCCAATGCTATATGTTGGATACACCAGAATGAATGAAACAAGATCCCTGGCCTGAGAACATTTCATAAGGAAGTCAGACTCGTGCACCCAATTTACAGATGTCATGGGAGTGAGAGGGTGTGTCTGTGCATTGATTTGCAATGCAGGTTTTCATTGGGAATGGGGCTGTGGGTAAGGGAGCTGGAAAGGAAACAGCCCCTTCCCATGAACTCACATCTTCCAGGTCCTCCCTCTTACAGAGAAAATCCCTGGACACAACACAGCAAACAATCACAGGAAAACTGTGAAAGGTGGAAAGCAGAAGTCAGACTGCCTAGGGACCTCAGGCCTTGAGGTCCAGAATCATGAACAAACATATTCAAGAAGCTGAGTGAACCCTAAACAGAATAAATCCAAACAAATCCATGCCAAGATCATAATCAAATTTCTGAAAACTAAAGACAAAAAATTTTGAAAGGGACTAGGAAGTAAGCACTCCACTCAACAATAGCAGAATACACATTCTTGTCACATTCCCATAAACATATACCAAGATATTTGAGGCCATAAAATAAACCTCAACAAATTTAAAAGAATTAAAATCATGCAGAGTATATTCCTTGGCCAAAAGAGACTCAAAATAGAAATCAACATGAGAAATAAAACATAAAAATCTCCGAGCACTTGGACCTTAAACAATACACTTTTAAATAATCAATGGGTTAAAGGGGAATCTCTAGAGAAATTTAAAAAATACACTGAAATGAATGAAAATAAAAATACAACATATCAAATTTTGTGAATTCATCTAAAGCAGTGCTGAGAGGGGAATTTAGAGCACTAAGTACTAACACTAGAGAAGAGTAAATGTCTTAAATCAATAATTAAAGTTTCTACCTCTATAAATTAGAAAAAGAAGAGCAAAATAAACCTAAAGCAAGAAGAAAGAAAACAAACAAACAAAAAAGATAATACCAGAAATCAATTAAATTGAAAAACAGAAGATCAATGAAGCAAAAAGATGGTTTTTCCCAGAAAATCAATAAAAAACCCCTAGTAAGACTGACAAAATTAAAGAGAAAGAAGACACAAATCACTGATAGAAATGAAACAGAGCCTGTCACTACAGCCTGTAAGAGGATAAGAAGGATATATTATGAACAACTTTACACCCTTAAGTTTGAGAATTGTAAACACACACACACACACACACACATACACACACACAATCTAACAAAATTCAACCAATTGACATTCTGAATAGCCCCATAACCATTAATGCAATTAAATTTGTAACTATAAAGCTACCAAAAAAGGAATCTCCATGTCCAGATGATTTCACTGGAGATTTCTATGAAACTTTAAAGAAAAATTAGTGCCAATTATACACAGTTATTTACAGAAAATAAAAGTAGAGGGAATATTTTACAACTTATTTTATGAGGCCAGTATTACTCTGATACCAACACCAAATGAAAGTATAAAAGAAGGAGAAGAAGAAAAGGAAGGAGAAAAGGAAAAAGAAGAAAACTACAGATCAGTCATTCTTATAAACTTATACACAGAAGTTCTCAACAGAATATTAACAAATCAAATACAGCAATGTATAAAACTAATTATACATCTGGATTGTATTCTTTTTCTAGGGCTGCCATAACAAAATATCACAGACTGGTGGCTTAGACATCAGAAATTTATTTTCTCACAATTCTGGAAGCTGGAAGCCTAAGATCATGGTGTCAGCATAGTTGGTTTCTTCTGAGCCCTCTCTCTTTGGCTTGCTGTGTCCTCAAATGTCATCCCTTTGTGTTGCCTGTGTCCTAGTCTCTACTTCTTATAAGGACACTAATCATATTGGATTAGAGCCTATTCTAATGACCTCATTTTATTTAATTACTTTTTAAAAGACGTTATCTCCGAATACAGTCACATTCTGAAGTACTGGGGGTCAGGGCTCCAACATATTGAATTTTCAGGAGACATGGTTCAGCACATAGCAAGGACCAAGTAGGATTTATTTTGGGTATGCAAATTTGGTTTGATGTATGAAAGTCAGTTAAGTCCAGGAAGTTGGAGAGCAATGACCTTGATGTTCAGCAGGATGGTAGTTGTTGATGCTCATGAGCTGTGACAGGGGAGTGATATGGATGTAAGCCCAGATGGAGCAGCTGAGGAAAAAATGGAGAGAGCGCAGATTGTGGAGAACATTTTCAAGGTTCTCTAGAAATTGGCCCCCTGAAAGCCTTAGTGGGGACAACTTAGCCAAGTGAGTAATATTTGAGATTTGGGGACCTGAGTATATCCTTGGGTAGGAACTCCCTAAAGAACAATTTGGGCATCCTAGATTTTTCTGATCTGTTACCTAGCATTGGAGCTGAAGTGATGCGATGTGAACCCAAGGCTGAGTCTAGTTCTGCCCCTAGCTTGCTATGTGATCTTGAGCAAGTGCCCCCTCTTGTGTGGGCCTGAGGAGGAAAATGTGTGTTTTTTTTTTTTTTTTTCTTTCTTGTTAGCCCCCATTCCCTCACAACTAATAGTTCAGTTCTGCCCCTACGCATGAACAAAAGAGTCCCAACATTGTACCTCACTGGTACTTCTACAGCCTTGCCCCTCCCCACAAGACAAGGACATTTGGCTGAAGCCCATGCCTCCTTCTCCTGACCACACCAGCTATGTGGATCCCCTGCCCGAATTGTCCTGAATCTGAGACCAAGCCTGAATTTACCTCTTCCTTGGGTCCCACCTCTCAAGTGCGGACCGTAAACCCTGGGTTGGAGTTATGGCCAAGGGTCTGCTGTTTGTCAGAAGAATAGGCAGAGCATGACATGCAGGCTGGGTATTCACCTATGTGAATGGGAAGCCCTTCAGGATGCAGGAGAGAGCAGAGGTGGGAAGGAAGCTGTCTGTAGGCTGAGGAGGGGCTTGTGCGGTGGTGGGGGTTAGAACCGGGTGCATTCTCTTTGAGTAGACAGAATTCTAAGGTTTTTGGGAATTCTAAATTCAAACATGACCTCACAGGCTGTTCTAAAGCTATATTTATCCAGTAGAAGGATGTAACATGTTTTATTTAACAGTTTGTAACTTATTTGTAACACTTAAAAATATTTTTACTCATATGGGGATCCATGAAAGTGTTAGGTAAGATTGGGTCTATGACAGGATCCTTGGGAGAAATGTCCTCTCTCTGATTATATGTTGTTTTAGGAGGGACGGAGAATCCAGATCCATTCCTCTCCTTACATAGAAGTAGCAGAAGATCTTTCACTGGAATCTTCCTTTCCTTGTCCTTTAGGCACCAAAGGTCAAGCATATGACCTAAGCTCAACCAATCATATTCTTTCTTCCTAGACTTGGACCTGGGACTAAGTAAATAGACGTAAGTGATGTTCATTCTAGCAGGAGTGAATCCTGGGGTTAAGTGTCCCCTGTTCTGGCTCCAGCCTTGCTGCTCAGCCTCAGACTCCAGGTTGCTTACCCCATACATTCTGGAAGCTGCTTGATATCTTCTCTATTGTGTTTAATTTAGTCAGTTGATTTCTGTTGCTTATCTTCAGAGAACCCTTGGGTATTTCAGACCTCAACTTTCTGCTTTGTCAATGATCTCAAAGGGTCCTTCCAGCTCTGATGCTCAATAGCCCATGTTCCAGAAGCTGCAAAAGCTACTCAGCTTCCTCCAAATGATAAGTACATATTTGTAGACAGGAGGTTTCTCAGCTAATGCTGTCCACACAGCACAAGTTGTATAGATCTGGTGGTGGACAAGATAATGAGTAAGATTGGCACTGGTCCTGGAGGTGGGGGGATAAAGATGTGTCTGGGGATGTGAAGTGGACCGCTGTTGTGGAATTTCTAGATTTGACCTTTGTATTAAGGGAAACTCTGTGTCCAACATTGCTTTAATGGATTCTGGATGACCTTAAGCCACTCTGCCCACAGGCCAGGAGTATCCAACTCCAGCTGCATCCTTTCATTTGATGACTCAGTTCAGCCCAATCTAGCAAGTTCAGATTGGTACTATTTGAATGCTCTGAAGGTCACTGGATCCTTCAAGGTGAGTGTGTATTAGCATCTGCCCTCAAGGAGCTTATAGGTCATCTACTGCTTTGCCAGGCTTCTCCAAAGCACCTTTTCCTTCTTCTTGCCCTTAGTCCTCCTAGCAAGAAAGCATTTGCACCAACCCCCAGAGTGTGAGATTTACAACACACACACATTCTAAGAATTCCAAAAATGATATCTGATTTTGCAGAATTTATATAACCAAAACCTGTACTTTTATATACGTCTTCAGCCCCCTTCCTAACTCACCCCAACCACAGATATGGAGAGAGGGTGATTCAGTAGAACTCCATTTGGCCAAGGTTGGAGTTATGTCTCAAATACTTCTCTGAATTGATGGCAGACAAAACCTCCTCACTATCCAGATCTGAGACTGTTACTGGATTGCAAAGTGGTGGTGTTTGTGTTGTTCCCTCAGTTCTTAACATTGGGAGGTTCTGGCACTCGGTGGGGTGGGGTGACTGGAAGCATTGGGGGGAGGGGTGTTTGGGGGCTTGATGTGTTTGTTCTTTCATACACAGCTCACTCTGTTCCTAGCCCCCTTTACAGATGACAAGAGGTGCTAGACAGTGGAAAGTAAGATGTGTGGTGCTGCAGGCAGAAACTTGATATGGTGTAATTACTGTACATTAAAATAGATGGAATTTGGATATAAAAGCAGAGCAGACCATATCTTACGTGATGCTGAGAAGGGAGGCATCACCCCACTCTGCATGTGCATGTGCCTGAAAGAGCGTTCTAGTCTCTGAAAATGGCACATGAGCCAAAAAGTCCAAATAAACACCTCATTGCTGGGAGTGGGAGTGGGAGGGGAGGGGGCTCTCACCAAGGCAGATGAGAGTGGATGTGAATCAAAAACCACGCTCATATGAGCCATCTTTTGGTTTGAACTTTTACTCAAATATGAGGAACTGAATTTCTCTTTTCAGAACCAAACTAAAGCCATGCCAATTCCTTTCTTTGGGCAGAGAAAAGCAATTCAGTTTCCCAAGATTTTCCTGAATAACTGTGCCAGACTAGGTGAAGGGAGAATAGGTTACCACATGCCCCAAGTAGCTTACTAGTTTATTTGACAGTCTAAAGACCAGTGAGAATAACTTTTGAAAATACAATTTATAATTGAGTATTATTATGCTTAGTTTGACTAAGGATGTCAAAAAACAGAGGGATCAATTATTGGTCCAAAAAATTCATTGGGAAGGTACAACTTGAACTAACCTTGAAGAGTAGATTCAACTAGACAAAGGGGTGGAACATGTACTGTCTAGTTAGGGGTGGCAAACAGCATGAGAAATAGCTCAGAGTTAAGTACTGAGATGGTATATGTGTGAATAGATGGGGGAAGAAAAGAGAAAGGATACTTTGGGTGCTATAAAACCAAGAGAGTTCAAATGTTAGATATGGACTTGACTAGTGAATCCCTTACTGCCCCATATCAACCCTAAGAATCTCTGATCATAAGGTACCCAGAAAAAATAAAGGGCTAAGCTTCAGAGAGTGGGAAGGTGCCATGGAAGTGGTGTATGATGGGATTTATTGGAGAGGGTGCTATGAGAGTAATACTGATCCTTAGCTTTTGACTGGGTTTTACATTTCTTTTTTGTTACTCTTTTGATCGCAGCACCTCAGCCAAGGGAAAGACAGAATAAAGCAGCCTTAATTTCTCTGAGACACATTATTGAATTTTTAGAAAAGAAGATGTCACACTGGGTGTCCTGCCCACCAGACGGCTGGCTTCCTGTGGGTCTGACACTGAATTTCGTGATCTCTTTCCCAAGTGACGGAGTACACACAGCTGTCACCACTGAGATGCACCTCTTTGGGTGGTTTTCTAAAATTGCTCTTAACATACATTTAAATATATGAAAGTCATTCCTGGAGGTGAGGTCATTTTGAATGCAAGGTGATCGTCACACCCCTTGCAATCATAGAAGAAACTGGAAATAAAGTCCAGCTTGCTGACGTCATAACCAGCACTCATGAGCTGAGGTAACAATATCATGTGTTTAAACGTGGGCTCCATCTCCCAGGCGAGCCCTCACTTTTCCTCACTCCACTTCATTGAGGTCTCTACCCTGTTTGACTGATGTCAAAATGAAGGATGGAGAGTAAGCAGGCCTAAGGAAGACCACTTCCTGTTCAAAAGGACATCTGGCTAGGAGACCTTGATTTAGCTGCACCTCCTTGCTCACACACACACACACACACACACACACACACACACACAATTCTGCCCAAGTACTGATGAAGACAGATGGGGAAAATGGAAACTCACACCATCATCCCAAACAGAAGCTAACAGACATTAATGCCAGCAGGTGGAAGGAATTCTACTGAAGTGACAATATCTTTAGAAATACAAAGAAAATTGGGAAAAACACAATTATAATGACATCCTTTAACTTGATTTTGTCTCTGAGAGATCAAATAGGAAAAAAGTGAGAAAATCTGAATAATATAACACTTTACCTTATGGAGAATATGCCTTATTTCCTAGCACCCATATAATTTTTATTAAAACATAAACTTCTGATTTTTAAAGATACACTTTTAAAAACAGAAGTTTATGTTTCACACCTAACCAAGTATAATTAAAGTAATACTCAATGAAAAATATTTAGTAAAAATAAAAATCATTAGGAAATTAAGTAATACTACTTGTCAAATAAAAATTCAAAATTTAATTATATATTTATATTATATTTATATAAAAATTTAATTATATATTTATTTACATTATATATATATATAATCTTAAAAATGGTCACTTTGTCTGAGAGAAAAATTTAAAACATTACATATTTTCATTTTTAATAAAAATTTTAACGAGCTGAATATTAACTCAAAGACTTAGAAATATAACAATAAAAAATCCAACAGAAAACGTAGAACCAGTTAAGACCAGAATTTAAATGAATTAGAAAAAGAAAAGGAGTAGAATATATTATGTATATGCACATATTGTGTGAGTGTGTGTATATATATAATATTTTAAATCGTTTTTCTGAAAGTTCTAGACATTGCAAAAAAATACATGACCTGTATAAATACTGGGGAAAAGAAAACAAAATTATTGTGATTTACTGTTAATTAGATTATTTCTCCCTAAATGCTAAGACAATTGAGCAATGATTAAAACTAATATGAAATGTGATTGGAATAAATTACATGATTTTTTTTGAAATTTGACAACCTGACTTTAAGGTCTATGGAAGAAACAATAAGTGAAAAAGTCCAGAAAAAATTTACATGCAGTAATTCAGGAAGTTTTTCCCTTTACACATTATACATCTGCAATAATAAAATCAGTGTGGTTTGGTTTTCTATGACAAACCAATGGACCAGAAGAAAAATTTCAGAAGCATGCCTAGGTTTATGTAATATGGAATTTAAACTCTGTAGACAAAGGATAAATGGCTCATTTGATGCGTTGGAACAATGGCCAACTTTTTTCAAAAAGAAATATTATCAGTAATTCATAACAATAATCAAAGCAAGTTTCATGTAGATAAAATATTTAAATGTAAGTAATGAAATCATAGAAGAACTAGAAGCAAATGTGGGTATATATATCATTGGCAGATGGGTGGGATGTTTATTCTAAACTATATAATTTTAGAATAAACATGTTTCTATTTTAATTATAGTAAAATTTGATACTTATATAAATGAAATAATATTTGTTATATCAAATCCATATATTAACTCTTTTATGCTGTCTACTTTTGGTGTCTTGCTTGGCAAACCGTGTGTGTGCTTGCTTGTGTGTGCACGTGTTTGTGTGTGTGTGTACATTCTAAAAACAAGGACCCCATGAAAATCAGACTAGCATAACATTTAAGAGTACAGATTCTGCCATCTGGCACACTTAAAATCCAACTTCATGTGACCTTAGGCAATTTAACCTTTTTATGCCCCAATTTTCTTAACTGTAAAATGGAAATAATAACATTACCTAATACATTGGAGTGTCTGGAGGATTAAGTTAGTTAGCATATGTAAAGTACTTAGAATAGTAGTTGGCAAATGTAAACATTATTTAATGTTACTATTAAAATAATACTAATGTACATTAGAAAATTATTTAGAACTGAAAAAATATACATGGCCAAAAATTACACTAAAATAACTAAAATTATTTTACATTTATTTGGTCAAAGAAATGCAGTTAAAATATTAATGGGTTCTTATTTTTCACCTATAAAAGTGGCAAAGACAAAAATGATCAGTTCTCAAAGTTAGGAAGTTGGCAGAAAAATAAGCACCTTATAAATTGGTATCAAACTTCATAGGGTAATTTGGCAATAACTACCAAAATATTATCGATGTATGTACTTTTAATCCATCCATTCCTCTCCAGAAATGTATCTTATGGAAATTATTATATGTAGACAAATATTCAGCTACAAAGGTAATCTTTCTAGTGTTGTTTAGAGAGGTGATATAATTTCTGTCTTAAATGCTTGATAGAATTCACCTCTGAACTAGTGCTCTTTTTGGAAAGGTCATTAATTATTGATTCAATTTCTTTAATGGATAAAGACCTATTTATATTGGTTATTTCTCTGTGTCTGAGTTTTAACACATTTTGTCTTTCAAGGAATTGGTCCATTTCATATAGGGCATCAACTTTATGGGTGTAGAGTTGTTCATAATATTCGTTTATTATCACTGTAATATCCATGGGATCAGTAGTGAAGACCCCTTTTTATTTTTGATGTTAGTAATTCATGTGTTCTATCTTTCTTTCTTGGTTGGCCTGGCTAAAGGTTTACAATTTTATTGATTTTTTTCAAAGACAAGCTGTTCATTTTCCTCTATTGATTTCTCATTTTAAGTTTCATTTATTTCTGCTCTAATTTTTATTATTTCATTTATTATAGTTACTTTGGATTTAATTTTCTTTTCTTTTCCTAGTTTCCTAAGGTGGAAGCTCAGATTATTGATCTTAAATCATTCTTCTTTATTAATATATACATTCAATGCTATAAATTTCCCTCTAAATACTGCTTTTACTGCATCTCACAAATGTTGATAAGTTGTATTTTCATTTTCACTTAGCTCAAACTATTTTTTATTTATCTTAACATTTCTTTGACCCATGTGTCATCACATGAAATCACATGAAATATCATCTCCAGATATTTGGGGATTATCCAGCTATCTTTCTGTCATTGATTTCTAGTTTAATTTCATTGTGGTTTGAGAGCAGACATTGTATAATTTCTCTTCTTTTAAATTTGTTAAAGGTATTATATGTTCCAGAATGTGCTATATCTTGGCAAATGTCCCATAGGAACTTGAGAAGAATATGTATTCTGCTGTTGTTGGATGAAGTATCCTATAAATGTCAATTAGATCCAGTTGACTTATGGTTCTGTTCAGTTTGACTATATCCTTCCTGATTTTCTGCCGGCTGAATCCATCAGTTACTGATAGAGGGGTGTTGAAGTCTATAACTGTAACAATGGATTTATTTATCAGTTTATCAGTTTTTGCGTCATGTATTTTGACTCTCACATTAAGTATTGTTATGTCCTCCTGAAGAATTTAGCCTTTGATCTTCATGTAATGCCCCTCTTTATGTTTGATAATTTTCCTTGCTCTGAAATCTGTTTGGTCTGGAATTAATATGGTGTTTTGATTTTGATTAGTGTTAGCATGGTATATCTTTCTCCATCCCTTTACTTTTAATCTAATTGTCTTTTTATTGAAAGTGGGTTTTTGGTAGACAGCATATGGTTGAGTTTTGTTTTTTATCCATTCTGACATTTTCTGTCTTTTAATTAGTATATTTAAACCATTCACATTTAAAGTGATTATTGATACAGTTGGAGTAATAACTACCATATTTGTAATTTTTTAAATTCTTATCCTTGTTCTTTGTTTCTTTTTTTTTTTGTCCTTCCACTCTTTTTCTGCTTTCTCTGGTTTTAATTGAGCATTTTATATGATTTCACTTTCTCTCCTCTCTTGGCATATTAATTATATTTAAACTTTTTTAAAATAGTTGCACTAGAGTTTGCAATATACATTTACAACTAATCTAAGTATTTTCAAATAAATCTATACATCTTCATGGTAAGTATAGTTACCATATAACAGAGTATCCCCAGTGCCTCCCTTCTGTCCCTCACAACGTCACTGTCATTCATTTTCCTTATCTATAAGCCGTAATCACCCAATATATCACTGCTATTATTATTTTGACAAACTAGTTATTTATTAGATCAATTAAAAATAAGAAAAATACATTTAAAAAATTTTACCTTCTTTTATTCCTCTCTAATGCTCTTCCTTTCTACATGTAGATCCAGGTTCCTGACCTACTTTATTTTCCTTGTCTCTAGCTTTGTGTTGTTTATAATAGTAAACATTTGGAGACAACAGATGTTCAACAATTGGATAAAACTGTGGTAAATCCATGTAATGAAAAACTATGAAGCCATTGAAAATGATTGTGAACTTCCATCCTTCCCCTGCTCTCCACCTCCTGGTGGTCCAATAATTAATCATAGCTGAAGAAAGTTCATTGGGGATAAATTTCAGGCAGCAGAGCTAACTATTTCTGCTTCCTCTTGTACTTCTGAGAATCTTCCCCACTGTTGGTGGAGGAGGAAGGGCTGCCAGGAAGGAGAAGAGTGCCAACCAGATGCAGCAGACACAGAATGCAGATTCCTGGGCGTGGGTGAGAGGTTCCCCCATAAGGCTTGGGAAGTTCAGCTCTCACAATATGGAATCAGGTGGCTAGAGAGAGGGCCTTTTCCTTGACCTAGTGATTCTGTGGTTGTTACTAGAGGGATTGGAATATGGCTGATTCTCCCCAGCAAGCATCACCTTTGCCTGCCCCTCATTCAGAGAACTAGGCTTTTTGTTCTCCTGGCTTCAGAAAAGGAGAAGACCCTAAAAACAGAGGAGGAAAAGGCATCTCTTTCTTCAGAATTTCAATAGAATTTCAACAACCCTTGGAAAAACTGCAGGACTCTAGGTACAGACAACATTTTAAAAGAAAACATCATGACTAAGAGTCTCTTCCCAAGTCTAGGAAGGAATTTCAGGCTGGAATGAGGGAGAGAAACAGAGAAATCCATGTTTCCTGCAGGGGTCACTGTGACTTGTACCCTTGGCTGAGCCCCAGAGAATGGGAAAACAAGACAAGTTTGTAGGAACTCTAAAGCAATTGTGACCTGCACTGTTTCCTGGGAAGAGACGAGGAAGGCAAGAAGCTCAGTGAAGACAGACAAGGTTTTGGGCAATCTGGTGGGATTTCCAGATAGCAGGTAAGTGCAGAAGAAGGAAGCATCTCAATCCCTTTGTGCTGGAGGGCAGCATGGAAGTTGCTGGGTGAATTGACTTTGGACTGGGAACGTGGGACATCTCATAATGAGTGGAATGGACCAATGACTCAGACTAGACATGAGGATGGGCATCCTGGTGAATTTCAGTGCAGACAAATGACATTGAGGTATTAAGAAACTGAACCTTAAAACCTAGAAGCAACTGGTGGGGAAGGATTTTACCTTTACTGAAGTTGGATTTCTCCTACAACGCTGGTAAAATGATTGCTCAGAATAAATGATAACTGAATTATAAAAGATAAAGTTATACTTATTAAACACTTGTGTTTGTGGACCTAGATTCTTATTTGATCATTTTTATGGTAATTTTAGCCTCAGACTTCCCTAGGGTGATGACATGAGGAGAAGCAAGAATAAAGACAACTATTAGCAGTTGTTGGGTCTGATAATACCCTCCCACTAAGGGTTAAGGCAGGCCATTTCTTACCCACATTGAGGAAACAGCAGCCCTGATTGTAAATAAGGAATTAATGTGTGCATCAAAGACAATGTCGAGACTGCATAAAAAATGAGCAGTTCACACCTTTTTTTTCAAAGTTAACTTTTTTCAGCTTAAAAACCTGATAAATGATTTCAATTAAGTTACAGAAAAAGAAAATTATATTGCAAATTCATGCAAAATCTTCCTAAAAAATCACTTGCCTAATTACACAAATCAATTCTTCAGACTGAGAATCTAACCTCAAAATAGAAAGTATGGATGTTTCAGCAGCAGTTGCACAAGTAAGGTGGGAACCTCAGGGTGGTCTGCTCTGGCCCCATTTTTATCAGGATAAAACGAGTTAAAGATCACAGAAAACTAGTTTTTCAGGACCCATTGTTGCTCCATAGAAAACTCAGCACAGTGCCTAAGGAGGTGCTCCATATCTAGTTCTTTCTCCTCTTTAGGCAAAATGAATAATGAACTCCTTTACCCAAGAGAGAGTTGTAGAATACGTTAGTTCTGGAGCAACTGAGAATTACCAAGCAGTATCAAATGCACATATGGATGCTCTCAATTACACCATAATTCAAATAAATCATTATTATCATTGTTGTTGTCATCAGCGCAATCATCATCATCATCTAAGAACTTTGCAGCTGTTTGGATGGACCCTGATGTAATAGGAAAGGAATTTGGGTCGGAGGGCCAGGATGCTAGATTGACTCAGACTTTAGCTGCTTGTTTAATTTTGGCAGGTTGCTTCCCTGCTCTGGGACTCACTTTATCCTTGTATATCTGAGTGGGTAGTCTAGGTGGACCAAGGATTCTTCTTTTTGGCATTCTTTATTGTTTCACACCTGCCCCTACCTTCATAGTTTATGAGTCTTTAAGGTCTTTGAGGGCAAAGATCTTGCTTTGTTGACCACGGTATCCCTCAGGAGGTCTCTCTGGTCTGTCTTAGGGTATGTGCCTAACATTATTGGCTAAGGTGAGTTAGAGTTTTGTTTTGTTTTGCTTTGGAAGGGGTCTGGAAGGAAAAGATAGAAGAGGTAGTGGTTTATGCTGTCCACTTAGAGGCATTGGTTTCCCTCACCTTGCTCCCATCCTCAGGGGGGTAGAGTCCTAGAACTTTGTCCTCAGTTTCTGGCAAACACATGGGAGTCATGCAGCATGTCTGCTTGCATTCAGTAGCTCTACAGTCCCATGTTTCCCCAAAGAACTGGGAATTGTGTTTGTGTTTTATTCCTGGTAATTGGCTGTGCCGTTGAGGTGGAGTGGCCTCCATTTGTTTGATTCTTAGTGGTAGTGCCACCCCACCGAGTCTGCATGGTTAATGCCATTAATGATTAAAGGAGGAACCTAGGACAGGGACTGTACTCCTCCTTGACAGAGATAACATTTTTGGCTCTAACTAAACAAACACAGATACAATAAAACACACTCACTCCAATACACAACAAAAAAGCATCCAGAAGTACAGGAGATGGGAAAAGGAGGGGAATTTCCTAGAAGACTCCTGATTGAAGAAAACTAAGGCATTTGAGTACAAACCTTGGTGCTGAGCTTCTGGGGAAGCCAGGAAAATGGAGGAAACAGAGACATGTGGAGTTTCAGAGCAATGTCATGGTGGTGCATGAAGTGAAATGCATTTCCAGGTCCTGGCTTTTGAGATGTACTGAGTAATATAATGAGCAAGAGTTTTCTGGATCAGCTCTTACTGCATAATGAATCATTTATTTTAAGCCTATTAATGGCTGAAAATAACAACCTAAAGCTTTTTATTTCTTTTGAATCTGTAGGTCAGCTGGACAGTTCTGTTGATCTAGGCCAAGACCAGCTGATCTCAGCCAGGGAGCCTCATGCTTCTGTGGTCAGCTAGTGGATCAGCTATGTTAGCTGCTCTTAGCCCCAGCTGGCAGAACTTTTCTCTTCTCCATGTTGTCTCTCATCTTCCAGCAGGCTAGCTGGGGCTTGTCCAATAGCTACAGAGTTCTAAAAGGGACTGGAGAAGTGCAAGAGGTTTGGGGGGGGCTAAACTGGGTGAGCCAAAAGTGAGTCATAAGGACAACACAGAGGGGAAGGGAAATAGTCTATTTCTTCATGGGAAGAACTGTGAAGTCACATCGCAAAGGTCATGGACACAGGGAGGTAAAGAATTTGAGCCACTTTTGCACTCCACCTACCACAGTCAAACCTCTGTCCACAATTATTCACATTCTTCATACAAAGTTCATTACACCCCTCCTGAGACCCTTACCTCCCAACTCTTATCCAATCATGACATCATACTCCAAGTCTAAGATCTGTGATTTGCATCAGCTCCAGACCCAAATCCTGTTGATCCTGAGACCCATGAATTAAAAGCCAAGTTATCAGTCCTCACACATGCTACATACAATGTTGAAATGAACAATAAAACCCCAATGAGAACACTCATTCAAAAGTGACAAGAATGGGAGGCATGTGGCAGTCACTGGTCTACAGGAGTTCTGAAGTCACACTGGGTAAATGGTGGGTATGTTACTTGATGAGGCAATGATTCTATTCCCTGGGAGTAGCTGCCCCATCCCTTGGTTTCCATAGGTCTCAGCTTCACTGTTTGAGACCTCCTTCCTTTTCTATCATCCTCTGGTTACTTCTAAATAAGTGGCCTGCTTTAGCAGCAAGTTGCTTCTTAGTCTGCTTCTTGACCTTCAGAAGTTGGAGGCACAGGAATCTCTTTAAAATTTAAAAAATCTCAGTCCTTTTATTACACACTAGTAGCATTTGCCAATTCAATTTGCTTTAAAACGTTGGGGGTTTTCTATGTAGCTAATTGTTATTTACCCCATGTGTTGAAAGCCACAGCTAAAATATCCTCTGAGACAGACTCTTCTCTTTAAAGTTACTTCTAGTTTGGGACGTGGCTTCTCTATTCTTAAACTTCCCTTTAGTCCAGCTGAGAAGGTCTATATAAACTTAACATTTTTGATTTTATGTTTGTACTTATGACTCACTTTATTTTATTTATTTTTAAAAATCAGTATACAATAAAATTGACATTTATTGTATGTACAGTTCTATGAGTGGATAGATTTGCATAATCATAATTACCATCAGTATAGGGAACCATTCCATCACCCTAAAAACTCCTCTGTGCTATCCCTTTATAGGCACACTTTCCTCCACCCCTAACTTCTGACAACCACTGATCTGTTTCCCATCACTATATTTTGCCTTTTTAAGAATGTCACATAAATGGAACCACATAGTATGTAGGTTTTTGACACTAGACTTACTCAAGCATAATGACTTTGAATTTTTGCTTGTATCAACAATGCATTCACTATTAGTGCTCAGTAGAAAACCAGTGTATGAATGTACCCAGTTTATTTAACCATCACCCACTGAAAGATATTTGGTTTGTTTCCAGTTTGGCACAGTTTTGAATAGAAATTCTCTAAACAACTGTGCATAGGTCTTCATGTAGATGTAAGGTGTTTTTGTTATTGTTTGTTTGTTTGTTTTTTAAAATTTTTCTGGGGTAAATACCTGTGAATGGGATTGCTGTGTCATAGGGAAGGGTATGTTTGCTTTTATAAGAAACTGCACGCTGTTTTACCTCATGATTATACCATTTTGCATTCCTACCATTAATGTATGAAAGTTCCAGTTGCCTTTCATCCTCCCTAACGCTTGGTATTCTTAGTATTCTTTATTTTAGCCAATCTAATATGCGTGTAGTGGTGTTCATCTTAGCTTTAGCTTGCATTTCCCTAATGGCTAGTGAGAACATATTTTCATTGGCTTATATGCCATCTGTATATCTTCTTCAGTGAAACATCTGTGTCATTAACCATTTTCTAATTGGATTGTTTGCTTTTTAATGTTGAACTTTGAGAGTTCTTTATATATACTACATATGCATCCTTTGCTAAATATGTGGTTTGCAAATATTTTTTCCCCAAGATGTGGCTTTTTTTCCCATTTCAGTTATTAATTTAACTAAGCGTAATTGCACAAATGACAAAAAAAAATTTAGACAGTCAGCTTTTAAGATAAACAAGGAAAAAAAAGACCTCATAGGCTTGATGGTCTGAAGTTAACAAGAACTACAAATATGTATGCATAAGGAATTGTTAATATCCTAAAGATTCTTTGCTATTTTCCACTGTAATCATTCATGTCATCTACAAATAGGCACAGTTTTATTTCTTCCTTTCCAATCTGTATGGCTATTATCTCCATTTCTTGCCTTATTGCTCTGTCTAGATCTTCCAATGCTATGTTGCATGGCAATGGTGAGAGTGGAATTCTTGCCTTATTCCCAGTCTTAGTGAGGAAACATTAAAAGTCTTTCACTATAAAGTATGATGTTAGCTATCAGTTTTTAAAATAGATGCTCTATATTAATTTGAGGAAGTTTCCCATTATTCCTAGTTGACTGAAACTTTTTATCATGAATAGGTATTGACTTTTATGAAATTATTTTTGCAACAATTGATATGATCATATTATTTTTATTCTTTAGCATGCTAACATGGTGGATTACATTGATTAATTTTCAAATATTAAACCAGCTTGGCCTCCCTGAATAATCTCCACTTGGACAAGTATATAATTGTCCATTATATGTTATATATTGTTTGTTTGGAAGTCCTATTATTCTTTGTGTATATGTTTATAATTGTTATATATTTACTAATCTTTTTATCATTATAGAATGTCCTTTTATGCCCCTATGAACAATTTTTGTTTTAAAGTCTATTTTTCTGGAATTAGTATTGGCATTTCCAGCTCACTTTGGTAACTGTTTTCATGGTATATCTTTTTTTGTTAATCCTTTTTCTTTCAAACTACTTGTATCTTTGAATCTAAACAGAGTCTTTTATATAGGCAGCATATAGTTTGGTCATATTTTTAAAAATATATTCTCCCAATCTCTACCTTTTAATTAAAAAGTTTAATCCATTCACATTTAAGGTAATTACTGGTACAATAGGATTTATGTCTCTCATTTTGCTGTTTGTCTTCTATATGTCTTGTATTTTTTGTTTCTTGATTTCTCCATTATTGTCTTATTTTGTGTTAATTAGATATTTCTTGTGTACCCTTTTAATATTCTTGTCATTTCTTTGACTATATATTTTTCAGTTATTTTCTTAGTTGTTTCCTTGGGGATTGTCATCAACATCTTAATTTATAAAATTCTACTTTGGATTAATACCAACTTAATTTCACTAGTATGCAAACATTGCTGCAATATAACTATTCCCTTACTCTTTTATCCTATTATTGTCATAAATTACATCTTTATACATTGTGTGCACACCAACATATATTTATAATTATTGCTTTATGTGGTTGTCTTTTCAGATAGAGAAAAAAAGAAGTTACACACAAACATATTTATATTATAATTTGTATTTATGGATATGTATATTATAATTTGTATTTATGGATGTAATTACCTTTAATTATTCATATATATTCAATTTACTGTCTAGTGTCCTTTCACTTCAGTCTGAAGGACTCCCTTAAGTATTTCTTGTAGGGCAGGTCTGTTAGAGATGTACTCTTTTTATCTATCTTAATTTCTCCTTCATTTTTGGAGGATAGTAATTTTTTTTTGTATATAGAATTTTTGGTTAACAGTTTGGGTTTTTTTTTCATACTTTGAAAATGCCAGCCGAATTCCTGACTTTGTGGTTTCTGATAAAAAATCTGCTGTTAATCTTATTGAGGATTCCTTGTACATAATGAGTTGCTTCTCTTTACTGCTTTCAAGATTCTCTTTTTGACCTTCAACAGTTTGATTATGATTTTTAGGTGTTGATATCTGAATTTATTCTACTTGGAGTTTGTTGAGCTTCTTGAATGTGTAGATTAATATTTTTAATCAAATTTGGGAATGTTTTTGCCATCAAACATTTATTATTCTCCTTTCTCTCTCCTCCTCTTCTTCTCTCATTCTGAACTCCTATTATGGATATGTTGGTACTTGGATGTTGTCCCACAGATCTCTCATGGTCTGTTCATTTTTCTTCATTCTTTTTCCTTTCTGTTCCTCAGACTGGATAATCTCAATTGACCTGTCTTCAAGCTTGCTGAGTCTTTATTTTGCCTGCTCAAATATGTTGTTGAGTCCCTCCAGTAAATTTTTATTTTCAGTTATTGTACTTTTCAACTCCAGCAATTCTATTTCATTATTTTAAAAATAATTTATATTTCTTTATTAATATTCTATATTTGTGGAGACATCTTCTCATACTTTAATTCTTTAGAGTGTTTTCCTTTAGCTAATTAAGATAGCTGATTTTAAGTCTTTGCTAGTAAGTCCAATGCCTGGGTTTCCTGAAAGTGCTTTTATTGATTGCATTTTTTCATGTATATGGTCCTTACTTTCTTGCTTCTTCACGTCTTGTAATTTGTGTGAAAATAGATTATTTTAAGTATTATAATGTGGTAACACTGAAAATCAGATTCTCCTCTCCTTCGCGGGGTTGTTGTTTTTGCTGCTTGTCATAGTTATTATTAGTTATTTTTTGTTTAGTGATTTTTCTAAACTAATTATGGAAATCTATATTCTTAATGTGTGTTGCCACTAAAGTCTCTATTTAGTTAATGATCAGTTAATAATTGGACAGAGATTTCCTAAGCTTCTGAGATAAAGATTCTCTCACTTTTACTGAGGGGCTCTGCATAAGTTTTGAGACATGCTTTCAACACTCAACCAGGTAGTTGAAAATCCTGCCTTAGCTTTCACTTCCTGCTTGTGCAGAACTTCAAAGTCAGCCAGAAGTGAAACCTAAGGTCCTTCTCCAGTATGTCTTGAGCATGTACACAGCCCTGTGCATGCTCTTGCCTTTCTAGATTCCCAGGAATATGTTGCAGCTTTTCAAAGCCCCTATGGATATCTCATTCTTCAACTTTCCCTTTTATGCTTTTACCTTTAATCTAGTCTATTTCTTACCTCAAATATTGTCTATTGCCTCAGGCAGTCACAATGTTAAAACACTTGCCTATGAATGTTTTTGTTTGTTTCATACTGGAAAGAGGCTTTTAACAATAATAAGCCCCAAGTCTAGCCAAATAAGGACAAAACCTTAAAGTGACATTTTATAGGGAAACACCAGACAGGTCAAATGAGAATTCTTTGATTATCTGCTCCATTTGGTACAAGAAATGTGGACTGTCATTTTTCAAAGCAACTAATGAACTGAGTAGTGAGGGGATAGAACTAGGGTAAATTAAAACACTAAGAAATTTGTGGTTCTTTCTGTGATTCAGCCACTTTTCTTGAATAAACATACCTTGTATAATTGCAAGTCCCTCGTTAAATTCCAAAGTTTTGAAAAAGTTAATTCTGACAATCTTTTTTGCCAGTTTTTTCACTGGGTTTTATATAGAGCCTAATTTTCAGAGGTCCTTGCTCCATTATTTTTGCTGACATTAACTAGTTCTGTAAATTATTGCTTCACGTATTTTGCTAGCCTGTTGTTTGTTACCTACATATTTAGTGTTGCCATGAACTTTTGGAAGAGTGACTCTTGTCATTATTTAATGTCCCTTCTGTCTCTGATAATTTTCTTTGCTCTGAAATTTACTTTAGCTAATTTAGTATAGCCCCTCCTACTTTTTAAAATTAATGTTTGCATAGTATGTCTTTTTTCTATTGTTTTACTTTCAACCTACATATATTATTATATTTAAAGTGAGTTTCTTTTAGACAACACATAGTTGGGCCAAGTCTTTTCATCCACTGTGTTGATCTCTTTCAACTAAGTCTTTAGGACCATTTACATTTAATATAACTATTGACCTGTTATGTTTAAGTCTGCCTTTTTTTTGGGGGGGGGTTGTTTTTTTTCTGGTTATTCCCTCTGGTTTCGTTTCTCTGTTTTATTTTTTCTGCCTTCCTGTGGGATACTTGAACATTTTTTTTTAGAATTACATTTTGATCTATAGTGTTGTTCAGTGTATCTTTGGCTTTTTTTTCCCCTTCCAGTTTTATTGAGATAAAACTGACATACAACAAGGTAGAATTTTAAGGTGTACAGCATAATGATTTGACTTACATACATCATGAAATGATTATCACAGAAAATTTAGTGAACATTCATTGTCTCATATAGATACAAAACTAAAGAAATAGAAAAAAAAATGTTTGTGATGAGAACTCTTAAGATTTACTCTCTTAACAAATTTAATATATAACATACAGCATATTTATCATGTAGTACATTATATCCTTAGTACTTATTTATCTTATAATTAGAAGTCTGTACCTTTAGACTGCCTTCATCCAATTCTTCTTCCCTCTTTCACCCACCTCTGGTAACCACCAGTCTGATCTCTTTATCTATGAGTTTATTTATTTTTTTGTTTCTTTATTTGTTTTTGAAGTACAATTTTCCTACAGCACCATGCTAGTTCCTATTATACAACAAAGTGATTCAATATTTCTACACATTTCAAAATGATCACCACAATTAACCTTGTTAGAATATGTCACCATACAAAGATATTATATATTTGTTGATTATATTCTCCATGCTCTGGATTTCATACTTGTGTCTGATTTATTTTGCAATGGTATGTTTGTACCTCTTAATATCTCTCAACTATTGCTTTCCATGACCACCCCTCTCTCTCTGGCAACCACTTGTTTGTTCTCTGTATCTATAACTATCTTTCTGTTTCATTATATTTTTTCAGTTGTTTTGATTTTTAGATTCCATGTATGAGTGAAATCATACAGTATTCCCCTTTCTAGGGCTGACTTATTTCACTGAGCATAAAACCTCTATGATGATTTATGTTGTCACAAATGGTAAGATTTTATTCTTTTTATGGCTGAGTAATATTTCATTATATATTTATGTATATATATATATTCATTTTATTCTTTTTGATGCGATCATAAATGGTGTAGTTTCCTTAATTTCTCTTTGTGATATTTCATTGTTAGTGTATAGAAATGCAACAGATTTCTATATATTAACTTTGTATCCTGAAACTTTACCGAATTCATTGATGAGTTCTAGTAGTTTTTTGGTGGCATCTTTAGGATTTTTTATATATAATATGTCATCTGCAAACTGTCAGTTTTGTTTCTTCCTTTCCAATTTGAATTTCTTTTTCTTGTTTGATTATTGTGGCTAGGAACTCCAATACTATGTTGAATAAAAGTGGTAAGAATGGACATCCATGTCTTGTTCCTGATCTTAGAGGAAATGCATTCAGCTTTTCACCATTAAGTATGATATTAGCTGTGGGTTTGTCATATATGACCTTTATTATGTTCAGGCATGTTACCTCTGTAGCAACTTCTTTGAGGGTTTTTTTTTTTGTTATTATTATACATAGATGTTGAATTTTGTCAAAAGGTTTTTCTGTATCTTTTGAGATGATCATGTGGTTTTTATTCTTCAATGTGTTAATGTGGTATATCATACTAATTGATTTGTGGATATTGGACCATCCTTGCATCCCTGGGATAAATCCTACTTGATCATGGTGTATAATCCTTATAATGTATTGTTGAATTCGGTTTGCTAGTATTTTGTTGAGGATTTTTGCATCTATGTTCCTCAGTGATATTGGTCTGTAATTTTTTGTGTGTGATATCTTTGGTTTTGGTATCAGGAAGATGCTGACCTCATAGAATGACTCTGGAAGCATTCCTTCCTCTGCAATATTTTGGAATAGTTTGAGAAGGGTAGATGTTAACTCTTCTCTAAATGTTTGGTAGAATTCAACTGTGAAGCCATCTGGTCCTGGACTTTTGTTTTGGGAAGGTTTTGTTGTTGTTGTTGTTATTACTGATTCAATTTCATACTGGTAAACGGTCTGTTCATATTTTCTATTTCTTCCTGGTTCAGTTTTGAGAAATTGTACTTTTCTATGAATTTATCAATTTTTTCTAGATTGTTCATTTTATTGACATATAATTGTTTGTAGTAATCTCTTATGGCCCTTTATATTTCTGTCGTGTCAGTCTTGATTCTTTTTACTTTCTAATTTTATTGATTTCTGCTCTCTCTTAAGGTAGAATGCATTGTAACAACTCTATTTTTACTCAACCCGCACCCAAGTTTACTATTTTTAACATCATATTTTACATAGTTTTGATTTGTGTATTCTTTAAGTACTTATTGTAGATATAGATGCTTTTACTGCTTCTGTCTTTTAACCTTCCTAATAGCTTTATACCTGGTGGATTTACTGTCTTTACTGTACATTTATAGTTACCACTGAGATTTTTTTCCTTTGTAATTTTTATATTTCTAGTTGTAGACTTTTTCACTTAGAGAAGTCCCTTTAACATTTCTAAAGCTGGTTTGGTGGTGCTGGACTCTTAGTTTTTGCTTGTCTATAAAACTTTTGATCTCTCCATCAAATATGAATGAAAGCCTTGCTGGGTAGAATATTCTTGGTTATAGGTTTTGCCTTTTCATCACCTTAACTATATCACACCAGTCTCTTCTGGCCTGCAAAGTGTCTGCTGAAAAGTCAACTAATAGACTCATAGGAGTTCCTGTGTATGTAACTTATTGAAAGCTTGTTTCCCTTGCAGCTTTTAATATTTTCTTTTTATCTTTAATTTTTGCCATTTTAATTACAATTTGTCTTGGTGTGGCCCTCTTTGGGTTGATTCTGTTTGGGACTCTCTGTCTTTCCTGGCTATGGATATCTGTTTCTTTCCTACATTAGGGAAGCTTTCAGCTATTGTGTCTTCAAATATGTTCTCTGCCCCCTTCTCTCTCTCTTCCCCTTCTCTCTCACATATTAACATATGAATGTTAGTATGCTTGATATTGTTACAGAGGTCTCTTAAACTGTCATTTCTTTTTATTATTTTTCTTTTTTTCTGTTCAGCTTCAGTGGTTTCCACTACTCTATCTTCCAGTTCACTGATGTGTTCCTCTGTATCATCTAATCTACTGTTTATTTCTTCTAGTCTATTTTTTATTTCAGTTATTGTAATTTTCATCTGTTTGGTTCTTCTTTATATGTTCTGACTCTTAGTTTAAAACTTCTAACTTCTCATCCTGTTAGTCCAATCTTCTCCGAAGTTTTTGAACATCTTTAAGATCATTACCTTGAATTCTTTATCGGGTAGATTGCTTATCTCAACTTTACTTAGTTTTTTTGGGGAGGGGGTGGATTTTATCATATTCCTTCATTTGGAACATATCCCTCTGTCACCTCAATTTGCCTAATTGGCTTATTTTATTCCTATGTATTGGTAGGATGGTTAAGTTTCTCAACCTTGGAGAAGTGGCTTTTTGAAGATGTACTATGTGTCCCAGAAGCACCCCCCTCCCCGTATTCTCTAGGGGGTCCTCCCATGTGGGCTGCATAGGTCCTTCTGTTGTGGTGGGTTGACTACTGTGGGTGGTCTAGTAGGCGTGGCTGGCCCCCTGTCTGTCTGGTTTCCAGGCACTGCCTTGTGTGGAGGTTGCTGGCTGCTGGTGGGCAGGGCAGGGTCATGGAGTAGCTTGCTGCAGAACTCTGGGAGCCCCAGGGCTGGAGCTGGCCCACTTATGCATGGAGCCAGGTTTTAGGGTAGGTAGTTGCAAGGTTGGGCATCCCAGATCTAGTGTTGACCTGCTGGTGGGCAGAGCTAGTTCCTTACACACCTGTCTGTGGGATCAGAGGTAGCCCAAAGCTGGTGTTCGACTACTGGTCAGTCGGGCTGGATCCCAGGTCAGTTCGCTGAGGAATCCGGAGTGTTAGAGCTGGTGTTTGTCTGCTGGGGGGTGAGGCTGGGACCCAGGGGCATCCCAGGACTGATGTTGGCCTGGTGGTGGACGGAGGCAGGTCCTGAGGTCTCTGGCTACAGGGCTCTGGGGGTCCTGGTGGAGCTGGTGTCAGCCCAGTAGTGTATGGGGCCGAATCCTGGGGCAGCTGGCTGAAGGGCTCAAGGTGTGCCAGAGCTGTTGTTGGTCTGTTGGTGGGCCAGGCTGGGTGATCCGTGGGGTTGGTGCTAAACTGCTTGTGGGTGGGCTGCATCCTTACATGGAAGGCTGAGGGGCTGCCGTGGTACTGGAGCTGGTGCTCACCCACTGGTGGGCAAAGCTGAGTCCTGGATTCTCTAGCTGCAGGCCCTGGGGTTCCTGAAGCTGGTATTGTCCCACCAGTGTGTGGGGCTGGGCACAGAGGATCCTGGGGCTGGTGCCTGCCTCCTGCTGGGTGAATCTGTGTCCCAGGGTTTCTGTTTGCAGGACCCAAGGGCTCCTGGGGCTAGCGCCAGTGTACTGATGTGTGGGACCATGTTCTGGGCCCTCTGGTGGACAGCGCCAGGTCCCAGGGTGGCTGTGGGCTCAGAGGGTCTTAAGGAAGCCAGCCTCCTGGTGGGTTCCCAGGAGGGGAACTGTTTCACTGACCAGCTAGTTGCTTGGCATGAGGTGTCCCAGGACTGCTGCTGACAGGTCGGTGGGCAGGACTGGTTCTCAAGCTAATAAGCTAGAAGGAGGATTCCAGAATGGTGTTTGCCAGCACCAGTGTCCACATGGTAGAAACAGCTCCCAAGATTAGTTGCTGCCAGTGTCTATGTCCCCAGCATGAGCTCCAGTTTAGCAGGAGCAGATTAGCAGGTGGGGCTGACCCAGGCTCCTTTCCAATTACTGCTTTTGCCCTGGGTTCTGGATCACGTGAGATTTTGTGTGTGCCCTTTAAGAGCGAAACCTCTATTTTCCACAGCCTTCTGGGACTCTGGAAAGTAGGCCCCACTGGCCTTCAAAACCAAATGTTCTGGGGCTTGTCTTCCCACTTCAGGATCCCTGGGCTGAGGACCACTATGTGGGGCTTGGATCCCTTGCTTCTTGGGGGGAACCTTTGTAATTATCATAATTATTGCAATTTCTTCCTCTTTGTGGGTCACCCACCTAGGGGTGTGGGTCTTGACTACACCACATCTCCGCCCCTCCTACCATCTCACTGTGGTTCCTTCTTTATATCTTTAGTTGTAGATTTTCTTTTTTTGCTAGTCTTTCAGTTTTTCTTATCAATAATTTCTTTGTAAGTAGTTGTAGTTTTGGTGTGCCCATGGGAATAGGTGAGCTCAGGGTCTTCCAACTCTGCCATCTTGGCCACTCCTCTGTTGAGTGTATCTTTGATCAGCCTTTTTAGTAGTTGTGCTTGGTTACATACATATCCAAGTCTACTGGTGTCTACATTTTACTATTTCAAATGAAGTGTGGAAATTTTACCTCCTTTCACATCCCTTTACCTTCTCCATTTATAATATAATTATCTTAAATGTTCTCTCTCTATATATTGAAGATCACATTAGATGGTATTTTTTTTCCTTCAGTGATAAAACATTATTTAGAGAACACGAGAAGTAAATTTTATTTTGTTGACCTATACTTTTGCCCTTATCATCTTTCTTCCTTCCCAATATTTCAAGGTTCCTTCTTTTATTATCTCCTTTCTTTTTAAAGAACTTCCTTAGCCATTCTTTCAGCGTAAGTTTGCTGGCAACAAATTCTCTTAGCTTTCCTTTATTTGAGAATGCTTTATTCCCTCTTCATTCTTAAAAGATATTTTCACTAGATATAGAATTCTGGGTTAACAATTATTTTATTTCAGTTCTTGAAAAATATTGTGCTGCTTCCTTCTGGCCTTCATGGTTTCTGATAATAAAGCTGCTGTAATTTGAGGTTTTTTCCTCATAGGCAATGCACTGTTTTTCTCTAACTGGTTTCAGCATTTTTTCTCTGTCTTTAATTTTCAGATGGTGAATTATAATATGCTTTGCTTGGCATGGATTTCTTTGGGTTTATCCTATTTGGAATTTACTTAGCATTTTGAATCTGTAGGTTTATGTTTGTTGCCAAATTTGGGAGTTTTTCAGCCATTAATTTCTCCTAATACTTTTTCAGCACTTCCCTCTTTCTCTTCTTCTTCTGGAACTCCAGTGACACAAAAGGTGGACCTTTTGTTATGGTCCCATTCACCACCAATTTGATGGTACTTCGAACGCTAGTCTTATTTCCCAATATGCATAATACTATATACTTTCAGAGTCATGAAAAGGCTGCTTTGTGCATTTTGTATAGATTTTACATTTGCAGTCAGTGGAAGAAGGAGGATAGGGTGTGCTTACTCCATCTTATCCAGAACTAGAACCTCCTCATTTTATTTTGAGAATCTTTATCCAATTGGAGAGTCTGAAGAGAAAAAAACAATTTTATTATCTAATCCTGAAAGTTCTTGTCCTTCTATATTCTGTCTAAATTCTGATCACAAATTAGCTAGTGTTTACTTTAACTCTTGTCTCTCTTTTACGATTTTACCATATACAACTAGGTGTAATCAGCTAACACTTTCAAAAATCTTGCTGCAAATCATTTTTCCAATGTCAAAAACAAGTCAATTTTTATCTCCCATGTTACTACAAGAATCACTTTTTAACAGTTGTTTGGTCATTTAATAACATAAGTTGCCACTTTCCTGCTTTTGTTACGGGTTCCATTGTTGCTTTTCCAGATTTACTCTCTACCCAGTTCCAAAACTGATGCTACCTATTTCAGGGTTTTGTTAGAGCAGGGCCCCATTCTTAGATACTGATTTCCATATTCATTTGCTTTTGAGGTGTGACCACTCCAAAATGAAGTGGTTAAAAAAACAACTATTTGTAATTTCTCATGAGTTTACGGCTCAGCTGCGTGGTTTTGCTTAGTGGATCTTAGCTGGGTCTGCTAATGTGTCTGTGGTCAGCTAGAGGGCCAACCAGAGGTGATGTAAATAGAACATCATTGATTTTTGAGGGCAACAGAGGGACACACAGGAAGAACATGGATGCCGCTCAGCAGGTTTGCATCCATGGGAATCACGTGGTCATGGAGAATGCAACATCTCCTGGTCCCTTAGAGTCCCAAAATCTTAAAGATATTCTTACTTATTAAGGGAATCCATTCCAGACTCTTCTGGACCTCTCTTGGTGATAAAATATCCACTGAGACATTCTAATCCATTTCTAGGAGGCTGTTAAAACCCATTTATTTAGTCTTTTGTGACTCCTGTTAGCTCACTAGGGACTATGTATTTGGAGTCTCCATGAAGCTGAACATGGCAGTTAGAAAGCTTTTGTCCTAATGAGGTCCTAAGTTTTTGTGCCACTGGCTTGAGTTATGCAGCTTCATATAATAGCCCTAGACACCCTGAGGTTGGCAGGTCCTTCTGTAGAGATCCAGAGATAATAGAAGCACACAGGAATGGTAGTAGACATATTCAAGATGGGGTTGGGTGTCAGAAAGTGTTCAGGGCCTTGGAGCAGGGAAGCCATCCCCAGGCAGTGGGCTTCGAGAGCCACTGTCCTATAAGTAAAACACATTGTCCTTTTTACTTTAATTTGCCTGCTTTTTTTTTTTTTTTTTTTTTTTTTTAAGTGAGGTTAGGTCATTGCCTCTGCACTGCTTTCTCGAGAACTGACACATCCAGTGCAAATGAAGCTGATGATGAGAGACAATATTTTAATGTTAATTAGATATTCCATGTGTCTTAGTTCATAAGAGAACTATTGCTCTTTTATGTACCAGATGAAAGCACAGCTCTTGCTTGGAGGAAAACAGAATACACAGAAAAGAAAGTATTTTCAGTTTTGTAATTATTCAAATTATTGTTGCTCTTTAGAAAAACTCAGAAGACTTTGAGAGGGCAGAAGGATACTTAGCAATAACACAACTGCATGGCAGGCAGCCATTGCAGAGCCTCAAAGACCCTCTTCATTCTCTTTCAGAAAACATTGTTAAAAGCTGTAATCTCCAATTAGGAAACAAGCTCTCCAAGAATTACTCAGAGTGGCCTTGTTAGACAAACAAGAGATGGTAGGACCAAGCCTCCTTCTGAATGGGTCTACCGAGGAGAAAAGAGCCAAAAGCATGCCAAAAGCCCCCTGGGGTCCTTTGGACTCTTAAGGTGTCAACATCCAAGTTGGAAGAAAGACACTGGCACACACATGGTGAGTAAATACTTCTTTAAGTTCACTTAAAAATAATGATTGGAAAAAGAATGAAGACAATTCTGTTCCCTCTGTGAGTTCCATTTTCCCATCAATAAATGAACATTTTGGACTAACTCAGGAATTCTAAATGAAGGCTGTAGACTTCTCTTCTCTAACCTCTAAGATGTATAGTACAGTCACAGGGTCAGGGCGGGGGTGCTTTTAAATTGCATGTGTCCAAATGAGCCCCTGTTACTATAGGAATATGTTGTACCCTTCTGGCAGGTTAGAGAAGCAAAAAAGTTTAAAATCAGTGTACTGGGTTATCTAATTGTCCTACCAACTCTTTCCTTGCTTAATCTGAGAATTAGCTGACCTCACTTGATAGGTGAATAAATGAATGAATAAATGGTTGGCATTTATGAATAAAACACTTATTGTTTTCATTTTTTTACTTTTGAATTTTGTTTTCAAAAATTTGGAATAATTTTAGATTTACAGAAAATTTGCAAAGAGAGTCCTAAATAACTTTTACCCAGTTTCCCTTAATGCTTATATATTTTACATAACTATGGTAGATTTGTGAAAACGTTGGTGAAGTACTATTAACTAATCCAAACTTTATTTGGATTTCACCAGTTTTCCCACTAACGTCCTTTTCCTATTCCAGTGTCCAATCCAGGATACTACATTGCATTCAGAAAATATTTATTTTTGTGTGTAAATTTCTATGCCAGGTATTGTTTGGTTGGGTTTATGAATCAAAGGATGATTCATGGCCCCCACTCTCTAGAAGTTCATTAGTCTGGGAGGCAAAATCATGTGTGCAGAAAAATTCATGGGTCCTTGTCCCTAGATCTTCAAAACATAATGCATGAGGTTTGGGGGCAGGTCATTCGGCCTTGTCAGCTAAGCCTTATGTGCTGGCAGCCTCGGGATGTGGTGGGTATGCAGGATGCTCTCACCTTCCCTTAGGATGCTCTGACCAGAACCAGTAACTACATGGGGTAAGTCAGTCAAATGAATTACTGAAAAAATAGTCAAGCAAGTTACTTTTCGTCATGTATCCAATACTTTATTTTTCTTTTGCTTCTTTGCAGTAGGCAAACTCAACTTGAGATGTGTGGATAATTATTCATCATCAGAAAGAATAACACAAGTAAAAGTGGCAAAACTTTTAAAATGGTTAACATCTGCTGTAATGAGGGTGTGGAAAAATGGGCACTCGATTGAACTGCCGTTGGGAGAATGAACTGATGTATTCTTCAAGGTTATCAGGGAATTTGTATTTCATGTCATCAGAATATGCCTACTCATTGACCCAGTTAGCCAAAAGATACTCAGTACAGTGTTGTTTACAATAGCAACAAATTAGAAGCAGCATAAACCTTTAGCCAAGATTGTTTAGACAAATTATAGAACGTACATATAAAATTAATACACAGCTTAAAAAAATAAATTGTAAAAGAATACTTCATGACACAGATGGTTATGCAATACTACTCCAAAGAAAGAACATTACAAATAGTTATGTACAGTATGACATATTTTTGTTTATATATATTTGTATGTTGAAAGTTATTTTTACTAAATATATCAGTAGTGGTTTTTTCTGGGAAGTGGGAATTGTCAAAAACAGCTTTATTGAGATAGACTTCACATATTATACAATTCCCCCATTTAAGTTGTGCAATTCAGTTTTTAGTACATTTACACAGTTGTACACTTACCATCACAATCTAATTTTAGAACACTTTCTTCACCCCAAAAAGAAATCCTGCAATGTAGTCATTCCCAATTACACTTTTCTACAGCTTCTGGGAATGTAAACCACTAACTTACTTTCTGTTCCTATAGTTTTACCTATTCTGGACATTTCATATCAATGAAATCAAACAAGACGTGGCCTTTTGTGATTGACTTCTTTCACTTAGTATAATGCTTCTAACTAAGGTTCAGCCATGTTGCAGCATGTATCAAGTAATTCATTCCTTTTTTTATTGCTGAATTATAATATTACATTTTATGTATATACCACATTTTATTTCTTCATTCATCATTTGATTGTTTCAATTTTGTGGCTATTATGAATAATGCAGCTATGAATATTTGTTTGTGTACAAGTTTGGGTTGGAACCCTACATTTTTAATTCTTGGGTATATACCTAGGAGTAAATTGTGGGGTCACATGATAATTCCATGTTTAACTTCTTGAGGACTTCCAAACTATTTTGTAAAATGGCTGCACCATTTTCCATTCACACCAGAAATGCATGAGGGTTTCAATTTCTTCACATTCTCATCAACACTTGCTATCGTCTCTTTTTTTTTTTTTTAATTTTTTTTTTTTTACATCTTTATTGAAGTATAATTGCTTTACAATGGTGTGTTAGTTTCTGCTTTAAAACAAAGTGAATCAGTTATACATATACATATGTCCCCATATCTCTTCCCTCTTGCATCTCCCTCCCTCCCACCCTCCCTATCCCACCCCTCTAGGTGGTCACAAAGCACTGAGCTGATCTCCCTGTGCTATGCGGCTGCTTCCCACTAGCTATCTATTTTACATTTGGTAGTGTATATATGTCCATGACACTCTCTCACCCTGTCACATCTCACCCCTCCCCCTCCCCATATCCTCAAGTCCATTCTTTAGTAGGTCTCTTTATTCACATCTTGCCACTAGGTTCTTCATGACCTTTTTTTTTTTTTTCCTTAGATTCCATATATATGTGTTAGCATACTGTATTTGTTTTTCTCTTTCTGACTTACTTCACTCTGTATGACAGACTCTAACTCCATCCACCTCATTACAAATACCTCCATTTCATTTCTTTTTATGGATGAGTAATATTCCATTGTATATATGTGCCACATCTTCTTTAGCTATTGTCTCTTTTTAAATATAGCCATTGTGGTATATGTAAAGTGGTATCTTAGAGTTTCAGTTTATATAATACTTCCTTAAAGTCTAATGATGTTGAACATCTTTACATGTGCTTATTGGACATTTGTATATCTTCTTTAGGGAATTGTTTATTCAGACCATGTGTCCAATTTTTAATTGGGTTATTCATCTTTTTATTATTAAGATGTATGAATTTTTTATATATTCTTGATATAAGTCCTTTATGAGATATATGATTTTCAAATATTTTTTCTCATTCTGTAGGTTGTCTGTTTACTTTCTTGATTTGCAACACAGAAATTTTTAATTTTGACAAATCCAGTTTATTTTTTTCTTTTGTCCCTTTTGCTTTTGGTGTTGCATCTAAGAAAGCATTTCCTAAGACAAATTACAAAAATTATTCCAGTTTTCTTCTAAGAATTTTATAGTTTTAGCTCTTACATTTAAATTTATTACCAATGTTGAGTTAATTTTTGTGTATAGTGTGAGGTAGGGGTCCAACTTCATTCTTCTGCATTTGGGTATAGAGTTGTCCCAGCACCATTTGTTGAAAAGATAATTCTTTCTCCATTGAATGATCTTGGCACCCTTGTCAGAACTCAATTGATGCAAGGATTTGTTTATTGGACTCTCAATTTTATTCTTTATTCCACTACCACACTGTCTGGATTAGCACACTTTGTAGTAAGTTATGAAATATGTAATTCTGTAGTAAGTTAGGAGATGTGTGAGTTCTTTTCTAAGATTATGTTGGCTCTTCTGGGACCTTGCATTTCCATATGAATTTTGTGATTATTCCTGATCATAAATTTCTGCGATTTCTCCAAAACGTGGCTGGATTTTGATAGGGATTATATTGAATCTGAAGATCAATTTGGACAGTATTGCCATCTTAATTAACAACATTAAGTTTCCCTATCCATGACCATAGGCTATCTTTCCATTATTTAGATATTCTTTGATTTTTTCAACAACGTTTTGTACTTTTCACTATACAAGATTTGTACTTTTTTGTTCAATTTATTTCTCAGTATTTTATTCTTTCTGATTTTATTGCAAATGGAATTGTTTTCTTAATTTCATTTTCAGATTGTTTATTGCTAGTATAGAAATTAAATTGATTTTTATATATTGATCCTATATCCTACAACCTTGCTGAACTCATTTATCAGTCCTAATAGGTTTGTGTGTGTATGTATGTGTGCATGTGTTATTCCTTAAGGGTTTCTATATGCAAATAGAAGCAGTTATGCCTCCTCCTTTCCAATCTTGGTGCTTATCTTTTCTTTTTTTAAGCTAATTTTCCTGGCTAAGACCGGGTAGAATACGTTGTGGAGAACTGGCAAAAGAGTCTTGTCTTATTTTTTTCTTCATTTTTCTTATCTTGATCTAAGGGCAGAATGCATTCCTCCTTCCACCATGAATTTCATTATTTACGGTTTTTGAAAACTTTTTCTTCCTTTGCTTATATGTATTTGTTAAATTTTTTATAATGTACTAATCATTTTTGCAATTTAAACGTTAGTAAGAAAAAGGAATGAATATCAAAGATCCTAGCAACTAATATTATCAGGGTTTGTGGCGGGGCAGATATGAAAGGGGAACCCAAACGACCTGCTTTTGTTGTGGGGATAATGTGCTCAGTGATTTCACACTTCTGTTTTCCTGCTGATCCAAGGCAGCCAAACAACAAGTAGAAGGGGAGAGAGGAGCAGAAGCTATTCATAAATTTGAGAACCGTGCCACACTTTCCAAGGAACCAAAGGAGAGGTAGTCCCAGGGTAAGGAAATATATTGCTAAAAAATGAATGGTCATAAGCAAAGGAATTGGGTGATACCAAAAGCAGGTTGGGTTTCCCCAAAAGCCGACCCTGAAACAAGGATTTAAGTGCAAGTCACTTATATGGGAGTTGATCCTGGGAAGCACCAGTAGGGGAAAGAGGAAGTGAAACTGGGAAGGGAAGGAAGGCAATGCAGTGTGTCAATGTGTAAGATAAGTCAGTGGGCAACTGGGGACTCCAGAAAACTGTGAAACACACCTCAGGGTTGTCCCATCTGGGGTGTTTATCCTCAACTACCACTTGTCTTTTGAAAGACAAGTGGCACATACCTTGCCGAGTACATCAGGCCTGTCTGAGGGGCCACCATGCTCCTGTGGCCAGCAAGAGCCTGCAGGCAGAGTCACAGGGCTGACACTGAAAGCCCTATTCATGTTTGGGAACTGGAAATACTGAAGGGATATGCCATCTGCTAAGAGGATGATCTACATTTCTTCAGTAGTCCTCTCTGGGCCCCCTTAACCAGCTGTCTTTTTAATGAATTTAAAATATAATGTGGTTTCAGTAGTTTAGATGATCATACTTCGTAGCAAACTTTAAGCCTCCAGGGAAGGGAACCATTTCTTATCTAGCTCCCCTCCACACTCCTCTGCATTTTGCCTGGGGTGAGAAATAGAATGGGGACTCCACAGAGTTTTGTAGAATTGATCAAGGAAATACAAACGTGTCCAGGTCACACCTCTGTAGTTGGCAAATGTGAGTCTGGGGCCATGTTTAGGAATAATGGTTTTAACTAAAACAAGCCAAGCACTGTGTCCCAGCAGCTGGGATGGGGATGGAGACGGGTGGGAGCACAGGCCTTCCAGCCTTTAAGAAAGGAGACCCCTGTGTGCTATATCCCCCTGGGAGCTAGCCTTGTATTCGTCAGGGCTCTTTCATAAACAGACCATAACTCTAACTCACCTCGAAGAAAAGGGAACTTATTTGTTCATTCCACCGGGAAGTTCCAGGGATGCCCTCAAGCAGAGTCATCAGCAAATTCATTAGGACCCAATGCCTCTTCCTCCTCAGTTCTGCTTTCTTCCCTGTGGGCTTCACTCTCGGGCAGATTTCCTTCTGTGGTGTCCTCTGTCAAGTGCAGAATGATATGCTCCAAGTCTATCAAACCCAACTGGAAGAATGTCTTTCACATTAACTTCAACAAAAGGCAAGTTTTAAGTCACCTTGGCCTGGTTTGGGTCCTGTGCCCTTCCTGCAACAACACCACCAGCCAGGGGGATGGTGTTGTCGCACAGGACTAGGTTCTGCATCCATTCCTAAAGGGAAGAGGTGAGAGAGATGAGGTCAGCTGAATGAAAACCATATGCACTGAGAATAAGAGAAGACATCCCCCCCGCAAAAAAAAAAAAAGGCTGCTGTCAGATGCACAGTTGACACTGAGCTCCCAAATGACTGAGCTCCAGGTTGCAATCAATGCCAGTGTTCTCTCTGCCTATGGATACCCTCTTCTGCCTTTAAGACCCATTAATCCATTTATTCTTCATTCTCTATTCTCTCTCTCTCTCTATATATATATAGAGAGAGACTTAAACTTATATATATATAGACTTAAAGCCATTATGTAACAGGCATTGAGCTAGCCAGAGAACTATCAATCATATAATCACATGGCTAAGTGTATATTTAAATGCAAACGATGCATAGAGATCAGAAAGCTGATCTAATGACTGATCACAGAAGTTATTCCTGGTTGCCTATTTAGGCATCCAGTTGGTATCAGGCTGACCCACCTCCATCAAGAGGGTTTGCCCTCAAACTCAACCTCCCATGGGTAAAAAGTGCCCAAGATTTTCCATGGCTGGGCAGCTGACATATCCTAGAAACTGCTCTAAACAATACAAAATAAATATGCAAAAGATTATTTATAAGAGGTTGATAAATATACAGTCATAGTAAGTTATTTAATGCAACTCCCAATAATTGCAAAGAAAGCAACAAAAAGTATTAAGGATATAGGGCATTTAAACAAAGCTGATATGTTCATGGTCATATATACAGAGAACCCTAAAACCAACAAAAATAGAACACATATTATTTTCAAGCATACATGAAATACTAACCAAAATGACAATATTCCAGTTCATGAAGTTTGTCCCAGAAGATGCCAAAGTGTTAATATCATAGACGCAACATTCTCTGACTATAAAGCAATCAGTTTAAAAATCAGTAACAAAAATAAGTTAAAAAACAGTTTTAGGGGGAAAATACATGTTTCTAAATAACTCATGAGTCAAAAAAAGTAAAAATGGAAATTTGACAATATTGAAAGTTGAACAAAAATGAAAATGCTACATACTAAGCCAGAGCAAAATATATACCCTTAAAGATTTGTGTTAGAGAAGGAAGCCTGGCACATTATGAGGTAAGCACCATACTGAAAGAGTTAAAAAAAAAATGTAAATCAAAGAATACAGAAAAAGAAGCAATAAAGGTAAGAGAAAAGATTAATGAAACAGAAAACAAAGAAATGATAAAGGGAATCAAATCTTATCTGTTTTTTTGAAAAGACTATAAAAATAGACAAACCTCTGGCAAGACTGAGCAGAGCAAAAAAAGATCAAGTACAAATAATTTTAGGCCTGAGAGAGGAGCCACAACTACAGATATTGTAGAGATGTAAAAAATAGAAAATACTTGGAAATTTTATGGCTCTAAATTTGAAAAACCATTTTCTAGAAAAAAAAAAAAACTTCTGAAAATTGACTCAAGATGGGAGAAAATCTTCACTATATATCTATATCTATATCTATAAATAGATGATAGATTAGATAGATAGATGACAGATAGGACTGTGTGAGGAATGCACAATTAACTCTTACAACTATTATTATATAAGAAGACAGCCTAATTTTTAAAAAGGCAAAAGGTTTGAACAGACATGTCAAATAGGAAGACGTAAATGTCAATAATTACATGAAAAAGTGTTAGTATCTCTGATGAAATGCAAATCAACACAACAATGAAATACCATTTCATACACAGCAGAATGGCTAAAATTAAAATTCCCAAAACACCAGATGCCGGTGAGGATGTGGAACAACCAGCACTCTCATACATTGCTGGTGGAATGTAAAATGACGATAAACCACTTTAGAAAACTCTTTGGCAGTTTCTTATAAAGTTAATCATGTGCATATCATAGGACTAAGCAATTCCACTCCAAGATATTCATCCAAAGAGTTGTACACCAATGTTTATAGTAGAAGTACCTATAATAGCCCCAAACTGAAACAACATAAATATCTATTGAGAGAAACGGATAAACAAATTGTGTATATTCATACAATACCACTTTACCTAGCAAGAAAAAAAATAAACTACTGATAAACCAGTAACACAGATAAATCTCAACAAAAATTATTTTGAGTGAAAGAAGCCAGACATAAAATAATGCATACTATATGATTTTTTAAAATGATGTTTTACAAGAGGCAAAACTAGCTTATGATGAAAGAAATCATAGAAGTTACTGTCTGGGGAGACAGTGGGGAGCATTGGCTGAAAGGGTACACGAAGGATTTTTCTAGAGTGATGGAAATATTCTATATCTTCATGGGGATGTGGGTTATGTGGGTGTATGCATTTGTCAAAATTCATCAAATTATATACTTAAGAAACTGCATGTCACAATATATAAGTTATACCTCACTAAAATATCTTAAAAACCAACTGAACAAAAGAGAAAGAAAATGAATCAGTGATTAAATATCTGCATACACATATCCATACACATACATACATACAGCTGGCAAAAAAAATGGGCCTAAATGGTTTTACAAAGATCTACCAACCTTCAAAGGACAGATTTCCTCAGTGGTAATGATCCCACAAGCTGGGGGAACTTCCCTCCATGCCGATAGCAGGGTTCATGGCACCTCAGTGTGTGGGGTGACTGAGGTAAAGAAAGCTCCTGGACCACAGAAAGGCGGGGGGAGAGTAGACCAGAATGAGGCTGGAGAACTCCCGGGGCCATACCTGATGGGTCCTAGAAGCACATGTGACAGATAGACATTGGCAGTTGACTACCAAATTGTCACATTCCCCTAATGTCCCTTCTTTCTTGCTAATGAAACAATTTCATTGAGGTAGGAGTCAACATTGAGATTCAGGGAAAGTTGGGCCCTACCTCACCTCCAGGAGATGAGTCTCCATTAGTATAACCAATGGGAACACCATTCTCCTTACCTTGATTGGTTTTAGGGATGGCAGGTGACACAATTCTGGCCAGTGGGATGTGAATGGAGTCTGCTAGTGGAGAGGCAGGAGTGGGTGGAGAGGCTTTCAGAAACCCTTCCTGGACTTTATAAAGGACCAAGAGAAGGGACATTCTGTCCTCTGGCTTTGGGCACTGCTGTGTGTGAATGTGATACCTGGAGTTCCTGCAGACATTTTCATCCCTGGGGGACCAGCCCCAAGAGAAAAGCCAATGAGGAGGATGCCAGGAAAGCTGGAAGGATGCTACATCCTTGGTGATATTACTGAACCACCAAATTAACCAAATCTGAACATTTCTTACCTCTGGACTTCTATGGAAGATCACAAATGCTCTTGTTTGAATCATTTTGAGTTGATTCTGTTACTCTATCTCTTGCCACCCAAAGCATCCTAAATAATTCTTCAGAATAAGGATTTGAGTATTTATTTGATTTGAGTAATGAGAAGATAGTGGTAAATTTTAAGCCAGAGATGGGACCGACGTGCTTAGGTTATGGTCTAAAATGATCACTCTGCCTGCAGAGCGGACTGGGGGAGAAGGAAAGAGGGCAAATAGGAACCAATGGGAATAGCCCACCAAAGAGGTGAGCACAATGGCATTTCGAACTTTGATGGTAGAGTTGATGATGGAGATAAGTGAATGGATTCACATCTATTTAGGAAGAAAAATTTCCTATGTTGTCTCCTTCAGAAAGCCTTCTCTGACTTTCTCAACTAGACTCTGGCTTTAAACTCTCCATCCTCTAAGCCCTCCAGTGATGGTTGTGTGGCCTTCTCTTTGGGCACTGGTTCTGTCTTATATCATTCAAACATGTCCCTCCGATGACCTGTGAGCTCTCTGAAGACGGAAACCCAGTCTCATCCATTTCTTGCTCCCATGAGGGTCCAGTGCATTGCCTGACACTCACGGTCACTCAGCAATTGCCCAACTTGCCTGAAAGAAGTCAGACTTTGTGCTGCTCTGTGTGGTTGGCAGGCATGCTTCACCATTAGTTCTGGTCCGCCCTCCCATCCATCTGTGCTCCCCCACAGGGAACCTGGCACGGTGAGGCATGGGACCAACTCAGTGTCGGGAGGAGCCGTGAGAGGGGCCCCAGCGCTCCATGCACGGTTGCACATGGGGAGACCAGCCCTGCCTCTGCCGCCTTGGGAAAACCATCTTTCCTGTCAAACAGGTGGGGCTGAGGGGAGGGGTTGATTGCTAAGGATTGACCCTGTGGTTGAGGGGGTGGCCCGTCTTCTTCACAGGCTCCCAGTGACTCACTTTATTCCTGAGAACTAAGTTCCATTGCAAGAAGCCGGGAGCAGCAGTGAGGAACCTGCTCCAACAGAGAACAAAATGAAGCTTTGCATCGTAAAATTCCTTTCTCTACAAATTCACATTTTGTGCTTTCAGTGAGCAATGGAAAGCAGGGCTCTTGGATTTTGAGGACTGTTTATTTTAAGGAAGCAGGTAGATGACGGCAATGGTGATGGATCCATTCTCAGACAATAGCCATTGTTTGTGGCCAGGCTGAGCGCGTGGCTGCATCCCGGGTCCCTGGCCTCCCCTGGGCCCCTCTACACCTAGGGAGCCGGAATGGACAGACCCTTCACAGGTTGCCCGGCTCCAAGACATACCAGAAGGACATAAATAATCAGCCACCAATTCTTCAGCTCGACTATAAAAAGCATGCATATGCTCTGTGCAGGTTTTCTTAAGGTAAGGGACAGAGCCTGGGCAACGCTGAGCTTCTGGAACTGCCCATATGGGGAGGCGGTCTTTCACCGATGATTCTGCAGACAGAAATTGCCCATCTGCACTCTTTGCAGGTGTTTTGAATGATTATATTATTAGCTCTGTCTGTTCAACTTTGCTTTTTTATGGTGGCTTTAGTATTGCAGTAAAAAAAAAAAAAGAAAAAGAAGAAGAAGAAGAAAGAAAAAAGAAATATAAAGGCAGCCATCTGGTTCCCAGTTTGTGATAGCACTCTGTCAGGAAAGAGGGAAGAAGCATCCCCTGCTATCTTGGGGGTTGGGACAGACACTGGGTGACCCCTCATTCTGCCCTTTTCCCAGAGAGTGGGATTTTAGGAAAGCAAGATCTTTAATTTCACTGAAGGAAGCTGATTTATTTCCTCATTTCTCCTCTCCCCACCAACTTGACGCTTTGCCCACTGCCTTGAAGCTCACCTGGGTATTGGAATTGGTGATTGATATGTCCCCCAAAGCCCCAGCCTGGCCAGGAGAACCACCTTGTACATCAGTGTGGCCCCAGAGGGCTGTATTGAGCCGTCCATGCCACCCATGATTCTGGGCCTTAATCTGCTCTGTGCTGCGACCTGGGACACTTTGCAGGGCTCCTCGACTGCAGGTAGTAAGACAAAGATTTATTTGATTATCTGTGCATGGGTAATTCTTCCGGGAAATGCCCTCTGTGTCAGGCAGTGCAGAGCAGGGCTATTCAGTGTTGTGCGGTCCATCCAGGGCTGGGAGGTTGCCAGGAGCCATGAGCCCAGCAAGATCTCTGTGCCTCCGTACCACAGGAGATGCCAGGCAGGTCCCAAGTCACACTTGAGCCAGAGGGTGACACCTACTTTTTCACTGTTTTGGGCAAAGAAAATGGAATTCTGTAGGGTTTTTTTTCCCTGCGAAGGACAGAAACAATGCTCTGACGTAATCTGAAGAAGCAAAAAAGGGTCTGACACCCAACCTGCTCTTCCCTCCAGGAGCCCCAGACCAGACAAACAATTGCAATTGTATATGTCATTGATCCCTGCAGACTGTCTTCTGCAACACACAATCGTGAGGTGGGAGGTGACACGTGAATGCGTAGGTCAGCTAAACGGAAGAGGCAGCATTAGGCCATGGTATGTCTTAGAGATCCAGAAGGAGGAGGCTGAGAGGAAGGTTCCAGAGAAGAAAGGGGAGAGTCCCTGAAACCACATTTTGGTTCCGTGATTTTGATCACAATGAACAGAACCCCACCCAAACATGCACCAGAAAAGGAGGCTTACTGGGAGCCCGGTTGGGATGGGAATTGAATTCTGTTCTTTGCACTTTTCTCTCCCCACTGCACTTCACTTCCAAAAGCAAACCGGGCACTTTGTATTTTCTTTTTCGGGTGCATGTGTATGTTTAAAGCTGGGGGTAATCCCTTTTCCTTTGTTTTATGAAAGCTCAAGTCATGAGGATTGTGTCCACAGTGGGGGTTCCTTAAGGGAGGTGGAGACCCTGGAAAGCAGCTAGGGAGACAGAGAGAGTCCCTCAACCTGGAAAGAGGACAGAACTTGGTGGTCCTCAGGTGGCCATCGTGGCCCCCTTGCTCGTTGACCATGCCTGAAGCTGATAAGACTTTGAAGGGGATGGCTTCATGGGGCACCTGGTGGGGATACAGCCAAGTCCTGTGGTCCTCAGCCTTGGCAATGGAACACAGGAGCGGCAGAAGTAACAGACGTCAAGGGACCATGTCAAGGTGGACCACGGGCATCTTAGCAGTAACCGTTATGGAGAGAAGAAAGGAGGCCCCTTCCTGGGACACTTTGCTTTGTGTAACATCTCAGAGGCTTTGCCTGACTGTGAGGAGGTTGGTTAAGTAGCAAAGAGATGTATAAAATGCCTGAAATGGTGTCTTTCTATCGAATGAAGTGATCAGGAATTAAGGGTCTAATATCTTTGATTAGAATAATATTGAGAAATGAGGTACTTCTGGTTTTTGAGCCTGGAGCTGCAAATTCACATCTGTACAGGTACTTGTGAGGTATCAGAAGAAAGTCCAGAAAAACACAACATTAGGAGCCACAAGACCCTGGAACAAGGGGGCCCGTGGGCCTCAGCAGGAGGAGTCCATGGAGTTAGGCTCTGAGGTCAAAGGTGCACGGCACTAGGTTGAATCGCAGAGAAATGCTGTATTGTAGAGCCAAAACAGCAAAATACTGGCTGACAGTTTCATACTGTTGAGAGCACAGCCTCAGGAGTCAGACTACCTGGTCTGAATTTTGACTTCTTGATTTATTAGTTGTGTAACCAGGAGTAAGTCCTTCTTCCTTCCCTCTTCCCTCCCTCCCTCCCTTCATTCCTTCCTTCCCTCCTTCTTTTTTCTCCCTCCCTTCCTTCCTTCCTTCCTCCCTCCCTCCCTTCCTTCCTTCCTTCCTTTCTTCCTTTCTTTCTTTTCCCCAAGATTCCTTACCTGCAAAATGAGGGTTGATAATGCTAGGATTGTTAAGTGGATTAATATATAAACTGCTTATAAGACTATCTGACACGTGGTGAGTGTTCAATAAACACCACCTAGAATTAGTATGATTGTCATTATTCTCTGCATATCTGCTTCCTTTTTCCTTTCTTTATAGCAAGAGCAACATAGTGTAGAAATAAGAGAACAAAATTTGGAGCCATGCATTCAGGAATGCAGACAAAATGTGTTAGTTATTTAATATTATTAATATCATCATCATCTTCATCATCAAATGGTTGCCCACCCTCCCTGGTCTCTGTCTCACTCCTTCCTTTACCTTTGGCCTGCTGGGACCACAGATCACCCTCTGGGGTCCACCACTGCAGGAATCTTAGTTCTTTCCTTCCTGCCCCATGTACTGCCTCCTTTCAGGGCTCAACCCCCCAGTGAGAGGAAGGACATAGAGAACTTTCTTCCAAGTCAACTTACCCGGGGCCTGAACAGAGAACAGTGTACCTCCTTGGGTATAGCTCCTGCCAGGGGAGGTAAATCAGGACATTGACCAAGAGGCCAGAGGGCCTTTCTTGGGTGTAAAGTTTACATTTAACACGTTCATTCATCCTCAAGTTCTTCCCAATGACCTCATGCCCAGAGGATCTTCCAAGCTTTCCCCAGACCTCCCCACAGGAGGGCCAAGAGGCATGGCTGTTTACTCATTTGCACGTGCTTTTGCTCCTCAGTGTGGAGTGGAAGCAGCAGTGAGTTGTGTGTGGCACACGCAAGCCAGCCCCCCGGTCAAACCTGTGCTGTCTGGTAACCCACAAGTACGCCCTTGAAGCCCCTCCCGGCCCTGGCGGCAGGAGAACACACGTGGTGCGACTTCCCCTTCCTCACATGTTCTCCCTCAGTCTCTTCAGAGCCTTTGGGCACCTGTCCATAATCCCTTGAAGACACTGATTTCAATAATAATTAGCAGCAAAAACTGCTTTATAATCTCTTCCACCTCAGAATTCTCCCTCTGAACCATTTTATACACTCAGCAATTTTCATGTTTTTGACTTCATATTCCCAAGGCAGAAAATCAGTTGGGCCCAACCCATCTATTCCAAGGCCACCTCCTGGCCCTCAGCCATGACTAGGAACAGGGTAGTGGCCCATGGAACAAAAGAGTCTGACTCCCTGGGAGTGCAAACTCCGTAAGGGAGCTGAGCAAGAATACATCTCATCCTGAGTACGTAGCAGGCTCTTTCTAGTCCTGTGGTAAGCCCTTGCTTAACATTTATCTTTTTCACATGAGGAAAAAAAAATAAATAAATGCTTGGAAAGAAGTGTCGCTACACTGTGCAAACTCAGCCACTTGGAGGCAAAGCTGGTCCAGAATCCTATCTCCTCTAAGCAGTTCACGCCTCCTAAGCATCCTGCATGCCCTGAGGTCTTAGAGCTCTTTGAAGTCATTTGTTGAAGCCAAAATGGTGGCCACAGGCTCAGATATCCCAGTGAAGCTCTCTCTGACCCCTACTCCAAGACAGGTTTTATTTTTTATTATATGCTGTCTTATGCCACAATTCTATCTTTAGAAGCTCTTATGTCTTTACGATTATACATTCCTCATTTGATTTTTCTTTCATTCAACACATACTTATTGAGTGCCTATTATTTGCACTGCCCCAAAGACCAATGACTACAAGATAAAGTCTCTGCCTTCATGGAGCTTGTGATGGAAGGGAGAGTGGAGATGGGGCAACAGCACAACAAGGGGGAGGACAGGAGGGCTGAGGAAGAGAGGGGTCCTTTATACAGAGTGCTCAGCACAGGCCTCTCTGACAAAGGACGCTGCAGCAGAGACTGGAATGCACTGAGGATGGGTGATATGACAGTATTTGACGAAGGAATGTTCTAGACGGGAAGGTGAGAAAGTACAAAAGCCTTTTGAGATGGGGTTCTTTTGACTTGTTTAGAAAGAGAAAAGAGGTCAGTAGTGTGGAAGCTGAGTGAGTGAGAAGTGTCTGTAAGCCAGACAATGAGGCCACATAGAATTCTGCTGAGTGAGATGGGAACTATGGAGGGTTCTGGCAGAGGAGTGCCATGGATTCAAGGGATCATGTGGCTTCAGTGATGAGAACACTAGCTGGGAGACCTTTGCAATCATCCACATAAGAAACAATGACTCTGTGTGATAGGGAGGTAGCAGTAGGGGGTGATTCTCTTATCGTGTTTAGCCAATGACTTGGGGGATTGTTTGTTACAGAAGCTAGCATGAATTATCCTGACTAATAAAAGCACAAGGTTCCTGCCTTCAGAGGACTTGCTGCCTAGTTGAGAAGACAGACATTAACCAAAGTTCATTTCTTGCTCAAAATCCAGTGTGGGTTAGACAGGTCTTGTGGGAAGTTTCTTCCAGGTGGTGACTCAGGGAGTCAGGCTCCCTCCATATTGTCTTTACCATCTTGAAATCTTTCACATCTGGCATGCGGATGGAGGGAAGATAGAGAGATCTAAGAAAGAATGAAGCCAGAGAGTCTCAGAGTCATAGAGGACACTTCTGATGGGGAGAGGCAGAGGTGAGGTGTTGGACATCCCAAACTCTGTTTCTGCTTTAATCAGAACAGTCCCACTTTTAACTGTTTTGTATATCAGGATTTGACATATGATTTTCTTTTTTAGATGAATTCTATTGCTAAAATTTGAAAGCCTCCAGATTTGATGATAATCCCAAGATTCTAGGATTCCCACATATGTGTTGGGGTTTGGGCATAGTAGAGAGTTGTCCTCAAGATAATTTGTTGTTTTTAACTCAGGTTCTAAAAATGATGGGAAAGCTGGTCTCTCTCACTCAAATAGTAATCAAAAGTTTTGTCTTTGTTTCAAGATGAATATTTGAAATGGTCTAGAAAATACCAAAGGAACAAGCTAAAGACACAGCAACCAGGGGAGTGTAATGAAATGCTGCATGGTGGATCCAATGCCCTGGGCCCAGAGCAGGGTGCCGTGCCCTGTCAGTCCTCCAGCCCTGACACTGCTCCCTGAGCCATGTTACTCTGCCAGTTCTGCATTCCTCTCCTCCTTCCCTCGCCCCACCAACCATCTGAGCTGTGGGCAGATTTGGGACCACAGGGGCTGGCTGTCACTGGGCATCTTGTCTGCCAGAGAGATAGAATGACTAGTGTTTTCCATCTCACTCCTCCCACACCCTTAAGGGTAATTGCTCTGATGTCTACCTTGGAGAGGAGAGAGGGACTGTTCCTCTAAATCGCTGCTCTCTGAACTGTGGAGCACTGGCTTGGGTGGAATGTAGTGGACCTAAAAAGGATCATGTGGCTCCCACTCCTAGCATGTATGACAGTGGGCAATTCTATTAGCTCTCCCCCAGATTCTAGTAGTTGAGCAGGGACCATTATTCACCTTCTACAGATGAGAACATCAAGGCAGTGAAAGGGGAAAATATGTCTATAAATTCTCTGTAAGTTTTAAAATATTATGGGAAAGATCCTATAACATATAATCCCCAAATGATTCAATTAAAATCTAAATGTTGATTTCAAATTTTAGTCCATGCCTTGCAGGTAATCATGATTACTTTGAGCCTGACCAGAGTTCTTGGTTTGGACTTGCATCTTTATTTTTTACTGAAGTATAGTTGATTTACAAGGTTGTGTTGGTTTCAGGTGTACAGCACAGTGATTCAGACATAGATAGATAGATAGATATTCTTTTTCATATTCTTTTCCATTATAGGTTATTACAAGATATTGAATATAGTTCTCTGTGCTGTACAGTAGGTGTGCTTGTTGGTTGTCTATTTTATATATAGTAGTGTGTATATGTTAATCCCAACCTCCTAATTTATCCGTCCCCCTGCCTTTTCCCCTTTGGTAACCATAAGTTTGTTTTCTATGTCTGTGGGTTTATTTCTGTTTTGTAAATAAGTTCATTTTTTTTTTTTTAGATTCCACATGTAAGCAATATCATATTTGTCTTCTTACTTCATGTAGTATCATGATCTTTAGGTCCATCCATGTTGCTTAAAATGGCATTATTTCATTCTTTTTTTATGGATGAGTAGTATTCCATTGTATATATGTACCACGTCTTCTTTATCCATTCATCTCTCGATGAAGATTCAGGTTGATTCCATGTCTTGGCTATTGTAAACAGTGCTGCAATAAACATTGGGATGCATGTATCTTTTTGAATTAGAGTTTTCTCCAGATATATGCCCAGAAGTGGGATTGCTGGATCATATGGTAGCTCTATTTTTAGTTTTTAAAGGAACCTCCATACTGTTCTCCATAGTGTTTGTACCAATTTACATTTCCCACCAACAGTGTGGGAGGGTTCTTTTTTTCCACACCCTCTCCAGCATTTATTATTTGTAGACTTTTTTGGTGATGGCCATTCTGACTGGTGTGAGGTGGTACCTCATTGTAGTTTTGATTTGCATTTCTCTAATAATTAGTGATGTTGAACATTTTTTCGTGTGCCTGTTGGACTTTCTTCTTGACTAGGAAGAATCTGCCCTACAGAAAACTGGGGAACCTCGCAGGAAAGATCCTCTTGGAGTGATTTCCAAGGCACCTCCCTGGAGGTTTGGAAACTACCCAAGACCTCTGGGCATGGACTCCGATCTGATTTCAGAGCCCTGGCTCACAATGGCAGTCTGGGCAACTGGTCTTGCTGGTCCTGTGCAGTGGTCGTGGTGTGAATATCTGTGCACACAGGACGTCTACACACAGAAATTCTTATGATCCTTTCATCTCTCTCTCAGGACAGCACACTGAGCAGAGCCTGTAAGAAACCAGGCTCTTGGGCAAGAGAGAGCAATGCCAGCTTCCCACACAACCTCACCAATTCATATCCTTGGCTTTCTGTTTGATTTTGGGGGGTTCTCTTATTGAATGCATTGAAAAAATAATCACCTAAAGTGGGTATGCTGAAATCTATCGTTCAGCAATCGATTGTGCAGAAGACTATAGGTTTTGTTGTTGTTGTTTACAATTTGTCATTTCCAACTTGGTTTTTTGCTACCAGAATGCACACTTTCTTGGGAACAGACTCCTGAGAGCAGCTGGAATTATATGATTTGGCATTTTCCCTTAGGTAAGTTTCTTGACATTTGGAGGAAGAATCTATAATGCTGAACATTTCAATTGTAAGCCCTACCCCACAAATCTGGCTTTTCCCAGATAGGGGTGAGATCTGGGTCCCAGCAACCAAGCTGTGGGAAGCCCCCAGCAAGGTCCAGACCCAGGGCTCATTCCTCTCCCCATTTTGTTCTGGAAGCCTTTGTTCTCCACTGTGAAGGAGCTCTCCTGTGGAGGGACTATCACCCCACTACTGATCCTTGAAAGAACACCCACCACACAGACCACAGCCACATCAGAAGTGCAACTGATAAAGACATTGTCACCGTTAGCACTCCAGACACTCAGAAATAGCAAATGTGCAGAGCTCAGGGATTCTGAAATTGTCCTCAGGACCACACCCAGGCAGTGGGAATTTTCCTGATGGACGGAGTGAAGAAAACAGTAAACTCCAAGTCCACTTTCCAGGGTCCTGCAGGTTGAAAGCAGACCAAGGCATGATCTTTCATACAATTTTATACAATGCAATTGTCAAAAGCTGTATAATCATTTGTAAAAATCTATCCCATCACAGTAACTATGGCTTTGGATACAAAACAGAATTAAAAACTGGGTCGACCATCCCTAGGCCTCACTCTGTGGTTGATGCACTCGTCCATTTATGTAATCAGCAGACACCAGCCAAGCATCTATGACGTGGAAGTCACCGCAGAGAGCAGAGAGAGGTTGGCTGCCCGAGGGAGCCCTGCGCAGGTGCCCAGTGTGGACCACAGCTCAAGGTGGGAAGAGTGAGGGAACAATAGAGAAGTGCAAGGGCATTTGATGTTCCAATTAGCAGAATTATTTGCATATATCTGTTTCATCTAGGATAAACTCAGCTGTGACAGTTTGAAAAACTGGGAGTTATCTAGTGTGGTACCATGCAGATCTGACATAAAACCCTCATTTCTCTTCTGATTATCCTTTCATTTTTAAATATCGGGGTGCTTTGAGCAGTGAGGGGAGCTTGCTCTATTGCTCAATAACTATTTCTTGCTCTTGCAAACCCTTCACTTCATGCATGTAAGTTCTTTAGAGTTGTTATGAGTTGAATGCAATTGACTCTAAGACGGAAGCCTCGTTCTTGTGGGTGTCATTAGGGTAGAAAGGGAAGCATATACCCACTGTTCTCTCCCTGGAAGTCAGGCCCGAGCTGAGGCCCCTTTGCGTTGCCTATGTTGTGACCCTCACAAACTTGTCTGAGCCCTTGTAACTCACAATATCCTGGGAGTACAGAGCAACAGCTAAATAAGTGCCAGTTTTACCTGCTGGGATGTGGGCTGGGATTGGGCTTTGCCATCCCAAATTTTAAAAAAAACAAAAAACAAAAACAACAACAGGAAAGAAGAAATAGATTAAAGTACTCCATGCTTTACGTTAAAATTGTTGAACTGGGGCTTCCCTGGTGGCGCAGTGGTTGAGAATCTGCCTGCCAATGCAGAGGACACGGGTTCGAGCCCTGGTCTGGGAAGATCCCACATGCCGCGGAGCAACTGGGCCCGTGTGCCACAACTACTGAGCCTGTGCGTCTGGAGCCTGTGCTCCGCAACAAGAGAGGCCGCGACAGTGAGAGGCCCGCGCACCGCGATGAAGAGTGGCCCCCGCTTGCCACAACTAAAGAAAGCCCTCGCACAGAAACGAAGACCCAACACAGCCAAAAATAAATAAATTAATTAATTAATTAAAAAAAAAAAAATTGTTGAACTGAAGCCATGAGACAGACATTGTCTAGCGAGCAGACTCTTTGGGCTGCCTTAAATTACACAACCTAATGTCCCCAAATAAGCTCAGATTGAGGTTCTGCCCTCTTTGGTCTGTCTCTCTCTTTCTTCTCTTCTTTCTCTCATTCTTACTCTCTCTTTTTTGAAATATAGGTTCAATGGAAAAGTGTATCATTTTGGATGAGGAAAGAAGAAGGATTCTGGCTTCCTTTGAACCTCCAAATGGTATTGAAGACAAAGCGTAGTATATGACAAAGGACAATTTGGAAGCCTCCACTTTCCTACCCCCACTACTGCTCTTCCCCCCACCTCCCCTGTGCCGGGCCGGCTCCTGTCTCACCTCTGCAGGGAGGAGGTGAAAGCACTCAGGCAGGGGAGGCTGGCAGAGTCCCAGGCTCTGCTACTTGCTCACTGCAATTGACACTTTGGTCAAGTGTCTTAACATCTCCAAGACTCAGTTAACCTATTCATAAGTGGTATAGTAAACTTTATCTCAGCAGATTGTTATCAAAACTAAAAGGCATCATGACTCTAAGGCACCAGCATGGTGTCATGTGTCATGCCTCTCAACACCCACACCCGACAGTACTGGGTATCCGGTAAGGCCTATTGTGGGACCAGAGGCAAAACAGGCTTCAACAACATTATTTGGCAGATTTTCTGTGAATGAAATGATCAGCTTCTGGTTGTATTTGATGAGAATGAAAGTGTCTGGGTCATATCCCCGAGCTGGGGTCTGAAAAGTGGTCCTAAGCATGTCCCATCAGGTGAGACCCAAGGACGCTCACTCTTAAGGGGTGGGGCCAGATGAGTGGGGTACAGCCATTAGCTGGACTGTAATCTCAACTCTCTCCCCATGTTACCCAGGGGCCCATTTGAAGTAAGGACGCTATTTGGGGTGAGCAGTGGGCTGGTTGGCTGAGGAAAGAGGCTGGTTTGGCAGAAGAGTGTTGGAGGGAGCCAAAAGGCCCCCTCACTCAATATGGACATGGGCAGGACAGTCTGGGGAGAAGATGAAAACACTGCAAACCATTTGCTTTAATATATATGAGAAATGTACACACATTTTAGCTTGCTGGTTTGGAGACACCAGCATCTGCTGGAAGAAAGGTGAGGTGTTTCTGTAAGGCTGTCCGCCATGTTGCCTAGGTTCCCATGAGTGGGCCTGGCCTGCAGTGGGTCCCTAAGTGCCACTGATGACCACTGATCGCAGGAGACCCTAAGTGAGGCCTGCCCTCTTCTTTCCTTCACTGTGCCGCTTAGTCCCATGTGCTGTGGGTGAGCCCTTCCCTCTCTTGGGTCTGTTTTCTCATGTGTAGCATGAGGGTTCCCACTACACCTGGGGTGAGTGTCTTTGCTGGCGGTTGGTGACCGAGCCTTAGAGGGATAATCTCTCCCTTGAGTCCAGTGCTCACAAAGAAACTGCCAAGGACGAGGTGAGGTCAGAGAGAGTCACGGTGTGAACAGTCCCTGCCACTCTGCCTGGTATCCACTCTGGGCAAAGACTATCTGTGCACTCCTGGGTCAACCGTCACCCCCATAGGCATCCATGCTTCTCTTTCAAGGAGGGACACAGTCCTCAGCTTAGCCCTGGGCCTGGGTAGCATCCTGTGGTCCAGCTGGCCACACAAGCAGATAACTGAGCTGACCATTTGCTTGAAAGTACTCAGAACCAGCCTGCCCAGTGTGCTTCCCCAAAACCCCCTCTTCCCATGATTCTCTAAAGTTTAACCTGCATAGACGAATGGTCCAGTAAAATCCAGTTTGGCCTGGACTGTGTTTCAGGTGTGCAGTATAGAAACACCCTAGGACATTTTTAAGGAATTTCCTTCTCCAGGTTACACTTTTCCCTTGTTGTGTATCTAGCTTTTCAAGAAGAAAAAAAGTTCACACAAGCAGAAATTTCTGCAGATTTGCTGGGTATGTCTTGGAGAAAGTAGAGATTCTTTGATAAAACTTTAGAGGGGTCTCTGCTTCTCGGGGCTTCAGGAAATGGGCATAAACTGCCCTGCGTAAAACTGCAGGAGAGGCTGATCTGGAGCTTCACGTTTTAGGTTCCATAAGCTCTTGGAGGAGACACCCAGGCAGCTGCAAGAACAATACCCCAAACACAATAAGATCTTTTTACAGCTGATATTTTTTTAGTTCTTGCTCTGGGTGGGGCCTTCTTTTAAGCAATACATATTTATTAACTCATTTAATCCTCGTAACAGCCCTCAGAACTAGTTAAGTTACTGGATGCACAAGGCAACTCTTTGCTGCTGAACAGAGATGATCTTTCCATTTTCCAGGAAACAGGCCACATAGAAGATATCCCATTTAAACCAGTTCACCAACCTCATGCACCACTGCATGAGCTCTGGAAGCAAGACAGCTTTCCCTGAAGGAGTTTGTCTTCCCACAGGGAAATAAAACATCTGTATTTCACAGAAAGAACTGAGAGGACACAGAACAGATATCAAGTCTATGACAAACGAGGCACTCCTCTACGCTTCTATGCCCAGGGTAGACATCGCTAGTCAATCAGAAGCCTTCTTTCTTGAAGAATCCAGGTTCAGCGTCAGGATCCTTCTAAACATCATGTTCCTGGGAACCACTGTTAAGTGATTTCTGTCACTGTTTTTTGACATCTCAGGGATGCCCTTTTACAGAACAAAGGTTTGTCTGTATCCTTTCCCAATAGGTCCGCTGGCAGCTCTGTGAAAGATGCAGGTAGGAGTCATCATCTCCAAAATACGAGGCAGAGGACTGATGCCCAGAGAGGTCAAGTGGCTTTCCTAAATTTGCACAGCCACTTTGGAGCAGAGTCTAGCTGGCCTCACTTGGGCCACCTGCCTGCTGCTTGGCTAGTTGAGCTGAGACACCTTAGTGTACAGCACACCAGACTGCAGGCATGGGAGTAGAAGTCATTTCCAAAGAGACACCCATGTGCTTTTACAAAAACAAACAAAATAAAACAAAAAACAGTTTAAATATTGAATAGTCAAAAAAAAAAGTTCCCCTGTACCCAGAATCTGATTTCTACACAATCCTAGCCCCACAATATCTTTTTAGCCCTGTACTTGAACTCATCCCAAGTTCTAGATCGAGTTTCAGCATTGGGCCTGTGTCTGGGCTTTGGCATTTTTGCACCTACCATGGGAAAGAAAGTCTGTTCACTTCACCTCATTTAATCCTTATAAGAATCTTGTGAGACAAGCTTATTTTCCCCCACTTTCTAGGTGAGGAAACTGAGACTTAGAGATTGAAGGAACACGTTCAAGGTCACTCAGCTAATAGGTTCTGAAACGAAATCAAGAGTCTTCTCAAGTTATTTCCAGAGAGTCTAAGATCCATTTATGTATTATATAATTAATTCACTCATCATTTGTTAAGTACCGAATATCCTTTAGACTTGCCTTCTTTTGTGTCTTTGCTCAAGAAGGCCATCCCCTTGGGAGCAGCTCTATCTCATCCCCATGGAAACCTGACCTATCCTTCCAGGCCCATGTCCCTGGGCACCTTCTTCATACAGAAAATGACTTTCTATTGTTAAAACCTCTGTTTGATCTCTTCTGGCACCAGCTCCACTCACTTATTTTGAGAATCTTGGTTTCCTCACCCACTGGTCCCTAAGTTCCTGGAGGCTGGTGCTATGTTCCCCTCATTAAACACAGGGTGCCACAAGCTGGAAAGCTCAGTAATGATGGTTGATCTGAGCTATTGAGGTTGAACCATTTGAAATTGACAATAACTATTTTTTCACCTAAAAAATACTGCAATCTCATATAGTTCAATGGCAATAAATTGCATCTGCCTTTATTGGGGTTTATGACTTATCAAGAGACAATTCTGAACTTTATACACTGGGATCTGTTGATCTTGTATGTTCAATATATTTCCTCATTGTAGCATCCTGTTATCAGGGAAGCATAAGTTCTACCTTTAATTTTTCATGTTAAACATCTTAAAAAGTTAAAGCCATACACAAAAGTAAAGAGAAGAACATACTGAAGACCCAGACACTCTTCACCCACCTTCAAAACTATCAAATTTATGTCCCGTCTTATTTTATCTCCATCTCACTCCACCCACTTCCTCTTTCCCCCATCCCAATTATTCTTAAGCAACTCCCAGATATCAAGCTATAAAATTATTGGAAGACAGTTCAGCATGTTTTTCTAAAAGATAAGGAATATTTTTAAAATATATATAACCAAAATATTTAAAAACAAATTAATGACAATTTCTTAATATTGTCAAAGATTCAGTACACACACACATACAACATAGAATCCAATAAAGTACAGTCAGACAAAGGATAGATTGTTTGAAGCAGGGTCTATATTAGGTCCGCACATTGTGTTCGGTGGACACGACTCTAAGCTTCTTTTAATCTTTATATTTCCCCTCCCAGATATTCCCTGAATCGAATAGTTCCCTAACAGTTCCCATTGACTTAAGTGGACACTGGGGGCCCCGAGTTTAACTGGTTGTGTCCAATGTCCGAAATCAAGCCAATGACACAGGCCAGGGATGGAACCCAGATGTTGGGTGGTGCAAACTTTCCCGCCCCTCACCCGGAGGCCCCACCCAGGTCCACTTGGGGGAGGCCCAACCTGGGGTCAGCACCGCTGCCCCCTACAGATCACCACTTCCTGTTTATCTTTCCAGGAGGCCGTGAGCACTGCTGAGAAAAAGGTTCAATGGGTTCCCTGACACACAAAGCCCCTTAAAGGCAATATTTTGATGATTTAAGTATAAATGATCAGAAACATGTGGATTTCATTTCCTTCAGAATACACTTGGGTATGAAAATTAAGGGGAAACGTACTTGGCAAAGTACAACCCGGGCTTCCTCAAACCCCTGAAGAGGTTTAAGATGTTTAGCGAATCTGAAGTGAAGTTCCCCTTTCCCTCCGCACTCTCCCACCAGGCTCACGCTCATGTGTGCAGAATCTGCTACTGAGGGGGGCTGTGACCTTGCTAAGAAAAGCAGAGGGAGAGGAGAAGCGAGAGAACGAGGAGGCAGGGCCGGGTGAGGGAGTCAGGGAGCTTCTCCTAACCGCGCTCTGCCTTGCCCAGGGGAGGTCTGGCCTGTCTTCAGAATCAGCTCCCAGGAAGTCCTGCCAGACGCCCCCTGCCCTCAGGGACCAGCCGAACTCCAGCCACCTCTTTCCTTTCCCCTGAGGAATAACCATTCGGAGTCACACAAGAGGCAAAGCAAACACTTGGGGGATTTTTTTTCCCTCTTTACTAGTGTTAAGATGGGATTAATTCCATGACAGAGGTAGATGGTCTTCAGAGCTCCAGGTAATCCAGGGCCACTAGGAAACCAGTTTCCGGTGTGGGAAGAGAGAAGGCAGAAAGAGGTTCTGAAGAAAGGAGATTGCAGTGGAGAAAGAAAGAAGAAAGAAGGAAGGGAAGGAAGAAAGGGAAATGGCGGGAGAAAAAAGGGAGGGAGGGAGGAGAAGTGTGTAGTGTTGAGTGGGCAAGGTGGCCTGGGGACCTCCAGTCAGGGTCGCAGGCTCTAAAATAGTGTCTTGGTCAGCAAGCATTTCCAGACATGCCCCTTTCTGGACACACTACAAAAAATATGAGAAGCAATTTTGTGTGGTAAATTTCATGAACCAGGACAGACTTCCTTTCTCTCTGTTTTTTTGTTTCAATCATCACAGTCAGCAAAATAGCCTCCAGAGACCTTGCTGCTTGTCCTGATGAATGGGCCCCAGCCCTCTCTGTGTCCTGGGGTACCCACTGTGGAGAGGACTGTTCAGGATCCCAGTGCCGCCACCCATGGGGCCAATGATCGTGGTTGGGGCCTCCCAGGTGTCCCCAGCCAGGTCATTATAGAGGTGGGCCCATCCCAGGTATTAGCCACTGCTGTGGGGGACCCTGAGGACAGGGCAGAGGACGGGAAAGGCCGGGCTTCCATCCATTCCTGGGGGCTCACACAGGACAAAATACTTTTCTTGGTGGAACAGCGGGGACAGAGCAGAAACATATTCCCAATCCCATGCTGGCATTAGTCAAGGTGAGGATGACTTGGTTTGGGGTTCCCCTAAAACACATGCCAAGACAAGGCTCTGGGGGCAAGTGGTGTTTGTGGGAGGTGACACGAGGAAGCACGGTGAGGGTGGGCAGAAGCGAGACAGAGAAGGAAGGAAAGCCAAAAAGGCCTTGTCAGTGAAGAGGGTAGTGCTGTGGGAAACTGAGGCTCAGTCACTAACATCGGGGCTCCTTGAACACCTTTAGAGTGCCCCTCAGGATGGTTCCATCAAGAGGTGAGCAGCTGGGGTGTATATCTACCAGCTCATTGGTCGAGGGTGACTCCTGGGGCTGGAAACTTCCAGCTCTCTGGTCCTCCCTCCCTGAGCACGCTTCCTAGGTCCCTAGAACACCCTCAGGTAGGAAGCTTTGGGTTGAACAGAACCTTCTCCAGGTGGCCTCCAGGGTGGGCCCAAGGGGGTCTGGGCAGGGGTTCTATACTAGCTCCACCTTCCAAGCAAACACCAACACTCACCCAGATGAACAGGGTGGGACCTGTGGGTAGAGGGCAGGTAGCAGAGACCAGCAGCTGAACTTCTCCCTTCACGAGATGGGCAAGCAGCCCTGCCTCAGACACTGCCCTGCACAAACCTACCGCTGGTGGGCCTGGCCCCCATTCAAGCCACCGCGGCTCCCTGGGCTCCAGCTCTTCCGCCTAGAACCAGGCACAAGGAACAGGAAAGTCCGTTTGCTCTGCACTTTGGGTGGCCTGGATCAGGTTCACAGTAATTAGAAGGAAATGTGGAGTACGATCGTGTATGAATCTTCAGTGGCCACATTAAGGGAATCACCGGCGAATGTTTTGTTTCTGCAGAATTTTCATGAGCAAGTGGCATTACCATCCATTATTTATCTCCTTTCAATTGCAGTGAACAGTTTCAATGACAAATATCAAATTTCTGTATTTACAGAAAACCGGCACATGCGTTGATAATGGTACAATCCAGTATTTATAAAGTGCTGACTTGTTTTTCTTTAATATAGACATTTGGTAATTATTACTATAACTGTTCATTAAAATGTGAAAGTAGCTAAATAATAAAATGATAGGCCATTTATTTTGTGCTCCCAGAAAAAAATAACCAGCTTCTCTTTGGTAATCCTGGCTTTTTTAGATTTTGGACAATTCTGCTTCTAGTATCTGAATGAGCAATCAGGGGACAGCACACCCTTGGCACATGGCAGATGATCAATAAAAATACTTGGACAACTGTTTATTGGTTGGCGAAACTACTGAGAATCGGCTTTATCCTTAAATCCTCTAGGCAGAGTTAATGTCACTCCATGAAGTTTCCACCACAGGTATGGTCAGTGCAGCCGTACTAAGTGACAAAATGAAGCCTAGCTGCACGGTTATCACTAGATCACACCTTTAACTTGGCAAAGATCTTGAGCAAGATCATTTTAAAAAGTAGTTTATAAGACTGAAGGTAAATAACCACAGTGCTTCTTAAGAAAATCCTCCAAACTCATTGAACAATGGCTCCCTTATCTGGGTCTCACAACCTGAGAGAAATGTACCTATAATGACACTCCCTTCATTCATTCATCCGTTCTTTCATTCATTCATTTATTCTGATGGAATCTACTGCAGGAGAGTAGCACACTGGGTGGTAAGGAGGCAAAGGAGAACAATATACAGCCCTGTCCTCCAGAGACCCAGGGCTTGGAGACAAGAGACCCTCACATTGGAAAGTGTCAGGGATGCCAACGGAGTCTGAACCAATCCCTGCAGGTGAGCAAAGGAGGGAGGGCCCTTAAAGACCTGGGGGTTCTGTCCCATGAGCTGGGTCTCTCTTATTCTCCATTGTGACATTGATTTATTAAGTGCAGCCAGTGCAGGCGGATACAGACGGAGGCCAAAGAGACAAAAGTTAAAATGATTACGTCAGTTTCAAGAGGCTAGTTGTAAGTTATGAACCCGTTTACAGATACTTCCTCTTGAATCTAGTAGAAATGAATGCTGTATCCTGTAAGTTTCTGCATTGAACCCCATGTCTCCCAACTTTCTTACAATTTCAAAAATTAAATATATATATTTATATTTGTGCATATGTGTAGAGCTCCCTGGGATGTAAGGTCTGTACTGACAACAGCCTTTTCAATTGACCCAAAGGCTTAACCTTGGACTTGGTCCTAAAAATTAGCCTTTTGAATTTTTTTTGTTGTTTAAACAGCAGCTGCTTCCAATGACTTCTCAAGTTTTGCTTCCTGGTAGCTAACATTCCAAAGCACTCTAAAAACCAATTTTACACTTAATAAAGTTTAACTATTCAATATTTTTTTCATTTTAAAACTAAATAACAGACATTTAAAAGAATATTTCTTTTTTAATGACACTCATGCCACTATTTTATAAAGCCAAATGACATCCACCGTGCATTCCTATCTCTTTAACTGCCAAATACTATATTAGTCAAGTTTGCTCATATTTACAAGATTTTGTAGGGAGAGGGGATGTTTTACTGCTATCAGAAGATCTAACATCTGTTTCTCCAGGGATTCTCCATGTGTTTCTGTAGTTTACAACAATTGAAACCACTGTTTTTGAAATGCATTTGTATTAAACGCAATGTACTAAGACTGGATTTCACTTCACAGGAGCCCTGCACATACATCTGGGGCTCTCGCTCATGTAATTTTTCTGAATGGTGAGACATTCACTCTGAATTTAGGTGGGTGACATAGAATAATAGCAGACCCCAATGAAGTGCTTGTGTAAAATTATGTGTGCGAAGGCACTCAAGTGTGGGAGGGTTTTCCTGGTGTCTCTATTTCTGCCGGGAGCACCACATTGGAAAGGGTATTCCCTTGGTTTTTTTCCTTTAGAAACCAGAGCAACAGGGACCCTCCAGTTCATCTCCTTGCCTCCACGCAGGAGAGGGAGTCTTTCTGGCTATTTATCAACAACACTGTCCAGTAGGACTTTCTGCCAATGAAGGAAATGGTCTATATCTGCACTGTCCCTTTGATAATAGGATAATGCCCTTAACCGCATGTGGCTATTGTGTACTTGAAACATGGCCAGTGAGACTGAAGAGCTGAGTTTTTCTTGTATTTAAGTTTTTAAATTTTCAATTTAAATTCTAATACCCATTTATAGCTAGTGGCTACCATACTGGACCGTGCATAGAGCCTCAGCCATACCAAGGCCAATCATTCTTTGAAGTGTCTGTACTGAGGTGTCTCATTTCTCTAGACCACCAGAGCAAACAGCACCATTGTCCCAAACTAGTTACTACTGTGCCCAGTGCCAGTCTAGTTACCACTGATGGGCAGATCAGGAAAAGGGGCTCTTCCTAAAGAAATTTTTCTCTCATTTGTTGCAAAGTGACATCATAATATGCAAATCTACCATGTCAAAAGTATGGCAGTCACCCCCTAAGTTTCTGCCCAACCATATGTAGGAGCCCTGCTTTCTGTGTGGTTTCAAATACTTGGATGTGGGCATGGAATGCAGGCTACTGACTCCATGAGAACAGAGGCTAGGTGCCCCTCACCCCGACACCCCAGGGCAACATTCAGGGGTCTAGACAAACCAAAGAGGCTTGGTAAGAAGCTGACCATGGGAACAGTCTTCTTCCTGACCCAGAAGCCCATTTCCTAGAGGTCTTGCTTCTATTGGGATTCTGTGAAGAACTATCATAAACTCTTTCCTATAGGTTATCCCCACATCCTTTCCGGTTTTGGGAAACAGTTACAAAGCACCCCTTCAGCCTTATGTTCCTTACAACAGGCGTCCTGGGGTTACTTGACTCTGCTCCACATGTCTCTCTTCCTCCGTCAGAGGAGCCTAGGCTGGTTCTCATGATGAGGCAGAGGCCAAAGTATGCAAGACCTCCTGAGGCCTCACTCAGCATGGACAGGCCATCACTTCTGCCTTGGGTTTTGGCCAAAGCAAGTCACATGGGGTGGAGAAATGCATTCTGACGTCCTGAGAGGAGTTCCAAAGTCACATGGTGGAGTGCATGGAGACAGGAGATCTGTCCATCACAAATGCTAAAATGATACTAGCCAAGATGTGAATAGTGTTATCTCTTGGCAGTGAAAATACAGATGATTCTTTTTATCTTTGCTTTGTTTATAGTTTATCTTTTTTTTTTTTTTTAATTTTCAAATTATAGAATAGGTGCATTTTAATGTTTGTTAACAAAGGGAATAGGCTTGTGAAAATAATTTGGAAAATATAGAAAAGTAGGAAAAAAACACCCAAACTGTGTTTTTCACCAAGACAGTTACTTGTATTATGAGACAGTACCTTGTTGGAGACTGTCACGTGTATTGCAGGATGTTTACATTTTTGGATCCCCCAAAACCAATGGCAGTAATGCTTTATGTCATTCTGACAACCAATCCTGTCACCACTGCCACCACCACTCATGATTCTAAATGGCCTCTTGAGCACTTTCCCATTGAGAAACACTAAAAAAACATATTTACCCTTTCGTTGTTTTTTCTTTTTGGTATGTCTGTGCATAGCATTGATTCATTCATTCATTTTAATAATTTTAATGTTTATCTTATTTAGTATTTTATTATTTTCCAAGGATAAAATACATCACATGGATAATTTTGATTACAGCACTTTTTCATTTAATTTGATGTAATGTATCTTCTTACATGCAACCTAAAAGCCCCAAAACTTTTGACCATCTAAAGTCATCTTTTTTTTTATGGAATTCATTAAAGTGAAATGAATATATAAAAAATAAAATAAAGTCATCTTTCTTTAACAAAAACAAAAAATTTTAAGGTACTCAATTGGCTGCAAAAAGTCAAGTCAACGTCTTCCCTAGGACTTTTTGTGGATTTCTAGAAGGTGGGAGAGAGGCGCCTGCATTCTCCTCATGGCAATGGCTGTAGTTACTCCCCTCCATTGGCTCTCCCACCATCGTCCCACGCACCTCTGCTTCTGTCCTCATTTCCCACCTCCTTTCATGGACATTTCTCCTCTCCTCACGTATTTCCCAAGGAATGTTTTGCTCAAGGCATCCATTTCTATTATTAGATAGTAGAATTTTCCTACAGTTCTGGTGATAAGAGAAGGTGACCACTGCTTGGAGCTGGGAACAAGCTGGAAGTGCATTTCAGGCGTCTCAGGTGCCCAGGTTCACTGGCCGTGACACGTTTTAGGGCACTCTTGGGGTTTGCAGGAAGAACTCCATCATACACTTCTTACCTGTAAGTTCTGAGTCAATTGAGAATCAGATGCAAACTTTGGTGAGATAACTTGATATCTGCTAAATTACTGGAGAGAATAGCTTGGACCTACAGCCAAAGTCAATATTCTGGTACTCTTCCCCCAAGTTTAGACTTTGGGAATTCTTACCCAGCCAGATGAATAGAGAATTATGACCCATTTCTCAAGAGAGGCCAGTTGCAGAGAACACATAGTTAATGTGTTAAGGGAAATGAATTAGAAGACTGCATTCATAGCAACCACCAGGAAACTTCCTTCTCAACCCCTATCCCACCCTCTACACACCTATAAACTGAGCATCCATCAGCTGAATCTGAGAAATGCCCTCTAAGAAAAGGAAACCTCCTGGTAAAGGGTTAATAGGGGCTCATACAAGGAGCAGAGGGAAGATAGTTTCTCTATAAAGTTTCTGTTCAAATGTTTTGTTCGTTTTTCTGCTAGGCTATTTTAGATAGATAAATTATAGTATCTATCCTATTTACCTATCTATCTATCTATCTATCTATCATCTATCTATCTATCTATCTATCTATCTATCTATCTATCTATCTATCTATATGTTTGAAAGACCTCTTTACATATTCTGGGTAGAAATCATTTGTTAGTTATGTGTGTTGCAAGTATAACCTCCCACTTTGTGGCTTCTAAGTTGTATATGGTATGTTTCATTTTCTAATTTTGATGTGGTGAAATTTATCAATCTCTTTTCTTTGTCATTAGTATATTTTGTGTCTGTTTAAGTAGCCTTTTCCTATATCAAAGGTCATGAACATATGCTCCCAAATTATTTTTTAAAAGGTTTATAAGTTTTGCTTTTCACATTTAGCTCTATAATACACCTAAAGTTGCTTTCTGTGAGCAGTGTGAGGTAGGAATCTAATTCCAATTTTTGCTTCTGTATGAATACTACATTGTTCTAGAATCATTTATTTAAAAATAAATGTTTTTTCCCCATTGCTCTACAGTAATCTCTCTGTGGATTTTTCCATTCTACTGTTTTCATCTTCTGGATATCAAAGACTTATTATAAAGCCAGTGTGATGTCAGCCACAGATTGGTAAATATATCAAGTCTTCTCACCATGTTCTTCCATTTCAAGAGCATCTTGACTATACTCAGCATTCAGTTTTTCCATATAATTTCAAAATCACCTTGTCAAATTCCACAAGATCAGTTTGGGGGAAAAAATGACATGTTAAACATATTGAGTTTTCAAAACCACAAACACTATTGTTTTGTTCAGCCTTTATTACTTTGTTTTAAGTATGATTTAACAAACAGCATGCGGGATTTTGTTTGTTAATCCTGAGAGCTGCTGACCATTCTAGCAATTCCAGCAACTGCTGGAGTTCAGTCATTTACATTTAGGGGAATCATGAATGTATTTGGTTTCGGTTCCTCCATCTAACTTTATGTTTATTGCTTGTTGCACACTGGTGTCTTGTTTCCTTTTCCTTATTTTCCTGGTTTGATCATGTTGCTATTCATTCCACTTTTGCCTTTGCTATTAAGAAGATCTACTGTACCTTTCTTTTACACTTGTAGCTAATTTCCCTTCCCCTGCTCTTTGATTCAAATACATATTACTCCACCATTATTCAAAAGTCAGTTACCGGGGCTTCCCTGGTGGCGCAGTGGTTGAGAATCTGCCTGCCAATGCAGGAGACACGGGTTCGAGCCCTGGTCTGGGAAGATCCCACATGCCACGGAGCCACTGGGCCCGTGAGCCACAACTACTGAGCCTGCGCGTCTGGAGCCTGTGCTCCACAACAGGAGAGGCCGCGATAGTGAGAGGCCCACGCACTGCGATGAAGAGTGGCCCCCACTCGCCGGAACTAGAGAAAGCCCTCGCACAGAAACGAAGACCCAACACAGCAAAAATAAATAAAAATAAATTAAAAAAAAAAAAAAAGTCGGTTACCATTTATTTCCCCATCAAGATGCACTGTTTCTTCCCTCATGAAGCCTTAATTTCCCCCATCTCAGAATTCCTTAATAAGATGAGAGCTATAGAGTAATTTCACTTCCCCGGCCTCTTCTCATGCCTTCTTCTTGCTTAGTGTATGATCTTTGATATGTTTTTTTCCTCCCTCTTCTCTACCTATCACTCTCATTTGTAGATTTTATTAAAATAGTTTAGTTACTATGTGCCTTTTAGTTTGTGCCTTTACAAATATAATTAAACTTGCCATATATATGCATGTATATATGTTGAATATTTGATATTTCATATATTAGCCAGGTTCATTGCTCACTGCACTTTCCTCTTCTTTTTATCTTCCCTCATCTTTATTTTTTTCATTAGAGTCATTTTACAGTATTCTCCTCAGATGGGATACTTGGGTGATGTACTTTCTAATTTTTTTAGTACATTTCTTTCACACCATTAGATTTATGATACTTCACTGGGCATAGAAATTTTAGGTTATAGACCTTTTCTTACTCATCTGTAGATACAATTCCACTATTTTCCAGCTTCTACTATAGCAGATCAAAAATCTGATGTCACTGACTTTTGCTTTCTACTTGGAAACATGTATAATTTTAATTTTTCTCTAAAATTCAAGAATCTTACCAAACGGGTCTAGACATGTGTTTGTGTGTATATGTGTTTTCTCATTAATTTAGTCCAACTTCTTTAAGCACTTTAAATCTGCAGACTTTTCTCAGTTCATGGAATTTATACATTTGTTCAGGTTTAATGACTGTCTCTTGTATATCGGCTGCTTCTTTTCCCATAATTTCTGTCATTCACATGTTAGATCTCTGGGATTTATCCCTTAATCCTCTTATCTTTTCCATCAAGTTCATAATCTTTTTATATTTTTTCTCTGTTCTTTCAAATATCTCTTTCTCTTGATTTGTGGCAACATTAATTTAATCTTAACAGTGATAAATCTTTCATTTAATTTATTTACTATTTTTTTACTTTAAAATAATATTTTAAGCCTCCCAAAGTATTTTATTATGAGAATTAATTTCCTTAAATCTCATAGTTCTTTTTTATCTAGGTATTCATCAGCTTCCTCCGGCAGTCTTTTTTTACTGGGTTTGCATGCTAATTGTTCTTCCTGATCCTCCTCATTAAGGTTTCTGGGCTCTTTTAACCAGGATATTATTATTCTTTCTGGTTTATACTGTTGAGTTAACCATGGCTGTTGGAGTTCTCTAAACAGCAGGGGTTGTGTTGTGTGGCTGGTAAAAGATGTGGTGGTTCCTGGTCCCAAGAGCCTTTAAAGTAAAAGCAGCTGTCACCTACCACTAAGGTACCTGGAGAGATCCCTTGCTCTTTGATGTCCCAACACAATTCCAGCACTAGGAACAGAAAAGTCTCAGTTCACCCATCCACTTTACACTTTGACCTTCAAGAATGTCCCTAGACAGCTCTCCCCAGGTCATATTACACTCCTGTCCTCCTCCTGAGCAACATCACTGCTGCTTGGTGACTTATTCACCACCTATGTCCCCTGCCAGGACTGTTACTTTCCAAAAACTCATGCCACCAAGCCAACTCCTATAGGTTTCAGCAGCTCTGTGGTTAGGAGAGGCTGGTAGCTTGGATTAGGTAGTGGAGGCAGAAGGGAACTGGGTTCACTAGAGTCCCCTTCACACCACTGCCCAGGATGATCCAAATAATCAGAAATTTTGCAGGTAAGGATTCAGTGGAGCAAGGTCCATAGACCGTAAGAAAAGAATTTTGAACCTAGAAATCTATATCCAACCAACCAACATTACATTGGGAGAGAATAATGAAAATGGCGTCATCTTATATACTTGTAAACAGATGTTTGTAGCAACATTTTTTTCATAATTGCCAAAAACTGAAAACAAACCAAATGTTATTCAACTTGTAAATGGATAAACAAACAGTGGTACATCCATGCAGTGGAATACTGTTTAGCAGTGAAAAGGAATGAACTATTAATTCACGCAAAAACTTGGATGGCTTTCAAAGGCATTATGCTGAGTAAAAGAAGCCAGTCTGAAAAGGTTACATACTATATGATTCCACTTAAATGACATTCTCAAAAAGCCAAAATTATAGTGATGCAGAATAGATCTGTGGTAGACAGGGATTAGGACTTGGGGGATGGATGTGACTGACAAGAGATAACAACAAGAGAGGTTTTTGGATGATGGAGCTCTACTGTATACATGTTGTGGTAGTGGTTACATGAATCTATGCATGTCAATTTTTTAGTAATGTCCACAAATGTCAATTTTACTCTAAATTAATTTCAAAAAGAAAAGAAAGGAAAGAAAGAAGAAATGTAAAGAAGAGAAAAGAAACAACAAGTATAGTGGATCCAACCTGAAGCTATGCCTTTGGACTAATAAGAATTCCAAAAATGGAGAACTGAAAAAGCAGGGGAAATGAAATTATATTAAAAACATACAACAAATTTCTCAGAACAGAATCTTCAGTTGGAAGTACTCCATGATAAATGAAAATATACCCACACTTAGACTTACCATATCAGTATATTCAGAGAAATAAGACATCCTCTACAAAGGAGCAAGCATTAGACTTGCATCACATGCCTAACCCTCTCTACTAGACACTAGAAAAAAAAATGGAGCAAAATCTTCTAAGTTCTGAGGGTGGCCTGTGAATTGACTTTCAAATTGGAGGCGTGTAGCCAGGCAAACTATGAGTCAAGTGAGAGCGAAGAATAATATTTTCAGACTGCACAGACCTGAAAACTTACCTCAAGTACACTTTTTTTTTGGAAATTATTTGATGACTTTAGCAAAACAGAGTAAACCAAGAACCAAGAAAGAGAATGCTGTGGGATCCAGAAAACAGTGGATCCAAATTGAGAAATAATTATGTCCTATTTCAGAATCCCTGCAAACACCAAGCCCAGAGAGCAACAAGTTCCGACCAGGGTGGGAAGATGGCTCCAGAATAAAGGAACAATTGGAGGATTATGTAGAATGATTGAGGCATTAGAAAAACTATGGGGCATGCTAAAGACAATTGGTGATGTTAGTTTTTTGAGAATGAATTTAAACTTGACTCTGGGTACATTCTTCTTTGAGTGGCTTTGTGGTCAAGAGGTTGGTCTCCTGGTGAAAGAAATGAATCCTGGTACTTTACTTTGTTCTGCTGTAAGCAACATTCATATAATCATAATAAAATGAACATCGTTTATGAGTCTTTGACTAGCAGACTCACTCCATAGATGAATCACAGAAGATCCAACTTTTATTACATTGTAAATATTACAAATCTTGGCCAAATAAAAGTTCATTTGAAAGAGGTTGGGAGGTGGAAATACTATCCTCATTTTACAAAGTTAAAATTCAAAAGATTTAATTCCAAGATTAAACCTATCATTGATTGAATAAGAAATAGAGACAGGGAGGATGGTATAGTGGTTAAGAGCATGGACTCTGAGTTTGAATCCCAGCTCTGCCATTTATTAGCTGTGTGACCTGGGACACATTACATAATCTTTCTATACTTCAGTTGCCCCATCTGTAAAATGAGGGTATTAATCGTAACCACTTTAAATGAATGAATCTATCTAAAACACTTAGAATAGTGTATGGCACATAGTCAGTATTATGTACACATTTGCTGCAAACTCAGAGATGAACAATGGAAAAATTAACAAAAGTGAAAAAAATATTTTGGGAAGAAGAAGGATAGAAATATTACAAGATGTCATGTAATTGAGGAAAAACGTCATTAAAACATGGCAAGAAGTTAGTAGACAATACCTACAGACAATAAGTCAAAAATGGTGAACTAAATTTCTAGAAATAGTAATAAGAAGATATAAAGAGGTTAAAGGGTTCACTTCTGGAAAATCGGGCTGGGATTGGGAAGTGTAAACTTCTTGCTTTCAAGAGTAAGGGCTTCTGAACTATTTGATTCTTCAGCCAGGTCCATGCATTATTGTGATAATTTTTTTTCAAAAGTAAGTCAGACAGAGAAAGACAAATATCATATGATATCACTTATATGAGGAATCTAAAAAAAAGGGCACAAATGAGCTGATTTACAAAACAGACAGTAGAGTCATAGATGTAGAAATCAAACTTATGGTTACCAGGGGGTAAGGGGGGGAGGGATAAATTGGGACATGGGGATTGACATATACACACACTACTATATATAAAATAGGTAACTAATAAGGACTTACTGTATAGCACAGGGAACTCTACTCAGTACTCTGTAATGACCTATATGGGAAAAGAATCTAAAAAGAGTGGATATACGTATATGTATAACTTTGCTGTACACCTGAGACTAACACAACATTGTAAATCAACTATACTTCATTAAAAATTTAAAAATTACATACATCAAAAAATATGTACGGGGGCTTCCCTGATGGCACAGTGGTTAAGAATCCGCCTGCCAATGCAGGGGACATGGGTTCAAGCCCTCGTCCGGGAAGATACCACATGCCGCGGAGCAACTAAGCCCGTGTGCCACAACTACTGAGTCTGCGCCCTAGAGCCTGTGAGCCACAACTACTGAGCTGCGTGCTACAACTACTGAAGCCTGCGTGCCTAGAGACCGTGCTCTGCAACAAAGAAAAGCCAGTGCAATGAGAAGCCAGCGCACCGCAAAGAAGAGTAGCCCTGGCTTGCCGCAACTAGAGGAAGCCCACACGCAGCAATGAAGACCCAACACAGCCAAAAATAAATAAATACATAAAGAATTAAAAAAAATATGTACAGATGAATAATATAAATGTGTAACTTCTAAATCACTTTTGTGATGAAACTGAACAAGGAAACCTTAATCAGTCCAATAGAATGCAAGAAAGAAATACAAACAAAAGGTGGAAAACATAAAATAAGATGATAGGAATTAATCTAAGCATTAAATAATAGTGATCAACTGCATGTGTCAGGGGACTCAGATTTCCTGTGATGAGAACATAGTGAGTGACAGCCCCATCTGTGCCCTCTCCAAATCCTCCACCACATTCCTCCTAAGGCTAAGCTTGCCCTGGGCAGCTCCCAAGGGTACTCATGCAGACCAGTTCTGCAGAACACGGGACCCCTGGAAGAGGCCGCTTTGGCTGTGGGCCTCACATAGGCCAGGCTGGAACTTTCCTGGACCTGCGGAGGAGTCAGAGGCTCTTCCTCCCCAGTCCTCTTCCTTCCCCTCTGCTACCATAAGGGGCAGACCTGTTTTGCTATAGAAAGTCCCTCCCTGTGTTTTCCTATTTATGACCCTTTTATCTTGACCTGCACTCCCCCAATAAATGTGGTGCATATTACTGTCTTCTTTTGTTTGCTTCTTGGAGGATCCAATGGATCTACCAGAAGACAGAGTTCCCAGATTTAGTGATCAAATAAGATGCAGTATGTAGCTGTCCTTGGAGGTACAGCTAAACAAATGAGAACAGAAAGGCTGAAAATAAGGGGATGGAAAAAGTGCATAAGGTAGAAGTTTACAAAATAAACAAGGAAATCCAGATAAGGATGTTAACCAAAACAAACAAACAAACAAAAGAACCCAAAAAAACAATGCAGCAATATTGATGTCTAAACAAATAGAGACATGGACAAATCCTTGATTATAGACAGATTTTAACACAACTCTCTGAGAAAATATAGATCATGTCAACTGAAATATGCAAAGATATGGAGAGTATGATTAACACAAATAACATGCCTTAGTCATGCATGCAAACACACTCTTTCCCATCCCCCAATTTTTAACACCCATGGAACATTTACAGAGTTGTGTAACGTAATTAAAATCAAAAATTTTAATATAAGTTACAAAAAGCATAAATCATTAAGGCCATTTTTCTCTGGCCATAACAAAATTAAGTAAGAGATTAATATCAAAAGAAAGCAAGTGTGTGGGGTGGGGATCAGGGGTGAGGAGCAGCAATGATCCACCTGAAAAAAAATCGTTTTAAAAATCTCTTGATTTAAAGAAAAAAGCCCCAAATCATGAACAAGTTATAAATGAACAACAATAAATATTCTACACTTCAAAATAGATAGAATGTGACCAAAGCGGAACTCAGAAAAAAGTCATAGCCATAAATGTTATTTTAAAAAGACAAAACAAAAAAATCTTAAATTAAAACAAAAGGTAGGCATAAACAAGGAAGTAAATAACAGAAAAAATAAATTCTAAGAAAGTAAAAGAAAAGGAGATCATAAAGAATAAAAAGTAATGAAGTAGAACAGCAATATACAAAGTTACACCTTATTAGTGAATCCCAAAGCTGGTTCTTTCTATGACAGCAAGAAAGACAACCATCAGAACTGCATAGAGCCTGATTGTTCATGCACGTGCCTCTGGAGTGATTTACTTGCAGTTACCTATGTCACCATCTCCACTATTAATGTGGATGCCTCAAGGTGGGTACCATTATGTGGCACGAATTTTGTGTGTCTTTATAGTCTTGGTTTCCCTTTTTATATGGTGATGATTCATTCATTCATCTATTCATTCAACAAATGTCTAACACCTACCATGCACTACGGCATATTTGGGGAACTGAAGACTTGAATGAAAGAATTGTTCCATAAGGTCATTTTGGGATAGCATTGAAAAATATTGATCATAGCTGTCAAGTTACTATTTAAATTTTTACTGAAACTCACATGTTTTTATATTTACAGATATTTTCCTATTGATTTTTATTGAGGTATAATTCACATTAGATGCAAATCACCATTTTTAAGTACACAGTTCATTGTAACTCATTACATGTACAGTTGGGTAATCACTGCACAATCAAGATATGGAACATTTTTTTCAATCCCCCCCAATTTTTCCTGCCTTTTGCAGTCAATCTCCTCCTCTACCACAGTCCCTGGCAACCACTCATCAGTTTTCTGTACCTATAGGTTTGTTTATATAAAATATTGTATTAATAAAATTACATAGTATGCAATCTTTTGTGTCTAACTTCTTTCACTTAGCATAATGTTTTTGAAATTTACCCATAATGTTGCATTTATTAGTACCTAATACTTTTTCATTACTAAGTAGCATTCCATGGTGTGAATAAAACACAATTGTTCATTCATTCACCTGTTGATAGATGTTTTGGTGGTTTCCAGCTTGGGGCTATTATGAATAAAGTGATATAACAATATATGTGCTTATAGGACTTTGTGTGGACATATGTTTTTATTTCTCTTGTAAAAATACATAGAAGAGGAATGGGAGGTTTGGATAGTAGGTATATGTTTAACATAATAAGAAACAACATTTTTCTTCCCAACATTGGTGTAACTTTCTGCATCCCTACTGCCAGTGTATGATGGTTACAGTTTTTCCACATGTTTGGCAACACATGGTATTTTCAGGTCTTTTAATTTCATCCATTCTAGTGAGTGTGCAGTAGTATCTCTGTGATTTTTAAATTGCATTTCCCCAATGACAAGTGAGGTTATTGCCTTTTCATGTACTTACTTGCCATTTGTATATCTTCTTTATTAAAACATCTTTTCAACGTTTTTGTCCTTTTAAAAAATACATATATATATATATTTGCTTTTCTTATTATTCAGGAGTAAGAATTTTTTACATGTTTAGGATAAAAATATATGTTTTGTAAATATTTTCTCCCAGTGTGTGGCTGGCTCTTTCACGTTCTTTCCCACCCCCACAAACTCTTGATCCTAATTTTTTATAGTCCCTAAAATTATGGTTTAATTAAAACTGAACTTAAAGAAAAAAAGACATATTATGCATACAGCTGGTAGTTATGATTTTCCAATTTGTACCTCATGTAACCAAATTTTATTATACACACACACACTTTTTATATTATTGGTCAAGATTCTTAGTTGTTGTGAAAAACTCTGGTATAGATTTTAGGCTGAACTATTGAATCACAGTCTCACCAGGAATTTGTCTTGTTCATTCACCATCTCTTTTTTCCCCACATTCTTAACCATGTCTTTTGATGAGCAAAATATTGTAATTTTGATTAAATCAAATTCACCCTCTTTTGTTTTATATTTTATACTTTTTGCATCCTATCTAATAAACCTTTACCTAACTTGAGGCCCCCAAATTTTTGCTTATATTTGTTTCTAGTTTTAATTTTTACCTCTTACATTTAGGTGTTTGACCTATTTTGAGCATGTAGTGTGAGAAAACGGTTGAGCTTTTTGGTTGCTGTTTTTTTCCATATAGATATCCAATTGTTCTAGTATCTTTTGTTGAAAGACTATCATTTTGAAAAATATTCTCCTTCCCTCCATTGAATTACCTTAGTACCATTGTCAAAAATCAACTTACCATACATGTGTAGGTCTATTTTTTAGCCCCTCCATTCCCTATTTTGAAGTTCTGTTGTTATGTATGTACCCATTTCAAATTATGTCTTCTTGGTGAATTACTCTACCATTTTGTAGTGTCTTTCTTTATCACTGATAACACTCCTTGTTTTGAAGTCCATTCTGTTGTATTAATATAACCACCTTACTTTTCTTAAAATTAATGCAGGCATATTGAATCTTTTTTTCCATCCATTTATTTTTAACCTATCTATAATCTTTAAAGCCACTTTCTTGTAGATAGCATGTAGCTGGGTTTTGCTTTTTATCTAATCTGACAAACTTTGCTGCCTTTTAAATGGGGAATTTAGACCAATTATATTTAATGCAATTACAAATATTGTTGGATTTAAATGTATTACTTTCCAGTTGTGCTCTTTTTATTTCAATTGCTATTTTATCCTTTTTACCTCATTATGGATACTTTTAGATTAAGTACTTTTATGATGCCATTTTATCTCCACTATTGGCTTGTTATATAGCTTCTTAAATCTTTTAGTGTTTCCCCTGTGGTTTCAAAATACACCTTTTAATTTATTACATTCAAATTATTTTATTCTGCTTCATGTATAAATTAAGAAACTTACTTTAGTACCCTCACAATTCCTCCGTCCCTTTTTTGGTGCTATAATTACTATGACGTTTCCTTTTTTATGTTAAGTTCCACAACTCAGTCAGGTATATTTTAGAGTAATTAAAATTAAGGAAACTGCCATTTTAATATTTACTTCATTTTTGCTGTTTCTAAAGATCTTCATTTCTTTATGTAGATCGAAATTTCTGTCTGATATTATACTCCTCTGTTTGAAGAACTTTAGTATTTCTTGTAGCTCCAGTTGGTTTACAGTGAATAGTTTCAGGTTTGTTTTGGTTTTTTTTTTCCTAAAAAGGCTTTGTTTCACTCTCATTTTGGTAAGTTATCCTAGCTGGATATAGAATTGTGAGTTAATAGCGTTTTCTCCTCTGTACTTTAAAGATGCCATTCCACTGCCTTCTGGCTTCCATTGTTATTGACAAGAATGCTGCTGTAGCAGACTTCTCTTTGTTCCTCTACAAAAGGAGTCCTTTTTTTTGCTGCCTTCAAAATTTTCTCTTTTTCATTCTTTTCTGCAGTTTCACAATGATATACCAAGGGCATTTTTGTTCTTGCTTTTGGAATTTATCTTGATTTGGGTTCCCTGAGCTTCTTAGATTTTTGGTTTGGTGTTTCTCACTATTTTTAAAGAATCTTAACCATTCTCTCTATAAATATTTTTTATGCCCCATTCTCTCTTCTCTGTCTGGGATTCCATTTATATATATGTATATGACAATTTGATATTGTCCCACAGTTCTTGGATGCTTTGTGCTGTTTCATTTTTCATGTTCTTTTTCTCTTTGTGTTTCAATTTTAGTAATTCTATTGAACTATCTTCAAGTTCAATGATTCTTTCTCCAGCTGTTTTGAGTTCATTGAAGGAATTATTCATCTCTCATACCATATGTTTAAAAAGAGTCTAACATATTCATTAGACTTTTTCTTATAGTTTTCTTCTCTTTGCTAAATTTCCCCATCTGATCATGCATGAAGGTCATCTTTTCTACTAGATCCATTAAATATTAATTACAGTTTTATTTTTAAGTTGTTGTCTCATGATTTCAGTATCTGGGTCATTTATGAATCTGACCATGAATTGTGTTTTTGTTTTAGATTGTTGTTTTATTGAGAGAGCAGGGAAAGCAACAGTGTTGCTTTCTTATGTTTCTTGTCACTTTTCATTAAATGCTGACATTGTGTGTGGACCAGTAGATGCTGAGTTGGGCTTAGATTTTATTGTTTCCTTAGTTTACCCACAGTGCACCATAGGTTTCAACTTCCATTAGTAACGGGCTGCCATTTTTTTCTACTTAGGTGAAGGCTGAGTAGCCAGAAGTTATTTCTTAGAATCAGCGCTCCACCTTCAGATTTTCAGCTCTCTTTGCTCACTTGCACCACAGAGGAGGTCTCTCTCCATGCTTTTGCCTCTTCACCAATGGTAGATTACTGTTGCTTGGTTTTGGTGCTTGCTAAGCAAATAGTGGGTGCCTTCAGGCTTCTCTCTTGTCCTTTTCCTGTCTTAGTCCTGGAAGGACTTTTATGCCTGAACCTCAAGCATATTTAGCAAAGAAGATACACGCAAACAATCACATGCAAATATACTTGACCTCATTAGTCATTAGAAAAATGCAATTTATTTTTCCAGCTTTATTGAGGTATAATTATACATATAATTTTATTTACAAATTTATTTTAATAACATTATTTATTGAAGTGAAATTACATATTTTTTCTTAATTTTATTTATAAATGTATTTATAAAATATTATTTATAAATGTATAAGTAATATTACTTATTGAGATATAATTATATATAAAATTTTATTTAAAGTATATAATGTGATGGTTTCATATATATATACATATATGCAAGTATATATATACAAATATATATACATATATATATATCAAGCCATCACATATACTTTAAATATATATATATTGTGAAATGTTTACCATAATCAAGTTAATTAACACACATATCATCTCAGATGGTTTCCTTTTATAAAGTGTGAATATGGTGAGAACTCCTCAGATCTATTCTCTTAGCAAATTTTAAGTATATAAAACAGTATTATTAACTATAGTCGTCATGCTGTACATTTGATCCTCAGAATTTATTCATCTTATAACTGAAGTTTGTACCCTTTGACCAATATCTCTCCATATCCCCCACTCCCAACCCCTGGCAACCACCATTCTACCCTCTGGAGAAATGGCTATTTAAAACCACAGTGATATACTACTGCATGCCTACTAGAATGGCTAAAAGTAAAAAGCCTGAAAATACCAACTGTTGACTAAGATATGGAGTTACTGGAACTCTCCTACATTGCTGTTGACAATGCAAAATGGTACAGCTACTTTGAGAAAACAGTTTGCCAGTTTCTTACAAAGCTATACATAATTACCATGGAACTGAGAAATTCCTCTTCTAGGTATTTACACAAGAGAAATTAAAAGATATGTCCAAACAAAGACTTTTTCATGCATGTTCATGGCAGTTTAGCCCCAAATTGGGAACAATCCAAGTGTCCATCCCCTGGTGAATAGATAAACAAACTGTGATGTCCATACAAGGCAATATTACTCAGCAATAAAAAAAAGAGATTAACTACCCAACAGTATGGAAGAATATCAGAAGCATTATGCTAAATGAAATAAGTTAGACATACAAAACTACATATTATATAATTCTGTTTATACTGTAATTCCAGAAAAAAACAAAAAACATGAAACAATCAAAAAGCAATAATGAAAGTAGGAAAGTGGTTGCTTCCTGGGGCCATGGTAGGGGAAGGCATTTATTGCAAAGGAGCCTGAGAAAATTTTTTAGAATGATAGAAACATTCTACATCTTGATTGTGGTGGTAGTTACAAACTATATATATTTGTTAAAATTTTCAAACTATACACTTGGAATTGGTGAATCTTACTGTATATAAATTATGCTCAGTATATATGATTAAAATAATAAGAGAAAAAATAATTTTAATAAGCAATGAAGTAATGAATTATTTTCAGGAGAGGGGCTAAAAAAAGTGAGAAGAAAGTTAAATACTGGATGAGAAATCAGAACTAGAGAAATAAAGCTAGAGACTGAGGAAAAGAGGATGTGTGGAGAGAGCAGTGGAACTTGAGGGTTAAACATCAGAAACAGGGAAAGAAACCTGAAGAGAAGAGTGCAAGGTGTGGGAGGCTTTGGCAGGGGATGGATGGAATAGGCAGAGAAGCTGCTGTTTTCTCTCGTCTTCCATCCTTGCTAAGAGGCTACTACTGGCCTACTCATCTGCCAGTCATCTTTCTGGAGTAGTGTAGACTTGGAACTGGGTGGTCTCATTCCATCCATATTAGTGTCCAGGGTTACTAAGTCCTTATTTGACTAATTGTCACCCAGGTGTCCAATCAAAAAATAAATAGAATAAAATAATGAAATTAAATAAAGTAAAATGAGTATGGTGAAGTGAGCAGAAAATAAATATGAAATGTAGGCCTGCCCTAAGACCAACAATAATAATAGTAATAATAAATAGATGTACTAGTTAAGTCAGGGCACAGGCATTGGTGGCAGGTCTATGATGGTGCATCTTCTTGAGCTGAAGTGCCTCTGAGGAATCACTAAGCTTCCACAGATCTCAGTCTAAAAATCAGCAGCCTAGTTTTCTTCACAACCATTGCAGTAGGGGAAAATGAGAGCCAGAGAGGATGTGGATTTCCCAGGTCATATAGTTCCATAATCTCAGTTCTAAGATTTTAGCCAGAATTACGTAAGGAAACAAAATATTTTTAAGGAGAGAGCCAATTATTTTCCATTTATCTCTTTCATACTCTCAATATTTTTTGAGAATCAACTAGCTACATGACATTAAGCTAGATACTGGAGTGATACATAGAAAAGTCACAAATCTGGTGCTCTAAGTACTTTCTTTTGAGGAATGAAGTTCACGTAGTATTTATATATCTTTTCCAGGAGTGAGTCCATTCTGATTAAACAGGCACATCTTTTACTACAACAGCAACAATATAGAGATTTTACCTCTTGAAAGTCATCCCCTGCTTCAATCTACACTGGGCATAGTGCACCCACTTATCACTGGGGAAGTGGTCAGTGAAGGAGCTTGCTTTCCTAGGAGTTGGTATGAGAACAAAGCATCAGGGGCAGGAGTTGGGATGCGGCCAACTCTTGGGGACTGTTAGACAGGTGACTGCAGTGGAATGTGGGATTAGAGAAACTCATCTCTTCTTCTAGGAGGGACCACCACCTCTTTTCTGGAGTTTCAAGTTTGCTTAGAAAGATGATCACAAATTCAGAACACTGATTTTAAAAGTGGTGACTCTGGGACTCTCTTGCTTTTTCCTCTTTCCCCAAAGAAATAATTCTTGGTGTGGGGTGTTGTCAACAGAACCACTCCTGTTGGTCCAACACGGCCATGTTTACCTATCAAGCTCCTGCCTTATTTCCTTTGGGCCTTGAGAGTTATATGTCTCATCTCAAGCTCACTTAGTTGCTCTTTTTTGTTTTTTTGTCTCTTTCTTTGCCTTTTAAAAATTTTTCTTTCATACTTTTTTTTTAATTTCTGAGGGTGGAGGAGAAAGCCATTGTCAATTAATAGAGAGACATTTTCACCAGGTGTTTCTCAATTATCACATTGGCAGCCAGCCCCTTCTGTGTAAATTGTATTAAAAAAAAAAAATCCTTCCAGTGCAGAAACCCTACTTGGGATTGTAACCAACTCAGTATCTTATTTTCTCTGAAGAAGGATTGTCCTTTGGGAACAGCCCTGCTTAGAACTATAAGGAAAGCCAAGGTTGCTGCTTCCTGCAACATCATGATTTAAATGTGTTAAAGTGTGTGATTATCATTAGGTCTTAAACACTCTATATTTGCTCCCTAATTCTGCACAAGTTTGAGAAATAAACCTGCAGCCAGTCTCCAGGAGAGATGGATGCTTATTCTGTGTCAGAGGCCTGGTCTCCAGATGTCCCCATAAATTTGTCTGCGGGAAGACCATAAACATAATTCTGACCATGGAAGTTATTTTGATTTGAATTAATTGCTTTTTCAGTTTTTTCACATATGCAAATTGAAATAGCCAAAGAAACATGCTCATTAAAAAAAGCAGTCCATTTTCCTGGAGAGATTCTGGAATGTCCTTGCCAAGGTGACCTGCCTCTTCTCAATGAAAAGGCAAAGGTGTATTTTTAAAAATGATGCATGTGTGTGTGGCTATTTCCTCTTGGTCTGGCATCTTCCTAGTCATTAAGTCTCGGATTTTGTGTTGCTCAGAGCCTCTCTGACTTCAACAAGTTACCACAAAATGAAATAGGGCTATCAAGTCAACTGTGCAGAGGAAAATTCTCCTGGCCAGCCCTTGGAGCCTGTGGAAAAATGATTTTGTAGTTAAGGCTGGATACAAATGCAGGAGAAGACTTGCTCATTGTCTTAAAAGTTATCCCATGACACTGGTTGGGCAATCACCGCTCTTCTCATCAGGCTCCTTGGTGAGATCAGGAATGTCACTGCTTAGAGTTGCTACAGCACAGCAGCCTGGCTTTGACGGAGACCCCAGGAGCCCACTTGGGGGGAAACATGGTGGCTCATCTGGACCACAACTTTTGTAAACATCCACAAACTGGGAATATCCTATAAACGTTCTGAGCCTGGAGAAATGCCCAGTTTATGCCTACTCCTGTATAACAAGCTCCAGATGCTTTCTCTCTGCTGCACTGGGTGGGATTCCCCAGGCTTTGTCCCAAAACCATTTTGTCAGAGCCCAAAACCAGGGGAGGGAAGTTGTAGGGTCAGATCCCTGAACAGGGCAGTACTGCTCAGCCTTTGGTCATCTCTGCTCACAGTATGCCTGCCCAGAGAAGATGTCTCATGTTCAGACAGAGGAAAGAACTTACCCCCCGACCCCACCCCCTGACTTCAGTAGGGAGTAATCAAAGGTTGCCTGGGTGATCTGAGTAGTCAGGTTTTGTGCAGACTCGAGTCCAAGTCCTGAACCAGGAAATACAGAGGTCAGAGAAGCGTGGAACTGTGAACTCCTCTCATTGCGTTAGGTCAGGTTTCCAGGAAACAGATGCTGAGATGGGGAGTCTGTTGCTGATAACTTCCTGGGAGAGTGCTCTCAGGGGAACCAGCAAGGGGTGAGGAACGCAGCTCAGGGCAGGGGACACAGCCAGGCAGAGATCCGGTTTTAGCTGAAGCATGGCCTTGAGCACATGGGAAACTCTAAGAAGACACATGCTTCCCAAATCCCCAGAGTTGTCCTGCTCTGAGGTGAGGGACCGAACTTTATGCCCGCATATCAGTTGCCAACTGGGGATACCCCTACCCCACCCAGGAAGGAGTATATCAGCTCCAGGGACTCAGGGCAAGGCAGCCTCTGAGGGCAGTTCTCTGGAGAGGGGTGTGTCTGGGAGCCGTGAGCAGCCCATGCTGGTCATTGAATGTGGGTGTTGGGCCCATTAAAGGGCTTCTGAGCAAAGCATTAGGACACTGATGATACAGCTGTAGGGAAGAACATGGTTTAGATGCATGGCCACAGTGGGCCTCCTAATACAACTCCCCAAGTCTCAGCCTTGGGGGCCACATGGGGTGGGTGGGATAGGGATGGGATTCGGGTTTCCCAGGCAGCTTATGCAGGACCAGGGTCTGGCTCACCCCAGTGGAAGGCAGAAGTGTCTTTAAGCTGTAAGTCTTGTCTGATGAGAAACCCATGGATGGCTGAGTCTTGCCATGCAACCAAGTGGATGAGTCATTACACCTATCCTCTGTGTGACAGCTGTCCCTGGAGAGAGAGCACAGGGCAGCAGTTCCTATCCAATTATTTAGAAAAGGCAAGGGTTGCTCCTTTCAGGTTTGGGGGGAGTGTAGGATGTGATCTAGAGAGAGAGCAGCAGAGTTTAGCCAGGAGGGAGGAGGCATGCCAGGTAGGATGCCCGGATTGACATTGATGTCCACCCTGCTTCCCTGACACTTGAAGTGATGAGACAACAGCTCTTCAGACACACTGGAGAAAGGCCATGGGCCAGGCCTCAGTACCACTTACGCACCGGGGTCTGCAGGCCCTGAAGTTAGAGAGTCTGGAAGTCCTCAACGGCTACCTCTGGAGCAGAGCTGCATCCTGCTGTGAAAATCGTGTGTGTGTGTGTCAGTGCTTACTTAAAAAAAAAAAAAGAAACCAAAAGCATGAGACAAAAGTTAAAATCAAAAGATTTCATATAACACTAGGCTTTTAGGTTTTGCTGTTACTGCTTTATGAATCTGAGTCCTCGTCATGTAGCCTCGTCTTCCACATGACTGACTGAGCCTCTTATGCTCGGCACTTGCCCTCCAGCTCATCAAGAATCACTGCCTGGCCCTTGAAAGTGTCCAAGAGTGTGACCCCGGAATACATGCATGGACTGGAAGTTGGCAGATGGGCACGCACCAGCATTTGCAAGCTTATGTGGCAAGAGCAACAAAGAGGAGCCCAAAGGCTGCCCTGGGGTAGGGGGAGGACACACAATGTGACCAGGAGGTAAGACCTGGTCCAGATGGATGATCAAAGCCCACAACACAGCCAGTGGCTATGTCTCCAGGGTGACCTGCATCAGCCCCCCTTCCCCCAGGAGACTCTCCAAGACCAGCAGCCGTGTGGCTGACAGGGTCTTACTGCTCCAGTCTGGTGTCAGGTCTGAGCTTCAGAGGTGGGAGAGCTGAGTTCAGGACATTGGGCCACTAGAGACCTCCTGGCCCCACATAATATCAATTGGCAAGAGCTCTCCCAGAGATCTCTGTCTTAACGCTAAGACCCAGCTCCACTCAATGACCAGCAAGCTCCAGTGCTGGACACCCCATGCTAAACAACTAGCAAGACAGGAACACAACCCCACCCATTAGCAGAAAGGCTGCCTAAAATCATACTAAGTTCACAGACACCCCAAAACACACCACCGGACACAGCCCTGCCCACCAGAAAGACAAGATCCAGCCCCACCCACCAGAACACAGGCACCAGTCCCCTCCACTAGGAAGCCTACACAAGCCACTGAACCAACCTTACCCACTGTGGGCAGACACCAAAAACAATGGGAACTATGAACCTGTAGCCTGAGAAAAGGAGACCCCAAATACAGTAAGTTAAGCAAAATGAGAAGACAAAGAAATACACAGCAGATGAAGGAAGAAGGCAAAAACCCACCAGACCAAACAAATGAAGAAGAAACAGGAAGTCTACCTGAAAAATAATTCAGAGTAATGATAGTAAAGATGATCCAAAATCTCAGAAAATACAAGAAAGTATTAACAAAGACCTAGGAGAACTAAAGAGCAAACAAACAATGATGAAAAACACAATAAATGAAATTATAAATTCTCTAGAAGGAATCAATAGCAGAATAACTGCGGTAGAAGAATGGATAAGTGACCTGGAAGATAAAATACTGGAAATAACTACTGCAGAGCAGAATAAAGAAAAAAAAGTGAAAAGAATTGAGGACAGTCTCAGAGACCTCTGGGACAACATTAAGCAAACCAACAGTTGAATTATAGGGGTCCCAGGGAAGAAGGGAAAAAGAAAGGGTCTGAGAAAATATTTGAAAAGATTATAGATGAAAACTTCCCTAATATGGAAAAGGAAATAGTCAATCAAGTCCAGGAAGCACAGAGAGTCCCATACAAGATAAATCCAAGGAGGAACATGCCAAGACACATATTAATCAAACTATCAAAAAATAAATACAAAGAAAAAATATTAAAAGCAGCAAGGGAAAAGCAAATAATAACATACAGGGAATCCCCATAAGGTTAACAGCTGATCTTTCAGCAGAAACTCTGAAAGCCAGAAGAGAGTGGCAGGACATATTTAAAGCGATGAAAGGGAAAAACCTACAACCAAGATTACTCTACCCAGCAAGGATCTCATTCAGATTCAACAGAGAAATTAAAACCTTTACAGACAAGCAAAAGTTAAGAGAATTCAGCACAACCAAACCAGCTTTACAACAAATGCTAAAGGAACTTCCCTAGGCAGGAAAAACAAGAGAGGGAAAAGACCTCCAAAGACAAACCCAAAACAATTATGAAAAAGGTAATAAGAACATACATATCAATAGTTTAAATGTAAATGGATAAATGCTCCAACCAAAAGACATAGATTGGCTGAATGGATACGAAAACAAGACTGGTATATAGGCTATCTACAAGACACCCACTTCAGACCTAGGGTCACGTACAGACTGAAAGTGAGGGAATGGAAAAAGATATTCCATGTAAATGGAAATTAAAAGAAAGCTGGAGTAGCAATTCTCATATCAGACAAAATAGACTTTAAAATAAAGACTATTACAAGAGACAAAGAAGGACACTACATAATGATCAAGGGATCAATCCAAGAAGAAGATGTAACAATGGTAAATATTTATGCACCCAACACAGGAGCACCTCAACACATAGGCAAATGCTAACACCCATAAAAGGGGAAATTGACAGTAACACAATCATAGTAGGGGACTTTAACACTCCACTCTCACCAATGGACAGATCACCCAAAATGAAAATAAATAAGGAAGCACAAGCTTTAAATGACACATTAAACAAGATGGACTTAATTGATATTTACAGGACATTCCATCCACAAACAACAGAATACACTTTCTTCTCAAGTGCTCATGGAACATTCGGCAGGATAGATCATATCTTGGATCACAAATCAAGCCTCAGTAAATTTAATTAAATTGATATCATATCAAGTATCTTTTCCAACCACAACACTATGAGACTAGACATCAATTACAGGAAAAAAACTGGAAAAAATACAAACACATGGAGGTTAAACATACACTACTAAATAACCAAGAGATCACTGAAGAAATCAAAGAGGAAATCAAAAAATTCCTGGAAGCAAATGACAATGAAAACATGACGACCCAAAACTTATGGGATGCAGCAAAGGCAGTTCTAAGAGGGAAGTTTATAGCAATACAATCTTACCTCAAGAAACAAGAAAAATCTCAAAGAAACAACCTAACCTTACACATAAAGCAATTAGAGAAAGAAGAACGAAAAAAAAAAAACCACCAAAGTTAGCAGAAGGAAAGAAATCATAAAGATCAGATCAGAAATAAATGAAAAAGAAATGAAGGAAACAATAGCAAAGATCAATAAAATAAAAGCTGATTCTTTAAGAAGGTAAATAAAATTGTTAAACCACTAGCCAGACTCATCAAGAAAAAATGGGAGAAGACTCAAATCAACAGAATTAGAAATGAAAAAGAAGTAACAAGTGACACTGCAGAAATACAAAGAATCATGAGAGATTACTACAAGCAACTACATGTCAATAAAATGGACAATCTGGAAGAAATGGACAAATTCTTAGAAAATCACAACCTTCCGAGACTGAACAAGGAAGAAAGAGAAAATATAAACAGACCAGTCACAAGCACTGAAATTGAAACTGTGGTAAAAAATCTTCCCACAAACAAAAGCCCAAGACCAGATGGCTCCACAGGTAAATTCCATTAAACATTTAGAGAAGAGCTAACACCTATCCTTCTCAAACTCTTCCAAAATATAGCAGAGGGAGGAACACTCCCAACCTCATTCTACGAGGCCACCATCAGCCTGATACCAAAACCAGACAAAGATGTCACACAAAAAAGAAAACTACAGACCAACATCCCTGATGAACATAGATGCAAAAATCCTCAACAAAATACTAGCAAACAGAATACAACAGCACATTAAAAGGATCATACATCATGATCAAGTGGGGTTTATCCCAGGAATGCAAGGATTCTTCAATATACACAAATCAATCAATGTGATACACCATATTAAAAAACTGAAGGATAAAAACCATATGATAATCTCAAAAGATGCAGAAAAAGCTTTTGACAAAATTCAACACCCATTTATGATCAAAGCTCTCCAGAAAGTATGCATAGAGGGAACTTACCTCAACATAATAAAGGTCATATATGATAAACCCACAGCCAACATTGTTCTCGATGGTGAAAAACTGAAACCATTTCGTCTAAAATCAGGAACAAGACAAGGATGCCCACTCTCACCACTATTATTCAACATAGTTTCGGAAGTTTTAGCCACAGAAATCAGAGAAGAAAAAGAAATAAAAGAATCCAAATTGGAAAAGAAGAAGTAAAGCTGTCACTGTTTGCACATGACATGATACTATACATAGAGAATCCTAAATATGCTACCAGAAAACTACTAGAGCTAATCAATGAATTTGGTAAAGTAGCAGGATACAAAATTAATGCACAGAAATCTCTTGCATAACTATACACTAATGATGAAAAATCTGAAAGAGAAATTAAGGAAACACTCCCATTTACCATTGCAAATAAAGAATAAAATACCTAGGAATAAACCTACCTTAGGAGACAAAAGACCTGTATGCAGAAAACTATAAGACACTGATGAAAGAAATTAAAGATGATACAAACAGATGGAGTGATACACCATGTTCTTGGATTGGAAGAATCAACATTGTGAAAATGACTATACTACCCAAAGCAATCTACAGATTCAATGCAATCCCTGTCTAACTACCAATGGTATTTTTCACAGAACTAGAACAAAAATTTCACAATTTGTATGGAAACACAAAAGACCTCGAATAGCCAAAGCAATTTTGAGAAAGAAAAACGGAGCTGGAGGAATCAGGCTCCCTGACTTCAGACTATACTACAAAACTACAGTAATCAAGACAGTATGGTACTGGCACAAAAACAGAAATATAGATCAATGAAACAGGATAGAAAGCCCAGAGATAAACCCACGCACCTATGGTCACCTTATCTTTGATAAAGGAGGCAAGAATATACAATGGAGAAAAGAGAGCCTCTTTAATAAGTGGTGCTGGGAAAACTGGACAGCTACGAGTAAAAGAATGAAATTAGAACACTCCCTAACACCATACACAAAAATAAACTCAAAATGGATTAAAGACCTAAACGTAAAGCCAGACACTATAAAACTCTTAGAGGAAAACATGGGCAGAACACTCTATGACATAAATCACAGCAAGATCCTTTTTGACCCACCTCCTAGAGTAATGGAAATAAAAACAAAAATAAACAAATGGGACCTAATGAAACTTAAAAGCTTTTGCACAGCAGAGGAAACATAAACAAGATGAAAAGACAACCCTCAGAATGGGGGAAAATATTTGCAAATGAAGCAACTGACAAAGGATTAACCTCCAAAATATACAAGCAGCTCATGCAGCTCAGTATCTAAAAAACAACCCGATCCAAAAATGGGCAGAAGATCTAAATAGACATTTCTCCAAAGAAGATATACAGATTGCCAACAAACACATGAAAGGATGCTCAACATCACTAATCATTAGAGAAATGCAAATCAAAACTCCAATGAGGTATCACCTCACACCTGTCAGAATGGCCATCATCAAAAAATCTACAAACAATAAATGCTGGAGAGGGTGTGGAGAAAAGGGAACCCTCTTACACTGTTGGTGGGAGTGTAAATTGGTACAGGCACTATGGAGAACAATATGGAGGTTCCTTAAAAAACTAAAAATAAAACTACCATATGGCACAGCAATCCTACTACTGGGCATATACCCTGAGAAAACCATAATTCAAAAAAGTCATGTACTACAATGTTCATTGCAGCACTATTTACAATAGCCAGGGCATGGAAGCAACCTAACTGTCTATCAACAGATGAATGGATAAAGAAGATGTGACACATACATACAATGGAATATTACTCAGCCATAAAAAGAAACGAAACTGAGTTATTTGTAGTGAGGTGGATGGACCTAGAGACTGTCATACAGAATGAAGTAAGTCAGAAAAGAGAAAAACAAATACCGTATGCTAATGCACATATACGGAATCTAAAAAAATGGTTATGATGAACCTAGGGGCAGGACAGGAATAAAGATGCAGATGTAGAGAATGGACACGGGGAGGGGGAAGGGTAAGCTGGGACGAAGTGAGAGAGTAGCATGGACATATATACACTACCAGAAGTAAAATAGATGGCTAGTGGGAAGCAGCTGCATCCCACGGGGAGATCAGCTGGGTGCTTTGTGTCCACCTAGAGGGGTGGGATAGGGAGGGTGGGAGGGAGACTCAAGAAGGAGGAGATATGGGGATATATGTATACATATAGCTAATTCACTTTGTTATACAGCAGGAACTAACACAACCTTGTAAAGCAATTATATTCCAATAAAGACGTTAAAAAGAAAAAGAAAAAAGCCCACAACACATGCCCATGACCTCATACTGTCCTCACTCTTCTAACACAGGATAGAGAGTGAGAGCATACAGGGCAAGAGAAATGTGGCATGGCCCAGGGAGGGGTTGGCCTCCAAGTGCTGCTCACATCTCTGCACTGCTCTCCCTCTGTGCGCAGACCTCACAATCGCTTACCTGGATCAATGCCCTCGTCCCCACAGCCTCCTCCCTGGCCTTCTCCTTCTCCCCACCTCCAGCCTCACCCAGCTCTGTCCCAGCCTCCACAGCCATCTGCTTTCAGCTCAGCCCAGATCATATTCCTCCTTGGGAAAAGAGACCCCAAGGACCCTCAAAGTCTGGGGTGTGGTTCAGACTTCTTAGCCTTAGTGGTCAAGACCTAATGAAGCTGACAGTGGGTCATCCATGTCCAAGATGAATCCCCATGTCTCAGGATGCTACATCTCAGGAAACATCAGCTTCTCAGTTAACCCAGTGAAGTAGAAAGTGCTAGCAAGTTCCCGGCTCAGGAAGAGTCTCGTGGGGAGGAGACGCAAGGTGGCCTCACTGAAGAAGTACATCCTTTGCCTGTATTCTCCACTGAGGGGTCAAGGGAAAAGGCAAGCAGGAGAGGTTGTTGAGGAGTCTGGGACCTATCCTGGGAGGAGCCACACCCCCTGCCCAAAGCGCAGGTGCGAGAGCTGATTGTGCTCTGACCCAGCGCCCGACTCACAAGGCCCCTAACACACTGAGGGGAGGGAGACAGTGGAGCAAATGGGAACAAGTTAGAGCCTGAGAACAGGGATGAGGAGACTTCTCCCAAGCACAAATCCACTCTGGTAAGTGTGGTCGTGATATTATCTAAATATCTATCTATCTATCTACACACAGTATAATACTGCCTTCTTTCTTTTGTAAGATGCTTTATGCAAATGTGCATTCCCAGTTATGGGTTCATTTGGAAGCTTCCAAAACTTCCAAGTTCTCATTCCAGGTTCAGCCAACCTCAACCACGAGTGACTACCTCAGTGATGAAGGGAACATTGTTGCCAGGGCAAATTTCTCTCCTATCAAACTAGAGAACTTCAGGTACATGCCTCATCTGAGGTCATGTCACGTAGGGTGAGTAGGGGAGATCATCTCTCTGCAGAGGAGAGGTCCCTTCCTGGCAGCTCACTGGGGCTCCCTGGAACTCATGGTGGCCCAGGAGCAATGACAGATCTGGGGTTCAGGTAAGTACCTGCATCCCTAATTAATAGATGATGAATCTGAAGATGAGGGAGTTTAGGAAAGCTACTTAAGCCAGAAAGCTATACTTTAATATATAAATTCAATGTAATCCAAACAAAATTATCTTTTTAGGAAACTGATAATTGTAGGTGCTATTTGCAAGAATAAACAAAGGCTAAAATGATGATTATGAAATTAATCAAACATATAATAATAATGAGCTGCAACCATGATTACAAAATTAATCAAACATAATAATAATGGAACAAACAAAAAAAGAGTGACAGAAGCTTGCTCTCTTGCTAACAATTAACACACAACAAAGCTACAGTAACTAAAATAGGGTCACACTAGTGCAGAGATGTAGGTCATAAGCTAAAATGGCAGTTTTTAGCTGTACATTGGAATCATCTTGGAGTTTAAGAAAAAAATACAGATGTTCAAGTCTCACCCCCCACCCAAGAAATTCTGATTTTATTGGTCTAGATGGGGTGTAGCCTGGGCTTGCCAGTTTAAAAGTGCTTCTTAGGTGATTCTAATGGGCATCCAGTTGTTGAGAATGACTAGTCTAAACAGAATCAACTGGAGAGCACGTTACAAATGCATATTCCTGGATCTGAGCGCACAGATTCAAGATCGCTGAGAAGAGGGTTGTATTGAAAACAAGGTACACAACACACACTGAAATTTTATAACCACTAGAAAAAAATAGTCCTGAGTGCATGGAGGAATTTAGTAGATTATAAATGTGACATCTCAGTACACTGGAGGAGAGATTATCAAGGATGTGGGTTTAATCGATCAACCACTGGTGATTAAGTTGGATCTTGAGTTGACTTCTTTCAACAGAAACCATAAAAGAAATAAAGCTGACTAATTTATAATGTGGTAGAGTAAGCCCTTCTAGGCTTTCTAAGAAAGCCAGAAACTTTATATGAAACAGAAATTTGATAGATTTAACTACATAAAAATGAAACTAAATTATGGACTGCAAAAAGACACAAATAAAAGTGCAAAAGATGAAGTTTGAAGTTGCCACACACATTACAGAAAAAAGCTAATAACCCTAATTTGCCAAAAATATTTATAAACCGAAAGGAAAAAAAATTCAGTAGAAAATTCAGTAGTAAACACAAAGAGGCAAGTGACAAAATAAAATGTATAAATTGTCAATACATACCATAAGGTATTCTACCTCATTAGTAATCAAAAGTGCTAATAAAAGTAAAATTAACTCATGTTTTTTCACCCATCATATTAGAAAGGAGTAAAATGTTGATGAAACCCCCAAATAACAGGAAAATTGAGATTCTCTTGCAAATTGGTATTCTTTTCTGGAGAGAAGTTTGTCAACTGAAATCAATTTTTTGTTGTTGTTGTTGTTAAAGAAGCATGTTTTTGACCCAGAAATCCATACTCTTAGGAATTTATTCTAAGGAGATAATTGCTAAAGGGTGCAAAGATATGGGCGTGATGGCATGCATTAATGCTTTTAATAATGAAATTCTGGAAACAACCTAACTGTACATAAGTGAGTGTAACAATATACACACAAAAAGCCCTCATATTTGAAATAATACATAATGTGTATATTTCCACTTATTGGAAAGATTAGAGAGGTACTCTCTCATACCTCCTCATTTTGTATACACTGTTCCTTCTCCATGGGCTGCCACTCTCCTCCACTTCCATATCTGGTTCACTACTGATCAGTCCCAAACCAGCTCAAACTGTCCTTTCCTCTGTGAAGTCTTTCCTGCCCTTCTGAGCCACATGAGTAGCTACTGCCTCTGAACACTCAAGACATTCCTTTGCTACTTCCATGCTAGCATTGTTTAATCACTTAGTCCAGAAATATTTTATTGAGCATCTAGTACTATTTTGAGCACCTCTAAAGTAATTGACTCTTTACATGGCCAACTCTCTCACTGGATTGTGAGGCCCTGTAGAGCAGGAGCTGAGCCTGATTCATTCTGTTACCCCAGATTCCAACCTGGAGCCTCGAATGAGAAAGATAAGCTTATTGAATGAAAGGAGGAATTGACAGATGATAGATGATAGATAGATAGATAGATAGATAGATAGATAGATAGATAGATAGATGATAGATAGATAAGGGACAGATGAATGGGTGGATAGATAAATGTAGGATGGATGGATGGATGGAGGGAGGAAGGGATGGATGGTTGGTTAGATGGAGTGAGTTAGTGATTTAGTGAGTGGCAGGGTGGGAAGATAAATGAATGTAGAAAGATGAGCGGTTGAGTAAATGGAGTAAGTGCATAGATCAGTGAATGGATAAGCAGATGGGTGAGTGAGTGGGCGGAAGGGGTGCAGTGTCCCTGAGTCCATCAGTTGCCATCCTTTCTCAGGAAGGACGCTCAGAGAACTCTTACCATTTAACACTATTTGCACAGCTATGTATAGGATCCTACAAAGGGTTCAAAGTTATGACGATTGGTTCTACCATATCAAAACAGAATATGAAAACTCTATCTGCCAGGGTTCAATTTGGAAAACAGAAAGCAGAGAATCTGTTTCATAGACCTTGGAAATACTGAGAAGCCAACAGAGGAGAGAAAAGTAGCCCAGAGATTGGTAACAGCAGGAATCCTCTACCACGCCCAGGCCAGAGGGAGGAGAGGAGGGCTCAGTGTTACCAGATCCAAGAGGCAGAGTCATTCAGTGGCAGCTGGGACCACAGTGGGAACAACCAGTGGGAGGCAGTCACAGAGGAAATGCAACCAGTTAGCAAACAAGTGGGGCTTTTCCTCCTTTCCTAACTCCTGGGCCTCCCACTGGCCAAACCCACCAGGGACCTAGCTGACAGAGGAACCTGGGAAAGTGGACATAGGCATCGGCAGAGAAGGAGGGATGAGGAAGGGATCTGAGGACCAACTGGCCAACACCCTGCACACCCTACAAAATTGAAATCCATACATATTTAAATGTATCTGCAATGTCACATCCTTTATGTCAGCCAAGCAACTGCAAAGGAACACTTACATACATTATGAATAAATTGTTGGGAGTGTGTACATTTTAATATGTCTGATGTGATGGGAGGGGGGGAAGGGGATGCTGGGAACAATGAAGGCCTAAAGTGACACTCCTGACACTCTCAGCCTTTTGTGCACATTTCAAGGCCCAGCTTCCTGTTCTCTAGTTGAATGACTCTGGGCAAATTACTTCACTCAGTTTCCTCATTTCTAAAAATACATGTCATTTTTTTCCCGAATCCTGTGAAGTTAAAGTGAAGTTGTTTTGTGGAAATACCCTGAAGTGTACCTGACATGGCAGAAGTCACTGTGGTTTCTTTTTTTTTTTTTTTTTTTTTTAATTTGAGTTTTTAATATATTGTCTTTTAGGAATTGCATAAAGTCACTGTAGTTTCTGAGAGACACTGGCTCAACCAGAGGAAGCAGGCATAGGGTATCTAGGTGGGCCACTTTGTATTGGTATCAAAAGTCTTAACATGTGTTTCTTCTTTGAACTAAAAATCCCACCTCCATCAACTAATAGTGGAGAGATAATGGTGGAAAGGGGCAAGATTTAATGACAAGGACACTCATCTTAGTGTATTTATATTAGTGAATAATTTATACTCCCATATGTTGAGCAAGAAGGGATAAGGTAACTTAGGGAGCATCACCCATGATGGAATGTAGGTCATATATGTGTTTATGTATGTGAACATAAATTGTTTTCAGTTGTAATCTCTACAGTAAAATTATGGGTAATTTTTCTTTTCTCTGTTTTTTAAAAACTTTATCAGTGTTTTTAAAAATTCTACTTAATAACTTTCATAACTTTTGTAATAAAGCTGCAATACATGTTTAATGACAGCCTCTCTGACTCAGAGCCACAGCTCAGAAAAGGACAATGGAGCAATAGGAGTACAGGATAAGGGCAGATAATGATTGAGGTCTCTCTCCGTGTGGTTCCTCTGCTTGGTGATGAACTAGACACTCATGGCCCCCATGTGTGGGAGGTCACAGTCTGGCTGGAAAAGTGGGTCTTCTAAGCTGTACCTCCAGAGTCTCTCTCTATTCTGCTCCCTGCATGACCACCCTTTGGTGTCATAGGTAGAAACCCTCATGGTCCACAGGGACATTAAGTCCCTGCATCAGGGCCATTCACAGGGAGTTTAATGCAGCCACAGGCATACTAGATAAGGTTCTATTTCTCTGAAGAAGTCAAACCAAAGGGAGAATATATATATATATATATAGAGAGAGAGAGAGAGAGAGAGAGAGAGAAAGAGAGAGAGAAAAAGATATATTATAAGAAATTGGTTAACTTGATTATGGAAGTGGTGGGCAAGTTCCAAGATCTGCAAACTGAAGACCCAGAGAAGCTGATGGTTTAATTTAAGTCTGAGTTCAGTGGCCTGAGAACTAGGAGAGTCAATAGTGTAAGTTCCCATCCAAAGGCCAGCAGGCTAAAGCCCCAGAAAGAGCTGATATGATATTTCAGTTCAAGTCCAAAGACAGTCAGCCAGGAAGAATTCCCCCTTACTTGGGGGTAGGGTCAGCCTTTTTGTTCTATTTGGGTCTTCAACTGATTAGATGAGGTCCACCCTCATTGGGAAGGACAATCTGCTTTACTCAGTCTACCAATTTAAATGTTAATCTCATTCAAAAACATTCTCACAGAAACACCCAGAATAATCTTTGACCAAATATCTAGGCACCCTGTAGCCCAGTCAAGCTGACACATAAAAATAACCATCATAATACCTAACATGTTTGTAGAAATTTTGTATTTTTTAATTGGCCTTTATTAATTTATTTGTTTATTTATTTTTAATTTGAGACAGCTTCAGTGCATTCCTGGTATTCAGTACCTACTAAGAAAATGCTAAAGCAGGAGGTGGTAGATGAGACTCAGGAAGCTTCAACTGAGTGCCTTTCTGCAGGCTTGTTTGTGGCCTTGGAAGAGCCCTGGGGATCCCCTTCACCTGCCTGGGTGTCAGTGTCTTTTCTGTGAAAGGAGGGATGGGCAGATAGCCCCAGAGACCCTGCCAGTTCTCTAAGGTAAAATGCATCCTCTGAGCCTACATTCAATTTTAACTAAGATTGTGAAGCAATGATCTAAAGCAAGGGTCAGCAAACTTTTTTTTTTTTGCAAAGGATCAGATAGTAAATGTTAGGCTCTGTTGCCCAGATTGTCTCTTGCAATTATCCAACTTTGCTCTTGAACACACACAATGCCACAGACAATGAACAAATAAATCAGACTAGCTATGTTCCAAGAAAACGTTATTTACCAGCCAGGTGGTGGGTTGGATTTGGCCTGTGGGCCATAGTTTGCAGACCCCTGGTCTAAAGGAAGCTGTGTTTCCAAAGGCTTTAATTAGTGACTTTGATAAAAATTCAGATGGAAAATAATGGTGATGAAGAGAATACATACCTCCTTTTTTTTTCCTTCTATATCAGGTACATGTGTTTCTCAGATGCTAAAATTATTTTTTAAATTTTTAACTGTGTTCAGCAGAATAATATCTCCTGCCCTCAAACATATTCATGCCCTAATCCTCAGAACCTGTGACTATGTTACCTAACATGGCAAAGGAGATGTTGCAGATGTGGTTAAGGTTATGGCCTTGAGATGGAAGATTATCCTGGATTATCTTGGAGGATTCTGTCAAATCACACGAGTCCTTAAAAGTGGAGAACCTTTCCAGTTGACTCAGAGAGATTTGAGGGCAAGAAGGATTCAACCCTCTGTTGCTGATTTTGAAGATGGAGGAGGGGATCAAGAGAGTCGAGGAATGCCAGGGGTCACTAGGAACTGACAAAGGCAAGGAAAGGATTCCTTTCTTGGAGCCTCTGGAAGGAGCACAGCCCTGTCTAGACCTTGATTATAGCCCCTTGAGACCTGTAGAACCACAAGATAATAAATGTGTTACTTAAGCCACTAAGTCTGTGGTAGTTTGTTACAGCAGCAGTAGAAAACTAATATGCTAACTCCTGAGAAAAAATTGGAAAACACTAAGTCTAAACTATCACCCATAAAGCCACTCAGGGATACCCACTATGAACAGATAGGTAATTTTTTTCAGCTTTTTCTGTATGTATTCAGAAAGTTAGAGAAAGAAAGAAAGAGAAATATAAATACATTAGGTACATTGGCTATAATTCATATCCTATGTTATTTCATTTAACGTTTTAACAGAGTTGTCCTGTGCTAATAAATTTTCTTCAAAAACATGTTTTCTAGTATAGATGAGTCATAATTTATTCACTTTCCTCCTTTTTCATTGCTTCTAATCTTTCCACTAGAATAAAAATTGCCAAGGAGAAAATTCTTACGCATATTGAAGTATTAGGGTGTTATAAGGTTACTGTCTCGTTTTGCCATAAAAGTTGCAACTGTTTTTTTCCAGTTTTGTTTGATGTTAATTTATTCAAGGTCATTTTTGATGGGTAGAAATCTTACATTTTGTTTTAATCCAATAGATCAGTGCTTCTCCATCACTTCTTTTCTTCCATGGCTGGAAAGGCAAATTCCCACTCTCAGATTTGTGTTTTCTTCTAGTTCTTTTAAGAGTTTGTGTTTTCAATTTTATCTTTGGTCTAGGTGGTGTTTGTTTAACTTCCCAATTAATTATATACCACTAAGCAGTGTTCCTGTCAACATCTATTACATGATTCTTAACTTTAGCATTGGATATTTGAGACCCGTTACCATACCCTACTGCTTGTAAAATGCAGATTTTCCCCATGTTAGCCTCTCTGAAATCTGGAGGACCTTATAGTCGCTAGTGTCTAAGGTCTTTGCTGGCTCAACTTGAAGACTAGTTCTTCCAGAGGTTTGCACTGGTCTCGCCATCACATGAGGGCACTATGAGCCCAAGACCAGTTTAGGTTTACAGCCTGGAGTTCTTTTAGACTTCACTCTGCAACACTAGATGGGTATTAGCTCCAATTCCAATTCTCAGGGGAGAAGTATTCTCCTCCCTCCACTCAGTGCCAAGGTTAAGACACACATACATTTCTTTTTTGTCCCATTCTGCATGATGGGTTTCTTTCAGGTGGACATTTACAGAAGATGTAGCCAGAGGAGTTCCCCTATTAGATTCCACCCTGGAAATTTTTCTTGTTATTGGTACATATAATAACACTGTGTTTTATAATCAATAATGCATCTTAGAGTCTAGGAAATATGGTATATCATATATGACATGTAGTGTATCTTGGGTTCAGTTTCTGGATTACCTAGTCTGTTTTGCTCTGCACCAGTATAATGGTGCTTTGAAATTTTTTTTTTTTAATATCTAGTAGGACAATTTCTTCCTCATTACTCTTTCTTTCTAAAATGTTCCTATTTTTTTTTCATTCCAGATTAAGATCAGAATTAATGCTTCAAGTTCTCACACATCATCCATATCAATAAATTAATAATTTTTAAAAAAGCTCTGTGGTATCTTTATTGGATCTTTATTAACTTTATTAATGAATATGGGAAGAATTGATATCTTCACAATATTCAAAAGCTAATATATTTCCTAATCAAAGATCAGTATATTTTATCATTTTTAAGACTCACATCTTTTGTATCATTAACATTTTATTCATATAAGTTTTTTCATATTTCTGGTTAATGACATTTTTTCTAGTTATATATTTTAGTGCTACTGAGAATAGATTTTTGTTTTCATTAATTTTCTATTTGGTTATTTTTTGCATACAAGATAGCTGATTTTTTTTGTATTTTGATTTTGTAACTAGCTACCTTTTTGAACTTTCTTAATCATTCTCAAGTGATTTTAAATAACCATCAACTTTTAGATTGATCAAAATTTTAAATACAGATTCTTTAGGAAAACCAAAGAAACACTGCCATGTTAAATGAATGCATTGTTTACAAAAAATTGCATTTTGATGTTTAAAAAGTCCTACATCTTAGAATGAAGGAACTTAGATATTATAAACAGAGCAATCATATTATTGACATATAATGATAGTATCATCTGTTCTCCTAGTTTCTCCTCTTATTTCTCTCTTATGTGTTATTTTACTGGCTAATATTAGTGATATTGTTCTTGATTTTAATAAGAAGGCCTCTAGTGCAGTGGTTTTTAATTACCTAATTTTTCTTGAGTGTGGGGAAGGTCATGACCCTTTTCAAAATCTGCTGAAAGATGTGCAGATAAAAGCAAATGTGAACCCACACCCAGACTCCGAGATTCTAAGCTTTCAAAATTCTCCCAGCCCCCATAGACTTCCACGAACCACGAAAGTCCATGAAACCTGATTAGGGATTCTTTCTCTAGGATTTTACCTTTTGGAGAAATGTTAAATGTTAACTTAAGATAGATAATCTTTGCCCGATTAAGCCATTCTCTTTACTTCTATTTTATTTTTCCCCTTAAAATCAGTGATCAGTGTTGAATTCCTGTAAACACCATCTGGGTATTGCAGTGGGATGCATCACTCCTCCCATTTCTCCAGCCGCCCTGTATTCACACGCTTTGCAGTTTCTCTGACTAGAGAAAGAGTAGGTTTCTCTGCCCCATTGTCATTGGGCTCAGATCCGTGACCTTCTTTGGCCAAATGGATGTTCAAGCAGAAGGTCAAGATGTACATGTGTGGCGGACATCCCATCTTGTGCTTCTGCCATTACCACAAGAAGAGCATCTTCCAGAGTGAGCCTCTACTACAAACAGAAAGAGAGATAGATGAACAGACCTGGCTCTAAACTTTAGGGTGGAGCCAAGACACAGGCCAGGAACTGTTCCAAGCTCCTAGGGACCACCTTTGGGGCCACCTTCAGTTCCTCGTCATGTGGCACTTTCCAGGGAGCCATATCTCACAACAAGGAAGCTTGATTCTTCAAAGCCAGCAAAAGGGAGTGAGGGGTGGGGAGGATGAGAGTCTCTGCTCTAGATCCTTTTATGAAGCGCTTACCCGATTAGGTCAGGACCACCCAGAATAACCTCTTTCGATTAACTGAACACCAGCTGATTAGGAACTCCACTTACACCTGCCAAACCCCTTTATCTTTGCCATATTCTATTGCTCAGAAGCAAGTTACCATTCCCACCCGTAGTCAGGGGGAAGAAATTATACAACTTTGTTGGGGATCATCTTAAGATTCTGCCTACTACCATCATGTATTTGTTATTTTTATCTACTAATGTTATTATTTTACTATTTACTATGTCACTAATAATAGTTTATCTACTAATATAACACATTAATATAGTTAATGCAAATTAATTATTATTAATTAATATAGTTAATTCAAAGTGGTTTAACAGGTAAAGATTACATTAACATTTTAATATAATTAACCATATTAGTAGATGGCTAATATGATTAATTATATTAAAATGTTAATATAATCTTTACCTGTTAAACCACTTTGCATTCCTGGAATAAATCCCATTTGGTCCTAATTTATAATTCATTTAAAATACTGCTAATTATATTTCATTGGTAGTTTCAGTTGTTCTTTTATTCTCATATTCAAATAGGAGATTGAGCTGTAGATTCTTGGCCATCCTTGTTGAGTTTGATAAAAAAAAAAGTGAGAATAACATTGTGAAACACGTTCAGAAATCTATAGTATCTTTCAGGGCTCAGTGAGAAAAACAGAACTACCACAGATACTAAAAAAGAATGAAAAATTATATGGTCAGGAGAGGATCAGGGGAGTGAAGGGTGAGATGTGGGGAAAGTTGGAGGATCAGAGAAACCATTACTGACCTCTTCAGCCTGACTGGCTGGCTGGCTGGGCAAATTAGAGCTTGTGGAAAAATCTGAAAAGCCATAAGTACCTGTAGCTAATGTAGCATATGTGGCCAGATGTCCTGAAAGAGGTCCTCCTGGGGGAACTGTGCCTCTGCATGCTTGCAGCCAAACAGTGGTGTAGTCTTGGAGAGTGCTATGGGAAGATAAGCTAGGAGCAGAGTGACAGTAGAGTGAAGCCACCCTGGGCACCCTCAGGCAGCTCTGCAATGGTCTGTCACTTTGCCTACCTCAACTTCTGTTTCCTTCCCACACTCCAGGCTGTTCTGGGAAATGCATGTCCCAGCCTCAGACAAGAACAGCAGAGACAAGTTGACATCACACAATCCAAGCCCATCTACTCTCATTTTCTGAGGTCAGAAATGATTTAGACAGCATTGGGAATGGTAAACTCCTTGAAAGATGGAAAGGACTTACTCATAAACCTGTGGATGCTGGACAGGGTGACAAATAGGCAAGAAGCAAGAGACACATAGGAAGCAAGGTCGCAGGTCTGGCAGGGAGAGGGAAGACTCCAGACTAAATAGTAGTTCTCTGTGTTCTCACAGGAGTTTGGGCTGACAGCTAGCGTAACCCCCACAATGGTCAAACTACTCCCTCGAGCAAAATACAGATAGGTCCATGCTTGAAGAGTGCATGGAATGGGAAAAGCTGCTTTCCTTCGCCATCTTTAGAGTTGTAGCCTTCGCTTGTCAAATTTTAAGTTTTTGTTTTTTAAATAGAGGTTTTAAGCAAAGAAAAAGAATATTGTCTTTACTAGGAAAGATGAATTCATTTCCTTTTATTGTCAATTTTTTGTTATTGAGTTAAAGGATCTTAATTCAGTCAACTTGTTCAATGATGTACTCCTGCCTCACTGGTTCCTTTATTTTATGCTTTCTGGATTATATATTCTTTTAAAGCTTTTTCTTTAATTATTTTAAATGTATACATGATGACATTAATTCTAGTAGTGATTTTCTAAAATTAGAGAAACTAAGATTGAAGTATGGTGTTAAATATTTGAAAACATAACTAGGTCTGGCTTCATGCTTGTTGTAAATTCCTTGTCTGATAATTCCAAAATCTTTGTCAAATCTGAGTCTGTTTCCAATGCTTTTTTTTTTTTTTTTTTTGTCTCTTCAGACTGTGTTTCATCTTGCTTTTTAGTGTGCCTTGTAATGTTTTGTTGAAAGTCAGGCATATGATGGGCAGTAGGAGCTGAAGTAAATAGGCCTTCAGTGTGAGGATTTATGTTTATCTAGCTAGGACTTGGGCTGTGTTTAATGTTTGTTCTAGATGTAAGTACCAGAAGCTTCATATTCTTCCAGGGTTCATGTTTTTGTCTCCCTTCTCAACTTTGGGCTTCCCTATGGACTCCTCTTCAGATACAGTCTGCATCTTGCAACTCATAAAGCTGTGATCCACTGTTACTGTACAAACCCTGTTGGGGGGGTGGTAAGGTGTAGGGGAGGGGACCATTCTATAATCTTCTGATTAAATCTCAGTATTGTAGTGTTTCTCAGTGTTGTGACCTTCACAAGCATCTTTTAGGTGATGTAGTTTTTTCTTCTCTGCTCCCTACTCCCTTCTCTGGCTGTAGCATTCCCAAGCAATTTCTTTGAAGCCCTGATCCTTGTTGACTATGTTTCCATCCCTACCCTATGTTTAGGTGCAACAAGAAGCCTGGAGGGGGCTTGAGTGGAGAGAAATGCCCTTACTCCAGCTGCAGTGAAGTTTCAGAATTGTGCTCTGTCAAACTCCTTTTCCCTAGAGAGCAGACCTTTGCTATGGAGAAGGCTTGCTTCCCCTCCCATGCCAGAGCCATAAAGGAATCTTCCTCTATTCTCACTCACCATGAGAACCTGGTGGGGTTCCTGGTGGTCAAGCTCATAAAGCTGTGGGGGCCTCCCTAAGACTTCAACCTCAGAAATTTCTCACTCTCACTCTAGTTCACACTCAGTCTCTAGCAATTCATCAAAGTTATCATTTAAGGGTTTCTACCAGTTTATGGCTCCAGTGGCTTCAGCTTCAATTAAGCAGATTTCTGTTGCTGTCTCTCTCTGGATGCACCTGTCTCTCCAGATTTCAAGGTGGCTCTGTCCTGCCACCTCATTTCTCTGATGCATCCAAGAAAAGTTTATTTTCAGTTTGTCCAATTTTGTTGTTGTTAGGACAGGAACAGTGACTTCCAAGCTCTTTTCATATTGAAGCTGAAACCAGAAGTCTTCAGTACTTTTTAACTTAGACACAAAAAGGAGTCTTTTATAGATTATTTTGATTAATTCAGATGCAGACTCTAACCACTCACTGAAAATGTGGAAATTGGCAGCCTAAAGTTCATTGCATCAATTTAAATACATCTTTTTTTAATATATATAAATTTATTTATTTAGTTATTTATTTTTGGCTGAGTTGGGTCCTCATTGCTGGGCATGGGCCTTCTCTAGTTGGGACGAGTGGGGGTCACTCTTCGTTGCGGTGTGTGGGCTCCTCACTGCAGTGGCTTCTCTTGTTGCAGAGCACGGGTTTTAGGCACACGGGCTTCAGTAGTTGTGGCATGCGGGCTCAGCAGTTGTGGCTCACAGGCTCTGGAGCGCAGGCTCAGTAGTTGTGGCTCATGGGCTTAGTTGCTCCACGGCATGTGGAATCTTCCTGGACCAGGGCTCGAACCTGTGTCCCCTGCATTGGCAGATGGATTCTTAATAACTGTGCTACCAGGAAAGTCCCTAAATACATATTTTTAAGGGTGTTTCTTTTCAGAATGAGAAGAGATGCCAATATTGGCCTGGGTAGAAACATCACAGACTTTTGTCATTGGTCATGCATATTACAATATAATGTCTGTGTACATCTTCCTTTGTCTACTCTTAAAGATATCATCAAGCTAGACTTCATGGCTTCCTTAACAAAGAAGGAAAATAGTGCTATTAGTGATGTCTAATGGTTGTCCTGAAGTCACAGAACAAAGATTCCCATCTGCTTCCCGTGTTCCATGAACCTGGGAGGGGACAATCATGATAAATAGACACAGCCTAAGGGAAATGCCACAATTTAAATATAAATAATCAATCATGATAAACAACAGTTATTTCTCAGAAACATGTATGAGAAATATAAACTTTGAAATGAATTGAAACAAGATTTAAGATGCAAATTTGTACAGTATAGGCCTGTTGAGACAGGAATTGAAGGGCAGGATGGAGCCCTGTGACAACAGACCAGCCTGTAGTATAGCATGGCCTAGTATTCAAACCACACTTCCCAAAGATAGACTGGGTATTTGCCTAATGTGGCAAGACTAGAGAATTTAAGGAGGAGGGAATTAACTTTGGTTGAATACTTACTGAACCACATTTCCTTCACTCACTTTCTTATTCATTAATTTGAATGAATTATTGAGTTCCTACTACATACCATGCACTGTTCTTGGTGCTGCCAATTGTAAAGTAAGTGGGATCTGATTTGTTCCTTTGGGGAGATTATAATCCGGTGTGGAAAGCAGACAGGTAGCCAGGGAACTACACTGCATTATGATATGTGCTAAGAGAGGATACCCCACAGATTTCTCTGGAATACCCTAGGAGGAGTCTGATCCCTGCCAAGATTGGGGCAGGGGATGCCAGGAAGGGCATCCTGCAGCAGGACATGAGATACCAGGGAAGAGAGTGAGCATGGGATGAGAGGGAAGAGTAAGCCTGGCAGAAGAAGAAGGCCTAGGGTGTGGGGGAACCTGACTTCTTCAGGAGTTGTTGGGTTCAGTGTGGGTCCCACTTAGGTCCTGTCAATGGGTCAAGGATAATGCCTTCATCCCTGGACAATGGGAGCCAAGAAGAGATTCCAGCAGGAGAGCCACATGATCAGATCTGAGCTTAAAGGAGACCATGGTGACATGTAGGAAAAGGATGGATGGGCATAGGACTGGTGACATGGAGGACAGGTGAGAAACTCATGTAGAAGTGACGAGGACTCAAAGTTAAGGGTAGCAGTGAAGAAGGAGAGAAATGAAAGGATCAAACAGATATGAAGAAGGTGAAATGGGCAGCAGTTGATGGCTGCTCTGGTTGAGGAAGTGAGGAAAGGGAAGCATATGCAGGATCTGGGTCTGAGCTGTAGTAATGGAGTGATGGGTGGTCCTACTGATGTGATGAGGAACAAAAGGGAGTTCGAGGAACAAGTGAAGTTTGGGTTGTGTTGATGGGGCATCCAGGTGCATGCATCCAGAATTTGGAATTGAGGAGAGACCTCAACTTGGAAGTTGCCATAAGCTAGACAAGGGGTTCTGAAGCAGACCTTGTCAGCACCCCAATATTCTCTAGGCTCACCCACAAGTTGGGTGCTGTGTGTGCCTCCCATTCAGGCCTGTGGCTTTCTGCATCTCTTTGTTTGAGCTATTCTCTGGCCTTGGGCGCTGCCTGGCACCTGCACAGAGCAGGCCCGAAGTGCTGGGATGGAGGTAGTGTAGTGTAATGTGTCAGAGGTTAGCCCTTGTTAAAACTCAGATTCCTGGGCCACCACCAGAGACTCTGATTTAGTAGGTTTGGTGGGAAGGAGGGGGGCAAGATTTGCATTTCTAACAAGCTCTCCACTACAGGTCTCTTAGGCGGGCCCTTGGCATTGTTCCCAGCTGTCCGGATGGTAACCCTTCCTTAACACACTCCGTTGATTCCCTCCCTTCCCTGGCTCCTTCCCTCATTCTGCTTCCTGGGATTACATCCCAATGGCTTGTCTGAGGTCTGTTTTTTTTTTAATTTTATTTATTTATTTATTTATTTATTTATTTTTGGCTGTGTTGGGTCTCCGTTTCTGTGTGAGGGCTTTCTCTAGTTGCGGCAAGCGGGGGCCACTCTTCATCGCGTTGCGCGGGCCTCTCACTATCGCGGCCTCTCTTGTTGCGGAGAACAGGCTCCAGACGCGCAGACTCAGTAATTGTGGCTCACGGGCCTAGTTGCTCCGCGGCATGTGGGATCTTCCCAGACCAGGGCTCGAACCCGTGTCCCCTGCATTGGCAGGCAGATTCTCAACCACTGCGCCAGCAGGGAAGCCCTGAGGTCTGTTTTTGTCAAATCCTAATACAATAGCTGCTTAAAGCCCCTGTCTTATCTGGATATTGGTGGGGGACAATTGTGATAACTATCTCAGAATTGTCATCAGAATTAAAACAGTTAAGGCATGCATGAGGCATCCTCAGGTTAAAATGGCAGTTCATGAGCTGTACTGACTTCCCTTCCCTCCCTTGAAATATTCCTAAAAATATTCAAGGATAAAAGGAGGAAATTGTCAACAGGCATGGACACTTGGCTTGTTAATCAAAGGTATTAAGGACCCCCCATGGGGATGGGGCCCATCTGGGCAAGGAGTCTGTGCAGCAGCCCGGCCTTGCCTGGCTGTGTACTCCCGCTTCAGTGAGGAAGCGTCAGGTACTGTTACTGTTGTCATTGTTGTTGTATTGCCTTTGAGGAGTTAGTAAACTTCAGTTACTATTATTATTGTTGTTGTTGCTGCTATTATTATTATCATTGTACAAGCTTTGAGGAGTTAGTGTTAGTTATTATTATGGTTATTATGATGTTATTAATAATAATATCATTATATGGCCCTTGATGCGTCCACGAATCCCCTGAATCTGATGCAAAATTCGATGCCTTTTTCTAAAGGGAGGGTTCACAGCTTTCATCCGATTTTCCAAGGACTCCCCAAAGTGAGGGTAGTTTGGGCCCAGGAGAGTAGCTGAGGTTAAAAAGAGGCCAACAGCTCTCTGTGCGGATTGAGTTCACGCTCAGGGGAGCAGCCTCCTGCAGCGGGCAAGGAGAGAAAGGGTTGTCGGTGGCAGGAAAGGAGGGGACGGTCAAAAGCTAAAGCTCTCTAGAGAAGCAGGTGAGGGTGAAAGGTGACTGCACGCTTGAGGTGTCTCCAGGAGAAGGTAGGATCGGGGACACTTGACGTGACCCAGGCACTGCAGAGAGTGACCAAGAGGAGGGCAAGTGTCAACAGAAGATACAGACAACGCTTCCAGGAAGCTGGACGGTGAGGGGTGGCAGAGACAGTCCGCAGCCCAGGAGGGCAGCGGGAGAGCAGGAAGAAAGAATTTGTTTCTAAACGTTGATGAAAAAGCCAGTGGCCCAGAAATGTTTAAAGACAGGTGGCATTCTCTCATCTCGGTTTTAAATATGGAAACTGAGACTCAGGAAGTAAAGAAACTTGTCCAGGTTCACTTAGTCCATTAACCACAGAACTGGAAGTTGGCTTCAGCCTGTCTTTTTTCCGAGTACCCTTTCCAATGCATCATATTTCTTAGAATTGCTGAAAAGTCTTTGATGCCACACCTTTCCACCACTGCAATGCTGGATTAAAATCCCTCCCTAGGGTCCTTTCTCGCAGTGTCTCAGGGTCACATGAGAGTTCAAAGTCCCAGGAAGGGGCAGTGCAATCAAAGTGAGTGGATGGGTCAGACATCAGATGTGTCTTTGGCAGGACGTTGAATGTACTGAGTGCCTGGGGTAAAGCAAAGGAACGGTCCAGAAAGTGGACAAGACAGCCAGCCAGCAAAGACAGTCCACTGGAGTTTTGCGTGGACGTGGCTGGCGGTAAAGACACCCATGTCTTGGTCCCTTCTTCTGTCCTCTGATGACCCAGTGGAGGTGCTGGGCCCATGCAAGTCTGTTACCAACCTTCTCCAGAGGGCAGGAAACCTGTTCCGGTGAGCAGAGGAGTGGGTACTAGGTCCAGGCAAAGGCGCACTGTGGCCAGGCTTCAACCTGCGTGCCCATCTGGGGAGCACGTGGAGAGAGTGAATATTCGTGTGCACACGGGGACACTGCAGTCTCTGGCATTGCGGAAGCCGCCGCCCATGTGTGCCCTCTGCCCACTCCCCATAGGGACCCTGACTGGAAAGGCCCTGGTTGCCAAGACATGGGAAAGCTGCCAGCGTGAGGACATTCAGCAAAGGAACCAAAATGCTGTAAGAGAAAACAAAGCTAAAACTCTGGCCACAGCAGAAAGCCAACTGCTAGACTCCCAGGAAGGCCGGCCCAGTCTGTGATCACTGTCTCCTGTCACTGAGAATGCCCTGCCTCCCCTCCTATGATCAACTGTGTTGAAGAGAGAGGGGAGCCAGTGAAGAAAGTGGTGGGCAGGTTGGCCAGGGCACAAGACTTGCAAGCTTAGTAAATTCTGCAGCAGAGACAGGGAGGAAATGTGACCCTGGCATGGAGAGTGGCTTTGCAAGTCTGGAGAGCACCAGCCCACCTTCTTTGCCCAGCGAAAATACAGCTGGCACGGATCACAAAATATCGGAAGGAAGATTAGGACCTGATGCAAACAAAGCTATCAAATACCAACATTTGACATGAATAAAAATTCATCCAGTTTATAACTCATATACTCAAACCCTAAATTTAACCTGTTAGAATATTCTATGTTAAGGAGGATCTCATTCAACCTTCCAGAAGCAAGGCACGCAGCCTTAGCAGGTCAGAAGTCACTGACTTCAACAGGTCTTCTCTGCATACAAGTCGAAGAAGTACTGAGCTACTCCAGGGAGTCAGAGCCAAGCCCCCAAAGCCAGACTCACAAAAAAGTGTGCATGATGGTTTCCCATCTAAAAGGGAATGGCCACGTCCTGTGACATGTCTGTCCTGCTTTTACCTAGTTACCTAGTAGGTGCTCAATAACTAAGCAGTATTGGTTCTATTTCCACCCACATTTTCCTTACAGTTTAATCATTAGCAAAAGTCTCTCCTAAACACCATTTATTTTAAAGAATAATGGTAAGGCATTTAATTTGATTTTAGTACTCATTTCTATGCTGTGTTTAGTTTGCAGTTTAAAAATAAAGCATAACTTAAAACGAGTTAAGCTAAGCTTAAAGCAACGGGTTTGATAATTTATGTATGCCATCAAACTAATGGGAGGGATCCAAGGTGAGATCAGTCAGGGTGAGGGTGGAATAGATAGACAGAAGGGAAGGAATACCGGCTGGAAAAGAAGGGAAGAAGGCTGTCCCATGATGTAGCCAAAATGCTGCAAAGAACTGGGCCCATCTCTCTGCGCATTTTTCACTGGCCCCCCTCCTGGCCAGGTGTGGCAGGAAGGGGGGCTTCCACGGACCCCTTGCACGGAGAGCCCTTGCCCTTTCTCCAACTGAGTTTGCTTGCCCTCCCCAGGTTGTCCTAACACTGAGACAAAAGACAACATGATTTGCATCCAGATTAATGCAATATTTTGGTTCTGTTTCTGAATGTTGTATTAAGAACTAGGAGTCCTTAAAATTAAATTTAGCCAAACATATTCACTTTCTCCATTCGCACTGTGTTCATTTTTTCGGTCTGCTTCTGTCCGCTCTCACTTCCTGAACAAGGGAAGAAATATTACTTCGGTTTAAAAAAGTAAAAAAACCACAGACAGAAGCATGCCCTTCTTCTCTGGTTCTTAGCATTCTGGAACGCACCTGTGTTAAAATATGAAGAAATAAAACAAATATAAATTATGCATTTTCCAACTTAATTTAAAATGCATTATGTTCTGCTTTGTTCTCTGGAATTAGTCTTATTAAGGGGACAGATCTGTATGGATTAATTTTGAGTCAGTTTATTCACTTCTTTGTAATTCAGTGGCAAGGATTTTTGTCCCCAGGCATCAAATTAAATTTTTTTTTTCTTTTTTTTTACTGTAAGTAACACATACGAAATATAGACTTCTTTGTGTTATTTCTTTGTTTACCTAGCAAGCGACACATTCCCATGTTATGTTTCCACCAAATCTTAAACCTCTCCTTTTATAGAGCAAAACTTTCCAAATGATTTTTAAAGCAATGGAACCGTTGTCACAATATTTGAGCTGGGCACAGTCATACCATTATCCTCTTCCTGGTATTAATTTCTAGAGAGATCCACATGGCCTCCCTCCAATTCAAACTCCGAGGCAACCAGCCTCTGGCCCCTGCCTTCCCAATAATTTTGGCAACATGTGAATTGATATTTTACGACGATTTAAAATATGTACCAAATCATCATTTTTAAGTATTGTTTGAGTACAGTCATTCTTTGTTCCGCTTAGACGTTTTAAATCTATTTTTTTGCCCCCTTATACTGAGCAAGTAAATAGTCTGAATTCTTAATTAGTCTTCTTTAAACAAAATACCCTTTCATATGCACTAATAAAGACTAAGGATCATTCCCTTCTTGTTTAAATAACTGCTTGCTGTAGTATAAAATTGTAAGAGACACGATGCAGATCAAGTTGCGGGCTTGAAGTGGGGAAGAGGAACAAGCCGTGCCATAATAAGCAGATTTTAATGATTTACTATAAATCAGCATTTTTGCCCTGTCAGTGAGATTGAAGAGGCAGACAGCCCCTCACATGTCTGCCGAGCAAATGTCTTCCTGATGCATCATGTGCACTGAATCACTGATCGCAACATTCAAACGGCACATCCAAATAATGAGGGAAACATATACACAGCCTCCCGGTGGCCAATCCAAGGCAGCAGGAATATATGTTTTTTCGTTGTGTGGTAGTTAGACCCTTACATCGATCCTTGGAGGGTTCCACGGAGGGTAATGGAAGTGTATATTACTGGGTTAACCGTGGATGCCCTAACGTAGGCTCATCTGCATAAATGCTCTGCCCCACCCCCAGACTTTTGATGAGAATCTAATCTAGTCTGGAGGAGAAGGGGGGGGTCAGCAGAAAGACAGGCTGCAGTAATAAACCTAAATGTAAAGAATCTGGCCACAGAAACCAGTAGAAATCAGAGCTAATTTCTGTTGGGTCAAAGGCTCCCTCGGTCTGCGGGCAGCTTTTTCAATGCCCCCCTCTGTCAGGCTCCCTCCTGCCCCAAGTGCCATCTCATCACTTGCTCTATCAGTATCTGATATTCCCCCCAAAGATAACGTTTCAGTGCTTGGACCCATCCCCGGGGAGAAGCTCTTATTTGGAAACGGTGTGCTGAACCCCCAGACTAGACCAGGGGGCCAGGGGAACCAGGCACAGATACCTCTGGCTCAGACACAGAGCCTATCCCTGGCCTTGGATCCATGGATCTCAGGAAGCCTTTCCAGCTGACACATCGGGAAGCCTTCCCTCACTGCCACCTTCAGGCCTCACTCCTCCCCACCCCTGCAGCCTGCCATCAGCATCTCACCCTTTGTGTGCTGTTTGTCCCTTGTTGTCCTTATAATGGGCGCCCATCCCAGTGCACTGTGGCCTCCTCAGTTGCAAGGTTACTATATTTTCTTTTTTGAAACTATCACCACATCTTCTATAGAGTGCAGGCTTTGTCACAACTCACCCACCCCCATGAGCAGTGAATGAATGAGTGATAAAGTCCTATTGCCAAGCTCAGCCAGGCCCACGGCACGCTGAGAGCCCAGGCTCTCACAGACAACATGATGGAGTCCTGGGGCAGAGGATGATCAGCTTCCTCTTGCCGTGTTCTAACCCTGCTCCCTCTGGCATCCAGCTCTGGTGCTGCATGAGAATCCCCAGGAGAGTAGAAGATGACGTCCAGGGAGTGGGCAGGGAGGGGTCTTTGAAGGGGGCCTATGTGCTGGGGACTCAAGGCCATTCACACAAGACCGTGTCCTCGGAGATGTTATTTAAAATATAAATCCAAGAATAAATCAAAGCTATACCCGGCCCTCACCCCTAGGATGATTAAGAACCTAATTAGAACTCTAAAGCTTTTGTCCTTCTTGTTAATGAGTGGACCTATGAGGTTGGTTTTGGAACATCTCCCTTTACCACCCAGGACTTCATGCAGAGTGGACACAGCCTTCCTATCTCCAAATGCCACTGGAAAACTCAGAGACGTTGAAAGTCCCCCACGGTGGCTCCCTCAGCCCTGGCTTATTTCACTCCAACTTCCCCCTAGTCACTCTCCTCAAACGCCCAGCTTTCGAGACAGGTCAAGGCATCCTGGGCCTTCTAACCTCCAACAGTGGGTACCCAGCTCGTTGCTGGCTCTGGGGAGCCAAGGTCCCGGGCACACCAGCTCCCAGAGCTCAGCGTCTGGTCTGCTGGCTTCATCAGAGCATCCTGGTCCCAACCCTGGACTGAACCTGTTTCACGCTGCTGTTGGGGAAGCCCTCCCAGGGAGCCTCAGCTCTGGCTGGAGAGGAAAGGAGGGGCTGGCTTGGCACATGGGAGCATCGCTGCCGCATTCCTGCTCAGGGTGTTCCCTCCGCGCCCAGAGCACAGCTGGAGCCCCACACTCCCCACCTCTGTCGGGAACGCCTGCTTCTCTCCGACTCAAGTCCACTCAGCACTGGAAATAGAGCTCCCTCTCCCCTTGCAGTCCTGTCTCATCTCCCACAATGGAAGTCATCTCTCCTCTCTCTGAGCCCCATTGTGCTTCAGATATTGTGGACATTCACCCGTTCACTGATCCGTTCATTCATTCAACTAGTATTTAGTGGAATGCACTCTGCCTCACCTTGGGAGATCCAATGGTGATGAGAGAGAGACCTGGATTCTGCTCTCATGAAGCATCTACCCCATGGGCTCATCCCCTAGACCAGGCTTCTCTGCCTGGTCCCATCAGGTAATGAGGAAAGCAAGGGTGCCACCGGCGGGGTGAGTGGTGCCAGGAGGCGTGGAGCATTTGCCGTGTTCCAGGCAGTATTCTAGACCCAGCAGTGAACTAGTCAGGGCTGGACAAGGTCTCATCCAGGGTAGCTTCAGGGATCTGTGACCTGTGTTATCACACAGGACTCCTGCTCACTGCTTTAATGCTCTGATGTCACCGTCTTGAAATTCTTAAAAATTTTTAAGCAAGGGGCCCTGCAATTTCATTTTGTGAAATCATAACAATCTGGATCCCTTATTGGAAGGGTTTGCAATTCCTGGCAGAGAAGAAGAAATAGACAAGTAAACAAATAAATGAACAAGAAATTTGGGGTAAGTGATGGGATGGAGAGTTGGAAGAGGAGCTACTTCAGACTGGGGAGTCCAGGAAGCCGTGTGAGAGGGCCTTCTGAGTGGGGCCATACATGATAGGAGGCCAAGGACATGCAGGACGGGATACACCAGTTAAGCCCGTTACTGAAATAAGCCAGTTAGCCCCCTGGCATGTATAGGTACCTGCTCAACCTTTTGTTATGTGTGGGATGGAGGGGGGTTGGCTCTGGGGACTTTGCCCCTCTCTGACTCTGGAGGGAAATCAGGAGGTCAGAAGGGGAGCTCCCGTCACCTCCTCCCCCAGCCATCAGCACCACTGGCTACAGAAGGAACACCCTCTGCCTGCACTCCCAACCCCACCTCCCGCCCCCTCCCCCTGGCAGCCTGGGCATTGGGCCCATGAGTCCTCTTGTTCCTGGTGCGCCGAATAGGTCTTCCATTCTTTATTTGCCTTAGGAAGTCTCCATGGGAAATGCAGGGGATCCCACAGAGAACGTTCAAGACTGGCCACCACGAGGCATCTCAGCTCCTGGGGATGTCCTTGGGGTTTTTGATGCAGGTGATGTGTTGCCCGGGCCTGAGGTTTGGGGAAAGGACAAGCAAGCTCCAAGCAGCCCTGATGTACTTAGGTCTCCAGCCCCAGACGCTGTGGTCCCTCAGAGCCCTCCGATGGGCTTGTCGGAGATTTCACTGCGGCCTCCCCCGACCCATAAGTTAAGTGTGAATCCTTTCGCCCGGGGCTTGTGCTTCCTCTGGGTTTCTGGAGAGGCATGGAGGGTGGCGCCCATTGATTGACGGCTCACAGCCCTGTTCCCTGTTCCTCCTCCCACCATCCCAGCTGCAGCCTGGCCTCCTTTACCGGGAAGACAGAGAGCGTAAAGGTCACAGCAGATCAAAATTCAACAATTGTGACCATCCCGCAAGCTCCCTGTGGGCAAAGCCTTAGGACCCGCTGTGATTCCCAGTGGCCTGCGTACACAGCGCCACCAGCCGACCAGGACCGGATATGCAGCAGGTGTGAGGATGGAACGGAAGGGATGGATGGCGGGAACGATGGACTTGGTTTGGGGGCAGCGACAGTGCAGGCTGTGTGCGGGCGAGCCTGCAGGAGACTTGTCAGCACAACAAGGGATGACACTGAGCGCTGTGCAGTTGAAAGCAAATTTCAGCCACAATGTAATTATCCACCCAGGAAAAGAGGGGTCCCCTCTCCTGGGACAGCCATCCATGTGAGGAGAAGGAAAATAAACTCGTTCTAGGTCAATTTAAAGGTTAAACGGAGGTCAGCGAGGGGGAACCGAGACTGTCCCTGACTAGGGAGCAGTCGTTTGGCCACTCGCGCAGGTCTTTAACCTTTGGTTCTAATATTCATCTGGAAAAAAAAAAATTGTGAAGCAGATAATTGGATATTAACAGGTATACCATTTCAGTAATCTTAGAAAAAAGACAAAAGAGTGATTGCGAATCCAGAGGCAGTTATTTTAGAAAGATAGTAACGTGTAATTCCCAGTTTCTCAGACTGTAACTTTTGCACTTACCACTAATTTCTCCACTGCTCCAAATGCAGTGTATACATTTAGTTTAGAATTTATCGTCACCGTTTGTGTATATTACGCCAGCGGCATAATCCATCCTCATGAAGCTAATGCTCGGCATTAGGAAAATGGACTCCGTATGGATCCTGCCAGCCTCTGGCCTCAAACACACCCCGAGGAGACACCGCGGGTGTGCGCGCCCCACGCCCCTCCCCCAGGGTGCGCTGGCTTCTTGTTTTGCGCGGTATCTCCAAATGGCAGGGTCTGATTTCTCCAAGTTGCTGGTGTCCATTGTCTGCGGATGTAAAAATCAATGACCTACATAAGATTTTGATTTTGCACTGGGAATTGAGAGAGAAAGAGAGAGGGAGGGAGAGAGACTGAAACGCAGATAGAAAATAATGAAACAGTCATGTTAAAAAAATAAAAGCATGTTGAACTCAAAAAATATATTTTCTAGAGGATATCAATTTTTTTTTCCTTTGAACTATTTAATTTCAGAGTCATTTGATTAAAACACTTAATTGTATTAATGTGTCATTGAGCTGAGAGTGCTGGTCCTTGCAAGGTGGACCCTCACTCGGGCACCGAGAACAAAAACCCTAGTTCCAAGGAGGCTTGGGAGCTGGTGGAACTAGGAACTGCTATTGAAACGTCTCAGTGTATATTCAATCCTTGTTTTTATTTTCTTAAAAGAGAGGGGGAAAAAAGCCTCAAACTGCTGATTTCTGCAGAAAAATCTGCAAATGAACTGTTCTATTAGCACAAACATACCAAAGTCTTTAGAACCCCTGTCTTCAAAAGCATAATTAGGTATTTATTTCAGACAGACTAACATCTTTGCAGTAGCTAATAAGATGCAGCCCATTTGAATATTAATATAATAAATGATTAAATTAAACAGCAAGATTCAGACTCAGAAATAGCCTTTATAGGTCCCAGGGGGTCACTAAAACTGTTTCCATTTCTTCCTACAGTTAATATAGTGCAAGGGACATGAATGCATAGAGCAATATTTGTCTTATGAAACGTGGAGTTTTATATGGTGCTATTCAGTTTTATTACTCCTCAGTTTGAATCTGGGCCCCAAGTGAAGTCACCATGCCGAGGCCTGAAAGCCCTTCTTCCTGTCTCACCACTCGCTGGCATTCCAGAGATGCTCCACTGCTTGGAAAAGGGTTCGTTCTGATTGTCCCCATATCGAGAGGCGCCCATGAAGGCGAGCACCAGGTAAACTCATAACGTGATTAAAAAACAGAACAAAATAAAAACTCGTTCTGCATAACAAACTGACAGGTTCATTTTGTGTGTCTGTGTGGTGTGTTTCACGACTCCACGCTGCGCCTGCGTGTGGCTCAAAAGCCACATCCAAATCCGTGGTGCCTCCGGAGCCAGCTGTGCCAGAATAAGCCAGGCACTTCATCTCTCCGCCAAGAGGGAACCCCTCCCCCAGCTCCACCAGCACGAAAAAGAATAGGCAAAGTCGGCAATTATAATTGGCCATTATTCCAATAAAGGTGTTTCCCTTCTTAAATTAGTCCATGAAAACTGCACACTCTCCAAATCCCATGAACCTGAGAAGTGTTAATAAACATCTGGCCATGGTTTTTGCTTAATTGGCATTCCTTAGTTTGGACAGAAGTCTGTTTATGTAAAACAAAACACACACACACACACACACACACACACACACACACACACACACACACACAGAGATTCTGTTTTGGAAGTCACAGCCCCTCAGACATCCAAAAGCAGCCATCCCTAATGGTTGGTGAGAGAATTGGGTCTTTCCAATACTCCTATTTGTCCGCTGAGCATCGGAAGAGAAGAGATATTTGGATCTGCATGCTTAATTTTATTGTACAAGTCTCAGATCCAATATCTAATAACTTGATATAGGCATGCTGTTGGAAAATATTCACATTTCCAAAGTAGGAAGGAGATTGAAGCTTGGAGGTCAGCTTGAATAAAACAGAAAACAACACAAACCAACCTCAGGCATGTCCACAGGCCACATTATTATTATCCACAGCCTGGAATCTCCCAGCCCTATCTCTCTAAGGAGCAGCATTGGCAGGAAGGTAATGGATAAATCGTAACCCGGCTTGCAAGACTCTACTGTCTAAATTAGATAAAAGAAAACTAGGAAGAAAACTCAAAGATAAGTGGTACAAAGTAAATCAGAACAAATCATCTTACCAAACTTTATTCACATCTGATACCATTTTTAGAAATTAAGGTCAGTTTTGTGGAACTAATAGGGAGTTATACCTATATATCTTGGACACCATGACAATGCTGGAGGGGAAGATTTATACCCCATGGTTGCAGATGCAGAAGAAAGATAGGCGAGATCAAATGGAAGTGCATGATAACAAATGAAAAATGGTCCCCGCAGCCCATAAATTAATTGAGAAAAGAAGGTTGTCATTATTTGAACATGCTTTAAAATAAGGTATGGGGTCCAGATGGCTGAGGATAGATAGGCCCAAGAAGTTTGAGTAATTGATGACTTAAAAATAAAACAAGATCTTAAAGAAATGAATCACATCGGGCAAGTTAGAGGAGGAATATTATAAGAGAAAGGAACAGATTAAAAAAAGCACACAAAGCCAAAGATGAACCCCAAATCTCCAGGACCATTAAAACCAAACGAAAGCATACAAGCAAGTGCGTTAGTGGGGATTCAAAATGGGGGAGGGGAGGAAAGTCAGAAATAGAGTCTTAATAATGGTACATTTCAGATGTTACCTTATTAACCTATTCAGCTTTGCTTTGGGTTTTCTGCTGCAAACACACTCCATTTCCTTTTTTTCTTTTTCTTTTTTTTTATATGGTCTTAAAATAGGGCTGTGCTGAGGTGGGCCACCAACCTTGCAAATAATAGTTTTCTACTGCTTCCTTTTGAGCTAATCCCCCACAGGAAAATTCAAAAATAATTTGCCTGTGGGGAATACTGGGGGGTGACTAGCAGCTTGGGAATTTTCTTTGTGGCCAACGGTGGGAGGGCAAAGGAGCAAACCCAACTGATTTCCCACAGCCATAGAGGACCAGACCTTTCTCTAAGGAGGGGCTATCACTGCCTAGGTAAACCCATCTCCTCTCCTTCCTATTGCCAATGGGAAGATGGTGCTCATCCACTGGCTCCTCTCCTGGAAATAATATTTCTGGGGCAACTAGATGCTAAATGACTTCTAAGCTAAACATCAAATTCTTTCTTCTTTCCTCCCTCCCTCCCACCCTCCCTCCCTCCCTTCCTTCCTTCCTTCCTTTTCTGCCTTTCTTCCTTCCCTTCTTTTGTTTCTTTCTTTCCTTCTTTTTTTACCAGACTTCCTTTCTTCCTTCCTTTTTACATTTCTTTCTCCCTTTTTTCATCACTATTTATACCACCATCTGTAATTCCACCCATACCCTTGAAATACAGGAAATGGAGCAGCGGTGCCGTATTCCATATTTATGACTTCTCAGTACATCAGAGCATCGCTGACTTTGGAGAGCCCCAGTCTGAGCACAGCTCGGTGGAAATGCTCCCTGTATGAGCCGAGAAAGGACGGCTTGGGGCAGAGCAGCCTCGGGAGGATTCTCGGCATACCTCTCCATGCTCTCCGGCAGCACACTCGACTTGCTTCCTGTTTCTTAATTTTTTTTTTTTTTTCCTCTGCTTCTCTTCTTTACACACATGTATATTTTTGCCCTCAAAGCCACGGATTTGCTGTTCATGCTAAGAGAGTATTATGAATATTCTGAATGAAAATAGAACTCTGGGAGAAAACGCTAGGCACAAAGGCTGGTGTCAGTGCAGGCTGCCCCTGGTTCACACGGAGGGCAGGTGGGCAAGGAGTGCCTCTGCTTTCTCAGGTTGCCCCCCTCCACAGTGTACCCCAGCCCTCGCACTAGATTCCCTGGTTACTGATTATTGATGACCAAAAAAGTACATCAAACAGCAATGTAATTGCACTGCCTTGGGAAGTGCAAGACCACGGACTACCTTTCCTTCAAGAAATAGATACATGTGCGTTCACGTGAATGTGTGTGTGTGTGTGTGTGTGTGTGTGTGTGTGTGTGTGTGTGTGTAGCGGCTGAAGCCAAAAATGTGGCATTGTGACAAAATAAAGGCAGAGTTAAGAAGTTTCTCATCAAAGTCCTCTCTCATGTTATTAAAGGTACACTAATCTCCGAAGAGAGACACACGTGGGATAAACCAGAATATGGCCCTCCGTGCTGAAGGCAAGCCAAAGGACTTGAAAATAATCTGAAGACAGAAATATAGAGGCAGCAAACATTTCAAGAGAAGGAGACTTGCCAGCAGGATTGATTTGAATACTCTGCCTGGAGATTTATTTGGCCTTCTCATCATAAAAGGCAAATGCACCCCTCTCTTCCCCAGACAGTGAAGGAGAGAGGAGAAAGCCTCTTTGGCCGAGCGGCAATGGCTATGTTTTAGTAGAGGCTAAAAATGGATGAGAAGTATCAGAGAAATGAACTTCTGTGGTTTTCAAAAAATGGTTCAGAATAGATGAGCCAACTCCTTTACATGTTCAAAAGAAAGAGGGAACAATTTTGTGAAATGCTAAGGCAGTGCAAAGTGAATGTTAAATAGTTTTTATCCACCAAAAAAAAAAAAAATAGACTTATTCAAATGCATGTCTTGCTTGTCTTTAACTAAAGTGAAATTTCTTAAATCCAGCTGTAGTCTTATGGGCGGTGGTGGGGGTGGGGGCTTCTGGGGGGCAGTGGGGGACGACAGAGCACAGAACATCTTCCCTGAACTGAACAGCATGTCGTTTTAAAAGCAGAGGCACACGCTATTGATTTTTTTTAAAATACAAATTTGGCAGATTTCACATGATCCATTACATTTCTCAGGATGGTTAAGATGCAGCTTGCATGATTTATTCAGAATAAGGTCCATTTTTAGCTGTATTTAAATCTCCTATTTGTTATTTAACATGTGTTTAATGTTTTCTGTCCCCGCTGTGCACAGCTGCAAGCTGCTATTTTTTGGCAATTTTTGTGACTGGGAAGTGATTTGTGTCTTTGCATCTCACCTTTCTATTCTATGGCCTGCTGTTTTGATTTTGTCCTAAACTTTGAGAAATAAGCTACTCTGTGTCGTGACCTCTGCTTCCCTTTGCTGGGCAAACACAAGGGCTTAAAGGACACAACCAACCGTGACAAACCTCCGATAGGGTTTTTAGAAAGACATTGCCGGGGAGCTGGGGTGAACTGAAATTTCAGAAAGTTTATATTAAAAAACAAAGTTCTCCCATCTTAGCCTCTCATCAGAATGGATTGAAGCTGGTGATCTGAAAAATTGTGCCTCCTCCAGTAAGAATGTCTGTTGAGATTTAATGTGATGCCGGCATGACTCTTGAGGACTTAGCCAGGTAGGAAGCGATGTGTCATCTATCACCTGTAGAGGGAAGGAGGCAGCCTCCTTCCCTACCCAGTTATTTTAGAAACATGGAGGCACTGGCCCCCCCCGCAAAGTCTTTGCCAGTGCTGCCTTTCTGGAAGAACTGTTCCCTTGAGATGGAGAGCACGTCTGACAGTGACGGCTCTTTCCAGCAAGCGCCAAGTCAAGAAGACCACTCAGCCACTGCCCAGACGGGCACAAGAAGTCAGCAGTTGGCACACACACTGCAAAGTCCAGAGCATCAGGCCTGGACAAACGGCAGTTTTGCCAGCCCAGTTGGACCGATCACATATAAGTAAACAGTCGGTAAGTGTTTATCTGATTCAGGCAAACATGGTGATGGCATCGAATGGCTTGCTGATTTTTTTCCCAAGGCCTGAAGGATCTTGCTTAATATTGCTTGATATATGCTAACCTTCCCTTTATAGGGTCTGCAATGGAAAGCCATGTTGCAGTGGTTTAATCCTGGCCTCCTACTTATCTAAAACACACTCTCCGACTGTGCTGTGAAAATTGAATCTTTTCCTCACAATCTTACTGACATGAAAAATATATAATGCACTAAATGATTAATGCAGTTATAAACTATACCTGAGATAAGATTTAAGTATTCATATTTCTATCATGTTAATACAACACGATAAACCCATGAAGCAAACTCGACCAGGGCATTTGTTATTCTGTCCAGTGTTCAATTATTCTTTGTCCAAATACAATTTAGGGGCCTGCCGTAATGCAGTCACTCGCTGCAACACATTATGTGCTTCCGGGAGATAATAAGCCGCGCCTCGATGGTCAGCCTCAGAGACCCCGCTCTGTAAAAGGTCCCACGAAACACAGGCGAATGTGCAGATGCAGAGCACGGGCCCTGGGCCGAGGACAGGCTTCCTGAAAAGATCATTTTTGCACCAGAATATCAAGCTCATTTTATCTACCCTTTCTCCCTTTTATAAGAAAGTCTCCCATTAAAGGAAAACTTTTTTGCCATCATCAAAAGGAAGCTTACAATAAGTGTAACTACTTAAAATCTGTCTTCCCCTAACACTGAAGATGGCTTTCTATCTGGGGCTGGAGAAAAGCCCTCTCTTTGTTGGCTCTAAATGGCCCCTCCTTTCGTTGTGCAAATGGCTCACACACGCAGTGTGCCATTTCCCACCCACCTCATTATTTTTATACTTCTGATGATGTCGATTTTGATTTTCAAATGCCAGCCATTTATAGCTCATTCTGAAACACAAGAAATTAAGTGATTCGAGATGTCTGCCATTAGCTGGGCTTTGGGGGCCTCTCGTGAAGTTCAGGAAAGGCAGGAGATCACGGTGGTCACCCACCTGGGTTTGGCGTCTCAGATCTGTCCCTGATTAGCCGTGAGACCTTGATCAAGTGACTTCGCCTCTACAAGCCTCGGTCCCCTACCCCTTAGGGTTAATATGCAACCCGGAACAGAACGTGGCATATATGAAGTTCTCAACAAATGTTCATAATTATGAGTCGTCATTATTTCCTGACTTCTCAGGACAGCGAATCAGCTGACACTGGACAGCAGGCTCATGGTTAACACGTCCCTGCTCCAAGCTGGACGGGAGCTCTCAGCTCCGCATCTTGATCCAGGCCTCCAGCCACGTCTGCGGCTTTGAGAGGTGCTGCTGCCTTTGGCATTCTGACTGCAGTGACTGGGAGGACACGTGCCTCCAAGGTCCCTGAGGGCAGGCACACGTGGGCAACATTCTTCAGGAGGCTCACTAGGCACCCAGCACAGGTGGGGCTTAGAGCAGGCTTGGAGTCTAAGGTGTGAGGGTGTTAAGAATGCAAACAGGTGTGGTGCAGTGTGTACACAACAGTCCTGGGAGTATCTGCACAGAGGTCCTGTGAGCCACTTTTGATTATGACCTGATGGTAACAGAAAGTTCACCCGATTGTGCGCTTAACATTCTCAATAGGGCAGAGTCCATGCCAAGAAGATGGGAGAAGCCAGGTCTCCCTGAGTCTCTCCCTAGCACCCAGCCCTCTGCGGGGATGGGGGATCCACCCCTCCGATTTGCCACACAGTAGACAAGTTGTAAAGAAGAAGGAACCTCTGTGCTTGTTTGAGACCAGGATGAGATGGGCCATTGGACTGGCTCCTGGTGGCCAGAGAAAAGCAGGCAGAGTCCCCTGGTCTCGGGGTTGGAGGGAAGCTGGGAAGGCTACGTGCTAAATTGAATGAGCCCTTTGAGACTGGACTGCAGTTACTTTATGGTGGGGTCCAAGTAGGGCAGTCTTCAACCCTACTTTTAGAAACTAACATATTAATACTTATTTTGCAGAGCTTAATGAAATCAGGTGTCTGCCCAACTGCCTTTCTGGAACAAACAACCTGGTTCTTGCTGGATGCTTAGTAAATACTAGCTCCATCAGAATAAATGCCTTTCCTGCAACTGTAGGGTCAGAAATTTACACTTTGGAAATCATGCTTTCGGTAGGCTCTCTGATCGCACAGTGTCAGGGAGGGCGCTAATGGGGCAGAGTGTTACGAGGCACCAGCCCGGTCCTTGACTAGCTGCTCACCACTCCCCAAACCTGGCAACCTGGACATCTCTCCTCTTCTGGTGTCCTTCCTCTGTCGCTTAGACCTGGAAAGGAACAGGTCTGGGTCTTCCTTCCTTGAGGCTGTTTGGCTATTCCCACGGTGGGGCTGGGCTTTACCGTGGACTTTCCCCCAAAGTCTTCTCTACTTGCTCCTTGATTCTGAAAACTTCTTAACAAGGAAAGGAGTATTTTAAGTATCTTGAAGTAAGTTGAGATACTTAAAGATGATCTTAGGTTTGAAAGGGTTTCTTCACCAAAGCTGAAAACAGATTTTCTCCTAAGAAGGTTTTTAGCAGGAGAAAGGCTATACATCCCTTGAAACCTGTCATACGCCTGGTACCAGAAACATATTTGTCTAATGAATGACTAAGTGAAGTCTACATGAGGATCTGCGTGTCTGGCAAGGAGGGTGCCACAAATTCTGAAAATTACTTTCTCAGAGACACTTATTCTCCTCTGTCCCTCCAGCAACCATCAGTGTGCTAGGCACAGAGGAGGCATTCAGTAAATATTTGCTGAAATGAACTGATGAAAAAGCGAGCACAGTACACTTGGTTACTTAAAAAACTGACCTAGGGGGTGGGATAGGGAGGGAGGGAGGAGATATGGGGATATATGTATATGTATAGCTGATTCACTTTGTTATAAAGCAGAAATTAACACACCATTGTAAAGCAATTATACTCCAATAAAGGTGTTTAAAAAAAAAAAAACTGACACAGGTCTTGACATTATCTCAAACATGCTTCCCTGTTCTTGGCCACATTGGCTCTGGCTTCATGAAACGGCCATGATGTTGTCCCTGCCCTCTTCTGGTTCTGATTCTTCTGACACTCTGTGCCTTGATGTCAAAGTCCTCCTTGTATTCACTGGTCCCTGTGACTTTCATTGTATCCCCTCCTCAAACCCCCAATCAATGCGTTCAGAACACAAACATGCAAACTCCCCATGGTAATCCCAATGGCCATCTGGACAGACCCTCTTCTTTTCCTCCCTCATTTTTACATCAACCTTACGCCTAAGGGGTTGCAATCATCAGAACATTTTTGCAAATAACAGATGCAAAAATCTCTTGTGACCTAAAATCATCATGGCTTGCCCAAGACTGTCCTGGTTTAGGAATGGAAGTCCCATTTCCCAGGAAACCCCTTGGTCCTAGTCAAACCAGGATGGATGGTCACCCTACCCAGCAGTCCCACATCTAACAATTTGCTCTAAGAAAATACTCATAGGTGTGTGTCAAGATTTAGCCACTAAGCTTTTGCCAGAGCATTAGTTATAATATTGAAACGTTGCAAATGAGCTCAGCATCAAGCAATAAGTTTCTCTCTTTGCATACAGTAGGCTGTACTGCTGCCATGACAAAGAATGTGCTATAGGAACTTGCGGAGACTTGGGGAAGATGGAAGAGGATTCATAATATACGCATATATAATGCAGATTTATGTAAATGCACACATTCTACATAGGTAGAGTATGCATAGTACTTAGGGTTCTGGAGCCAAACCAGCTGGTGAAATCCTGGCTTCACTGCTTGCTAGCTATGTAATATAGGGCAAATTACTTAACTCTACCACACCCCGGTCCCCTCCTCTATGAATGTGGATAATATCAGCCCCTGCCTTGTCAGACAGGAGTGAGGATTTAATGAGTTAACACAGGTAAAGCATTTGGAACAAAGACCAGCCCAGAACAGGTACATCACAAAATAACCACTGCCGCTGCTAGAGAAAGTGCTTGCTGAGTCTGCGTTGTGTGCCAAGCTCCAGGCTAAGCTATTGTGACTTTGTTTCTCACAGAGTCTCCATAAACTGGTGTCAAAAGTTACCGAAGGTCTCATGCTGGTGAGTGGTCAGCCAGGATTCAAACATGGGCTCTCTGACTCTTACAGTCAGTACTGAGAGCAAGCAGCTGGCCCCTGGTCAGTACCTTGGGACATGGTTGTCACTAGGTGTACACAGGCAAACTCAGTTCTGGATGGAAGTGCACCTGTTTGTCTGAATCTCACCTCTGCTGGGAGTCGTTAGCACTGGGACAGCATGAAGAGAGAATGATAACTTAAAATCGGACCCCTGGTTGTCAATCAAAATGTTTTTAGAAAGATGCTACCATGAATCAGAATGAAACCAATTTTTTAACTTAATTTTTTATTTTTTCAAATTTTATTGGAGTACAGTTGATTTACAATGTTGTGTTAGTTTCAGGTGTACCGCATAGTGATTCAGTTATACATATACATATACTCATTCTTTTTCAGAGTCTTTTTCCATATATCTTACTACAGAATATTGAGTAGAGTTCCTGTGGTATACAGTAGGTCCTTGTTGGTTATCTATTTTATGTATAATAGTGTGTGTATGTTAATCCCAAGTTCCTAATTTATCCCCCCCCAAACGTTTCTCCTTTGCTCACAGTAAGTTTGTTTTCAAAGTCTGTGAGTCTGTTTCTATTTTGTAAATAAGTTCACTTATATCATTTTTTAAAAAAATTAGATTCCACATGAGTGATATCATATGATATTTGTCTTTCTCTGTCTGACTTACTTCACTTATCATACCAAGTGAAACCAATGTTTTAACGTGGACAAAAAAGATGGACCATCACATGCCTGACCATGAAATTACAGGTGGTAGAAACCCCCAGGTCCTTAGGGATAGAGGAGGGAATTTCACAGTTAGGAGAGCTCTGCGTGTCTAACTCAGGGAGGACTTTCTTTTAGTACCAAACATGTATCTGCCTAAAGCTTCCGACTGGTTTTCAAGAGAACACCCTTGTCTTCAAAGAATACATGTCTGAATTAAGGTGGGCGGAAGTTTATTTAAAAGTTTTATCAAACAGGAAATGCAGACCAAGCCCTAATATACTTTGACGTACTTCAAAGATAGGCAGTCAATCATAAAAGTGTTTGAAGATATCAAAATCAAGATCACCAATGTGGATTTTGAAAAAACAACACTCCCACGAAGTGGGGCATTACCGCTTATGGCCAAGCGTAATTGAATGTGAAGGAAGCATAGATTCAGTATGTGTATATATATATATATATATATATATATATATATATATATATACACATACACACACACACACACACATATATATACACACATACATATATATATGTGTGTGTGTGTATATATATATATATATATATATATATATATATATATATATATAGAACTGATTCACTTTGCCGTACATCTGAAACTAACACAATATTATAAATCAATTATACCCCAATAAAAATTTTAAAAAGAGAAAGCATAGATTCAAATTTTGATAACTTTGTGATTTAGAAGAATAAATCAGAATGAAATGGAATGGATAAATGAAAATCTTATTCCTGAGTCAAAACATTTTTCTTTTCATTTAACATAGTGTCCTCCTCTCCCAATAAAGAATCTATGGTGCTTCTTCTGACTGATGGTGCCATTAAACTTAGGGGAGAAGGTGTGTGTGTGTGTGTGTGTGTGTGTGTGTGTGTGTGTGTGTGTGTGTATGAAATATTATACTATACTGTAGTATATATTTATATAAGTATATATTATATTATCTCTTACTGTATATATATCAATAAATCAAAAGATTTAAAACAAAAAAATTAATAATTATATTTGGGTAGCAGGTTATAGATGTTTTCAAATTTTTCTTTGTCTCTTTCATCTGAATTTTCTACATTATCCTCAATGACAATGCCCTATTTTAGCAGTAAGAAAACTCACACAGAAGAATGCAAAAATATCTGAAGCCAAACCTAGGCGGTCCAAAGCCGTCTGTTTCTAGTTTCTATGCTAAGCCCAACTTACACATTCACAGAACACTATTCCTGTTACATGCATGCAGTAATGTTTCATCAGAATTGCATCTGGAGTCACATCCCTGGCCACTGGGCTGTCAGGGATGAAGATGGGTGCTTCTAAATTCTGGGGGACGGGCTACCTATTGAGCTGTAGGTAGTGCCTGCATTTTGTTACCCGTTGTGACAGCTGCCAATGTGTGAGTGAATGTGAAATGTCAAGTTCTCTGGCACCATTCCTGGAAGAATCTGTAATTTACTGGCTCCGTCATGTCACTCTCTGAAGTATTGCCTGGGAGACAGGCTATGACCCACCCAGGATCTTGGCGGAGTTTTCTTTGGGGTCCTTGGTAGGCCACTTTCCCATCAGGGTACTTTGGTGGGGACCTTCCCACCCATTTCCTCTGGCTTCAGATTTCTCCTTGGGAAGTGAAAGGGGTCTTTGGCACCTTCCTGGGTTTTTTATGCCTGTATTTCTGGGTGAAATCCCATGAAGGCACAAAGTGTGGAGCGGAGGATGCTGTTCGCCCCATCCTATTTTAAACCATGATAAGGTGGCAGGAGCCTTCGACGATCAGGAAGGAAGAGACGCCTGGGGAGTGGCAGGAGTGAGCAGAGCTGACTCCAAAAAGGCTTTGGTATTTGCTGGAGGACTCACAGACAGGGTGCCTGCCAGTTCCTTTTTTATTTTTTATTTTTTAATACCAATTCAGTCACCTGAGCTAACCTAAGGCAGTGTGTAGGTTACTGTTTGTTTTTTTTTTATTTTTATTGCTGCAAATGAAATGCAAAATTAAAAGGCGTTAATTAAAAACTGACACTGGATTGTCTGACTACATCTGATCAAACAAGTGACCCCAGAATGTAGGGAAAGCAGCAGATTCTTCCATAGGTGAATATCACAGACCTCTCGTTTAGGAGACGTGTTCATATCTAGTGCCTGACAGGGTGCTTACAAACCATAGGAGCTGGGACTACTCCTTGGTCCCCATACCTGTGTGTTCTGGGGTCGAGGGAATGCAGATAGGAAACCCGCATGTTGCAAACAGCCCCCTCCCAAGCCAAGAATCACCCTGCTCACACATGAATGACTGGTCAGCTTGGTAAAACAACTGGATGATGGCCCGGCAGGAGAATGGAAGACTGGGGTGGGAGTGGAGTGAGTTATGAATTTAGAGTCTAAACACAGGTTGTCACACACCAGTCTGAGTGGGTGTGCTTGACATGAATTAGTGTATTTCTGTTTTGAGTAACTGACTCAGCCAAAAACATCCAGATGCACCTCATTATTTAATAGAATCTGAAGCATCTTCAGCCCTGATCTTAAATACTAAACTCAGATTTCTTTTGAATGCATCCTCTTGGGTGCTCCATCAATACTTTAGTCAACATGCCCATGACCAAACTCATTGGCTGCTGACCTGGTTGATGGAAGAAGGAAACCAGAGTATCTTCTCTGAGCCCTCCCTTTCACTACCCACCCCCAACACCAGTAAATGTCAAGTTCACAGAGCAGCCAGGGTGCTCCTGGACCTTCTGCAGTCCCACCTCTAGTTTATCTCATCTCCAATCGGCCCTCCATGCCACCATCAGAGATGGCGTTCTAAACATGGGCTGGCACGTACCACCCTCTTCCTTGGAAGTGCTTACTGACTCTCTGTTGGCTGTTGGATAAGTCCCACAGATTTTAATGTGCCCTTCCAGGACTTTCTTGATACTCTAGCCTGGTAATGTTTGCGTCCTGATGTTATAGCATCCCTCTGCAGACCTGACAACACAACTGTGATAGAAAGCTCACCGTGAAGGAGCTGCACTACTTGAACTTGAGGAGCCCACCTGGGCAAAGGTGTGGATGAGGGGGAAGTGCCTTTCCCTGTCATTGTTCACTCCTCACGATCTTGTTCTCTCAAGGCTCAGCTCCTGTGCGCAGCCTGCATTCGTGCGGTCCCAGCCTGGGCATCACCACCCTACAGAAGGACCATCCTCTGCTGCTGGTGTTCTCTTGTTTAATTACCTGGCAAGACTGAGCATCTTTAGGGTAGGGACCAGGGACCAGTGGTTTTGGGTCTTGTCATCATCCAGCATGCAAATCCTGGAGACTCAAGAAATCCTTGTGAATTTATCACAAAACTGAAGCAATTATTTGGGCAACATAAACAGGAAAAGGTTCTAACCCTCACGCATGTTGCCAGCTGAAGCTATATTCTGAAATGAAAGTCCCTGGATATTCGCCTCCCCTTTCTCGCTTGCTCACCTGGGCCCAGACAGGCTGCTGTAAACCCCAAGTCTTCGGAGAAACTTGAAACTGTCAGCCTGTGGCTCCGTCAATCACATGCCTTTTGCAAGGGCTCAAATTCATTAGGAGGGTAAAAAAGGCTTTAAGAAAATGTTGTCAGAGAAAGAATCAATCAATTTAAACATTTAAAAGTAAAATGTGCAGCAGTCTCTATGGTGGGGTTTTCATAATGCAGGGTGTTCCCTCCTGGTCACGAGCTGGAGTCCGGGAACGTGAGGCTGTCCTTCTGAGGCTCGACTGCTCCTGGGGAAGAGGAAGGGGAGGAGGAGGTGGCAGCTCAGGAGCCGGAGGTGTTGAGGTTGCAGGAGAATGGGCTGTGTCCAGCTCTGGCTGCTGCATGCCTCACATTCCTATAAAGGAATGACATTGGTTCAGGTCCTTTAAGGGTCATGGTGTAAAATGATCATTTGGTCCTGATTTCTGGCTGGCATTGGGTTTTCTTCTACTGATTCTTCTTTGAAAGAAGGAAGAAATGGAAAAGGAAAAAAAGAAGAAAGGGCTGGAGGGACCTTCATTATTTGCATTTTAATGCTATTGTGGGCCTTTTTGGACTTGATCTTCAGCGTGGCCCTCCAGGCTAGTTACTGCTATCTTCATATTTGCTGTTCAGAGATGTTATATAACTTGCTAAGGACATGCAACTGGTCTCAAGGCAAACTTAGAACCCATTCTGACTTTTATCACATTTTTTGAAAGGGCAAAAAGGAAGAAAAAAAGACCATCAAATCAAAGTGGAAACACTCTCTTTAGCATGGGGTAACTTTGCAGATATAATCGGGCAGAACAGACCATGTTTGAAAGCGAGTTTGGGGGTGGGAGGTGAGGAGGTGGCCAGGGGAGAAGATGTGCAAGGAAAGGGTGGATGGGGTGTGATGCCTGTGGCTTCAGCCCGTGGTCTTCTCGCCCAGGTCAACAGCTATGGAATCTCTAGAATGGCTCTTCTTGGGTGAAAGTTAGTTAATAAATCCAAGACCAAATTATAGTTTGAGGTAAAAGGACAATTTCTTGAAACTTCAGAATAAAACCCAACCAATGGAGTGAAAAAGTATTAAGTGATTTCTTCTTATATTCATCTCTTGGGACCTCAAATCTTGACATGTTAGCCAACCAGACAGCTGCCTGCCTGGGGAGACTTCAAGGGCTTTCGAGAGTGCCCTGTCCTGTTTCCCTACCCGAAAGGACTCTCTTGAATACCTCCCCTGCCAACTGAAACTCAACCCCTGGAACTGATTTCAGCCTAGGACTTTTACTTTTGCTCACATGCAAACACCCTCAGCAACAAACAACCCACAAGTGTCAATGAGTTTCTCAAAGTAGGAAAGTAGGCTTGGAGAGAAGAATATTAGACATAAAAGAAAGAGGAGGAGGAGACAATGACATCATCGGCTGGAGGAGTGGGGATTAGGAGGACCAAAAACTTTTTTTTTAATTAAAAAAAATAATAAAATTACATTCTTCACAGCTTACTGTGAGACAATCCAATAGAGCTTCTAGGCAAGTTATTTTCAAGGACTGACATATAGGAAAACTGTCCAATACAGAGTGACAGGGAAGGGCTGGGCATGCCTTCCTCTCCTATCACGCTGCTACCCTTGGGAATGGCACCTTTCCCCTTGACACTGTTGGGGTGTCCAAGGGATTCCAAGCCTGCGTGGTTGTTTGCGTCTCTCCTTTGATCTCATGGGGATGTGGCACAGCACCTGTTTGTTTTTGCGGGAAGGCAGCAGGGACAGTCAAATATCTATAATATTTAAATTTAAAATTGAAGTGAATTAAAATTATTTAAATCATTCACTCATTTATTTTATTGTTTGAAAAATTTCCATAATAGCTAGAAATCTCATTGGTTATCTTATGCATCAAAGCACACGTATGTACACACACACACACACACACACACACAGACACTCACCCACTCAGATTATATTTGTATGGTACTTCAGTCTTTTCTAAGCATCCTGAAGGCTCAGAACTGAAAAGAAACTTAAAGTTATATAAACATTCTTCAAGCCCTATATAAAGAAAAGTGTTCCTGCCAATTAGCCACCTAGTGTCTGCTTAATCGCTTCTCATAACGGAGAACTTACTACTTCCTGTTTCCTGTTTAGACAGCTGACAGTTAAATTTTGACTTCACATAAAGATGAAATTTCTGTTTGCCCAGAACATTACTGAATTCTTTGGACATCCCAGATACTGAGCTAAGACCTCTACAATATTATCTCTTTCAATTATATCAACAGGTCTGTGAGATAGGGGTTATTTTACAGAGGAGGAAACTGAGGCTCAAAGAGACAACTTGCTGAAGATCACACTCTCAGGAAGTGGTTTGGGGATCTGACCCTACGTCTGCTGACTCCCAAATTCTCACTCTTGATCCCTGATCTTGAGCCTCTACCCATTTGTCTGTCCTCCTCATGGAGCAAATCTAATTCCTCTCCCCATGTGTATTAGTCAGGCTTCTCCAGAGAAATAGAATACACACCAATACACACACACACACACACACACACACACACACACACATACACATCCAAGGAGATTTATTCTGAGAATTGGCTCAGATGTTTATGGAGGCTGAGAAGTCCCCTGGTCTACCGTCTGTAAGCTTGAGAGCCAGGAAACCCACATGTAATTCAGTTCTAGTCTGAAGGCCTAAGAATTGGGGGACTAAAGGTATAAATCCTGGTCTGAGACCGAAAGCCTGAGAGAGGGGTGTCTGTGTCCTAGGGCAGCAGAAGATGGATGTCACAGCTCCAGCAGACAGAGCAGATTGGCCCTTTCTCTACATTTTTATTCTTTTCGGACCCTCGAAGGACTGGGTGATGTGCACCCACACTGCTGAGGGTGATCGTCTTTCCTCCCTCTACTGATTCACATGCTAACCTCTTCTGGAGACATCCTCACAGACACACCCAGAAATAATGTTTGACCAGCTTTCTGGGCAACCCTTAGCCCAGAGGCACATAAAATTGACCATCACACCATGGCAGCCCAGAAGGAGGAAGTGGTCAGCCCTTCCATTCCCTCACCCTCACCCCAAGCCTTCCCAAAGCCTCATCTTTTGCAGACTAAATAGCTCATTCCGGAAACCCAGTCACCATTTCTTAAACACAGGGTCGGTGACCATAGCCTTCTGTGAACATCATGGTTTGAATAAACAAACACTGTCTGTTCACTTTCCATTGTGGTTATCTCCTTCCTACACTATCCTCATAAGCACCAGAGGACCCTTCCCAAAGGGGCAGAGGAGCAGTCCTCAAATAACCACACCCCGCCAGGCCTGGGGGCATGGCCTTCGGCACATACATTTCATCTAGCAAATATCCTCCCGTGCCTGTTCTCTCTTGCTAACTGGACTCTGAGGTCCTTAAGGAAGGCTTTATCCATCTTTGTTCCAGCAGCATCTCCTATGACTCAGGTACACAGCTAACAGCTCAACAACTCTTTGTTGAATAAATGAATGAATGAATAAAGCACTTAATTAGGAATAAAAATTATGTAACCGATATGAAAGGAAAGCCATTCCTATAACTGAAGTTACTTTCTCTTAGGGAAAATTTAAAGGATTAGGGATGTAATTATTGACCAGTTATAGAGATAACCTAGTGATAGTCTTGGTTTCTATCATTTAGGAATTACCTTTTAGTTCTTGTTGCTGAAGTAGTAAATGGGAGGTCCAAAGTATTTTCATTTTTTTGTTCTTAAAATCGGAATCAGTTGCCAAAATTGGAAACAAAAACTTATATAAAAGTTTGAATTTCCAACTTTTTTGGAAAATCCGGAAGACCTGGCCAACCATTTCTTCCTGGCAAAGGTTGGCTGGAGCTGAGTAGCAGCTACGGCTTTAGAAGGGGCCCCACCTGCCCCCGAGCACTCTGGGTAGTTCCCGTCTGTTTGGAGAGGGGTCTGTACTGTGACTCCTCTCTGTGGTCCACGTGCACCACTTAACACTGAGCAACAGTGAGACAAGCTCTTCCATTCACGTTGGGCCATGGATGCTTGTGAGAAGCTCCAGCTCTAAAACCCCTCAATTCTGTTTCTTGTCCTTAGGATGCCTGGGTGTCACCAGCAGAGGCCAGCAACACGGAAGTTAGTAAAATCTTGCTAACTAACCTCTGCTTATTAATTCCATTCTCGAATGTTTACTTTGAGGCCGGTTTTACTTGTCAATAAATCATAGTACATCAAGTTCAGTTTTGTTTTGAGAACTGTTGAGACTTTCTCAAGACTAGCCCCAAGCATGAAGCCAAACTCCCGAAACAAGGAAAGCGCCACGGCCCTACCCTTTCCCAGTCCCCACTCCCTGCCCTTGCCAGTACCTTCTGCATGTGTAGAAGGAACCATCCTGGGTTTTTACCACGCCTCCATCCATCACCTGCCAAGCTCTGCCAGGAGCCATTTGGGCTAGTTTGCAGAGAACCCAGAACAGCATCTAGGTCTGGTGGCAGGTGTGTGACTGTAGCTCCATGGGGTGGTCTCACTGTGAGACTCCAAGGATAAGGAGGCAGAGGACCCCGCACCACCTCTGCAGACAGGGATGCCTTCCTGAAGCTCGGTTCTGGAGAAAGGCAGGCACTTTATGAGGCTCTTCGCATGGCAGGCACTTTATGAGGCTCTTCGCATGGCAGGCACTTTATGAGGCTCTTCACATGGCCTGTGGTTTGTGGGCACCGTATACGTCAGATGGCCAAGCCCACCGGTGTTTCACTTGATGCTGCTGGACTGCTTGCAAGATGTTTTCTTTGAGATGCCTTCCCTCATTCGTTGAGCAGAGGGGGTAAGTCAGGGAAAGCTTTTATGGGGTGGCTGTGTTTCCAAATGTTCCTCTGTGATTGACAGCTCTGCCTTCAGCTTCCCATTATGGCACCTGCAGATAATGAGATATCTTGAAACCGGAATTTCCAGCGCCTGAGCCTGCCAGGAATATTATCATCAGTGTTCTAGCCAGCCATTCCTACTGCACACATGACCTCTACAAATTTGAAATGTCAAAACACAGCCAGGAGCTGAAACCAAGGCCACTCTAGTCCAAGTGGCTACTGGCTCTTGGATGTCCAGGAAGGAGTCTTTTATCTCAGGAGAATTATGGATTGCCAGAAAATAGTGATCTTTTCATTAACCTATATGTATTTAGAATGTAGATAATGTCTGTCTTTCATCATTCTCATAGCCTGTGTGTGGGGAGGCAAGAGGGCTGGGGTCCTTAGCATTTCCCCAGTGAACCTGGATCCGTTTGGGAGCTAAATCAGACCATTAAATCTCTTTGTCCTCGGTGACAGTGGGGGCCTTAATTTTATAGATATTATCACTACTTAGATTTTTTTTTAATTAATTTTTATTGGAGTACAGTTGAGTTCAATGTTCTGTTAGTTTCAGGTGTATAGCAAAGTGGATCAGTTAATACATATACATGTATCCACTCTTTTTTAGATTCTTTTCCCATATAGATCACTACAAACTATTGAGTAGAGTTCCCTGTAGTACACAGTTATAACTACTTAGATCTCGTTATGTTATCCGAGAGGCTAAGAGTGGAGGGCACTTGATCCTAAAATTGGAATTTTAATCTTTTACAGGTCTCCTCTCTTCTAGCTCCCTTCCACTTGGGCTGTGAGCTTAGAGCTCTCAATGCTGGATGGTTTGAACTCAGCTCTCTGAACTCTGAGCCACTGGTTTGAATGTTCACCATGTCAGGTGCTCCATGTCAAGAGAATTAAGCCTTCCAGGGATCTGCAGCATACAGGGGGAAACACTGGGCTGAGAGTGACGTTATCATGAACATGGGAATGCAGAGCATAGGGTGATGAATCGGGGGACAAGGGTAGGAGAAGATATTCAGAGAGCACACTATCTGAGTTGGGTCTCAAGGGACGGGCAGGACTTTCTGCCAGGCTTGATCTCGATGGCAGTAGGGGTCATGGGTGAGCAGAGTTTACTTACAGATGGATCTGTAAGAACAAGGACCCAAAGGTCTAGAGGCACATAGCACGTACGGGAGCCAGCAAGCACTGTGATGGGCCTGCCTCTCAAGAGTGTCTGGGCACAATGGCCAGCTTGGCTAGAGAGGCTTGAACCACAGCCAGAAGGGCTGCACCTTCCCCCCAAAGCCTGCAGTGACAGTTCTTCCTACATTTCTCCTCTTTCCTCCTCTTCATATTGTTGATGAACCAATCCTTCTCTACTCTCAATCCAGGCTGGGTCTGACCCTTCCCCTGAGTTCTAGACACGTGAGCCAGTTTTAACCACTTAAAATTTTTTTTGAGATATAATGGACTTATAACATTGTATTAGTTTCAGGAGTACAACATAATGATTTGATATTTGTACATATTGCAAAATATCACCACAGCAAATCCAGTTAACAGCCACTTTTGAAAGTGCCTCATCCCCCAGTCACAGTGGTTGGTCCAGGACGGGCTATGATCCAAACTGGGCCAATGGGAATCAGCCCTGTAATTCTGGCTTTCATGAGTGAGGTATGCTGTTTCCACTAGGATTTCTAAGAAGGTAGAATATAAGCTGGCGGTCATCCCGGCACTGCTTGGAGAGAGCCTGCCTATGGATGATGTTAACGTGGGGGGGGGACAAAGATCAAAGAGTTGGAGAGAGGGTTCTAATGGCATCATTTGGCACCTAACATCAGCCATGTCTGAAGCTGGCTCCCCCACTCCTAGATTTTACATTGGCAGAGGACACATTTTTATTTATTTGTTAGATCAAACAAGTTTGAGTTGAAATTCTGTCTCTTGAAGCCTCAGAGAAGCATGACTTATATAATGACAAATACTGGCATAGCTAATAATTCTATTCTCACCATAGAGATTTTGAGGGTGACCCACTGGTTCCTTAGTCAGATGAAAGGAAATTGGGATGCAGGTCTGTTCAAACAGGTGAAGGCTACACCTGCACATCTTTCCAGGCACCTGACCACCTCTCCACTTACCTGGTCTCTCTCTAAGTCCCCAGGCACCAACTGACAGGTGCAAAGACACATCCCCTGCCCCCACAGTGCGGATCTGCCCCTGCTCACCAGACAAGGTCCTCCAGGAGGCCAAAACCAAGGACTGCTGAAGCAGAAAACCCAGACCACGTGCTCCAGTGAAGCTGCTTGACTGAAGAGATCAAAATCCCACTAGTGCTCCAGCCGAACTCCAAGCCCCATGGACACATCAGCGTGGGATGACCCAGAAGGTGAAGCCACCCTGGGGAGAAGGTCCTACTCCAGGGAGCCCTGGCCACCAGCTGGGGGTCTGGGGGCCCTTGCCCTATTCCCTTCTGGCATCTTCGTCTCCGTGAGGATGGAGCAGCGGCCCTCCTGCTGGCCTGGGAAGTAGAGACGGCTGAGGGTCTGCAGCCAGGAGGCATATTTGGCCCAGAGGGGTTCTTTCTTGTCAGGCCAAGGAGGTTCAGAGTAGGTCAGAGAGGGTTTACCACACTCCCTTCCCCAACCTCACGCCAACAACAAAATGCATCCTGAATACAATGGTCAGTAGCTGCAGAAGACTGGAGAGTTGTATTCTGTGTCTCAGAAACCCAATGTCCTGCCCCACACCTGCCCCAAACACAGACACACACACACACAGACAGACACATACACACATAGACACACAGGCACACACAGATGCACAGAAACAAGCACGCATCCACACACATAGACATACAGATACACAGACACACACGCACAGACACACACAGATACACAGACCCAAACACACACACACAGACACACAGATACACAGACACACATACAGACACAGATACACAGACTCACACAGACACATACATACAGACACCCACAGACACACACAGACACACAGATACACAGACATAAACACACATAGCCACAGACATACACACAAACACACAGACACAGACAGATACACAGACACAAAGACACAGAGATACACAAGCAGACACACAGATACACAGAAACACACATACACAGACACACAGATACACAGACACACAGACACAGATACACAGACAGACACACAGACACACACAGACATACACACACACAGACACACAGACACAGACACACACATACACATACACACTGTTTTTTAAAGACACAGAAGGGTTCACCAGGGCAAATTCATTCAACTCAGCCAGCTGGTCCGCTGGGCCTAACCATGCACGTATCCCCACTGAGTAACTGACATCACCCCAGGGTCCCTGGAAAGTTTTTCCTTTTCTTTTTTCCTTTCCTCTCAATGGTGTCTGAGGACCAAGAGCAACTTGCAGTAACCCAAACAGGCCTCACACGGTAAGATTAAAAATATCTCAGGAAAGGTACACAAATGGGCTCACAAACAAAACAAATCATTCACCGTCAGCTGCTTTCTCCCCGCTCAAAGATCTGCCGGGTCTTGGGCAGTCCAGGCCAGGCTAGGAAGCCAGCAGGCCTGGTCCCCAGAGCCCGTGCACGGAGTGACAGCAGAGCCAGGCAGCCGGTGGGATGTGTGTCTGTGGCGCTGCACGGCCGCAGGCAGGGCTGGGCGGAGAAAATGGCCACCCTGTCGCCAGGCCCTCGTGTGTGGCCCCGTCGGGAAGGAGCTGCGCTCCGGCCGGCCTGGCTGGCTCCCGCTGAGTACTGATGCCGCGGTGGCAGTGGGGGACGGGAGATGAGAGACAGAACGGGGCAGCTGCAAATGAAAATCACCCTGGGGAAGGTTACAACTAGATAAAGTTTTCGACAATAAGATTCCAGAGACTGCTGACGGGAGCAAAGCTCAATATTTTAGTCTCAGTACAAATTTGCTTCAATCTTATACAACTCCCATGCAGCATTGCCCACAGCTGCATGCTGTAAACAACAAACAAATCTATTTCCATCAGCCCTGCTGATGCCAGGAGAAAAGTGCCCGAGCATAAGACATGCACAGATGCAAACCCTCACCTGAGCCTGGTGCTGCCCTCCATTTGGCCTCTCTAACTTAATATCGTTGTTACAAAGCTATTGGTCTCCTGGTAGCGAGCTGGCTCAACGCAGCGCCTCTTCTTCCAGCTAATCTGACAACTCCGATCCAAGAAGCATCAAGGGCCCAATTAAGAAGACACATCTTATCAAGGAGCTTATTTTGCATAACAGAATACAAATGACGAATAAAAATTTAATGTTTAATAACTTAGTACAAAGAGGGCTGTTGATATAGAATGCCTGGAATTTTTATGGAGGCTGTCAGACTTGTGATAAAACTGTTATATAGGAACACTTGGCAAAAAACAGCGTAGAATTTTTCAGTAATGGTGTGTGCATGATATTGCATTAATTCTTGATAGGGAACTAACTGTAAACCTGGGAATCAGCCAGTTTGAGTTGCAGTTTAAGATGGTGTGTGTGTGTGTGTGTGTGTGTGTGTGTGTGCATGTTTGTGCATGTGTGTATGCATGTGTGCTCCATTCAGAGGGCTCTGAGGGTGCACTGAACATGTATACATGTTTCTATCGAAGGGGATCTAAGTGCATTTTAATGAGGATTTTGCTAAGAAGATGCCCAGTCCTTCACAAGGCATTTGGGTGTGCCTCCCAGAAATGACAGGAAATGCCTGGGGTTGCTTTCTGTGCTGACCACCTAGTGGGAACGGACGCCTGATGCAAAGGGTCTGACAGGATTATCTGGCGCCCTGCTCTGGTGCCTTGGAGGTTCTTCTTCACCTGTAAATGTGGGTGAGCTGGTGGCACAGGGGACTGGGATGCAGGAAGATGCAGAGAAATATAAGCCTTGTTATTTTCTGGACTCCAACATTTGATCCCAGGCAATAGCTAATGCATATACACAAGCCTGAGCTTGAAATATTACTTAATTCTCTGCAGAATTTTCCCATTGCTTTGGCCAAGAGGGATCCTTTCAATGGTGCATTCATTCAAATACTTTTTGAGAGCCTAAACCTGGCTGGACTCTGGGAGGAAATCTGCAGTTGTGAGAGGCAGCTCTTGAGAGCAGATAGGACTACAGGCTTGACTCCTGTCTCTGTCATGTGTTACCTGCAAGACACCAAATAAGTTACTGAACCTTCATAGCTGTAAATCAAGCTCTGAACGGTACATACCTATCCGACAAAGTGATAACCTACCTTGGCATTTATCATGGAATCAGGAGCACAGCAAACTCTCCATACACATCAGCTTGCCTTCATGCTATCAATAAATTTCAGATCAATTGCATCTCCCTCCTAAGCCTGGGCCCCCGGGGAGAACTGGTGTCCACACTCCGAATGGCTTTAGACTGAGCTGGAAAAACCCTTTTGACATTATAACTGTGACTCCACAAAATTCCAAATGTCCATCAAGAGAAATGGAGCCTTCATCTACTAGGAATGCTTTATTTTCAAACTGTCCATTAACTAGGGCTACACTCAAGCTGAATCAGAGTGGAACTCTTTCAGAAGTACATATTACATCTAGATGAACGCAAGATGAATTTCGTACTCATCCTGTCCTATTGCATTAGTGCTATTATATGGGATGCTAAATGAATTTCTAATGATTGGACACTCAAAGGAAAATGTGACCCCTTTAGAGCAGTCATCAAACTCTAAGGCAGATTGGAAATTGTGGGGTTGGGGAGCTCGTCCCAATGGCAAGAAAGCCAAACAGAATAAAACGCTACCCTGAGTGTTATTGTGTGGGCTACTGAAAAACATAATTTACTTGATGAAGTTAATATTCAAATGCAAACTTATATTAGAATTAACACTACAGGAGGGGCTTTTACATGGAGGATTTGTTACAGAAATAAAACCTATCGGTAACACTTTCATTGTTCCATCATTATGAACTCATTTGGTATTCACTGTAATAGCACCGATCATAATGAATTTGTTTGATATTCATGTGGCTCTCCCACACATTAACAGAGTTTCTGTTATAATTCACCATCCAATGAGCATTAGTTAATGCCAATTTTGGACCAATGAGGATATGCCATCCCACCCTAGAGGTGCCTGGAGCTGTCTAGGAGTTAAGGGACTTGTCAATACCACATGGTCCTTCTGGTTCTTCCTGGTTCTCCTGCCAACCGTCAAGCTGGAGAACTTTCTGGATCCCAAACTGGACATAAATGAGAACGGTCGCAACTTAGTGTTCGGAGCCCAGAGAAAAGTCTGAGTTTTGTCCTTTGATGCCACTAACTCAGCCCTGGCAGATGTAGACATTAGAATGATGCTTTTTCTTCCTGGCTGCACCGGGGCTGCGAGGGACCCAAGAAGATAGAACAAAAATGCTGCTCTTGCTGGAGTACATAATCCTGTCTACTCTCCAAAATAATTTTCTACAAGAGATTTCAGCGCTCTGCCTCAGTGATTGTACAAATGCTTACCCTGCCTTCATGCCCCAAGCCGGGAATGGAGCCAGTTTCTCAGCAGCCCTCACTCACTGGCAATCCAATAGCCCCATCCTACAGAGGAGAAAATCCGGCCGATCCTGGCCCAGTTACTTCATCACTTGTCAGGGCACTGGGTAAGGAACTCCCTATTAAACTCTCTGGTAATTCAACTTGTAACACGTCCCTGTGATGCTCCCTAGCTTTGGAGTAATGGATTTACCTGAGAAAGCTGCCCGGGAGGGAATTGTCCTGTGATAGGGGAAGGATTGTTCCAGCCATAACCATGACTCTTTCTGCTTCAGTTACCCAAATATTTAATACTCATCCTGCGGTTCCCGAAAACTCATAAGCCAGCATCATCTTTCTTCAGAGCAGATGCGACCCTGCTTATCCTGAAAAGAGTCTGTGTTTAATCTCTCAGCACTTGGAGAACTCTGACATCCAGGCTGAAGGCATGACACCTAAATCCACACACCTTATATCTTCAGCGTCTCTGGCAAAGACAGGTCCTTTAACCTCAGGCCTGAGGAGAGGGAACAAAGAAGCAGGCACATTTGTGCCTTTAAGGAGTGGGGGGGAGGCTGGTGACAGAAGCAGGCATGTCTTCTACCCAGTGTGGCCACGCCTCCCGTCTTCCCAGAAGGAGGGCAGCCCTCGGGACCATCTCTCCCCTTACTAATTGGGAGTCTTTGGGCAAGTTACTCGCCAATGGCAATCCAATAGCCCAGTGCTCGTAAAAATAAACACTTCCATCCGTAAAATGGAGATACTAAGCTGGCTGCAAAGATGAGGTAACACAGCTCCCAACACAAAGACTGAACAATATTAGAATTCAGTAGCATCTCATCAAGCTGCGAGTTAGTGTCTCTGCTGGGAATGGTGGCTCCATTCCGCCCACATTAGTCAAGTTTCTGAGCCTCTTTCATCGTCTCTGCATGGAGTTTCTTCTGCTTCAGCATCCTCCTCCCAGGCCCTGATTTCTCCAGTATCTGCAGATAGAAAGGGGCGGGGCTTAGGTAGACCTTCTCTCAATGGCTTGGGCAGAGGAGAGTATCTTCCTTGAGTCTCATTCTCTCATTATTGTTGTTGTTTTGCTCTCTAACATAGCAAAGCGTATCCCATTTTAAGGGACAAATATTAAGCCATTAAGCTGTACAGTAATGGAAACAAAGGCCTTTGGGCATTTTTAACATTAAATCAAGAGAGGATGGAATGTCACATTGTCTGGTGTTGAACCGTCCTCCGAGGGATGCATAACCATGTTGTTGGTGTGCCCAGCCCCAAACACAGCTTCCTCCTTGACAAAAAAGCAAAAGATGTCTTGGAGGTAAAGGCCGATTGGCTTCTCCAGGTGAGCGGTCCTTGTCTGTGGGATGAATTAGGGACGGTGCCAGAGGCCCTGAGCTGGCCTGCCCTAGTTTTGTGGTTTCCTGCCAGATCCTTAGAGTTATTTAGCATAGTTTTGGGTAAGATCAATACACATTGAGCCCAGTATAAATACCATCCCCAATGTGCCAAGAAGCAGCCCAGGGGGTGTGCCCCCAAAATTAGCCAACAAGTCGCTCTTGTGAGCTGCCTGTAACCTCACCTTGAATAAGTGAACTGTGGTTTGATTCATATCCTTCAAATGCACACAGTTTTTTTTTGTTGTTTTTTTGGAAGAGACACCAAGTTGAGAGAATTCCTCTCTGGAATTGAAGAAATAATGAATGTGGACCTCAACAGCCCCTGGCCTTTTCGTAGTTCATAATGAAAACGAATGTTCATTTTTCCTTTAAAACTGTCTCGAGCTAAATGATACTGACGCTTTCAATTTTTAACATCATAATCAATAAAGGCTGCTTATGCACACTTTGCAAAACCATCAGTTTAGAAGTTTGAAAAAAATCTGCATATGGCTGCAGCTTGCTGGCTGGAACGCTCTCTCACTAAATCTTCTGAGTTAAAGTTTTACTGGTGTGTTATGAGTAAAAATGCCTTGTCAGCCATCTGCCAGTTTTTCTCCTAACATCCATATTTCCAACCCTTGCTAAACATTGGGAGCACGCGGCCACAAGAGGCCACCTCTACAATTAAACAGCCGAGTGCGGCAGCAAGAAGCAAGGGCATGTCACAGGAGAACTGTCTAGTATTAATTTTAAAAGTCCATAAAGACTAGCTCTGACCCATCCAGGATGATAGACTGGCAGTTAAATGGATTAGAAACTGTTAACCCCAGGAGACAAAACAGGAGGGAAAAAAAGCAGGAAAGAAGAAAAAAGGAAAGAAAGACACAGCAACAACAAACAATGCACCAGTGTCAGAAGCTCCAATAAATGCTAATCATGGCTGATTAATCAGTCTCTAATTCCACTGATCCAAAAAGGTTACCGAGTCAATTGTGTAAAATTAGCTCCTTCTCATGTGTCCCTCTGCATTTGGAGTCTCTATCTGTGCATTTGCATCTTTTGCCAATGTTTACGAAGAATTCAGTTCATTAGCTCTTGAGCATGAAGTCAGAAATTGGAGGGGACTCTGCATTTTCTCACTGAGAGTAGTACTTAAAACAAATAGCATCACTTCCTCAAACATTTACAGATTAAACTAAATGGCATTAATTACTGTAAATCTCCTATTTGTGAGGAGAAGGAGGAGGAAAAGGAAAAAATCCTCTTTCTGAACACCCACGGTTGCATGCAGGGTTGCTTCACTCCCATCTCCTATCTTGTATAGTTGGGGGCAAAGTGTTTAATCACGGAATGAACAGGAAGCGGGTGGCGCGGGGAGGTAACGAGGCTTGCTGCAAGGAGCCTCCTAACTTTTTATAGAGCAGCATTTTGCAAAGCTCGGAAGCAGAAGGTTGCTTTTGAAAGCCCTTATTAAAAAAAGATCCCTGCCACGTATGTAGAAGCAGTCTTGGGAGATACCTGTTTTACTCGTGTTTGAAAATCTCGAAACCTGCCAAGAAAGGTGGAGAAGGCAAGGCTGGGCGGGCCCCTGGGTTTGCAGGGAAGGTGGGCACTGACCGATGGGGTGATGGGAAGCTCGGGCTTGTTTTCCAAAGTGCCCCTCGTGGTGTGTTTCAGAGGAGGGAAGTGTGCTCAGAGAAGGAACTAGAGAACAAATCAAACCAGCAGGTGAGCGTGAAAGCCCGGGAGTCAGCTTGGGAGAAGCCACACTCCTCCCTCAGAAACGTACAACACCCTTGGTCCTTGGGAAGGACAGATGCAATGCCTCCTGTTCAGGCATGGCTCACGCCACGGATGTCTCTGGGAGAAGGGGGGATGGGCCAGGCGGAACTCCCCTGAGAATTGGTTGGCCTGGGAGGGACGTTCCACTGTGCAGAGCCAAAGATATTTGAGACAATGTGCTGGTGCTGACCAAACCCAGGATGTCTGCCTATAGGAGTCCGGCATCCACTCCTGATCCCGGAGTGCTCTCCCCACCTCTATCCTGAGCAAATTCACTTTGTCTGCCTCTGAGCCTCTACTTATATATATTTTCCTGTACATTTTTTTGCTGAAATGCTCTTCATCCCACCCCCTGCAGACATCTCCCTTCCTCAGATCTCACGGAATCAGTATGGAGGGCTGGGGATGTCAAGCAAAACCCACTGACATTGACCCTGCCCTCCCAGAGCTCACGTGGAGTGAGAGAACTTCAGGTACATTAATGAGGCGATTATCGTAAGGTTTGATAAGAGCCTCACCTCCTCCAGGAAGTCTCCCTTGATCCCCTCAGGCTGTATTCCTGTCCCTCTTTCCTGTGTGATCCTCAGCAAGCCACGGAACACACTGTTTTCTAATGATGGTTTTTGTGTCTATCTCCTTTTCTGAGTGTGAGCCTTTTAAGGACAGGACAGATCATCTTCGTCTTGTCATCCCCCAGACCAAGCACAGCACTAGACGAAATAGGTGCTCAATAAACATTTGTTGAATAAATAAATGAATGAGTCTTGGCAATATGCTGTGCAGACAGCAGAGGCCTTTCTTTCCAGTTCTGACACATCATGACTCAGAACTGGGTCCCCGAGGCCTCTGGTCCCAGGAATTAGCAGGTTTGCGAGAGTATGGGGTGTGTCATGTGTGTGCACATTAGTCAAACCAACAATGAGGTTATTAAAGGGAATTTTTAGCAAGATTTGGATTTGGGGACTAAAGTAATGGAAAGATACTTCTCACTTCCATCTTCCTTTATTTCTGTGTCAGCTGAATACTAGTAGCTTGAGGGCAGTTCTATCTTTTCATCTTCTTGGCCATAACATCTGGCACAGGCCTGACTCATAGTCAATGCCTAGTAAATGTTTGCAAATGAATCAGTGAGTGGGCTTGGACCCTAAGCTCTGAAGCCTCAGTCTTGCCTTATGACAGATTTAGGGGTCAGAGAGTGTCCTCTGATGCTTCTGAGCCCTGGCCAAACATACCCGAGGTACAGTCTGAAGGTGGCAGGAAAGGTCAAAATCACTTTACATCAAAATTATCCTTGACAGTCCCTCAGGAAGTCATCCCGTTGGAGAATGCAGAGGCCTCCCTGTCGGTTGGCAAACCATCTTCCCCTCCAGGGTCAGAGCACACTGCTGCCTGGGCGAGGGGCATCTGGTGAGGCCGCTAGCCTGCCCTGAGGAGCCATGCGGTATAAAAATACATGTTTTTCCCTGTGCTATTCCATAATGGAAAAGAATATGAAAAAGAGTATAGTTATATGTGTAACTGAGTCCCTTTGCTGTACAGAAGAAATTAACATAGCATTGTAAATCAACTACTTCAATAATATTTAATACAAAATACATGTCTGGGCTTCCCTGGTGGCGCAGTGGTTGAGAATCTGCCTGCCAATGCAGGGGACACGGGTTCGAGCCCTGGTCTGGGAAGATCCCACATGCCGCGGAGCAACTGGGCCCGTGAGCCACAGCTACTGAGCCTGCGCGTCTGGAGCCTGTGCTCCGCAACAAGAGAGGCCGCGATAGTGAGAGGCCCGCACACCGCGATGAAGAGTGGCCCCCGCTCGCCGCAACTAGAGAAAGGTGTCGCACAGAAACGAAGAGCCAACACAGCCAAAAATAAATAGATAAATTTATATTAAAAAAATACATGTCTTTCACTTGTAAAATATCGCTCTTGGGAACAGTGGCCTGGACTGCCGAATTGAGGGGGTGGTGAGACACTCACGCTATGGGAGGGGGATGGAGAACTACTGAGGATCTGCCCCCAGATCACATCGCCCAGCTCACGCCCACCCCCGGCCAACAGGAGCAGCTTCATTTCCTGTACTGTCACCGTCATTGTCCCATTGAATCCCCCGCAGCTCCCTGGGAACATCCACTCGTGAGGGGAAGCAGCAGAGGCTCAAGCTGGCATGGGTGACCCACGTTGGGGACTTGCAAATCCCGTCCTGCTGTTTCTGGACCCTCCCTGAGCTCACATCCAGGTGAGTCCTGGGCAGAGCTGAGGTGAGCCCACCAGGGGAGGGAAAAGAGGAGACTCATTACAGCAGCAACCCTGCTTTCCTCAGCCTCCTGATTCATCATGTTTTTTTATTAGCTCTCTTTTCCCTGATAAACCTTTGCAGGAGAGGAGCTCTAGGAAACAGCTGGAGCAAGTCCCTTTAGCAGGTGGAATTTGGCAGGCGGGTTCCCAGATCCAGCCGCCAAATCACTCAAGCTCCCACTTAAATGAGGGGAAAAGAGAGACGCGTTAAGGCGGTCTGGGCTCTCCGCTTCCTGTTTAATCTGAAGGATAAAGGATAAAGGAGGAGGCCAGGGAGAGGGGAGGCTCCTGCTGTCAGAGCATTTGGGTCTCAGATATCTCTTTTCTGCCAAAGAGATTTTTATATTTTGGGTACAAATTTCTCTTTAGCTCTCTTACCTCCTGTGTTTCGTTTGTGTTTGTCTGTTTGGCAGGGGAGTTAGGGGGGATTTTCCTGGGAATAAACACTCACACGTTCTCTCTTCTCCTCTGACCTTCTCTCTCTCATCTTCTCTGCTCTCACTCCAGCCCTCTGTTCCTTGTTGCATTCAATCTGGAGTCAAACACAGAAGAAAATGGGAAAAATCGAGGGCTTTTTAAAAAATTATTTTTTAGTGGAATATTTTAAAGCATTTTTTTTTTCCTGACCTGAAATTTGAGAAAACATTTATGCAGCACCAGCCATATTTGGTTTTAAAACCTCACCAGCATTCAGACTCACTCACTCATGGGCAAGGTCCCCCGTCCCAGGAGGAAACAGCCCACGAGCCAACACATGGTGCCTAAAACTTCCTTCCTGGTACAAAATTTGGGCTTGGGCTCCCTTCTCTATTTTTTCCTATTTGTGGTTTTGCTCTCCCTTGATCATAGGGGAACAGGCCACAGTCAGTGTCAGGGAGCTAAATGGGATGCTATTTCTTAACTCAGCAACTGACCCAGCAGGAAGCTCACATGTTCCATCTAAGCAGGGGCGGGAATTGAAGGGTTTCTAAGACCTGGAGGTGAGAATCGCTCTCTGCACTAAAAGGTGAGCACAAGTCAGTCTTGCTCCAGGCAGGAAAAAAAGGTTTCAATTTTCATGACAACCGAGATGGAATGGTCATAGTGTCCTGGGCTGCTGGATTCTGGAGGGGCTGTGGCCCTGCAAGGGCTGAGAGGGAAAGGCTGCCCTCATTGGGACAGTGACATTGGCCACACACCCTATATAGAGAAGGAACATCTCCATACGTTTCCCTCCTGGGCCTAGAATCTTGGAGCTCATTTTTCAATTGTAGGCAAAGCATTTCAGAAGTCAAGAAACACTCAATAAATCCCTATCGAATACATTCATCAACTAATTTAACTTTCTCCGAGCCACCATGTTGGTAAATTGAATACTCCATGGGAATTGTTCTTTCCGTGGGACTGAACTGCGTCCCTCCCTCACCCATTCTCACTGTTGTTTGTAAAGGGCTCTGAGATGCTAGAACTGACTCTGTTGTTTGACTTACTCCGACGGTGATCAGCAGAAGAGAGTATATGCATCCTCCGAGGGGACGTACAATTCCATGAAGGGAGACGGGTGCCTTTTCTTTGACATTTTTGGAGTTGCAACATCCATTTGCACCGCCACTTGTATACACATTAAAAAAAAAAAAAAAAAAAAAAAGACAAAAGGAGAAAGGTAAAGATTATGAGATGTATTTCCTGTGATATTTAATAATCACATTGAAACACTGACATAAATTGCGCCGCATTTACAAATCTCTGTTTCCTTTGAAAATTACACCCCAGCATTTAATTCGCCAAAATAACTCATTTTATACAGCACAACAATGTAGTAAAATAACTCATCTCAAATATGTGGATATGAATAGATTTAACACATCTGCATTGAACAAAATGAATTCATCTAAAAGCTGAAAAACTGCTGTTCTCTTTCGAGAGTTACCGATTATTTTACCATTCCCTTCAGTTTACTTGTTTGTTTTTGTTAAATTACTTTAGGAATTAAGAAATGAGAAAAGCAGAAATGCTGGGTAGGTTTTTCTCTATTTGGAATAGGGGAAAGAGGCATAAATAATCATTTGTATTATACCTTATTTCATTAAAAATTATATTTACAATTGTGCAGAGACCAGGGAAGAACCCTCCATTCACTGCAGGTTGCTCTGTTTAATCCTTGGAAAACACTGTATTTCCATTACAACGTTCTCCCGACAGGAGTCTAAATATTAAAATTATTTTTGAAGCTGAACTAAAAACAGAGTTCAAGTGCATTGTCGTGTCCCCCCTGGGAGGAGGAATTCATTTGCAGACATGGGGTAGTATCCCTGCAAAGGAGATGGAAAATGTGTTTATCGCATCTCAGTTCTCATAGAGGATCATGGAGCACCTCCCCAAAGTTGAGTTGTGATTTCTGGCTCCGCCTTCAGGATAAGCAGAGGCGTCCCAAGAAGCAGAGCCCATCTGTGATTGATGGTTTGGGGATGGCCAGGTGAGCCAGGACCACAGCTGGAGAGAGAAAGCATGCTCAAGGTCCAGATGAACACATCCCACAGTCAAGGTGAATCCAACCGTTTCTGGATCCTGAAGGGCTTCTTCCATGCAAAGCACTTTGAGGGCATTGAGTGGAATCTACTGGGCCGCCCTCCTATTGAGGTTACGGGGGCACCCTCCCCATTGCTAGTGCAGCTAGCAGTCCTCCCTCTGTGAGCTGGGACAGAAGAGGGACCACATTGGAGTAGAAGGACGTGTCAATGGAGGGCCCCAACATTTTGATGCAGAGCCGAGGGGGAAGATTCCCTGAATGGGTTTCAGGACATCCGTCTTGCAGACACTGTCCTCCTGATGCTCCAGCACAACTTCCAGTTTCTGGCTCTGTAAGGTGGAGAAGCACTCACACAGCTACCTGGGTGCAGAATCTCTCTCTATCTTCAGGATTTCTTTCCTTGAACAAATATTGTCATCCCTCTAACAGGATTTTTTATCCGTAAATCCATTCCTGTTGCATCTCTCCAAAGCATTCAACTTAGTTTTCATAGGGAAAAAAGTCTATTTTTTCATTCTCATTTAATCAACTTGCACCATTTATTAAATTGCATAAGGACAATTACAAGTCACCCAGGTGCAAAAAGGTTTGAGAACAAACTTATCTGAGTCCTGGTAAAGATTCCATTCAGCCCATGGATCCCTAGCCTTGAGCACCCAGGATGCTGTGGGTCTCTGTCAGCACCTCTTCCAGAAGGAATGCCAGCTCTGGCTATCTCTGAGTTGGTGAAGCGGTCAAGGGCTTTCTAGGTCAGACTGGGTACAATTTAGGAGGTATTCAGGGAATGGTTAGGCAAGGCTGAAAATACAAACAGGGGTCAGCTGATGGAGCCTTGAACTAAGGCATGTAAGAGATTATCCTGGGAGCTACTGATAATTTTTCAGAAGACTTTTTATCCAATTTGCCTTTTAGAAAGCTCTGTCAGTTGGGATAGGGAAGGTAAACATGTGATAGGTTGGAATGTCATTTCCCATTCTTTCTCCCTCGCTGGGATGGGATTTTACATCCACAACTTTTGGGGTGTGACTTTGGACTTGGCCATGTGATTGCTTTGGCCAGTGAATGTTGAATGCCCATGATGTGACCACAGGCTTCATATGTGTTTGCATGATTTGGCTTGCCCTCTCCCACTCCTGCAGTCTACTGTGAGAGACACATGCCCTAGGTAGCCACTGTCCCTTCAACCTGGGCCCTGGAATGAAGGGCACGTGGCACAGACCCAAATCTGACCTGCAGCCTGGAGCAAAGTTGCCACATACAACCCATGGGCCCGAAGTGAGAAATGCACGTTTTGCTACTGTAAGTGGGAGATTTGAGGGTTGTTTGTTTCAAAGCCTAATTGTGAAGGATGATTGATACAGGATCGGGTAGGAGTGAGTGAAATGGGAAGCAGGGAACCCATCACTCTGCCTCACCTAGTTGGGTGACCTTGGATGAGTGCCTGCCCTCCTCTGGGTCCTATTTTCTTACTGACAAGGTGAGGATGTTGTAGAAGATGGTCCCTTGGTGTCTTGTAACCTTGCACAGAAGAAGAGATAAGAACATCTTCTAGCCTACGGGAGGGATGATTTCCATCACGTTCAGCAAGAAATCGTCCTGGCCCTCCTGCAGCTTGCGGTCCACTGGGGGCTAAGAGTTGCTTTGCAAGCAGGCAGGACCAAAGGACACACAGAGGCAGCATGGCCCAGCATCCTCAGAATTGCTGCGAATTGCCCCACCCCCATACTAGGTGAAATGTTGGGTGCACACATCCTGAATTCCTCACCTGCCACCTCCCTGGTTCTGGGGCCGCAGCATCCCCAGAGAAGATCACAGGGTCCCCGGGGCAATTCATAACAGACAGGAAACTTTCTGCCAGGAGCCAGCCCTGGGACGAACAGCTTCGGGGTGGGATCTCCCAGGAAGGGTGATTATCACGGAATCAGTAATAAGGATGGAAGCGCTCCACGAGAACAGTGGGAGAGACCTCCCCGGTGCAGTCACTTTAAGGTATGTCGCCTTCTTCAACGCCAGGGCCACTGTCAGAAAGGCAACTTCATCTAACTAATTAGCAGGGCTTGCCACCTTACAAATCTGCCGTGGCTTTCTCGGCACGGAACAGCTGCTTAGGCAAAGAGCTGTAGGAACCTATTAAAACTCACAGGCCTGAAAAGGCAAGAAGGGGAAGGGGGAGCTTTAAAAGAGAGAGTGGAGGAAGGAAACTTCCCAAACAGGTCAGTGCCGGCTCCCTGACTCTGCCTGCATCCAGGTGGGAAGTGGGTGAAAGGATGTGAGAGGGACCCTCCCTCCACTGGATCTGGGCTCCTACATGGTCACTTGGCTTTTCCTCTTGAAGTGCTCTCAGTTTTTCAAGCGGCTTTGAAGAAATGCTCTCCCATGGACGGCAACTTGTCACCGCACCCTGTCATCCATCCAGTAATTAAAATCTGACTGATTTACTGACTGGCACCAACCATCACAGCCCAGGAATCAGCTGATGTTCATCTTTCCCAAGGCTGAATTGACTTGGTGGAAAGAGACGGCTGGCTCCCAAGCTGAGTTGTCACTCAGCTGCTGTGGAAACCAGAAAGACAGCTAACTGCGCCCTCGCCAGCCATCTTTGGTTTATTTTATTCTAATATTTATTACCACCCAGCAAATGAACATAACACAGATGAGTTAGGGGGAGAGGTGCAGGCTGAGCTGTGGGACGGGTGGCGTGGCCAGGGAAGCAGTGGACGCGCCGCAGGAGGACGGAGGTGTCCCTAAAGGGCCAGCTGGCTCATGGGGAACTGTCCGTATGCCATTTGCACTTCACATACTAGCAGTTGTGGATGGGGAATGGGGCGATCTGGAGCTTTAAAAAGCGAGCGTGGCTGTGTCTGCTTATGCGAGAGCAGCGATGAATCAGGGTGCCTTTCAGGGGTGCTGATGGCGTGGGGTCCTCAGAGTCGGGCGTGGACTCTGGATTCCCTGAACCGCCCTGCAGCCTGTGGGGTGACTCAGCTTTTCTACCCTACCCCTGACGGGAAGCAGGCCAGCCTGGGCTGTCCTCTCATTGTCTTGGCCTTGCTGTCTCAGTCCCAGGACATGGCCCATCCTGACCCTTCTTGGGTAAGGCTGCAAGGAGCGCCCCTTGGAAGCTGCCTCCGCCACACTCTCCACTGTGAACTACCTGTGCTCCCCGGAGGACCCAGTGACCCTGCGCCTTCTCCAGCTTCTTCTGTTGCGTTCATGTGTTTGTTCTGGGAAGTCTGCATGGGGCTATGCACGGTGGGGAGTGCGGCTCAGAACACACCTGACCTCAGGCTTCAAGGGGCCCACGGGTCAGTGGGAAACCCAAGACATTCACCAGATAAAGGAGAAAGAGATTCACACCTCCAGCTGCGGTGAGTGCTATGGGGCAGGAGGAGCCCAGGGCCCTCTTTGAGGGCCTGAGGAGCTCACAGCTCCTCTCTGGGTCAAGGCCAGGACCAGAAGAGGCAAGCCAGGTGCCCAGGTGTGAGAGCTAAGGTGGCCTCACCCTCAGGGTGATGCAAGTGCAGGGTTCAGCAGAGAGCGAGGCCCTCTTCAATTTTGTTCCCTGGTGCCTTCCCGGCCTCGCCCTGTGCTGGCCCTGCTTGAATGTTCCCCTCTCTTTTTTGCTGAAGTAAAGAGGGATGGAGCCCACAGTCTTCGGGCTGCTGCATCTCCCAACTGTCAGAGCTATCAGCCCTCCTAACCCCTAAATCACAGAAAACTGAAATATGTATGTACCGTGCAGTAATGCACCCACTCCTCACTGGGCGGGGGTTCATTGTGTATAATATTTGTGTACAAACCAAGCAATATAACATTATACATATACATATATTGTTAAACAAAAAAATGATAACACACACAAAACACACCCGATGACTGTCTTGTCAGGAAAATAGGAAGGGACAGAGGGAGACCCTACAAGAGAAGAGGAGTTTTCCAGGTGTCCTTGTTCCCCTAACACTGTCTCCCTGGGGTGGCCATCCTCCTTTTGTTTCTGGGACAAGCATTCCTGGGGGGGCAGGATGTGGGGGGTGCCTGGAGGAAGGGGAGAGGGACCAGAGAAGCGCCCCATCTCACAGCCCAAGCTCACTGGAGCCCAGCCAGGGCCGCGCTGTCAAAGACCACAAAGCAAGTCCACAGAGAGCTGAGACTGACAAGAACCAGGGCTCCAGACCCTTTCAGGGCTCTCCCAGCCACCTCCAAGGCCGATGGTTTGGTTTCATTTTGTTTGTCTCCTGAAGTCAGAGTAGTAATTCTAGACCCCAGCGGAACGCAGAACATCAGAGCTCATAAACCAGATACCAACACGGAGGACACCTAAAACATTTAGACCAAAGGACTTCTTCAGTCATCAGATACCCTTTCCTTCACAGCCCGACCCACCTCCTCAAACTCTGGTGCTCATCGAGACGTTACCTGCACCCAGCCCGGCTCCCAGCTACTGCCAGCCACCTGCATACCTGTGTCTGATCAGTGCAGCTCCCCAGAATGGAGGCACCTGCTAGACCAGAGCCACGGCTCCTGGGAGGAGGGAAGGCACACACACAGGTCCAGTTGTTACAGAAAGCCCAGGATGCTCTCCTGGTTCATTACTGAGCATCCCAAAGCATGCTGCCCTCTGGTCAGCAAAGCGCCTCCTTCACCCATTTAGAAACCCTAAGGGGAGAAGGAAAGCCCGGATTCCACATGTACCTGCTCTCTCCTCCCCACAGAAGTTGGGCAAAGGGGTGAGAAGAGTGGAAGTTCATGTTTTTATTTTGAGTAAATCAATTGGCTAATCAGGGTGGGATTTTCCATCTGGGAGTTGAAAGGGCAAAAGGAGAACAGTTAATTTTTCAAGCCATCACTTTAAAATACAGTCCCCTTGTTTGTGAGCTGCATTTGATGCAGGGTCCAGGCGGGACATCAAGAAGCAGTGTCAAGGCCAGAACAAGCATATTTTAGAGCAACAGCAAGTAAATTAAGCCAATTAAGCATTCTTAATGCCCAGGATTTCTTTTTCCCTTCTTCCAAGAGCTCCTGCTTGCAAGACAGAATTTCTTTCTTTTTTTTCCTTTTTTGCATTCACACCCTTGATTTTCTCTGTTTCGAGGGACTGCATGGAATGGTCCTGGTGAGGGTGGGTGCCAGGCTGCCCCAGAGCAGGAAGCCTGCCCTGTCCTAAGGGGGCCTGACTCTAAAAGGGGGCAGTGGGCAGTTGGGGGGGGGCGGGCTTTTTAAAGACACAAACCGCACCAAATGGGGAAGACTCCATATTTGATGTCCCAGGTAGAAGTTTAATGAGGTGAAGTGAAATAAAGAAATGAAAACATTTCTGGAAATTCTCAGGAAGAAAGGTGCTAGATGCAAGCTACACTTATGACTGTTTTTATGCTAACATTGTGGGTGGTCTTCGAGCACGTGGCCCATTCATTCAGCTCCTTCCGACCATGAGGTTCAGATTTGTGAACTGACGTAGCTTTGGAGTGCTCACCGAGATGCAGAGATGGGTCCCCTAGTCACTTCGCTAAGGGGGCAAAGAGGTCACTGCCAAGCAGAAGGATAAGCCACGCAAAAACAGTTTTCTCAAATTTTTCAGACGGTTGCCCATTTAAAATCGGCCGTACACTCACCCCAGCCACTCTTATTTTACCTGATGATACAAACAATTGGAAAGTCACAAAACAAGCCAGTTGCTAGCAATGCACATAAATTGTGCACTATGAGCAATGAATCTGAGCCTATATGCACTAGGTTTTATTTTATAAAACAATGCCTCATAAACTGAACACTAGCCCAGCAGTTTTACTGCATTTACCTTGGTAATATTTTGCAAACCATTTAAACAGAACAAATGCACTGGCAGACCATCACCCGTGGAGTAGGGCTATACAAGCGCAACAGTTGGGGGGTAATGCATAAATAGGTTTTAGTATTAGGCGTAAGGGTGATTCGCATTCAAACCACAATACAAACATGTCTTCGACTTAAAAAGTTTCACTTAGAGGTCAATATTGCTGTAAGTGGAAAGGTGTACCCCCATACACCGTAGGGTAGAGCAATGACCTATAGCAAACTAATAATGAAGCAAAGTTTAATGCAATTTATAAATTAAAGAAGCAAGATGGGCAGCCTTTGAATAGTATGATCTACTCAAGAGACAAGTCATGGAGAGTCTTTCTGGAAAGTCGCAGAAACACCAATGCTCTGCATGGGGGCAGGTGCACCAGGAGCTCTGCAGTGCCCCAGCCAGACTCGGTAGGAGAGTCCTCCACAGACAATAGTACATTCTTAATTTCCATTTATGAATTCTTAATTACAGTAACCCTCAATAACCCTTTTAATGGGTTACTAGTAAGTAACCCTTGGTAATATGTAAATCTGAAAGTCGTTGTAATTCACCCTTAAGAGCCAAAGACAGGACTTGCCCTCCATGGATAGTGGTGGCCTTAGGGGAAAAGTGAAAATTACCAGAAGGGAGGTATCAATTAAGTGTTATGGAAGTTCAGAGGAAAGAGGTGACTTTTGCTGGGTGGAAGGTGGGGCGGAGGGAAAAACAGGGAGATAGCTGGGGGACTGGCGCCTTCCGGGAGAAGAATCCCCCAAGAGCAAAGTCTTGGAGGTAAAAAAATGAGCAAAGCAAGAATGAGTGACCCTATTTGACTGGATAAGGGTGTGTACAAGGGAGTGACAAGCTGAAGGCTTGATAATTATCTAATGGAAAAGGAAATCCAGCTAAATGATAGGTTTGCAATGTGCAGTCTTCAGAAACTGTTGCTAAGCACTGCATTCTTATAGAGCAGTGTTTGGGTAGTTAATTCAGAATCCCCAGGACACCCCCTGGCACAGCTGAGAATGGACATGCACAGTCCAGTGTTGTGGTGGAGATTTAGAATTTCCTAAACAAAGGGATAGGGTATCTTATTGGAAAACCTGAAACAAGATCCCATAATAAGCATCTATAAGGACTAGCTTAGGAAAACCTCTTTCCCCACCCCTACCCCAGGCTCCAAGGCCAACTCTCAGGGAGGGTTTTGTAGGGACTATTACTTTGGGGTCTTTACCTACACCCAATCACGTAGCTGCTTTGGGGTGGACACAGAGTCAGAAACAAGAAAATCAAAGAAATGGGTAGGAGCTAGAGCTCTTCTCTGGTCTAGCTCAGTGTATTATACTTTTTCAGGGATCCAACCCAGTAAGCTTGGAATCAAAAGCTCTGAGTTCAAGTCCAGCCTCTACCACTCACTGGCTGCACACACTTGGGAAAGGCACCATACCTTTGGGACTTCATTCTCTTTCCTATGAAAAGGGAGGGATAGCAACCTCCCTACAGGGTGCCAGTGAGGAGCAAAAGGAGTTATGGGGTCAGAAAGTCTTTAGCAAACTCAAATCATGATGTAAGTAATGGGTATCCTTATGTCTATTTCAAGGGTCCTCTGAACAAAGATCAAGGAAGGTCCCCCAGTGCTGTTTACTCATCATGCTGGACCCACGGGTCTACCCGGTCTTAGAGAACAAGGCAGGGCCCTTGCAACAGCCCTCAGAGGTAAGGTCCAGAGAAACCCCCATCCCCACCATGGACTCACCTCCTGAGTAAATGCTATTGTTTCCCTAAGACACCCAAAGACACAGCTTCTGACTCAAGGAAAACATATGCCTCTATTTATTTTTTTAAGAAGGAAGACCTCATCATTTCAATCAGAAAACAGTGTTTTTAACTACACTTTCCCATATTATTACACTCAGCATTGTTTCCAAATTGATGATGTTACTTAAACACACGTGTTCTTAAAAGCATTTAAAACAAAGCAATAAAGAATTCTTTACCGTTGTTTGGCTTTTATTCTGGTGTCTAATCAAACCTCATATATTTCCTGCTGTCTGCCAACATGAGTTCTAGGTACTCTTCTGATATTTTCCTCACATAATCCAGCCTGGGAGAGAGGGAGGGAGGAGGAAGGGGGGATATAAGAAGAGAGAGAGCGAGGAGGAAAGAAGAGCAAATGGGAGAAAGTTGGCATTCCTTGATCTATCCAGTGCCCATGGCAGGCTCGGAGGCAGCCCTGGACCCTCAGAGGGCCACAGAGGCAGCCATGAAGCTGCCCTCCTCGGCTCTGATTCCCTGCCTTGTGCACACCTGAGGGTCAGGCCCTTGCATCTAATTGGACAGCTGAGCTGGTGAATGTGGCCTGTCCTGCCAGTCGCCTCTCTGGCCACAGTGACAGCTGTATCACTTCCCTGATGTGAGTGGGCGCTGAGGAGCGTTGACACATGATCAACTTCCCTCTAATATTCTTCAGCCAATCTGACAGTTGTCCGGCAGGGGCTAGTCAACTCGACTGCCAGCCCTCACAGAGACATTGCGGGACAGCTTCTGAAGACAAACAGGCAGGAGAGACTTCAAATGAGGCTTTTGTTTTCTCCCAGTCGGTGACTTGAGAATTGATGCAAATCCTGAGGCTGATGGCTATTGTAGGGACTGTTGGTGAGGACCTGCCAGACGCAGGCAATGGTGAGCGGTGCACTCCAGCTGGCTCTGAGACCAGACCACGGTGGCCTGGTCGACGTGGGATGAGGTTAAGAGAAGACGTCTCATAGGGGATTGCGGTCTTGTCCGTTCTGCAGTTACAGGACAGCACACAACTTTTTCCTATTCTCACATACCTTTCCATTATGTAGTTTAAGGTGGAGGAAACACTCCAACGTACCATGCAAAGTTCAGAACCCTCGAAGTTGTAGGCGAAGTGTCTCTGTCATTCCTGGTGACAGCCGAAGTCCTAATGTCTTTCTTGTGCTGGAACCTCCCTCCACCTCCCTCACCAAACCTCTCAGTGCTGGGGACCCCTCTCTCTCACTCTTTGCCTGGCAGGAAGGCCAATGCTAAGATGGGGTACAGGAAGTGTGAGTTCCATTTAAGGCTCTCTCATTATTTAGAAATGAGACCAGAGACACCTTGTGGCATTGAAGGATCTGGTTCCAGAGAGTTCCTCATTCCATCCTCGGGTTCTGACATTCTCCAGATGTCAATGAGCAGTCGGGGGGAAGGGGGAGCCAGAGGAAAAAGACTCCAGCTTAAGACAAGGTGGCCAGGCCATTGGAGCTTTTCAGGTATGAGAGCTACTTTGGCTGCAAGTGACAGAAATCTAACACCAATGAGGGTAAGAAAGGAGAGGATGTTGTATAAGAATTGTGGGGTCTCAATAAACCTATTCACCAGAATCCAGCTGAACTTCGAGAATCGCTGAGATTCAAACACTACCAGTAGCCTCTGTCTCTTGTCACTGCTCACCTCTGCCGGTGTTCTTCCCAGCCCTGCCTTCCTGCTTTTGCCACTTAATTTTTCCTTGTGGTTAAAACAAAACAAATTACCAGCAGTCCTTAAGCTTCAAATCATACAGCCCAGCAACTTAAAAAGAAAATACTGTCCTCTTATTCTCAGCTTCATTTCTAAGATTCTCAAGAAAGCATATGATCAGCCAGGCTTGGTCATATGTCCTTTCCTGATCCAATAAACTGTGGCCAGAGTGTGCATCACGTGGCCCTAACATGGCTGCTTCCATGGGGAGCATACAGATGGTGGGGGGTTCGGATGCTCCCAGAAGGGAAAGTACTGGGCAGAGGAAGTCATAGCTGACCACTAAAAGATGGCTCCTGTGTAAGAGGGAGCTATATTAAAATGTTCCTTCACCCCCTTGGTCATTGCAGCATTGTTTACAATAGCCAAGTTGTGGAAACAACCTAAGTGTCTGTTGATGGATGAATGGATAAAGAAAATGCACAATGGAATATTATCCAGCCATAAAAAAGAATGGAATCTTGACATTTGTGACAACACAGATGGACCTTGAGGATATTATGCTAAGTGAAATAAGTCAGATGGAGAAAGACGAAGTATGATCTCACTTATGTGTGGAGTCTAAAAAACAAACAAACGAACAAACAAAAAAATGACCTCATAGATACAGAGAATGGATTGGTGGCTGTCAGAGGCAGGGGTTCAGGGATGGGCAAAATGGGTGAAGAGGGTCAAAATTACAAATTTCCAGTTATAAATCAAATAAGTCATAGGGATGTAATGTGCAGCATGGCAGCTATAGTTAACAATAGTTATTGCATGTTTGCAAGTTGCTAAGAGAGTAGATCTTAAAAGTCCTCATCACAAGACAAAGAAAATTTGTTACTAGGTGTGGGGGTAGATGTTGACTAGAGTTACTGTGGTGATCATTTCCCAATATACATAAATATCAAATCATTATATTACTCACCTGAGACTAATATAATGCTATATGTCAATTATACCTCAGTAAAAATGTTCACTACAAAAAAAATTTTATTAAATGCCGTGTAGGTTTTGATCCAACGTTACTTTGAATTGGAGTTTAAAGTTGTGGTTGTTTGTTATTAGAATATGTTCATTTTGTTTAGCCAGAGAGAAATAATTCAAAGTACTGCTCTCCAAAGCAGCCAGTGACATCACTCTAATATCAGCTCGCACCCCCGAAGAAAGAGCAGAATTGACGCTTTAAGGATCGTGAAACAAACCTGTCTCCAAACCAGCTGGGACTGAGTGAGGAGGCGAGAGGCGAAGCGCATTCTCTCTGGGGGCCTCCGGCTCTCCATTCCTCCTCTGTCCTCCTGGGGACCCAGCGAGGCCGCCCCACCATCCATGATCAGACGAGTGGGCCCCGGGCCCTGCGAGGCCCTGCAGACTAAGCAGAAGCCAGCCTGTGGTCCACAGCTGCTCCAAAGGACGTGGATGACCCACGGATCGGCCGGTCAGCTAGTGACTGTGACCCTCGCAGGGCCTTGCTGATTCAGAGCCTCATTCTGGATGTTTCTGTACAGAGAGGAGCCCACGGAGGGCCTGGGGGGAGACAGGAGGGGGCTGCCTACTGACTAAAGGCAGGTGAGCAGTGAGCAGTGTGCAGGGGACAGGAGAGCCTCCAGCTGGGCAGGTGATGAGGTCTGGTCTTGAACCTGACCCGGATGTACCCCGGCTTTGTTCAGAGCCATCTAGAGAGGGGTATGAAGCCACTCCAATAGCACAAGCTCCCCGAAAAGTCTGACTTATGAGCAATCTGTTAGATGTTTGAATCAGAATGCCTCATCTGAATGAATTCATCGACCGAAGAAAAAAGGTGTTTTTTGCCTAAAATGTCAGGTTTGTGTCATGTCCGTTTTCTACACGGAAGAAAGCATCTTTTGATTAAACTGAAAACTTCTCACAGTTGGGATGACCCAGCACCCAAGGAAGGGTGTCCAAGCTTTGCCGATGCCACGTTTGGACTGGGACGTTCCTAATTACCAGACACAGGTCCCCGCATCTCTATCTGAGCTCTGCTGTGGTAGAGGAAAGTTAAAAAGACTGCTCGGAGTATGTCTTTAACTTTCCTGGGTTGGGGTGGCAGCTTCCCAGCCCACGAAGGAGGGCTGTAGGGCAGTGCATGGCCGCCTGCATCGTCTCTGGGTAGCACTGTCAAGGGGTGGGGCCATTGGCTGTGAACGGGATGGGGCCATTGGCTGTGCACGGGGCCACTCCTACAATCAAGGTCCCCTTCAGCCAGTGCCCTCTACCGCTGCACCTCCCAGAGCTCGGCCCACCTCTGTGCCCAAAGCTCTCCCCGCTCCCTCCCTCCCATCACCCTTCTCCAGCCTCCCACCCGAACCTTCCTCCCCGTCAGGCCCAGGATGCCAGTCTCCAGCCCTGGCCGTGTCTCCTGTCAGTCAGCTTTCGAGACCCGGGCCTCTCTTCCCTCTCCTGACCCCAGACCCACAGATGTTTCTTGGTGACAGCTCTGTGATTCCTCTACGCTCACCTCTGTGGCGTTCCAAGAACACAGGTCTCCAAAGGGACCTCCAGGCGGACGGCAGGAAGGCAAATCCAGCCCAGGCTTCTTGTCATTCCCCGGACTCTGCCCACCACCGGTAGCTCCTAGTTAGAAGTTGGAGGTTACAGCTCTGTCCTTCCCTCCCTTCCTCTCTTTCCCCGCAACCCACCTCCATGCACTTTTATCTCTCCATTTATCAGCTTAAGTTCAGATCGTGCAGGGAGGCATGCCTTATCTTCATTATGCACAAGGATACATATCCCAAGATAGAAGTTTCTCCCTTCGTAGGCTCAATACTCACTTCCTAAAAATTCCTGGGTTTGGACTCAGAGTATTTTCTGGGCTCTGAGTAAGTGACTTGATTAAGAGGCAGTGGCCATAGTGGTAAAGAACACAGGTGCCAGCACCAGAGGCCTGAAATCCCAGCTCTGCCACATACCAACCCTGTGATCTTGGACAAGTATCTTCACCTCTGGTACCTCCTCTGTAGAACAGCAAAAATGCCTCCTAGGCTTGCCGCGAGAATGAAATGAACAAATACCCAGAGCACTGAGACCAGGGCCTGGCCATAGCAACTGCCACCTAAGCTGCTATTATTATTTCTAATTGGTAGAGTCTTGTGTTTCCGCCTTGACTTGTTACAAGAACCTTGTAAACTGGTTATTTCTGTGCCCATTTGGTATACGAAAACATTGAAGGTGGAGAAGTTCAAGCAACTCCCCCCAATATACACCACTAATTAGCACCAAACCCAGGACTTGAACCTGGGCCTGGTGGTCCGTTCTCTTTATGTTGCTCTGTGGTGCTCAGCACATCACTGCCACATATGTGCTTAATAAATATTTGCCAAATGTGTAATCATCTATTTTCATTCACATTCAAAATCCTACAAACATCCCGTGGACAGCCACTGCAGGAAAGGCTGAGGATGTTGTGCCCCTGAAGACACCAGCCTTGGATCAGGGCAGCTGACCTCCCCATGGGAAGACCTGCTGGGGATGGCTCCAGGCTGGAAGAGCCCTCCCAGTTAGGGGAGGGAAACCCATGTCTTACTTTTAAGGAGGGTGAAGAATCATATGAGTCGCAGCCAGCAGCAGGAATGGGATGGAAGGATGGGGTTACAATCCCCCAACTGGCCAGCTCCAAAGGAGTTTATGAAAATCAATCCACAAATGTGTATCCTAAATCCATCCTCTCCCCAACCACGGCCACCACCCTAACCGAAGCCTCCAGCGTCTGTTGTCTGGTGGCTTCTGCCGTGTCCTTATTGGCCTTGGGGTCTCCACTGTCCCCCACTGCAGCCAGGATCATGTCACACCCCACCCTCACCCCTCCCGTGTACGGCTACCTCTGCTCTCTCGTTCAGGGCGAATCCAGCCACTTTGCATAGCCATGCCTGGCTCTCCGACTCCTGCCTCATCTCATCCTGTTGTCCAGGTCACGGGGCTGAGCTGTCGGCCTCCTACTGGTCCTGGAACCCACCAAGCGTCTTTGTCTTCCAGGCTTTGCACCCGCTTTGCTTCTGCCTGGAACATCTCTTATCCCAAAACCCACAAGGCGGTCCCTTTCTCAACTGTGGGCCTCAGAGTACATGCTACTTCCTCCAAGATGCTGCCTCTGGCCCCCAGGCCCCATTTCCCTGACATAGTCTGCTGCACTTTCTTCATCACATTTGTCGCAATAGATGAAACTATCGATTTTGAAAATTCTGTTTCTGTAAGTTCCTTGAGGGCAGCGGACTTAACTTTCTTATCTATTTCTGTCCTCCAGCCCCAGAAGAGAGCTGGGATGAAGGGGCTTCATAAACATGTGTGGATGAATGACTACAATGTTAATCTAGGCTATATGTGTCCAACCCTTGACTATGTCTTTGGGGGATAGAAGTGTAATTGTGTCTCAAGTCTTGTCCCCAGGAGCTTCTAATCTGATTTTGAGCAAAGAAGAGGCGCACAGGGCATGGTGGGAAATTAGGCTTCCCAGCAGGCAGGGCAAAAGACCCAAATAAAACCTGGGGTAGGAAGTGAAATGAGCAGAGCATAGCAGCGATTACCTAGGTATAGAGGAGACCGTTGATCTGTCAATGCTGAATGAATGCTTTGACTACGTTTTGCACTGGTTCTCCTGTTTCCCTGAATTACCTCCACCAACCTGTGTGGGCCTGCACAGCATCTCTGATTTCTCTTCTTCCCTCCTCTTGCAGAGACCTGTAGAATCACATGCCATAGGCACTGGGACCACAGTCCAAAGTCCTGCACTTACCGGTAAATGCGTTCCCTGTGCCGTGAGACTCGCACGCGGCAGCTGACCCACTGCAGGCTTGCAGAGTTTCTGGGGGTGGGAACCGACAAGCCGTGAGCCCCGTGATCCAGTGCAGGTGGCTTTGGCTTCTCCTCTCTGGAGAATCTCAGGGAAGCCAGCAGATTCTGGAGGCAGTGTGATGCTGGCCCTCCTTTGCCCTCGCCGTCCATCTGGGCCCTGGGAAGAACCTCCAATGGAGACACAGTACCTTCTGGGCAGGGACATTCAATGCCTCTCCTGTCGGCCTGCTGCTTCAGCTTCCTTGGCCTGGCTAGACCACCAGGTGCCCTTGATAGAGTGTTTATTTCCAGAAAGCCTCTGCCCTTTGCTCGAGAAGTTTTGCCCTTCTTTGCCTGTGCCTTTTGCCCTTTCTTTGCCAAATTTAGGTTTCAAGATGAAATTCCTATATCAGTTTCCTGTAGATACTACAACTAAATTACCCCCAAATTCAGTGGCTTTAAACAACAAATGTATTCTCTCACAGTTCTGGAGGCCAAAAGCCTGAAGCCAAGGTGTCTGTAGGGCCGCACTCCCTCCAAACGCTCTCGGGGAGGGTCCTGTCCTGCCTCCCCCAGCAGCTGGTGGCTCCAGGCGTTCCTTGGCTTGTGGCTGCATCACTCCAGTCTCTTCCTTTGTCTTCACATGGCCTCCGCCTCTTCTTCCTGTGTGTCTTCTCTTCTGTCTTCTATAAGGACACTGTCATTGGGTTTGGGGCCCACCTGGATAGTCCAAGATGACTTCATCTAGGGATCCTTAACATCTGCAAAGACCTTTTTTCCAAATAAACTCACATCCATAGGCTCTGGGGCAGGGACGTATCTTTGGGGGGGCCACAATTCAACCCACTACACTTCCCTTTATGTAATTTATTTTAGAAATATTTCCCCCAAAGTTGTCAATCAGTAACCAAATCCCAGGAAGGAAACCATGACTGTGGCCCACAGCAAGTTGTCAGGGATACCTCACTTCCCCGAGCACTGAAATTCAAAGGATGTTGTGATCACTCTACCACAAACATAGATTCTCCCAAGCCTCTTTGTCACACTTAGAATATGAGCAGGGATTGGGTCCCCAGAGCTTCACTTTGCTTGGTTTTCCATCAAAAATATGGCAGAGAGCAACACAGAAAGAAGATCAGAAGAAAGATGTCTCCAATTTTAATTTTAGGAATGGACAAACACTGTCAATTCCCATATATGTGTCCACTCCATCCTTTCCGACCCTTTAGCCTGATAACTAGCTGGGTACCATTTAGCATTAAGACAGAAGTTTGGGCAAAGACTTGTGGGCGGCAAGGCTGCCCAGATGCAATGGAGAGGATACTGAACTAGTGCCCAGAGTCCTGGGTTAGTCTCCCAGCTCCACCACTAATAGATCGGGAGACTTTGCAAAAGTGTTTCTGCCTCTCTGAACTTCAGTCTCCCTACATATAAAGATTACATTACAACAGGGGTTGGCAAACTACGGCCCAAAGGGCAGATCTGACCTGCAGCCTGTTTATGTAAATAAAGCTTTACTGAGCATAGCCATGCACCTTCATTTATGGATTATCTATGGCTGCTTTCATACAACAGTGGCAGAGTAGTTGTGAGAAAGACAGAATGGTGCACAAAGCTGAAAATATTTACTATATGGCGTTTACAGACAAAATCTGCCGCCCCTGGACTAGCGTGGGGCTGGCTAAGGTCCCTTCCAACTCCTTTTTTTCTGTAATTCTTATAACTGATGACACTTTGGAGGATCAGCTGTGGAAGAGGTGGAGAAACTGAGAAATGTGCCATCAGACTCCTAATGTCAGCGCTGCCCCCTCCTCACCAGCCCCTGTGTGTGCTGTGCTTGCCCAACGTCTGTGCCCAGGCTGATCCCACTGCTTTCCCTTGGGCCTGCTCTTCAGCAGCAGGCAGGGGGCACAGAACCAGGGTACTTGCTGGTGTCTGCAAGGCCAGGAGACCTGGGGGAAGTCCACTGGGTTCTCAGCCACCTGATGACATCCCTCCCCCCAGGTCTGTGGGCTGAGTCACTGCCATTTTGCTTCCATCACTGTCTAAATTAGAGCAAATACACCCTTCCACCATCAAACTTCTACCTCCTTCATTCTCCTCTCTTATTTGTTAAACAAATCCTGATCTGCCTTTTTAGGCTGCTCTTGAATTTTATGGCAACGTATAATAAACATCTGACTGCTTTTATTTCTATTTAACTTTTATCTCGAATGTCTCTGCTGTTTCAAACCAAATATTTATAGCATCGCACAGCCGCCGTGATTTCATTCCTCACCAATACTGTCACTCCCTCCTGCTTGCCTTCACCAACTCTTCAGAGAATCTGGGGACTCCTCCAGCAAATGGTTCCTTTTGCCCCCACAGGGCTCCCAGCCTCGAGCTGTGAGTCATTGGGTGCCCAGCAGAGCAGCAGCTTTCCAGGCAGCTTTGGTCTCGGCTCAGAGTCAGGCCACCTCTTGGTGACTCAGGGCCTGTCTATGTTTTGCATCTTCACATTCAGCTCTATGCTAGACCAGCCCACCTGTGGGAGGAGCCTCGATGCTCCCGGGGAACGCCCTGCCTTGTCTGTTAAGGAGCAGACCTTGTGTGTTGGGCGGGGAGAAGGGCATTGCTAGCCCTCTGCCTACTCTGAGGCCTCCCTTTCCCCAGCACCTCAGGTCCTGCCCAAGCCCTCGAGTCCAGCTCCTTGGTCTACCTGTGTTTGCCTTCAGTCTTCACAGCCATCAGAAAATATATCCAACAACCCTAACAATCTTCTCTTCACTCAGGGCTCTGGTCTCTACTTGGTGACTGGTCCAAAAGCCCTAGCACAGGATGCCCATCCGAGTCTAGTGCCCTAAAGACAGCAGCCTTACCTGGTGGAGGATGATGCTCTGGACTCGGAGGCTGAAGACCTCACTCTTTCTCTCTGAGCCTCAGTTTCCTCACCTGTAAAATGGGAATCACAATGCCTGCCCGGCGGGACTCACAGGGTTGCCTTGAGGATCCCAGAAGATGACACCTGTGGAAGTACTTTGCAAACTGCAGCTCTCTTTCCCGTGGGAGGAGGTGGAGAGGAGCCCCAGCCCGCTGCAAGCCCAGGCCTGAGTCCATCAAGGGAGCCAGCCAAATGCTGCTTATCTTCCTTGGTGTCTCGGGCCCCCAGGGCTGGAGAGGTCTGCTGTGGTCTCCTGGGCTGCCTTTTCTCATCACATCTGTGACAACAAACACAAACCCCGCCAGGCTCTGCGCGTGGCTTCTTGCCTCAGCAGCCTGTCCCTGGCCTGCTCCCCACTCCTCAGGAGACATTCCTCCAGGGGAGCTTGCTGGTGGACCAGAGAGGGCAGAGAGCGCCCTGCAGAAAACGAGCTCGCCCTCCCTTCCCCGGCATGTCTGGCACCTGGCCAAGACTGCTGTCTGGTTACCCAGAGGGCCGCCCACATGGGCCTTGATGAGAACCTCCCATTTGGTTTTGCAAGCCTTCTGATGCTTTAAACCCCGTCTGAGACAAGTTATGGACGGCAGCCACACATCTAGAGAGTTGGGGAGACCTTCCCAAGGTTCCCCATCTCCCACCTTCCCACCCATGAGGGAATCCCTTTCCAACTCCACTAAAAAGTCATCTTCCACTGCACCAGGGAGTCCCAAACACCAGAACTGGGCCAATCTCTAGCAAAAGTTTCACTGGTTGTGTTAGTCAGGACACTTGCTCACCTAACTGAAAAACTCCAGAGGTCATTTAGTTTCAAATACAACTTGATCCAGGCGCTCAAGCGATATCATCCTGAAGCCATCTTTTACTGGCCAGTACCAACTGCGTGCAGGGCGTGGAGCTGAAGGGGTTCTCATATAGGGCTGGAGGGTCAGAACCTGGCCCAACCACTTTGCAGAATTGTTGGGCAGGACCTGCAGAAGCTGAGCAAATGCATAATCTATCCAGGAAAATTTTAGGTCCAAGCCCAATAGAAATGAAGGCTCGTGTCCACCAGAAGAGACACACAAGACTGCCCATGGCGGTTTGACTCATTATAACAGACGAAACCTAAAGACAACCCAAATATCCAGTACAGTAGACCAGGTAGATAATGTGGAATATATTCATTCAAGGAAATACTACTCCAAAGAACAACACACAGCAACATGGACGACCTCATAGCATAATGTGCGAGTGAAGAATCCAGGCACAGAGAGTGCTTGCTTTGTAGGAGTGGCTTTATTTCTGTGAAGTTCAAAAATAGCAGTTATCCTTGCAAGTGTTCTGAGTAGAAGGAGACGCAAGGGAACCTTCTGGGGAGCTGAAATGTTCTCTATCTCGGTCTGGGTGCTGGTTCACAGGTGTATAACTATGTAAAATTGTATCGAGTGGCACAATTAAGATTTGTGCCTGTTCCCATACGAAAATTACACCACAATAAAAATATCTCAAGAACAATCCTAAAAAGGGAAGAAAGAAACCCTGTTTCTCAGTATCTCTGTTCTGCTTCATTCTTGGTAAGGGGTCCCCGTGTGGTGGCAAGGTGGTCATCGATGGCTCCAGGCTGACACCCCCCCCGGGTCCACAGAGCCTGTTCTCTAGTCGTCCCAGGAAGTGACTTTCCTTAGCATGAAGGATATGTGCCCACACCCGAGTCCATTCTGCAGCTGAGGCGGAGCCAAGTGGAGGAGGAGGGATGCTCTGGCTGGCCAGGCTTGGATGGCAGGAGCTTGGGACAGGAGCACCCAAGCAATTGTAGTGAGGTGGGGGAAGTGTGGGTTCCCAAAGGACGAGGGATGTGGCTAACCCAAAGAGTTAACGAATGCTAGCAAGTCCCTTGTCCTAAGTGAAGGGAGAAACATATGGGCAGTGTGTGTGTGTGTGTGTGTGTGTGTGTGTGTGTGTGTGTGTGTGTGTGTAAACTTAACTTCATGCACACAGTTAGTTGGGATTCAGTTGCTATTCCAGAGACTGTGCTTCAGAGCCCCTCTAGGAATGAAGGACTTATTCCCCTACCTGCTGGGAGGGTTGTTGGCTGACAGTCTTCCATTACCAGCCCTCTTTAGGAATCGCCCCACCTGGAGACAGCTGCCCGGCCCAGGTCATGCCTAGTTCCCTGGAGAAGCTCCATGCAAGGACTAGTTGACAGGTATATTAAAGCCCACCCCTGGCCCTTCCTCAAAACAACCCTGAAGTCTGCTCCAGTGTTGAGACAGCACTGCAGCCTAAATTCTCCCTCAACCCACCCTGCCTCTTCCCTTCCCCACAGTCTTTGAGTCCATGAGCATTCCCTTGTAAACCTTCTGCACAAAAATCCACATCTCAGAGCCTTCTTCCTGGGGAACACAAAGGGTGATCATGGCCAACTGTCCTTCCTTGTGATGGACCACCCTTTATTCTGGGGTGTGGAAATGCTCTTTCTGCTATGAGATGGTGACTACTATCAGGTAAGAGTCTCTATTTTACTTTCCCTGACCTTTACTTAACAACAGGAACCACTGGCCACCTGAGGGGGTCCCCAGATTTCCTTTGACCTTTTGTTGGGGTATCATATTCAAAAGTCCAAGGACCACTGCAGGTTCTCAGCACATTGGTTCTTGGCCTGTGCTCTGTTTCAGGAGCAATAAAATGAAGTCCACACATGTGGTACCCTCCTGCCTGCTCTGGTAAACTTTGGATCATGTCTAATTTCAGCCTCTAGCTGCCAGTGCATCTTGCTCCCTCTCAAGAAAACATTTGTCGTGGAAGTCTACTGTTTTTCACCCATCCAGCATCCATCCACTTTCTTTTGGAGGGAAGGCATCTATTTTCATTTGGGAACCACCTCTTCCCTGCTCTCAATCCATGTGTTTGGGAAGGATTTTCCTTCCCTTTTTCCAATGAGAGTTGGGATGTGGACCTGGACCCAATAAAAATACTTTATCCCTGAAGCCCCTAAAGTGATTGGTTCAGAGATACACATCACCTGAGCTGGGCTAGTAAGACCACATCCCAGGACCTGGGTGGCCCTCCTGAGGATAAGCTGCCCTCTGTCCATGGTGGTTACTATGGACACCATGAGCACCAGAGAACACCATGAGCCCAGAGATGGAGAGGAAGTGAGGTGGGAGGATCAGAGCCAAGGGATGGAGATGACTGGAGACCCACCCCTGATAATTTTGTTTTAGTATCTATATTCAGCCATACCTAAGACAACATACATCCACACTTTCCATTTATGTGAGCTGATCCATTCCTTTTACCTCCCTTGAGCCAATTTGCACTAAATTTTTGTCACTTGGCTACAAAAGGGCCCCAATTATTACAAAATTTCTGAATAGGAGTGATGAGAGGAGCTTGGATTTGCTCCAGTAATAAATGTGAAATGAAATAATTTGTACCCACCAAAACCTACATCAAAGCTTACAACCCAAACCCACAATTGTGAACTATCCTCTCTAGGACAAGGGTGTCCAGTCACTACACTTTATGACTCCTTGATTCTCTTGGGTCCCAGCCTCCACCAGCACTTGTCCAAAGTCCTAAGCTCAGCCCTTGATCATTGTTAGCCTGGAAGACAGAGGTCAGCAAACTAACAGCCAAATCTGGCCCATCAGCCACTTTATGCTGCCTGGGAGCTAGGAATGGCCTTCACATTTTAAATGGTTGGGGGAAAAGAAGATTAATATTTCTTACCATGTAAAAAGTATGTTAAATTCACAGTTCAGTGTTAATAAACAAAGTTTTATTGGAACACAGCCATGCTTACTTGCTTATGTGTCTATGGCTGCTTTCACATCACAACAGCAGAGCTGAGTTGTTATGACAGAGACTGTATGGCCCACAAGTCTGAAATATTTACTGTCTACTCTTTAGAGGAAAGTTAGTGACTCTTCCTCAAAGTCTCTGGAAGAGTGACATTCACAGTTCAGTACTTGGGACCCTGTAGCACCAACAATGAAAAGCATTTCTCTTTAAATATACATATTTTCCCACTTCTTAGACAGTGAGCAACTCAGGATATAGAGGCATTTTTCATCCATTTAATGTTTCCAGGACGTAGCTCTGAGCCAAACATGCATGGTCCTGCAATAAGTCTTAGCTGAGTGAAAACAAAAATGATTCTATGTTAATTACACCTTGATAAAAATTTTAAAAAGAAAGAAAACAAAAAAAAATGTTAAATAAATCTAAAACAAAAATAATCACAGAAAATGTGAAGTTGCCGTTGTCGACTGAAAAGAAATGCACAACGTGAGAGTTGTGAGTTGAGTTTTATTTGGTTTAAAATGAGTACCATAGAGGCTGGACAGTGAGGTCGTCCAGCGCCACTGGCTCAGCCCAGTGCAGTGTAAGACCAGGTGAGGAGCAAACCTGCACAGCCCAGCACCTTCCAGCGTCCTCAGGACCAGGCAATCGCTGCTGCCCTTTCTCTAGATGCCGAGCAAAACACAGGCACCCCTGCCTCCTACACAGTTCTCATCTTTCTCATTGGATGAGGTCACCTGTAGATCCAGGCTGGGCCTTACAGGCTGCCCAGTTGGAGGAAAGGCATCAGTGTTCCAGCAAAGGACCTTTTCCAGGACACACACGGTGACAGTTGCCAAGTCCTGTAGTAGGTCTTGGGTGAGGAAGCCTTGCAACGACCAAGAGTTCCTGTTGCTCCACATCCTCACTAGTATTTGGTGTTATCAGTGTTCTGGATTTTGGCCGTTCTTACAGCCTTCCTTATGATGCATGTCAGATATATATTCAGCTCTGCAGAGGAATGTTTCAGGGGTAAAAAGGAGAGAAGAGAATTTTGGCTAAAAATTATAACTTATTCTGATAAGAAAAAAAGAACGTTCGGGAGGACCTTCAAGATGGCAGAAGAGTAAGACGTGGAGATCACCTTCCTCCCCACAAATACATCTAGATGTGGAACAACTCCTACAGAACACCTACTGAATGCTGGCAGAAGACCTCAGACTTCCCAGAAGGCAAGAAACTCCCCATGTACCTGGGTAGGGCAAAAGAAAAAAGAGATACAAAAGAATAGGGATGGGACCTGCACCTCTGGGAGGGAGCTGTGAAGGAGGAAAAGTTTCCACACACTAGGAAGTCCCTTCACTGGCAGAGACAGGGGTGGCAGGGGGAAGGTTTGGAGCCATGGAGGAGAGCACAGCAACAGGGGTGCAGAGGGCAAAGCGGAGAGATTCCCACACAGAGGATTTGTGCCAACCAGCACTCACCAGCCCAAGAGGCTTGTCTGCTCACAAGCTGGGGTAGGTTGGGGCTGGGAGCTGAGGCTCAGGCTTTGGAGATCAATCCACAGCCTAAAGGGGGCTAGTGCACCACAGCCAGCCTGGAGGGAGTCCAGGAAAATGTCTGGAACTGCCTAAGAGGCAAGAGATCATTGTTTCTGGGTGCGCAAGGAGAGGGGATTCATAGCACCGCCTAAATGAGCTCCAGAGACGGGCGCGAGCCGTGGCTATCAGCGCAGACACCAGAGACGGGCATGAAACACTAAGGCTGCTGCTGCAGCCACCAAGAAGCCTGTGTGCAAGCACAGGTCACTATTCACACCTCCCCTCCCGGGAGTGCAGCCACCACTGCCAAGGTCCCGTGGTCCAGGGACAACTTCCCTGGGAGAACACATGGTGTGCCTCAGGATGCTGCAATGTCACAATGGCCTCAGTGGCCGCAGGCTTGCCCCGCATTCTGTACCCCTCCCTTGCCCAGCCTGAGTGAGCCAGAGCCCCTGAATCAGCCACTTCTTTAACCCCCACCTGTCTGGGCAAAGAAAAGATTCCAGAGGACAACCTACATACAGAGGGGGTGCCAAATCCAAAGCTGAACCCCAGGAGCTGTGTGAACAAAGAAGAGAAAGGGAAATTTCTCCCAGCAGCCTAAGGAGCAGCGGATTACATCTCCAAAATCAACTTGATGTACCCTGCATCTGTGGAATACATGAACAGACAACGAATCATCCCAAAATTGAGGTGGTGGACTTTGGGAGCAATTGTAGACTTGGGGTTTGCTTACAGCATCTAATTTGTCTCTGGTTTTATGTTTATCTTAGTTTAGTATATAGAGCTTATTATCATTGGTAGTAGATTTGTTTACTGATTTGGTTGCTCTCTTCCTTTTATATATATATATTTTTTGTACTTTTTCTTTTTGTGAGTGTGTATGTGTATGTTTCTTTCTGTGATTTTGTCTGTATAGCTTTGATTTTACCATTTATCCTAGGGTTCCGTCCGTTTTTTTGGTTGTTTTTTGTTTTTAGTATAGTTTTTAGCACTTGTTATCATTGGTGGATTTGTTTATTGGGTTGGTTGCTCTCTTCTTTCTTTCTTTCTTTTAATTATTTTTTTATTTTTAATAACATATTTTTTTTTATAACTTTTATTTTATTTTTCTTTCTTTCTTTTTTCTTTCTCCTTTTTCTTCTGAGCCATGTGGCTGATGGGGTCTTAGTGCTCCGGCCAAGGTCAGGCCTGAGCCTCTTAGGTGGGAGAGCCAAGTTCAGGACATTGGACCACCAGAGACATCCCGGCCCCACGTAATATCAAATGGCGAAAGATCACCCAGATATCTCCATCTCAATGCTAAGACCCAGTTCGACCCAAAGACCAGCAAGCTACAGTGTTGGACACCCCAAACCAAACAACTAGCAAGACAGAAGCACAACCCCACCCATTAGCAGACAGGATGCTAAAGTCAAAAGTTCTCAGACAACCCAAAACACACCACCGGACGTGGTCCTGCTACCTGAAAGAAAAGATCCAACCTCATCAACCAGAACACAGGCAACAGTCCCCTCCACCAGGAAGCCTACACAACCCACTGAACGAACCTTACCCACTGGGGACAGACACCAAAAACAACAGGAACTATGAACCTGCAGCCTGTGAAAAGGAGACCCCAAGTGCAGTAAGTTAAGCAAAATGAGAAGACAGAGAAAACACAGCAGATGAAGGAGCAAAGTAAAAACACAACAGACCAAATAAACGAAGAAGAAGTAGGCAGTCTGCCTGAAAAAGAATTCAGAGTAATGATAGTAAAGATGATCCAAAATCTTGGAAATAAAACGGAGAAAATACAAGAAACATTTAACAAGGGCCTAGAAGAACTAAAGAGCAAACAAACAATGATGAACAACACAATAAATGAAAGTAAAAATTCTCTAGAAGGAATCAATAGCAGAATAACTGAGGCAGAACCACGGATAAGTGACCTGAAAGATAAAATAGTGAAAATAACTACCTTAGATCAGAATAAAGAAAAAAGAATGAAAGAACTGAGGACAGTCTCAGAGACCTCTGGGACATTAAATGCACCAACATGCGAATTATAGGGGTCCCAGAAGAAGAAGAGAAAAAGAAATGGACTGAGAAAATATTTGAAGGGATTATAGTTGAAAACTTCCCTAATATGGGAAAGGAAATAGTCAATCAAGTCCAGGAAGTGGAGAGAGACACATACAGGATAAATCCAAGGAGAAACACGCCAAGACACATATTAATCAAACTATCAAAAATTAAATACAAAGAAAAAATATTAAAAGCAGCAAGGGAAAAGAAAAAAATAACATACAAAGGAATCCCCATAAGGTTAACAACTGATTTCTCAGCAGAAACTCTGCAAGCCAGAAGGGTGTAGCAAGACATATTTAAAGTGATGAAAGGGAAAAACCTACAACCAAGATTACTCTACCCAGCAATGATCTCATTCAGATTTGATGGAGAAATTAAAACCTTTACAGACAAGCAAAAGCTAAGAGAATTCAGCACCACCAAACCAGCTTTACAACAAATTCTAAAGGAACTTCTCTAGGCAGGAAGCACAAGAGAAGGAAAAGAACTACAATAACAAACCCCAAACAATTAAGAAAATGGAAATAGGAACATACATAGCGATAATTACCTTAAATGTAAATGCATTAAATACTCCAACCAAAAGACATAGACTGGCTGAATAGATACAAAAACAAGACCCATATATATGCTGTCTCCAAGAGACCCACTTCAGACCTAGGGACACATACAGACTGAAAGTGAGGGAATGGAAAAAGATATTCCATGCAAATGGAAATCAAAAGAAAGCTGGAGTAGCAATTCTCATATCAGACAAAATAGACTTTAAAATAATGACTATTACAAGAGACAAAGAAGGACACTACATAATGATCAAGGGATCAATCCAAGAAGAAGATATAACAATTGTACATATCTATGCACCCAACATAGGAGCACCTCAATACATGAGGCAAATGCTAACAGCCATAAAAGGGGAAATCGACAGTAACACAATAATAGTAGGGGCCTTTAACATCCCACTTTTACCAATGGACAGATCGTCCAAATGAAAATAAATAAGGAAACACAAGCTTTAAATGACACATTAAACAAGATGGAGTTAATTAATATTTATAAGACATTCCATCCAAAACCAACAGAATACACTTTCTTCTCAGTGCTCATGGAACATTCTCCAGGATAGAGCATATCCTGGGTCACAAATCAAGCCTTGGTAAATTTAAGAAAATTTAAATCATATTATATATCTTTTCTGACCACAACGATATGAGACTAGATATCAATTACGGGAAAAAATCTGTAAAAAAAAAAAAAAAAAAAAAAAAAAACATGGAGGCTAAACAATACACTACTTTATAACCAAGAGATCACTGAAGAAATCAAATAGGAAATCAAAAAATACCTAGAAAAAAATGACAATGAAAATACAATGACCCAAAACCTATGGGATGCAGCAAAAGCAGTTCTAAGAGAGACGTTTATAGCAATACAATCCTACCTCAAGAAAAAAGAAACATCTCAAATAAACAACCTAACCTTGCACCTAAAGCAGTTAGAGAAAGAAGAACAAAAAATCCCTAAAGTTAGCGGAAGGAAAGAAATCATAAAGATCAGGTCAGAAATAAATTAAAAAGAAATGGGGCTTCCCTGGTGGTGCAGTGGTTGAGAATCCGCCTGCCAATACAGGGGACACTGGTTCGAGCCCTGGTCTGGGAAGATCCCACATGCTGCAGAGCAACTGGGCCCGTGAGCCACAATTACTGAGCCTGCGCGTCTGGAGCCTGTGTGCCACAACAAGAGAGGCCGCGATAGTGAGAGGTCCGCACACCGCGATGAAGAGTGGCCCCCGCTCGCCTCAACTAGAGAAAGCCCTGGCACAGAAATGAAGACCCAACACAGCCAAAAATAAATTAATTAATTAATTAATTTTAAAAAAAAATTAAAAAGAAATGAAGGAAACAATAGCAAAGATCAATAAAACTAAAGGCTGGTTCTTTGAGAAGATAAACGAAATGGATAAACCATTAGCCAGACTCATCAAGAAAAAAAAAAGGGAGAAGACTCAAATCAACAGAATTAGAAATGAAAAAGGAGAAGTAACAACTGACACTGCAGAAATACAAAGGATCATGAGAGATTATTACAAGTAAATATATGCCAATCAAATGGAGAACCTCGAAGAAATGGACAAATTCTTAGAAAAGCATAACCTTCCGAGACTGAACCAGGAAGAAATAGAAATTATAAACTGATGAATCACAAGCAATGAAATTGGAACTATGATTAAAAATCTTCCCACAAACAAAAGCCCAGGACCAGATGACTTCACAGGTGAATTCTATCAAACATTTAGAGAAGAGCTAACACCTATCCTTCTCAAACTCTTCCAAAATATAGCAGAGGAAGGAACACTCCCAAACTCATTCTACGAGGCCACCATCACCCTGATACCAAAACCAGACAAAGATGTCACAAAAAAAGAAAGCTACAGGTCAATATCACTCATGAACATAGACGCAAAAATCCTCAGCAAAATACTAGCAAAGAGAATCCAACAGCACATTAAAAGGATCATACACCATGATCAAGTGGGGTTTTCCCAGGAATGCAAGTGTTCCCAGATATGCAAATCAATCAACGTGATAAACCATATTAACAAACTGAAGGTGAAAAACCATAAGATCATCTCAATAGATTCAGAAAAAGTTTTGACAAAATTCAACACCCATTTATGATTAAAAAAAAAAAAAACCTCCAGAAAGTAGGTATAGACGGAACTTACCTCAACATAATAAAGGTCATATATGACAAACTCACAGCCAACATTGTTCTCAATGGTGAAAAACCGAAACCATTTCCACTAAAAACAGGAACAAGACAAGGTTGTCCACTCTCACCACTATTATTCAACACAGTTTTGTAAGTTTTAGCCACAGCAATCAGAGAAGAAAAAGAAATAAAAAGAATCCAAGTTGGAAAAGAAGAAGTAAAGCTATCACTGTTTGCACATGACATGATACTAAACATAGAGAATCCTAAAGATGCTACCAGAAAGGTACTAGAGCTAATCAATGAATTTGATAAAGTAGCAGGTTACAAAATTAATGCACAGAAATCTCTGGCATTCCTATAAACTAATGATGAAAAATCTGAAAGAGAAATTAAGGAAACACTCCCATTTACCACTGCAACAAAAAGAATAAAATACCTAGGAATAAATCTACCTAAGGAAACAAAAGACCTTTATGCAGAAAACTACAAGACACTGATGTTGAAATTAAACACAATACAAACAGATGGAGAGATATACCATGTTCTTGGATTGGAAGAACCAACATTGTGAAAATGACTATACTACCCAAAGCAATCTACAGATTCAATGCAATCCCTATCAAACTACCAATGGCATTTTTCACAGAACTAGAACATAAAATTTCACAATTTGTATGGAAACACAAAAGACCCCGAATAGCCAAAACAATCTTGAGAAAGATAAATGGAACTGGAGGAATCAGGCTCCCTCACTTCAGACTATACTACGAAGCTACAGTAACCAAGACAGTATGGTACTGGCATAAAAACAGAAATATAGATCAATGGAACAAGATAGAAAACCCAGAGATAAACCTATACATATATGGTCATCTTATCTTTGATAAAGGAGGCAAGAATATACAATGGAGAAAAGGCAGCCTCTTCAATAAGTGGTGCTGGGAAACCTGGACAGCTACATGTAAAAGAATGAAATTAGAACACTCCCTAACACCATACACAAAAATAAACTCAAAATGAATTAAAGACCTAAATGTAAGGCCAGACACTATATAACTCTTAGAGGAAAACATAGGCAGAACACTCTATGACATAAATCACAGCAAGATCCTTTTTGACCCACCTCCTAGAGTGATGGAAATAAAAACAAAAATAAACAAATGGGACCTAATGAAGCTTAAAAACTTTTGCACAGCAAAGGAAACATAAACAAGACAAAAAGACAACCCTCAGAATGGGAGAAAATATTTGCAAATGAAGCAATTGACAAAGGATTAACCTCCAAAATATAGAAGCAACTCATGCAGCTCAATGTGAAAAAACAAACAACCAAATCCAAAAATGGGCAGAAGCCCTAAATAGACATTTCTCCAAAGAAGATGTACATATTGCCAACAAACACATGAAAGGATGCTCAACATCACTAATCATTAGAGAAATGCAAATCAAAACTACAATGAGGTATCAAGTCACACCAGTCAGAATGGCCATCATCAAAAAATCTGCAAACAATAAATGCTGGAGAGGGTGTGGAGAAAAGGGTACCCTCTTGCACTGTTGGTGGGAAAGTAAATTGGTACAGTCACTATGGAGAAGAGTATGGAGGTTCCTTAAAAACTAAAAATAGAACTACTGACCTATTGACCCAGCAATCCCACTACTGGGCATATACCCTGAGAAAACCATAATTCAAAAAGAGTCATGTACCACAGTGTTCATTGCAGCACTATTTACAATAGCCAGGACATGGAAGCAACCTAAGTGTCCATTGACAGATGAATGGATAAAGAAGATATGGTAGATATATACAATGGAATATTACTCAGCCATAAAAAGAAATGAAATTGAGTTATTTGTAGTGAGGTGGTTGGACCTAGAGACTGTGATACAGAGTGAAGTAAGTCAGAAAGAGAAAAATAAATACTGTATGCTAACACATATATATGGAATCTAAGAAAAAAAGAAAAAGGTTCTTAAGAACCTAGGGGTAGGACAGGAATAAAGAGAATGGACTTGAGAACATGGGGACGGGGTAGGGTAAGCTGGGACGAAGTGAGAGAGTGGCATGGACATATATACACTACCAAATGTAAAATAGATAGCTAGTGGGATGCAGCCTCATAGCACAGGGAGATCAGCTCGGTGCTTTGTGTCCACCTAGAGGGGTGGGATAGGGAGGGTGGGAGGGAGACACAGAGGGAGGAGATATGGGGATACATGTATATGTATAGCTGATTCACTTTGTTATACAGCAGAAACTAACACACAATTGTAAAGCAATTATGCTCCAATAAAGACGTTAAAAAAAAAAAAGAGTACTATAGGCTTGGGAGACAGCATTTCAGATAGCCTCGAGAAACTGCTCCAGAGAGGTAGGGGGGAAAGTCAGTATTATATATGATTTTAGTGAATGGGGGTACATGCAATCAAGCACACATTTTGGCAGAGGCTTGCAGGTAGTCACAAGGAGCAGATGTCACTACTTATGAATTTAGTGCTTTTCTAGATATGAGGAGATGTAAGAATTGGGCTCATAAAATCTTCTCCTGAAAATATCTAACTATCTGAAGACCTGTTCTGCCAGTTTTTCCCAGAGCCCAGAGTGCCTCATTCCTGATCTCCACCCTGAACTCCTTCCAGGGTGTGTTGAAGGTCAGTGGCTGCAGTGGCTATTGACCTAATCCTTGTACAGGCCGATGGCAAGTGCCAGTTTTTAGTTGGCGCTATTATGTTTTTAATGAGCTCTCTCTAGGTCTGCTTAGTGCAGAATTGTGTAGGCACCAAGCAATGAGAGCTCCAGCACTGAGTGACACATTCACCCTTGCTGTCCCTGGCAGAGCTGCTATTTGACTCAGAGACTGACTTCAGAGGTCGAAGCTTCAATCTCAGCCCCAGCCTGTAAGTCACATAACTTTTCTGTGGCTTAGCTTCCATGTCTGTAAAATGGTGTGATACATGTTTACCTCTTAGGAGTTATGGGGATAAATAGGTTAACACTCAAGGGAAAATCCTCCAAAACAGTATCTTTTATTTTCATCCCTCATTACTTGTGTAAGAAAACAATTTAAAGATCTTCATTTCTCTTATTGTTTCTTGTAAAAGCTGCAGGAAGGTGAAATAACCCCATTGAAACAGAACAATACACAAGTTGAGTGAATCATCATGGATCCTCATGAGTTAGATGATTATATTGCATAGTTTGGAGCGTGAGGAAGTATGAGGTGCCCTGTGTGTGATGGGCAGCCCTCAGACCCTCTGAGACTTGATTAACCCTAAAGTGCCAGACAGGCTTTCTACCCCAACCTTGCCATCAAAACTGCTTTCTTCAAGGTTCCCAGTGATCTCCATGTGGTCAAATCTCATCACTAGCTCTTGGCATTTGGAAGAGTTGAAGTCATCTCCTTCCTAAAGCTCTTTCTTCATGTGTCTTAGAGGATAGATCTCACCTGTGCTTCCTCCTAGACAACTGGTCAATCCTTCTTTTCCTTCCCAATCTCTTAATCTCAGCCATCACGCTGCAGGGTGCCCTCCTGTCTTCTATACGCACACTCTAAGCCACCTCATGTCACCCCGTGGTTTGCATGTACTGATGGCTCCCAATTTTCCGACCCAGCTCCAGTCTCTCTTCTAAACTCCAGACCCTCATGACCAGATGCCTATTGGATATCTCTTCAGCATCTCAGATTAACTGTATTTAAAGCCAACTCTTCTTTTCTTCTCTCAAAGCCTGAGCTCTGTCTCCCCATCTCAGCAAATGAACCCGGGCATGGACTTGAGGGAGAAGAGGAATCAGAGATGATTCTAAAGCTTTTAGTCTGAGCAACTTGGTGATTGCCCATATGTTATGCTCTTTCTAGACTCTTTCATTAGCTGGGGGTAAATATGGATATAGATATAAATACGGATACACACACATAAGGATATTATAGATATAGATTTGTTTATTGTTTCTTTGTCTTCTCTATGAGAAATTGGGTCCCATAAGAGCAGGAAATTGATGTCATGTCCGAAGAAACCACAATGAACACAACAGATTGGTACACTGTAAGTGGTCCCCAAACATGCCTTGAATAGTTGGCCTTGTACAACAAGAATGTTCCCTGGGTCTACAGAATGACAGTGCTTCCTGGGCCACAAAAGAAGTAGGAGTGAAGCCCAGAACTCAATCCAGAGTATATTTTAAGACCACACAGTGATGAAAACACATCTCTGGGCTAAGGCAATGTGTTTACACACATGCCCTAAATTCAAAGGCAGATAGATAAATACATAGATAGATAGATAGATAGATAGATAGATAGATAGATAGATAGATAGATAATTAAATTGGTTCAAATGATGGATATCTAAATGGATGTTTTGTTCCAATTATGACAAATGATGATGGGTATTTTTGGAAAATTTCACTTCACAATTGCTTATTTAGGTGACAGGTAGATAGATACTTTCAAGTTATTAAACCTTGCCTGGGAGGTATGGGAAGAGAGTCTTCATGCTTCTTGCCTCTGCCATCAGCAAATCCTGAGCCTTACACGCGTCATGCGTCAAGTCCCTGCTAGGCTCCAGGACAACATACCAGCACTCACGGAGGCTAAAGTCTAGTGGACACCCAGAGTGAGAGGAAGAAGTAACTGTCTTCATTAACAGACGACAATTGCCTATATCAAAAACCTGATGGAATCTACAAAAAAAAAACTAAGAAAACTAATTAGTTTAGCAATTTTGCAGAATACAAAGGCAATACAAAACAGAGAATTGTATTTCTATATACTAGCAATTAACAATTGTAAATTGGAATCTTTAAAAACATCATTTATGATAGCATCAAAAATATGAAATACTTTGTCATAAATCTGACAAATGATATGAAAGACATGTACACTGACTACAAAATATTATGAGAGAAATTAAAGAAGACCTAAATAAATGGAGAGATATAGACCATGCTCATGGGTTGGAAGCCTCAACATTATTAAGATGTCAATTCTTCTCAAATTGATTTAATGATATTTCAGTCAATCAAAGTCTTAGCAGGCTATTTGCAGACATTGACAAGCTGGTTCCTAAAATTCATATAGAAATACAAAGGACCTGGAATAGCCAAAACCACTCTAGAAATGAAGAACAAACCTGGAAAGTGAATACTATCTGATTTCAAGAATTATTATAAAGCTCTAGTAATTGAAACAACGTGGTATTGGCATAAAGATAGACAAATAGACGGACCAAATAAAATTGAGAATCCAGAAATAGGCCTATACATATATAGACGACTAATTTTTACAGAGGAGCAAAAGCAATGCACTGGAGAAAGAATAACCTTTTCAAAAAATGTAGCTGAAACATTTGGATATTCATAGGCAAGAAAATGAATTTGAATACACACCTCACACCACATGCCGAATTCACTCAACATGGAGTATTTACATTTTAAACTGTAAAGCCATACAATTTTTAGGAGAAAATCTTTGTGACCTTGGATTAAGCAAAAATATCTCAGAGATGACACCAGAGCACAATCCATAGAAGAAGAAATTGATAACTTGTACTTCATTGAAACTAATTTCTTCTCTTTGAAACACATTGTCAGGAGAATGAAAAGACAAAGCCACAGACTGGTAGATAATCCTTGCAAAGCCTGTATCTGATAAGAGACTTGTATCAAGAATATACAGAGAACTCTCAAAACTCAACAATAACACACAGCCCATTAAACATGGGCAAAATATTGGAACAGACATTTTATCAGAGAAGATCTATAGATGGCAAATAAGTACCTGAAAAGATGTGCAACATCTTTAGTCATTAGGGAAATTCAAATTAAAACCACAGTGAGATACCATTCCACACCTTTGAGAATAGCTGAAATAAAAGACTGATCCCACCAAAACTGGGGAGGAACTGGAGTTCTCACACACTGCTACTAGTTGGACCACTTTGTAAAACAGTTTTTTTTTTTTTAAACATCTTTATTGAAGTATAATTGCTTTACAATGGTGTGTTAGTTTCTGCTTTATAACAAAGTGAATCAGTTATACATATACATATGTTCCCATATCTCTTCCCTCTTGCATCTCCCTCCCTCCCACCCTCCCCATCCCACCCCTCTAGGTGGTCACAAAGCACTGAGCTGATCTCCCTGTGCTATGCGGCTGCTTCCCACTAGCTATCTATTTTACATTTGGTAGTGTATATATGTCCATGACACTCTCTCACCCTGTCACATCTCACCCCTCCCCCTCCCCATATCCTCAAGTCCATTCCCTAGTAGGTCTGTGTCTTTACAGTTTGGCAGTTTCTTAAAAAGTCAAACATACAGGGGTTTCCCTGGTGGCGCAGTGGTTGAGAATCTGCCTGCCAATGCAGGGGACACGGGTGCGAGCCCTGGTCTGGGAAGATCCCACACGCTGCGGAGCAACTAGGCCCGTGAGCCACAACTACTGAGCCTGCGCGTCTGGAGCCTGTGCTCCGCAGCAAGAGAGGCCGCGATAGTGAGAGGCCCGCACACCGCGATGAAGAGTGGCCCCCGCTTGCTGCAACTAGAGAAAGCCCTCGCACAGAAACGAAGACCCAACACAGCCAAAAATAAGTAATGAATAAATAATAAATAAATTAAAAAAAAAAAGTCAAACATACATTCACCATATGATCCGGCCATTCCACTCATAGATATTAAGCAAGTAAAAGGAAATATATATGAATACAAATACATGTACACAAATGTTCAGAGCAACTTTATCGATGTCAGTCTCAAATTGAAAACAACACAATGTCCACTAACAGATGAATGGTTAAGCAAATTATGGCAAATCCCTACGATGGAATACTGCTCAGAAATAAATAAGAATGAACTATTGAAATATGCAACAGCATGAGTGAATCTAAAATAATTACACTGAATGAAAGAAGCCATATAAATAAAAAAGGACTTTCTGTATGATTCTATTTATATAAAACTCTAGAAAGTGCAAACTAACCTATAGTGACAGAAAGTAGATGCATGGTGGCCTGGGGCTGGAGGAGCAGAGAGGGATTATTAAGGGGCATGAAGCAACCTTTGGAGGGAATGATATAGTGGCTTTCTTGATTGTGGTGATGGTTTCACAGGTGTATCCATGTGTCAAAACTTATCAAATTGTACAGCTTAAACTTGTACAGTTATTGTAGGTCAATTATACCTTAATAAAGCTGTTTAAAAAGAAGTCCAGTGGGGAAAACAATCAATCTTCCTGGTAGAATGCAGACTGTGCCAGTTTCTGGGGAGGAAACAGGGTCTGGAACTAGATGAGCATTTAGCAGTGGACGCCGACATAGACCCTGGGCGGTGCATGGGGAGGGTCGGGGCAGTTCTTTTCTGAGAGGGCAAGGTTTGAGCACATCCAAAAAGAGTTAAGTATGTGAAGAGCTGGGTGGAGGGCAGCTGAGAAGGAAGGAAAAGATCCCAGAAAGAGGGAGCAGCTCGTAGGAATGTTTTGAGGTCGGATGGGGTGGGCTGCTCCTAGAACTTTAGCACAAAATGTATGGATGTTGTTTTGCTCAGCTTGTTTCTGCTCAAAGGAGAGGGCCTTTGGGGATAAATGGGGAAACTGTCATACTCCAAATCTCTGGCCCCCTTGAGTGACCCTCAAGACCTCTTAAATTCATCAGAAAGACCTCCATGAACTAATCCATCCAGACTCCCATTGACCACCATTCACCCAAGTCTTGGGCAGGCTCAGCCTCCAGCCTGAACAGCCCTCAGGGCCCAGTCACTTCTGCTGAGGGGTTGCCCGATGTGAAGCAGAGTGACCTGATGGGAACAGACAAGGTTGCTGGTACAAGGCCCATCCCTGCCCTGCTCTGCTGGGTGGCCTAGGAATGTTGCTTAACTGCTCTGGATCTCAGAGTCCTCACTTGCAATGAAGGGGCTACATTATAGATGGTTCTTATTCTCATTCCTGGGCCTTGGAAGGAGATGGAATGAGACCAAGAAAGCGAGATGTCTTTAGGAATGAGAAAGTGGTATTTTAGTACAAAGGATGTTCACTAAAGCACAGTGTCTCCAGATGTGGCCAGCTGCTGTAGAGGCTTTGGTGCCCTGCCTGGTCGCCTGTGTGGAGCCTGTGGGTAAACCAATCCCCAGCTGCTCTGAGGGTGGGCCACTCAACTCTCACAGCTGTGCCCTTCTCTAGAGAATCACCTCCTCCTTACTTGGAAATAACTGGGAGGCTATGTCCTCCTTGGGGAGAAGGCTCTCTATCTAATGACTAACTGATGGGGGGTGACAAAGCTCTTGCCTTATTAAGCCAGGACAACTCTGTGGTGTCATTCAAGCTCCAGAGCTCTGCGGAATCCAGCTGGGACTAGACTCCAGCTGGGGCCACAGCTTTGCCGGTTCCCTCCCTGACGTTCCCTGTTTCATGAACAACCTCACTCCCTACTGAGAGCACCCCCTCCTTAAATGACTATCCTAGGAGTCCTAGACACTCTGCTTCCATGATGCCAGCTAAGACCCCAACAGTCTAAGGCTTCTTAACAGCAGTTTTAATCATCTTTGCCATAAGCCATCTTGCTTCAGTCCCACAGGGATGGTCCCACCGTTCCCTTTACCAGAACCTACCTCAGAATGAGGAGGAGTGTGGGGCCTGGGACCTGACTCTCTCCTGAATGTTTTGTTCACCCTCTCTTTTAAAAAAACACATTTCAATAGCTTTAATTTAATCAAAATGTTCTTGACTGAGATCATTAGTCTCTGAGAGAGGCATTTAATTCTAAATTCACCATATCCACGGCGTAGCAGTTGAGTAACTGAAAAATCAACTTTATGTCATAATAGTTTCTTAGAATGTTTGTTTACTCTTCATCTGAGACACACTAATTAAAACAAGAGGCCTTCACAAGCAATCCAGTTAGCAAATGGGATTGGTTAATAGATAAGGGATGGTTGGTAATTACAGGGAAGCCCAATATCCCCACGCACATGGGCTGGGCTTCAGGTAGCATTTGGGGAGATAGTGTTGGACAATGGTTGCTCATTGGGGTTCTACCAAAAGCATTTATTTGGCCATCCCCTCCCTCACCAACACATCTTATGGACATCTCTGAGAAACATGTATTTTTGCTGAGTCATCAAATCTTTAACTCATCTTGACAGGATATGATTAAGGACCCTTATGAATTTCTATGTCACTAGGGCTGAGCTATTTCAACTTTCCCACAGACTTGGCTGGAAGTTTGTGGTTCCCACTCCCCCTCTCACTAGCTCTTCATTCAGGAAAACAGAGCTGTCCTGGAAGGTACACCCTCTGTCAGCTCCAGGAGACCCTAGCCAGCCCTCCCGGCTTCCCAAGGCCCCTTCAAACAGATGCGCCCTTCACCATCTGGGGGTCTTATTGCTTACTGATAGTTCAGGAACACCTCCAAACACAGACACCTGGGGGTCTGGGATGCATTCATTAAAGTGCAGAATATCAGCCCCTCTGTCCCTCCAGTGACCCCTTCCACACACTCCCATCTTGCCACATCTGCCTTTATGCATAATTGCACATACACAAACAATTTTCTCCCTACTTCCCTTCCTCACATATCCAAGGCCAATTACCCAACGTCCTGCTTTCATCCTGCTCGGCAAGCTTTCTTTTGGCAATAGTCACTCCCTTCAGACCTCTGGGTATACATGCCCATCTTCACCCTCAGCTGCTACAGGCCCTGCTCCCTCCTTGCCCTCCAAGTCCCTGGCTGGGGACCAGGAATCCTCACCTTCCCACAGACTCCTAGATGTCAGCACAAGAAGAAATCTTAGAGGTCATGTGGTCTCACTCACTTTAAAATAAGGAAACTGAGGCAGGGAGACAGTGACTGAAGTTGGAAGCCTAACCCAAGGTCATGGTGCTAGTTTTCATATCTAGATAACTAGATCATCTTCATATCTAGATAACTCATAGGCTGATTCTATCCATATTACTACTAGTCCTTGTAGCCCCTATGTTTTCTTGGTTCTGTAATGCAAAGACTTGGCCTTCCAGATACTAAAAGACTAATACAGGGAGATGTCATTAAAATATACCATGGTTGCATTTTAATGCAAATGTGAATTATGCAAATAAAATATAGTGTGATAAAAATATTAATAAAGTCTCACTTTTATGTGAAATTTGAAATATGTGAATGTCAAAAGCTGTATCAGATGAACACATTGGTCTTGGATTAGGTTCATTTTGTATGTGAGGGCTTTGGGAAGGTCCTACATGTACTATAACTGAGGGGGACAAGGATCCTAAGGGCTTCTTAAGGGCACCAATACCTGCTGTCTCCTCCAGACCTGGCACAAAGAAGAAGTGCTTGGTAGCTGTTGTAGGTGGGAGGGGGGATGAATGATGGATGCTCTTCCCCACACCTCCCACGCAGAAGCCCTGCAAACTCCAGGCCCAGAGCCTGCCCTGGGCAAGCCAGGCCTGCTGCCTCATGGTGACCTGTGGCAGGACACACCTGTGAGCATGGGGGCCTCTTCTGAGGGGCTGGGCTCTGCAGGGTGGTTGGTCCGTGAGGATGATGGAGTTCACACAGCCTGACTGCTGAGAGATGGTCCAGGAGAACCAGGGTGGGACTCAGGAGTCATCCAGGCCAAGGAGGCCTTCTTGCCTCCGTTAGCGAAAACATCCCTGTGACCTCAGCCTTTTCTGTCCAGGAAACGCTGGCCTTTTGAGCTGCCATAACTGGTTTCTGGAAGTCCCCTGGACTGATGTCTGAAACCAGCTGCCTGCCTCTTCATTCTCACTGGTATTTGAGTGACTAATTCGCCTCAGGTGCTGCCCTAAGCACTTCACAAATATCTCATTTAATTCTCCCCAAATTGCCTGAAGGGGGTAACATCATTTCTGTTTCCCAAACGAGGAAACTGAGGCTCTGAGAGATGAAGAGGCCTGCATAGATTCCACAGCTGGTCTCTGTTGGAGCTGGGTTTGGAAACCACTGGACTCCAACTCCAGCTGTCTTCCCCGGTTCCCTGCCACACCCTGTTGTGGGCCCCCGTGGTTACCTTCACCAGGTAACCAAGCCACTCACCTGGGGTAGATCTCGGGACACTCCTGAGATCAGCTTCCACCTGACCAGAGGGCATATGGCCACCACCACCCCCAGCCTGACGGAACCGAGGCTGAGCCCCTCTGACGGCCAAGTGCCAGTGACCACTTGCCAGGTGACTTTGTAACCCCCCAGGCCACACTTATGCCAGCTTCTACCTCTTTGCTCACTCCCTCTTTTCGGCTTGGAGCCCCTGTTCCTTCTCTGCCCCAAACCAACCCCATTTCATGGTCAGATTCAATCCCCACCTCGCAGCTCTTGAGATCCCAGCTGACTTCTTCCTGTCTGACTTTCCGTGTTGGGGTTTGGCAGCATGTAATGAGTGATGTAAATACAAATGACACAGATGAGGAAGGCAGACCTGGAATAATTCGACGGGGTCTGCGAGAGCAGAGAGCAGAGGCCTTGTATAAAGGGGTGTCCACTCTTCATAGCAGCTTTTGGTTACCACGTGAAAATGTGTTGCCAGATTTGATTTTTAAAAGGATGGTGGAGATCCAGCTTTTGTATGAACTATTCCATTTTTAATGTAAATTAATTCCGATTTCTAAAACACTGTATATGCCAAGGAAAGCACACCTTTGGGCTGGATTGGGATCACAAACAGTTTGCAACCTGTTTCCAAGACCATGTGTGGTGTGTATCATTTGGCCAGCGTCTGAGTCTACATGGCCCTGCGTGATTCCCCTGGCTTTCTAGATGGGCGACTTGATTTTCCTACAATCAAGCCCCTGCCGCCTTTCCAAAAATGAGGAAGGTATAACTGATCACATTTCCTTTGCTATTCTGGCTCCTAGGGATTTCAGGGCAAAATTGAACTAAATCACAGAAGTTACTTCTACCCTTAATTCTTTCCTTTGTTCTTGTATTTTTACGCTTTCATTGTAAGTGTTTCTGTGGCAAACCACCACAGAAATGTCATGAAAAAGAGGTAGGGAAGAATTAAATCAAGACATGAATGAAATAGCTGTTGGGGCAGGAACTATTTCTTTTCCCATCCTTACCTTACCCTTTTCCAGGCCCAACTGGGCATGTGTATTTCTCAGGGGTCTTTAGTTGCAAGTAACAGAAGGCAACTCTGGATGGCATCATGAAAGGGGAATATTTTGGAAGAAGGAAGAGGAACTCAGAGAATATAAAGAAAAAAAAAAAAAAAAGAAGTGAAGACCCAGTTTAGGGAAGGATCTGGAATCAGAGCTGCTGCTGGCTGCCTCAGAATCTGACTCAGACTGTAATCTAGGACTGATGGATTCCAACCGTCATGCTTACTTCTCAGGACTCAAATTCAGAGAGGTGAGTATTGCTTGGATAAAATTCCCTCTCTTTATCAGTCTCATCAAGACCCTTACAAAAAAGGGAGAGTGAATTCCCCAGAGGAAAATATGGGTGAAATTTAGGGAAAGAATGGATGTGTTAAATGGATCTCGCTGAAGTGTATTGAACTGAGCCAGACCTGGTGGAGTTGAAGAATCTAGCATGGGAGTGTTCATTCATTTCTTTATTTCGTGTGAATCCAGTGGGACCCATCATAGCTGGAATGAATCATGATCCTGGGAAGGAGCCCTTACTTAAGAAGTTGGACAGAGAAGGAGTCAGAGGCCCCCAGAGCCAATAGAATGGGGCAGGCCTAGCTAGGCTGCCCTTTCCACAAGCAGCCCGCTCTGTTCACCAGGCCCCTCCCAGGGAACAGAACTGCCTTGGCCTTTACATCCTTCAACTGACCGTATCTTTCCATGGTGCTCAGCCTCCATGGCTATGTTCTAGCATCCTCAGCCCAGCCCCCAGTTTGCCAAGGCTCTGAGCCCCTCCATAGGCTGTGGGGTTAAAAATTCGAATCAGGAGATCTACGGCTCTAGATCTCAGCTCTGGTTTTTCCAGTTGTCAGGTTTTGAGCTGGTCTGATTGCCTCTCTTAACCTCCACTTTCTTATGTGTAAAATCTGGATAATAATACCAACATTTAAGGGTTGTTGAAAGGATATCTGGGGGGCTGTATAGGAAGATGTTGGAGCAAGCATCCTCTTATTCCACAGTATTGACTGAGCGACTATTCTGTTCCAGCCTCTTTCCAGTCTCAGGGGATGAGTAAGATGGATAATGTCCTGCCCTCCTGGAGAAAGGCAGTAATCACATAAACAAGTAAATACACAGACTATCTCAAAGTGTAGTGAGTACAACAAAGAAAACCAAGCAGGGTGTGGAGGAGCGGAGGCCCACCTTCAGGAGGGCAGGGCTTCCTGCCCAGCTGAGGGACATTTTGGGTCCTGCGTCAGCGGCAGAGAGCCGCCTCCCAGAGGTTCCGCCCCTGGTGGGGCAGCATCCGCCTGGGAACTAAGTGAGATAGACTAAAGGCCGGTCATTTCGGCCCCTGGGGACCTCTGGTGGGCAGTACTGGCTCCCGAGATCCCTACGTCACAGTTCACTCCTTCCTGCCCAGCCCTGCTTCGGCTCTCTTCTCTGCACAGAGTCAATCCCTCCTAAACCTCTGGAATCCCAACTCCATCTCTGTGTCTGCTTCCTTCTGGAGAACTCAATCTGACGACAGGGTGGGAGGAAATAGAGCACTTGTGATTCTAGGTAGGGGATTGGGGAGAGACTCTCCATGCAGATGACATCTGAGCAGAGCCCAGAATGAAGTAAGGGCAGGAGCAATAAGACCACCTGGGGGAGGCTAGGTCAAGGCGGAGTCACATGTGCAAAGGCCCTGGGGAAGGAGGGGCCCGAGAAAAGAGGCCAGTGTGGTCGGAGTGGAGTGGGTGGGAGAGAGTAGTAGGAGATGAGGCCAGAATGAGGACAGTATCCTGGGTCACGTGGGCTGTTAGGTCATAAAAATTACTGGCTTTTACTCTGAGTAAGATGGGAAGCCATTTGGGTTTAGAGCTGGCAAGTCATGTGATCTGTCTTTTATTTTATTTTTAAAAAATTTTTATTGCATTATAGTCAATTTACAATGTGTTAGTTTCAAGTGTACAGCAAAGCAATTCAGTTTTATATATATGTACATATATATATATATACACACATACATATACATATATATATACTTTTTCAAATTCTTTTCCATTATAGGTTATTACAAGATATTGAGTATAGTTCCTGGTGCTATACAGTAGGTCCTGTTGTTTACCTATTTTATATATAGTAGTACATACATGTTAACCCCAAACTCCTAATTTATCCCTCCCCAACCCCAGCACTATCTTCTTTGGTAACCATAAGTTTGTTTTCTATGTCTGTGAGTCTCTTTCTGTTTTGTAAAGTTCATTTGTATAATATTTTAGATCCCACATATAAGCGATATCCTATATTTGTCTTTGTCTGACTTACTTCACTTAGTATGATAATCTCTAGGTCCATCCATATTGCTGCAAATGGCATTATTTTATTCTTTTTTATGGATGAGTCATATCCCATCGTATATCCATACCACATCTTCTTTATCTATTCATCTGTTGATGAACATTTATGTTGCTTCCTTGTCTTCGTTATTGCGAATAGTGATGTTATGAATATTGGGGTACTTGTGTCTTTTTGAATTAGAGTTTCCTCCAGATATATGCCCAGGAGTGGGATTGCTGAATCATATGGTAACTTTAATTTTAGTTTTTTAAGGACGGTCTTATATTTTAAGTGGAGAACTCCGACTGCAATATGGCCGGTGGGTTGAAGGCCAGGAGCAGGGGAGTAGGAGATGCAGGGAGAGCTTAGGAGAGTATATTGGTGATCCTGGGCGTGGGGGCCTGTAGTTACCTGTTAGGAAGCAGAGTTGCAGTCAGAGTGGTTGGTAGGTCTCGAGCAGTCCGTTTCCTTCCTTCCCACAGCACCGGATCGCCAAGCGATAGTTTCTCCACCTCATCTGCACATGGCCCATCTGTAGATCACTTCCCACGCTGCTTAATGGGTATTGATTTCATTTTCCAGAAAGTTTCTCACCCATATCAGCTGCCGGGCCGTCCTCCTTAGCAGAGGGCTGGGCAGAGTCTGTTCCCTTCGACGCAGCAGCTGTAAACTTCAGCCCGGATGTGGCCTCAGGAGGCTGAGTCTGCCTCTCTCTGCTCCTCCTCCCCAGACCCCCAGCTCCTTTTCCTCAGATTTCTCTTTGTCTGGCCACAGGAGCTACTGTGGGTTGCTGGTGCTGTGCAAACAGGCCAGCCCACTCAGAGAGGAATCTTGAGGCCCCCAGCTCCGGAGCAAATTCCATAATCAACTAGACTGAGTGATGTGTTTAGGAGGCCGAGGCTGATACAAACTGTAATTCACATTCCCTGGGCGCCCTGCTCTGTAATAAAACCTAGATGTCAGGCAGCCCAGCCAAGAGCTAACATACCTGTTTGAACTAGTCTTGTGCCAGTGGAAACGTGTCAGAAAAGAAAAACATTTAGCCAACTGTCTAATGCAAATGGGTTCTTTTCAACCAAATGAAGAATGATCGCCTATACATGGCTATATGAGTACGTTAAATGTTAATACCTAATAAAGCATTGAGCCACTCTTTGGCGTTCATGAGGTAACGTCCCTGTAAATAAATACAGTGACAAGATTTTAGACCCTGCCTGGGCCACCCAGAGTCGGAACAGGGCAGAGCAGGGCTCATCTCCATCCTGCTGCGGGCATGTGGTACCCATCCCAGGATGCTTACGGACCTGGGGTCAGAACGTGAAAATGTTCAGCCTTTTCTGCATGGAGTTAAGAGATATTAATTCATAAGTAAGTGACCCTGTTTAATCAAAACTTCCATTGAAACACCATTTAGCACAAACCCCATCAACAAATTTCACAATGCATATTTCCCTGCGAAAATAGCCCTACGTTGTCGTTTCCTAGTCAAAAATGTATTTAGCCCTCCGAGAATCCTTTTGACTAAGCCAGCAGCTCCAGCAGGCACAATGGTTTAATCGTATATTGTTCTCTGAGTACTAACCCTTTACAAATCATATGACATAAAAAGAAAAATAAGTAACATTGTAAAGACAGTAATGAGAACTGTTGAGCTAAAGTGCCTCTTAAAGAAATCCTAATAAATTCCAGAATTTCTAGTCTTCTGGCAAGCTTTCCATTTAGAACAAAATCAATGATCAATGGCTGCAACGAGCCGGCATCAGGCTTGCATGCCTCCGGAGCAGGGAAAACTCATAGACGAAAGATGACATTTCAGGAAAAAAAGCTGACATTGAGTCCATCACTGTCATCGCTTCTGCCATAAAGCAGCTTCAAATATTAAAACATTTTTCATCTGTGCTGCATTATTGGCACCAGAAATTGTTTTCTCTCTGTCTGGTGCGCACTTGAACTGCAGCAGCGCTCCCAGGAGACTCAGGATTGTTACCAAGGCCTCATAACATATTGGCAGTTGACGTGGTGGTGTTCCTGTACACTTGCCACTCACGTGGAGCCTCCCTTCCCCCAGCCCGCAGGCGCACTGGGACACTGGGCCCACAACCCGCCCTCCAGGACCTGAGAGCCTAGGGGTGGCTGCCGGGCTCGAGGCTGGATGCACACCCGCCCCCGTGGCTCCCCAGGGTTGCAGCTGGACTTCCTCTGGCCACGCCCCGTCCTTGTCCCGTCTGGCCCCCAGGCTGCCCCGGCTCAGACCTGGCCTCTCTCTGGCAGCCCCAATCACAGGAGGATTTCACAGCCCTTTGGAGTTACAGGCTTTGGCTGCAGAGGAAGTCTTTAACACCAGGCAGGCATAAGCTGTTTGCCTTTCATTCTCGCGGTTCTGTCTTAAGATTCAGGGAAATAAGGATGGACTGCTTCCGTGCCTGTTCTCACGGCGCTCACTGTTTAGACAGTGATAGATATGCCAGCCTGGAGGGGTGCACATGGCCCAATGTTAGAGGCCCACGTCTTGGAAGGGATCACGCAGCAGGAATGTGTGTGCCCTGGATGATTGGCGTCACCAGGAGGGTCACTTTGACTATAAAGGTGCTCCTTGGGGGCCCTGCCTGCTCTCTCTGCATGGAAGCCCCAGGGGGGCATTGCGCCCTGAACTCGAAGGCAGACAGGGTGTGTACAGGAGAGAGGAGGCACCATGAGCCAATCCTAAGAGAACTGGCCCCAGGCCCCGGGGAGCTTTCATGCATATGTGGCCATTGCCCACCCCAACCCCTCCCAGCGCTCACCCTAAAACTTTGTCAGGAGGTTTTCCTCTCCATGGGTTCCATGAGGGAACCCAGCCCTGTGGCAAGCTCATCCCTTCACAGGGGAAACCATTCTTAGCGGGCTGGTCTGGCCGAGACGATTTCTGCATGTCTGGGGCGTGGGGTTAGAGAGGGAAGGGTGGCCAGTGGATGCCAGGGCCCCTGAGTGTCCTGACCAGGGCTATGCTCGTGTGGCCTCTGGGCTGCCTGGCTTGGCCAGAGTCGGGGGCACCCTGCCCGGACAGTCAGGGGCAGAGCTGGCAGGAGAACTGCTTACTCAGACTTCAGGGCATTAAATAATAAATATTTTAATTCTGATTAAAATCAGAGAAAAAAATAAGCGTTGAGGGTCCAAGATTCTATTTGTCATTACATCGATGCAGTTGTAAAATGGAATTTTGAATATGTTTTATGAGCAAGAGGACCACGAAGACAAAAGTGGCCAGGGCCCTATGAGCAGGGGGCAAACAGCCAGTGCTGGGTGGTTGGGTTGGGGTCTCCAAAGCCTGGAGGAGGCTGTAGAACCACTGAGGAAGTCCTGCAGCAATGTCCTCACGCTTGCTCTCAGAGCCAGGCCAGTCGGGCCTCTGAACTGGGCCCTCAGGGTGGGAGGAGGGGTAGGCGGGCTGGTTCGAGGGAGGCCTGGGCTCCGGTCCATCATTCACTTGGCTCAGTTGGAGAGTGGAAGCCAGAGGCATTTGTATCCCACAGACCCTCTACCTATTGTATCCACACCTCCAAGATGCTGGGAGACCCCAGCCTGTGCTCCAGGGAGCTGTGGTCCAGTAAAGAGATATAATGAGTCTATAAAGAATTGCATTTTAGAAAAAATGTGATGGGTTGCAACAGACAACAGGTGTGATCCTGCTGGCATGATGGGGTGCTTCCTGGGGACGGCCCTTGAGATGAGCCTGCAGGGAAGACCTGTGTCAGTGGGAGGGCCTGTGAAACACCATCTGACCACTGACCATGGGGAGAGGCTAGAGCAACTTGAAAACCTAGGTGTCCCCAACTTCCAAACTCAGCAGACATTTCCCCAGCAGACACTCTCTGTGCCTTCCTGCCCACGCCTCTGCTCTGGCCTCTCCCCTTCAGCAGAGTACCCATCACCTATCACCCATCACTCGGGTAGGATCACTCCAGTTGGTTCTACCACCAACTTGCTGGGTAACTTCAAACTCAGCGTTTAACCCCACAGAGGCTTTTTTTTTAAATTGGAGTATAATTGCTTTACAATGTTATGTTAGTTTCTGCTGTACAATGAAGTGAATCAGCTGTATGTATACATATATCCCCTCCCTCTTGGACCTCCCTCCCACCCACCCATCTAGGTCATCACAGAGCATGGGGTTGAGCTCCCTGTGCTATATAGCAGGTTCCCACTACCTACCTATTTTACACATGGTAGTGTATATATGTTAATCCTAATCTCCCAGTTTGTCCCACTCTCCGCTTCCCCCCAGCCCATGTCCATGTGTCTGTTCTCTACATCTGCATCTCTATTCCTGCCCTGGAAGTAGGTTCATCTGTACAATTTTTCTAGATTCCACATATTTGCATTAATATATGATATTTGTTTTTCTCTTTCTGACTTACTTCACTCCGTATGACAGACTCTAGGTCCATCCACATCTCTACAAATGACCCAATTTCATTCCTTTTTATGGCGGAGTAATATTCCATTGCATATATGTGCCACATCTTCTTTATCCATTCATCTGTCATTGGACACTTAGGTTGCTTCCATGTCCTGGCTATTGTAAATAGAGTTGCAATGAACATTGTGGTACATGACTCTTTTTGAATTATGGTTTCTCAGGGTATATGTCCAGTAGTGGGATTGCTGGGTCGTATGGTAGTTCTATTTTTAGTTTTTTAAGGAACCTCCATACTGTTCTCCATAGTGGCTGTATCAATTTACATTCCCACCAACAGTGCAAGAGGGTTCCCTTTTCTCCACACCCACTCCAGCATTTATTGTTTGTAGATTTTCTGATGATGCCCATTCTGACCGGTGTGAGGTGATACCTCACTGTAGTTTTGATTTGCATTTCTCTAATGATTAGTGATGTTGAGCATCTTTTCATGCGCCTCTTGGCCATCTGTATGTGTTCTTTGGAGAAATGTCTATTTAGGTCTTCCGCCCATTTTTTGATTGGGTTGTAGAGGCTTACTTTCTCACCTGTTAACCGGAGCTCGTGGTCCCCTGGTATACTGTGGGTGCTTAATATACAGTAACAACTCTGAGGAAGCATCGAGAAATCAACAGGTGCAGACCTTCACACTGGGCTGCTTTCTCACTCACTTTGCAGACCCCTTCCTGCCCTTCCTGCTTTTTGGCATTCTACACTTTTCAGGTACTTTTCCCAGTGACCAGGCCTTCAGCATCACCCCTTAAACTCCCGACTCTCGTAGAATGCACATCCACTGGCCAAGGAGCAATCCAGGTGCTTGGAACCCACCCTTTATCCCAGGAAAGTGTGCACGTTTGCCTCTCCAGGGGCGTGGGGGGAAGGGTGGGGTGAGCCCTCACCCTGACTCCGAGGTCTGTGGCGCCCCCAAGAGCAGAGCAGAGCCCTGGCAGGGGTGGGAGGTAGGGGAGAGGAAGGGCTCCTTCTGCATCTCCACCAGCCAGCAGGCAGGGTTCAAGGCAGGCTGAAAGGGGGACAGGCAGAACCCCGGCAGCCAGGCCAGGTTGGGTTGGGGGAACGGGAGGAGGCGCAGCCAGGTGTGCGGAAGGCGAGCATCTGGCTTCCACTGCTGCCCAAGCACATCCTGCCTCCCTTGCCTTTAATAAGCATCCCCACAGCAGAGGAGCAGCAGATACAAAGAGGCTGGGTTTTGGCAGTTCAGGCGAGCGGAGGGTGGATTATCAGGGCATTTGGAAGAAGGGGAAGGGAAGGAAAAGTGCGCAAGACGGGAGACCACACAGGGAGACAGCGCACAGAGCCCCGCAGCCATCTGCCGCCACTTTACATGCCGCTCCAGAAACTGACAGACACTCCTCTAGCAAGGCCCAGGCCCGTCAGATGAGTCAATCAATCAAAAAAATTCTTATGAAACTTAATCATAGAGGGTCGTGTTAGGGAGTGGGGAACAGATTAAATTACCACGGTATTAGATACGGGAAATGATTTCTGTCAAAACCATCTTTACTGCAATTATAATATGTTAATTATGTATTTCATTAAGTAAGTGGATTAGAGTCTGCACAGATGAAATCATGTGGAGGCTTTGAATCATTTGCCGAGCACGGTGGGAGGACTCTCGTGCATGGAACCCAGTTAATTTGGAAAACTTTCACAGGCTAAATGTGATTGTTTCCCTTCTTTTGTGACCCAGGCCCCCCACCCCAGTGGAGGAGGTCCAGGGCTCCTGCACTGCGCAAGGAGCGCCCAGGGGCTGTCTCCTGGCACTGGGTCTGCAGATGAGGCCCGTGTGTTGGGAGCCGGTAGGGCAACTTTCTGCCTTGCTTCTCCAGGCGTCCAGTGAGCAAGGCAATGCTGCGGGCCTCCAGCGGGCTGGGCGCCTCCGTGCCCCTGCCCATCTGCTCGTGAAGTCTGGCAAAGTCCTCACAAGGTTCACAGCCAACAGGCCATCGGTGCAGAGAGAGGACAACCACGGCAAAGCCACTACGTGGCGTCCTGTGTGTATATTCTGACCCCTCATGGTGTGCATCCGACTTTCCCATTGACCCTGCCCATTGGAGGAGAGCTTGGAGGAGCTGAAGTGGCATCTCCTTGCAGTGCAGAAGGCAGTCATGGGCAGAAGGGCCCACAGCCACAAGGCAGACACAGCCAGATGTTTTCCAGCACACATCCCAAGACACCTTGTTTGATCCTCTCTTCCAGGGCCCTGCTGTTCCAGTAAGCCACAGGGAGCAGGGCTATTTAGCCAGCTGGTTTCCAGGCACCATTGTCTGTGGGGCTGAAGCAAGGAAATGGGTCGAGGGCAAGCCTGGACCACCGAAGTCCCCTTGGACCATCATGGTATGGACTGTCCCTCTCTCTCGGCCCCAAGCTTGCAATCTGGTGGGACTGCCTCTCTCAGCTCCAGTTCAAGGACACGGAGGTCACAAAGGAGCAAACCCTCTACCCCTCTTCAGCCCCCACCCACCATTCTCCCCTGATTCTGAAGCCCCTTCCGAGATTTGAGAGGTAGCTGAGCCATCAAGAAACGAAAATAAGAGTTAATAATTATTTTTCAAAAGGAGGAGGTGTCCAGTGCCTATAAACGCCCTGGGTCCCTCAGAATTTGGCTATGAGTAAGAACCACAAGGGAGTTTTGACAAACGGAAGGAAGAAGGGGAGGCAGGCAAACGGGGCCTGCTGGGGGTGCGTGGCCGTGTAAGTGACGGGAAAGGTTGGCTGGTTTGATGAAAACCCCATCAGCCTCTCCGGGGAGATATTACTTTCCTCATTATTCCACTGATTGGCCTTATTTCATCTGAAGAATGCCACACATTCCTTAAGGCCTGGCAAGCCTCTTTAACAATATCCAGAAAAAAAAATGTCTATCTCCTCCTTAATCGAAACAACAAGGAAATGAACACGAGTCATCTTCTTCCTCAGGGATCAGTTGAAAGACCCACCCAAGCCCCTTTCATCTGACCCAGCCATCCACTCCTCAACCCTCCAAATTATACGATAAATTGCTTAAATGTTGTACACATAGGATGGTCATGGGAGGACTTTGTTCTCCGATATGGCAGCGGCTGAGAACATTTTATAAATCCCATAAGGAGAACAAAGGCTCAGCTGGGCCCCCACTTCCTCCCTTTGCACAGAAGCAAAATCCTAATGTGATTGGATGATTCAGGAAGAATGCAGTTTTTCGGGGGAGTTGGTCCTGATACAGGAGAATCAGCATCGTTCCTCACGCTACAGGGCTTTGCTTGTCAGCACAACAACGGGGAGGGAAGTACAAAACACACTTGTGAAATTCAGACTCAGCCTGGCATTATCAATGGCCTGGAGCTTGCAATGACTGTTAATTAAGTGCATTTTTTCATTATTCTTTAGCAAAGAGGTAAGATTTAATGATGTAAGTTAACAATGGATGATAATTTAAAGTCGTGACAATAGTTTAATTATTCACACACATACAAAAGTTAACTTCATAACTTATTTCTTTGTAAGAACAAGTTCATTTAAAATATTTTGAACTGTGCATACAATTATCACTTAGACTCTTCCCTTCATGGCTTTGTAGAGACAAAAAGTCAATTCTGCCTATAAATTTCTCACTAGACAGTTCTACAGACTAAGAATTCTGTCTCACCAAAAGAAAAAAAAAAAAAAAGATAAAAGAAAAGTCCCACTGTTGAGTTTTGCTTAGAATTTCCTAAGGACTCAAGAATGGGATGGGTGGTTCCATATGACTGTGTCTTTCCATTCGGATAGGAACCAAACTCCCCTAAACAAGGAAGTGTGTGTGTGTGTGGGTGTGGGTGTATGCGTGTGATGGGTGATCCTGTCCTTTGTTAGCCATCCCAGAAGGCCTGATTTCCATTTCTTCAACATGACCGTTGAGAGTTAGCGATGGTGCACGTGTGGGGGTGGGGTGGGGTTGGTATACAGCTTCAGGGTGACTGGAAAAGAAAAGAAGGATAAATAAGGACTGGAATTGGAGGATATCCCCTCGAGTCCAAAGCCTTTGGATGGTCTTGGGATGATATAATTCTAGTCTGACCGAGTACCAAAGCCATCAAACCTTACCTAGGACTTTCAGGTGCGCCAAAGCTCCAGGGCTCTGGGACGGAGCCAGCACCATCTCAAGGTACCAGGATTCCTGACTGGAAATGCAGGAGGACCTCCACAATTATTCCACCCCTCCTGAATTGTCTGTCATGTGAAAAGGCAGAATTCAACCATGACCAGTGACCCATCCATCTCAGGTCCTCACTTGCTCTTTGCTCCCTAGCTGCTGCAAAACCCCTTGATGGCTGACAGCAGCTCCAGGGCATTTACAGAACCCAGTGGAGAGGCACCTGGGGCACCATCATCAGACCCATGGCTTCATGCTCTTGTCTTGAAAGGAAGCATCTCAAAATCCTGCTAGAACCAAAGAAGTGAAACTACGGTTACATCATCACAGTGTCAGTGTTCAAATAAAAATACTACAATATCATCAAAAACACATAGATAACTTTTTCAAACCACCCAATACCCATATATTGTTGAACATGTGGTTAATCAAATATAACAAGTCCATCCTGTATTTTTTTTTTGATTACCTACTCCTCAATGTAATAATCTCATTGGACAGTTTTATTGGTTGGGAACTTTTTGACTAAATTAATAGTAATCCTACCTTTGAAGTTCAACTGTTTACCATGGCCTGGTGTCACATAGCTACAGCTGATGATACTGTATAATGTATAAGATAGTGATGTAGAAAGACCAGTTTTCTACCATGACTGCTTTACATAGACAGACGATTTGCAAAGACTGGAACATAGCACTCAGTATTCCTACTGAAAAATGTAGACCCTGGCCTACAGGCCTTGAAAATCTAGAGACCCATTCTCCAAAATAGAAAAGTTATGCATGAAGTTTAGTGCCCTCTGCCTCCTCTTAGTTGAGTTATAAGCAGAGGAAGGGGTGGAGGGACACTCATTTGAGCTGAGAGTGAAATGCCACTGGGGTCTTTGGGAGAATACTGTTGTCTGTCTTCTCTTCCAGAATGTGAGCTCTGGACGGCAAGGAATTTGTCCTTCTTATTTGTCATGGTAGCATGTGCCTCAAACAGTGTCTGGCCCATAGTGGTTATTCAGTAAATATCTGTTGAACTCATGAATAGATATGTGTGTGTTCAGTTTGTTGGTTGTGAGATGATCTTTCCCTCCCTTAATCTAGTAGGCTTGTTGACACAACTGATCTGATTATAAGCCCATAACCTGCCACAGATAGAGTTATTGACCCAATTTGTTGCCCCTCCCTGTGTTCAGCTCTTTGCCAAATGAGTTTGTAGTCCCTCCCATTAAAGGTGTGGAGCGAATTTCCCCACCTATTGACCTTGTGTTTGACCAAGACATTGTGCCAATTCTGAGCTTCAAACTTGAGAGGCCTTGCGTGTTTCTGCTCACTTCTTGCACTGCTATCATCACCATGAGGAGAACATGTCCAGGCTAGCTGGCTGGTTCAAGGAGGAAAATGCAAGACACTTAGAGAAGAGGCACCCAGCTGAGCTCAGCCTAGATGGGCTGAACCCCAGCCAACCCATGGCCACATGAGCTATATAAATGCTTAGTACTGTATACCATTGATATCATGTTCTTGTTTGTTAGGCAACAGTGCAAGTGGATGCGTGATCTTGTCTCAACCGGGTAGCAATCAGTCCCCTGGATGGAAGATCCTGCACATGAGACACTGAGTTGGCCAAAATGACCAGAGTAGACATGCTTGTGTCAAAGCCAGGACATCTGCCCTTCATCCCTCAATGGACAGCAGGGAAGACAGAAGAGAATCAATCCTACAGAGTGAGCTGGACAAGTGTCGGGCACCGTTCTCGGCACTTCCCGTGCATTGTCTCATTTAGTCCACAAGGCTACTGTGTCCCCACTTCACAGATGACGATGCAAGGCTTACTGAGGGGCACTACTTACCCCAGGCCCCACATCTGGGAAAAGAAGTCCGGAAAGAGTCTCTTCACTGTGGTCCTCAGAGACCATCCCAAAGAGAAGGACCAAGTCTGTTTGTAATCAGAGTAAATGGGAGAGAGCAGAGCTAACCCACCGGTGAGGATCAAGTGAGATTGCCTCTCTCAACTCCAGTTCAAGGACATGGAGACCACCAAGGAGCAAACCCTCCATCCCTCTGCAGCCCCCACCTCCCCCCACCTGCCGCCAACCATTATTCTTTGATTCTGAAGCCCCTCTAGGATTTGAAGAGCATAAAGGACCATAAAGAAAAGAAAAGAAGAGTTAATAATTATTTTTCAAAAAGAGGAGGTATCCAGCAGCCATAAATGTCCTAGGTCCCTGAGAATTTGCAGTCTCACCCACTCTCTATACCCACTCCCTTCCCCAGAGTGGCCTGAAGTAAACAGTGGCTTTGGCCTCATTTAGACATGGTACCGTGCTCTCCCAGGAACTGTGTTACTATCTGTCCTAGAACCCTTTGTATTCCTGCTCTCTTATGCGCCTTAGATAACCTCCTCCAACACGGATAAGGGACATTGTATAAGGGATATTGGAATTCTGCCTTCAAGATGATAACATTTTTAAAACAAAGACATAACCATAAGTCCAACTTGTTTCTTTGCCAGGTTCTCCAAACACAGTTTTGTTGTGTGAAAGTGATCATTCCCTTGAGAAATGGAATAATTGTGACTTGAGTTTGATGCTGCATTTTCCTGTATCACTCGTTCATACTGTAGACTTCTACTGAGTGCCCACTGTGACCCGGGAAGCCTGCTCAGGCCTAAGGGTCCAGAGGTGTCCTCTTAAAAACGTGCCCTTTAGTTAGCAAGCATTTCAGAATAGACACCATTTGTCATCACTGCTCATTCAAAGACTTCAGGTGGCTTTCAGACATGAGCCTAACTCCTCAGCTTCTTCTGCCCCTCCTGACTCAATATGTAACCTACCTTCCAGACCTCTACCTTCTGCCACATTCGGTTCTCTTGTCCCAGATGCCCTCCTCCATTTCTCTCTACTTGGAAAGATCCTACATGTTTTCCAAGATGCCAAGCCAAAGGCCTTCGCGATGATTAATTTTATGGGTCAACTAGACTAGGCTGATGGGTGACCAGATAGTAGCTGGTAAAATACTACTTCTAGGTGTGTCTGTGAGGGTGTCCTGGAAGACATTAGCATTTGAATCAGTAGACTGAGTAAAGATCGCCCTCATCATTGTGGGTGGGCATCATTCAATCTGTTGAGGGCCTGAATAGAACAAAAAGGTGGAGAAAGGGCAAATTTGCTCTCTGTTTGAACTGGGACGGGCATCTTCTCCTACCCTTGGACATTGGCACTTCTGGTTCTCAGGCCTTCAGACTTGGATTGAATTACACCTCTGGCTTTCCTGGTACTTCTGCTTGCAGGCAGCAGAGTGTGGGACTTCTCGGCCTCCATAATCATGTAAGTCAACTCCTATAATAAATCTCCTATAATATTGTAATATGTCATATATATTTATACATACATATATATCCTATGAGTTCTTTTTCTCTGGAAAATCCTGACTAATAATACAGCCCTAAAGTTCAAGAGGTCTTTCTTCTCTCAATCCCTGGAGCAGAACTCATCACAGCCCTTTAATGACACCATTATGAATGATACGTGCTCTACTGCATTTGAATACATCCTGAATAATGATCATATTGCATTACATTTCTTTTACCCATCTCTCTCACCTATTGAAGTGTGGACCTCTTGAGGTTGGAGACCATGTAGTAAAAACCTCAGCTCCTGGCACATAGTAAATATGCTATAAAAGTAAATGAGCAGATGTGATTCACATATTTAATCTGCTTATTGTTTGTCTACTTCCCACTAGACTGCATGCTCCAAGAAGACAGGAGGCTTTACCAGTCACATTTAACAACAGTGTCTAACACATAATCGGTGCTTAATAAAGATTGTTAGCTGAATGAATGGCTAGGAGCAGGGAGAAAGTGAGATTTTTCAGGATTTAGGTAACAGTAATCCCAGTCTCCAAATGTTGCATTTTCCTGAGGGAGTCTTCCCTATTCTAATGACCACTGTTCTCTGTATAAAAACACCCAGGATATTCCCAGTGTGGCAGGACCTCTTACCTCCACCAGTCCTGGTTGGTCAGGGGCATGGGCAGAGATCAGATAAATATCCACGGTGTCTACTGAAAGTGAAGAGACTTTCATTCCTGGATCATTATCCACCCGCAGAAACACAAAGATCTTTATGGAAACACCATCTCTTCTGGTGATCATACCTCTGGAAATGATGTTATGAGGCCAGGAAATTGATTTCCTGCATTGCAAAATCATTCCTGGTGTCATCAGTGTCAAAGCCAACTGGTTCATGGATTTCTTTTTCTTTTTTTCATATATATAGATATATGAAATATATCATATATCTATATATATCACATACATATATATGATAAAGAGCAATACTTTTTGTGAGTTAAGCCTAACAAAATGTGATGAAATAAAAGTTCATCCTTTGGAATAAGTGTCATGGCTTATCACAAGCAACCAGCCTTGGCTCCTTCCTTTGTCATGACTTGTAAGCAAGAAGCAGAGGGTATACAGGCACCTTCTGCTACCCCATGTGACCAGGCCAAAAAATCCTTCTTGTAGTGGCTACGAGATAGAAGGAAAAACAGGCACTTTCCTGCCTGGCAGCAGAGTCATAAATTGGTATGACCATTTCAGAGAGCAATCCGGCTGTAGTTATTGAACTGAAAATATGCTGACATTCTAACCCAGCAATTTTCTTGTAGGAATTTAATTTAGAGAAACTCTCTTATAGATACACAGAAAGACCCATATTAGAAGTGCATTGCAGGGATGCTTGTAATACAGGGAAATGGTGACAAACTACTTGATGTCAGTAGAGTAGTGGATAAAAAATTTTTGCTATCTTCAAAGAGTGGAATACTATATAGTAGCTAAAATGTGTGAACTAGAGTGGGAGGCAGGCCAAATCTGTGCCATCTGTTTTTGTAAATAAAGTTTTATTGGAAGACAGCTACACCCATTCATTTATATACTGTCTATGGCAATATTCACATAGACCCGAAGAGTTGAGTAGTTGAGACAGAGCCTATATGACCTGTAGAGCCTAAAATATTTACTATCTGGCCTTTTTCAGAAAAAGTGTGCTGATCCCTTTTTAAATAGAGCTGTACAGCTCACCACAGCTAGGAGGGAAAACAGTGTTGAAAGGAAAAGGGTGGATTTTGGCTTGCTATGTTACAACATTATTTATGCAAATTAAACACAAGAATATATGGCTATGCACATAAGTATGTGGAAGTGGCACCAATGGGCTGGAAGGATGTCAACCTAATTCATCATTCTTTTTTTTATTAATATTATATTTTATTGACTTAAGAGATACTGAAAATATTTGCATCACAAGTAAGATTATATTATAAAAACATAGTGCCAGTGCCATAGTAGGAAATAATATGGAAATGAATAAGATTTATCATTCATTGGTGGTTTATAAAATTCAAAACAAAGATCAAAGAGTTAATATTCTGACACACTAGGCATAGCTCCTTAGAAATCTTTGAGGATTTCTTTTTTTAATTGAAATTATAGTTAACCTAGAATGTTAATTTCAAGTGTACAGCAAAGTAATTAAGTATACATATATATGTTCTTTTTCAGATTCTTTTCCATTATAGGTTATTACAAGATATTGAGTATAGTTCCCTGTTATTTACCTATTTTATGTATAGTAATGTGTATATGTTAATCCCAGATTCCTAATTTATCTCTCCCACACACCACCTCCCCAGCCTCGTTATCCATTTTGGTAACCATAAATTTGTTTTCTATGTCTGCAAGTCTGTTCTGTAGATAAGTTCATTTTTTAGATTCCACATATAAGTGATATCATATGATATTTGTCTTTCTCTGTCAGACTTATTTCACTTAATATGATAATCTCTAGGTCCATCCATGTTGCTGCAAATGGCATTATTTCTTTCTTTTTTATGTCTAAGTAATATTCCATTGTGTTTACGTACCACATCTTTATCCATTCATCTGTTGAAGGACATTTAGGATGCTTCCATGGTTATTGTAAATAGCGCTGCAATGAACGTTAGGGTGCATGTATCTTTTCAAATTATGGCTTTCTCTGGATATATGCTCAGGAGTGGGATTGCTGGATCATATGGCAACTCTAGTTTTAGTTTTTTAAGGAACCTCCATACTGTTTTCCATAGTAGCTGCACCAATTTACATTCCCACCAACTGCGTAGGAAGGTTCCTTTTCCTCCACACCCTCTCCAGCATTTATTATTTGTAGACTTTTTAATAATGGCCCTTCTGACTGATGTGAGGTGACATCTCATTGTAGTTTTGATTTGCATTTCTCCAATAATTAGCGACATTGAGCATCTTTTCATGTGTCTGTTGGTCATCCGTATGTCTTCTTTGGAGAAATGTTTGTTTAGGTCTTCTGCCCATTTTTTGATTGGGTTGTTTGTTTTTTTGATATTAAACAGTATAAGCTATTTGTATATTTTGGAAATTAATCCCTTGTTGGTAACATCTTTTACAAATATTTTTTCCCAGTCTGTACATTGTCTTTTCATTATGTTTATAGTTTCCTTTGCTGTGCAAAAGCTTTTAAGTTTAATTGGGTCCCATTTGTTCATTTTTGTTTTTATTTTCATTAGTCTAGGAGAAAGATCCAAAAAAATACTGCTGTGATTTATGTCAAAGAGTGTTCTTCCTATGTTTTCCTCTAGGAGATTTATAATATCTGGTCTTCCATTTAGGTCTTTAATTCATTTTGAGTTTATTTTTGTATATGGTGTTAGAGAATGTTCTAATTTCATTCTTTTACATGTAGCTGTCCAGTTTTCCCAGCACCACTTATTGAAGATACTGTCTTCTCTCCATTGTATATTCTTGCCTCCCTTGTCATAGATTAGGTGACCATAGGTATGTGAGCTTATCTCTGGGCTTTCTATCCTGTACCATTGATCTATATTTCTGTTTTTGTGCGAGTACCATACCACCTTGATTACTGTAGCTTTGTAGTATGGTCTGAAGTTGGGAGCATGATTTCTCCAGCTCTGTCTTTCTTTCTCAAGATTGTTTTGGCTGTTAGGGGTCTTTCGTGTTTCCATACAAATTGTAAAATGTTTTGTTCTTATTCTGTGAAAATTGCCATTGATAATTTGATAGGGATTGCTGCATTGAATCTGTAGATTGCTTTGGGTAGTATGGTCATTTTCACAATATTGATTCTTCTGATCCAAGAACATGGTATGTCTCTCCATCTTTTTGTGTCATCTTTGATTTCTTTCATCAGTGTTTTATAGTTTTCTGAGTACAGGTCTTTTGCCTCCTTAGGTAGTTTTTTCCTAGGTATTTTATTCTTTTTGTTGCAATGGTAAATGGGATTGTTTCCATAATTTCTTTTTCTGATCTTTTGTTGTAAGTGTATAGGAATGCCAGAGATTTCTGTGCATTAATTTTGTATCCTGCTACTTTATCAAATTCATTGATTAGCTCTAGTGGTTTTCTGGTGACATCTTTAGGATTTTCTATGTATAGTATCATGTCATCTGCAAACAGTGACAGTTTTACTTCTTCTTTTCCAATTTGTATTCCTTTTATTTCTTTTTCTTCTCTGATTGCCATGGCTAGGACTTCCAAAACTATGTTGAATAGTGGTGAGAGTGGACACCCTTGTCTTATTCCTGATCTTAGAGGAAAAGCTTTCAGTTTTTCACCATTGAGAATGATGTTAGCTGTGGGTTTGTCATACATGGCCTTTATTATGTTGAAGTAGGTTCCCTCTATGCCCACTTTCTGGAGAGTTTTTATCATAAATAGGTGTTGAATTTTGTCAAAAGCTTTTTCTGCATCTATTGAGATGATCATATGGTTTTTATTCTTTAATTTGTTAATATGGTGTGTCATTTTGATTGATTTGCATATATTGAAGAATCCTTGCATCCCTGGGATAAATCCCACTTGATTATGGTGTATGATCCTTTTAATATGTTGTTGGATTCTGTTTGCTAGTATTTCATTGAGGATTTTTGTGTCTATGTTCATCAGTGATATTGGCCTGTAGTTTTCTTTTTTTGTGATATCTTTGTCTGGTTTTGGTATCAGGGTGGTGATGGCCTCATAGAACGAGTTTGGGAGTGTCCCTCTCTCTGCAATTTTTTGGAAGAGTCTGAGAAGGATAGGTGCTAGCTTTTCTCTAAATGTTTGATAGAATTCACCTGTGAAGCCGTCTGGTGCTGGGCTTTTGTTTGTTGGAAGATTTTTAATTACAGTTTCAATTTCATTACTTGTGATTTGTCCGTTTATATTTTCTATTTCTTCCTGGTTCAGTCTTGGAAGGTTGTACCTTTCTAAGAATTTTCCCTTTTCTTCTAGGTTGTCCACTTTATTGGCATATAGTTGCTTGTAGTAGTCTCTAATGATCCTTTGTATTTTTGCAGTGTCAGTTGTAATTTCTCCTTTTTCATTTCTAATTTTATTGATTTGAATCCTCTCCCTTTTTTTCTTGATGATTCTGGCTAAAGGTTTATCAATTTTGTTTATCTTCTCAAAGAACCAACTTTTAGTTTTATTGATCTTTGCTATTGTTTTCTTCTTATCTACTTTGTTTATTTCTTCTCTGATCTTTATGATTTCCTTCCTTCTACTAACTTTGGGGTTTTTTGTTCTTCTTTCTCTAGTTGCTTTAGGTGTAAGGTTAGATTGTTTATTTGAGATTTTTCTTGTTTCTTGAGGTGAGATTGAATTGCTATAAACTTCCCTCTTAGAACTGCTTTTGCTGTGTCCCATAGGTTTTAGGTCATTGAGTTTTCATTGTCATTTGTTTCTAGGTATTTTTTAATTTCCTCTTTGTTATCTTCAGAGATCTCTCAGTTATTTAGTGGTGAATTGTTTAGCCTCCATGTGTTTGTGTTTTATACAGTTTTTTTCCTGTAATTGATTTCTAATCTCATAGCATTGTGGTCAGAAAAAGATGCTTGATATGATTGCAATTTTCTTAAATTTAGCAAGGCTTGATTTGTTACCCAAGATGTGATCTATCCTGGAGAATGTTAACAATTATAAATATTTATGCACCCAACAAAGGAGCACCTCAATGCATAAGGCAAATGTTAATAGCCATAAAAGGGGAAATTGACAGTAACACGATAATAGTGGGAGACTTTAACACCCCACTTGCACCAATGGACAGATCATCCAGACAGAAAATAAATAAGGAAACACAAGATTTAAATGACACAATTGACTAGGAAGACTTAATTGATATTTATAGGACATTCCACCCGAAAGAGGCAGAATACACTTTCTTCTCAAGTGCACAAAGTTGCTCTTGAAGGCAGAAGAAACACACCTTAGCCCACAGATATAAATAATACTAAAAACGGCTTACTCTTTTGAGAGTTTACTTTGTGCCAGAAACTGTGCTTAGATATTAATTTGTTTCATCTCTATCTTAATCTGGAGACAGGTACTGTTGTTATTTACCTATCACATATAAGGCTGCTGAGGCACAGAGAGGTTAAGTAATTTGCCCAAAGTCACACAGCCAACAAGTAGGTGCAGGATCCAGGCAGTGGACTCCAGAGGCTTCCCTCCAAGGACTGTGCATGTGTTAAAGGTCAGTTTACCACCTAAGATGCATGAAGTGTCCTGGTCCTGGAAACAACTGGTGGAGGCTGGTGCTCTGGGGCCCACTTGCCTCTCTGCCAAGAAATGGCAAGTGACACCTTTCCTTGGTACAGCCTGTCACGGTGATGCCTCAGGTGTCTAACACTCTGATCATAAAGCACATTTTCTCTGGATACTCAGCCTTGGGCTATCCCCCCACATGCCCTCTGGGTGCCTTATGTGGCTCACTTTTCAGGCTCCACCTGTGACTGCTTTGTAGCCCAACAGCTGCAGGATAAGGCCTCAACTTCCAAGAGTCTTGAATGAAAGGGCAGTTTGATCACACACATATATATATATTCAAATATATATATTATATATGTATATATATATATACACACACACATAAATTATATATACTTTAAATATTTGTATATGTTCAAATGCAGATATATACTTTAAATATCTTTTTATGTCTGCTGATAGATGTATGTGTGTGTAAATTTCTCATACATTCCCTTACTTTTCTTATTTCACCAACTCCTTCAGTCTTTCAAATGATATCTCTACAGCTCAAGATTTCTTTACATAGTTCCAAAGTCAGTGAAATTTTATTTAGCGTTTATTTATATGCGCCTTAGTATTTCCATATATATATGTGCCTTAGTATTTCCATAAATAGATATGGAAACATATGCCTTATACACACACACGCACACACATCTCACTTTGAATAGCCCCTGATGACCACACGTGTGATGTCTATGTCTTTGTACGTGCACATGCATTTAAGGACATCCACTCCAGCAAGGGAAACATTTCAAAATTATGTTCGTGATCCTAGATCCTGGATCGCTGACACTGATGTGATTTTCTGCAGGATATTTAACCCAAACCATTCACATATTAAGGAGCACACATACCTGAAATTATATTTTATTTACTCTCCTGCTCTTTCTAATTTACTTTCTACTCAATTTCCTTTTAGACAAATGCAGCATTTGCACCATAAGAGGTAATCTCTTGAGCCACATCTGCAGCTCCTAATATCTGGACATCCGTGGGCCCCTTAGCCCCTCGGCCTTGTGCCTATTGGCCACCTTCTCAGCCTTGATATGCAGGTCTGCAGGTGCATTTTTGGAATCATACTATTTTGTTCTTTACCCAGGGTTTGGCAAACTCTTTCCGTAAAAGACCAGATGTAAATATTTTAGGCCACACAGTTTCTGTTACAACTCAACTCAGCCATTGTAGGGCATGAGCCATAGGCAATAATGTAAGATAATGGGCATGCTTGTGTTTCAATAAAACTATTTCCAACATGGGCAGTGGGTCTGGATTTGTCCCACTGGCCATATTTTGCCAAGCCGTGCCATATAACAAAGTGCGTTTTTTCCAGCTATCTGTAAGTCATTTTCATATATGTGTAATTGATGTGCCTGCTTAGTACTTTAAAGTTCAAAGGAAATAGAACACATTGGTGTCTGAGCTCAAACATAATTAGGTAGTGAAGCCAAAGAGGTGACTTTCAGCATCATTATGTCCTTACCTGATTCTATCCTCCAAGGGCTTGTGAGCTCCTTGAAGACGTCTCCTCAGCCCCTAGCACACAGAAGGTACTCAGTAATGATTAAGGAGAGCAAATAGCACTGTGAAAGATCTAATTATAATTAGATAAGTTTTTAAGACCTCAAGTATAATATTCACTCAAGACTTTTTCAGAAAGTGATGATGATATTCTTGAATGGACAATTTAAATGTACCTATCATCTTACTGTCAGCGGAAATGATCATTTATGTTACTTTTGCAAATAAAGGGGAAAAAGTTATCTCTGGGCCCACCAAAATTGTTTTCAAACACTTGAATGGATTACTGGATAAATGGATGATGGCCTTTCTCAAACTTTCTTGCATTTTCCTGGGTCCTGGAGAGCTGGTAATCTTGCCTCTCTACCCTCTCCTACCCCATGGCTCACATCACTTTCTGATCATGGAACTTCTGTACCACTGAGGCCAGAGAAAGCCTCAGAATCCTTGTCAACCCCATTCTCTAAGCTGCCATTCACAACTGGTCAGAGTTAACTTGTGCTATAAAAGCTCTTTGTTACCCCTCAACCAAATGTTAATTGAGCACCTACCACATACTCAGCTTATGTTAGGTCAGGCAAGACTTACCCAAAGGATCCAGGTAACAAGGAGAGAAGCAGTAGCCAAGAATGTCAAATAAGTGCCATTGGCATCCAGAATGACCCCAAGACGTGAAATTCTTGGGAAGTAAAGTAACAATTCCCTTTCCTTTGAGATATTAACAGTGTGCCAGCCCTACATTGTCTCTTATGTGCCCCATTGTATCACACAGCAGCCAGTGATGGGGGCCTCTTCCACTATCTCAATGAGAAAATTGAGGTTCCTAAAATGCGTAGTAGCTGAGACTGATGCTCACATCTGAGGATATAAGCCATGAAGCCTTAGGAAAGTGGACTCTCCAGGAGGGAAGTTGCGGTGGTTAATTTACATGTCAACTTGCCTGGCCATAGGAGGCCCAGAGTAAACCTTTCTGGATGTGTCTGTGAGAATGTTTCTGGATGGGAGATTAGACAGTAAAGCAGACTGCCCATCCCAATGTGGGTGTGCATCACCCAATCCACTGAGGGCTTGAAAAATAAAAAGGTGGAGAAAGGAGTAATTTCCTCTCTTTTCTTGCCTCACTACTTGAGCTGGGACATCTCATCTCATTTCTCCTGCCCTCAGGCTGTGATTTATGCCATTGACTACCCTAGTTCTCAGGCCTTCAGACTCTGACTGAATCACACCATCAGCTTTCCTGGGCTTCCAGCCTGCAGACGGTAGATCTTGGGACTTCTCAGCCTCCGTAATCATGTGAGTCAATCCCTCATAATCAATCAGTATCTATCTATCTATCTACCAATCTATATTTTGTTTCTCTGGAGAACCTTGACTAATGGAAGAGGTAAGCCAGTAGGGCCATATAGGAAGGACAAGCTTCTGTGTAGGTGAATGCATTCTTAGGCCTGTTTGGGGGTCAGCTTGAAAGAATATGGATGTGTGTGTTTAAACAAATGGATGGATGAGTGGAAGGATGGGTGGGTGGATGAGAGGGTGGGTGGGTGAGTAGATGGAAGGATGGATGGTCGTAACCAAACTGACTAAAGCAGAGTTTGATGTAAGGTTCGTAGCATTAAGGCTGGAAAGATAAGAAGGAGCCCAATCATGAAGAGCCTTGAATGCCAATTTTCAAAGGTTGCATTTACTCTGAGTGTAGTGCCTCCACGGAGGGGGGCATGACAGTTGCAGTGGGGCAGGGGCAGTAGAATTATTGGCACAATGCTTTAAAAGATGAGTTTTGGGAATTCCCTGGCAGTCCAGTGGTTAGGACTCCACGCTCTCACTGCAGAGGGCCCGGGTTCAACTCCTGGTCCAGGAAGTAAGATCCCACAAGCCGTACTGCGTGGCCAAATAAAAGATCAGTTTGGACCCAGGGAACTGGATGAAAAGAACACAGCCTGGAGGGATTTTTTTTTTTTTAATTTATTTATTTTATTTTTATTTATTTTTGGCTGCATTGGGTCTTTGTTGCTGCACGCAGGCTTTCTCTAGTTGCGGCGAGCGTGGGCTACTCTTCATTGTGGTGAGCGGGTTTCTCATTGCGGTGGCTTCTCCTGTTGCGGAGCACGGGCTCTAGGCACGTGGGCTTCAGTAGTTGTGGCACGCGGGCTCAGTAGTTGTGGCTCGTGGGCTCTAGGCACGTGGGCTCCAGTAATTGTTGCACACGGGCTTAGTTGCTCCGCGGCATGTGGGATCTTCCCGGACCAGGGCTTGAACACGTGTCCCCAGCATTGGCAGGCGGATTCTTAACCACTGCGCCACAGGGAAGCCCTGGAGGGATTATTGAGCACCGCTTGGCATGTGTCAGGAACAGCTGTACAGGCATCGTCCTAAGTGCTTTACGGTCCTTTGCTCATTTAATCTGCACAAGGGCCCTGGGAAGTGGGTGCGTTTTTATCACCGCTGTACTGCAGTGAGGAAGCCGAGGCACAGAGAAGGTAGGAGCCCATCTGAGGTTGTCCTCACAGTGGATAGGAGGCTGAGCCGGGAGTCTATGTGGGCAGTCCGGCTCCAGAGCTCAGCCCCTCAACCCCGACACCCTGCTGGTGGTCAGACAGTGCCCCGGAGGACAGTAAAGGGGACAGGTGGGGGGGGGGAGGGAGGGTACAACCATCGAGGTGTTGGGTTCATAGCTTCCTAGATGACTGACTTGGAATATCACAATATTGCCCCTGGAAGCGTGAATGCACAGCTCTTCATCCGTCTGACCCCTGGGGATCCTGGTAGTTCTCAGAGCTCCTCACGCCCTCCGTCTGCGGGGAAGGAAGGACCATTCTTTCAGGACGATTTCACAAGCCCTTCTTTTCCTTCTAAGCTGAACAGTTAGTGATGTTGCAGGGGGCGACCTGTGTCTCCCAGCCCTGGTGGATGTTGATTTGCTGGTCTTGTCATTTAGACTCTGCCTCCCTCACCTGCCCCTTAAGACCTGCTGGAGTGGGTGACTCATGTGGGCAAGTCACACACGGAGCCTTTGACACACACTCAGCCTCTCCAGGCTAGGGGTTGGGGTGGGGGACAGTAGGGAAGGGGACACGGGAAGCTGAAAAAGTCCGCAAATGGAGACAAAGCCTTTAACCCGAAGTGAGTTCCATTTTAAGACCAGAGTTCCTTGGGCCCTCCCAGCCTCAGCCCTCGGTCAGAAGCCAATGTGTTGCAAAGTCCACTTTTGTCTCTTCAGATGCAGACTGTGGTTTGTGAGGCCTTCACGATTAGAGATCAGACAACGGTCCCACCACTCGGCCTGAGCTGCCTGCCCAACCCTGGCATAGACCCCACAGCTCTTGAGAGCTGCCATGACCCCCTGAGGTCGGTAGGGGGCAGAGGGTTGGATTACCTGTTCACCTAGACCATAATCTCCTGGATGGTCTCAGTGCCCAGCCGAGCCCCTAGGAGGGGACGAGAGCTGCAAAAAGGATGAAGATCTCAGGTATGCGGGGTTCCATACTTAATCATTAGTTAATAACCAAATGAATGATCACTAACATTTCTTTGTGAAAGTGAAGTGCTAGACACTTGCCTAAATATTTTCTCAGCCTCCTAGAGCCCAGGACAGTGCCTGGCACATGGTAAGCACTCCGCAAATATCTGCAGAATAAAGCGATGATCGATCGAGCAAGTGAATAAAGAAATGAATGAAGCAGCCCAAGACTAGGAGTCAGGGACTGTCTAAGTTCTTCATCCCTTGTTCGGTGAGCCCCAGGCAAGCCACGCCCCCTCTCTGGACCTCAGTTTCTGCAGTATAACCGGTGGGTGAACAAGGAGTCCAGAGACTCTCCTGCACCCTTCTCTTCTTCCCGCCCTGAGGCAGCTGTAGTGGATTTCCTCCTTCAAACGGGACACCAAACGGTTAACACACCACCCATCGCCTTTGATTTATGAAGCGGACGATTGGACCAGGAAGCACAACAGAGACAGCCCTTCTCACTTGCAGGGGGAGGCCCCAGAGAGCAGTAATTCTGTGCACACAAAGGCGAGCAGCAGCCGTGGGCCTCCACCGTGCAGGAGAGCCCACCCTGTCGAGCCCATCCATGGATGAGGCCAGGGCCGGGGTCTGCTCCCACTCTGTGCAGGGACAGCGGTGGCTTTGTCACCTGGCCTCTGCCATCCACCCAGCCCAGGACCTCAGCTGCCCACCCTTTGCCCTGGGAACCGAAGTGCAGCCCTGCCCCGGTCACCGACTAGCGCTGCCTTTCAGCGTCTGCCAATCTATCAAGATTCAGCTACCGCTGTGAACCCATCAACTCCACGGAAAGGCAAAAAGGAACCCCTCACCACAGCAATTATTTATCCTAGCCTGAACTTCAGGTGACCTTTCCCAGTTCCACAGAAGTTGCAGTTGGGAGCACCTTGGTGGGAAGGTTTTTTTGACCCCCTTCTCTTTTTAACAAACACAATTTTTTTCCTGCTCCATGACCCTGTTTTGCAAAATTTTCTTTTGCAAAAAAGATCTTTGGGTGGTCCTTGAGCCATGACAGGCGTGCAGCGTCGGCCCGGACAGAAAACAGATTTTATGTGAAAGAAGTCGTTAAAAAAAAAAAAAAAAAAAAAATCTGTGACTCACTCATGGGCCAGCTCAGCCCTCGGACATAAACAGGGGTCGTTCTGCACCACAGGCTCTGGCATGACCTGGGGGATCCAATACTGTTAACCTCTGCGGCTGTGTTTGTACGTGTGTGTTCCCGAGTCACAGGAAAATCCAGGCTGCAATAAGGGTTACAGAGGGTGTAACTCCCTGTGTAAATTTAAAGTGACCTAAGGGACATAATTACATAAATCTCATCACGAGACAATATACTTTTTATTTGTTTGAATTTTATTTGTATTGGTAAAACTGACCTGAAACTGACACAAGTTTATTAGAAAAAGGACTCTGTAAAAGCAAGTGGGCTGGTCTTCTTACTTAAGATGGATGTGCCAACTTCTAGTATGATTAGAGAAATGGATAACTCACTAACATCTGTGCAAACCACAATAAAAAGGGATTTAGTGTTACCCCAAGGAAGGCAAGAGAGGCTGTCTGTCCATTAAACGCTTTATTACAGTGCCAGCAGCTTTTTTCTAATTCAGTTATTCCTGCACGGCGTTCAGCACTCTGACTGTCTGTCATCCCACCAGACAGTGCTCGGGGCTGGGAGGTTTTGTGCAAGGTAGGTGACAATCAAATGAGCCACAGAGAAGAGAGGGGTGCCTGACCCTCGTGAAGGATTAACTACAGAAAGTGAGTGTGATCATGTCACACCATTACTTAGAATTTTCACAGTCAATTTCTGAAAATATGAGATAAGTTCTTAAAGAGGCAGTTTTCTCAGGAGCTCAGCAGACCTGGTGGGGTTTTGTTACACACTGCATGGCAGGGAGCCTGGAGAGATGGGGCCTGCCGGCGAGGAGGGGCACCGCCTTTCTTGTGCCACCCTGTGTAGGGTATGCTGGAGCCAGGATCCGGGCCCATTCGCTTCCAGGAGTAATTCTCCGAGAAGGAAGAAGAGGGAGCGATATCTCCTGGGACCGGCATGCTCTTTCTCCCTCCTCCCCTGCACCCTGAAGGCCAGCCTCCCCTGGGGCAACCAAGCCTCTGGGCATGACCCCTTGGCGATCATGCCGAGTGGGGTTTGTGGGAAGCATTTCCAGGTCAGCTGCCAGAGATGCTTGAGCCAGTTTGGTGCCAGGATGAACTGCTCACCTCCCATCACCCCTTCCTACCTCTGCAACTTCCACCACCTACCATCACGGTCAGCCCCAGAAGACTATATGCTCTTAACACAGGCGGGAGCACTGGGCCTGGCGTATTGGGGTCCTGTCCCACAGGACCTCACAGTCTAGCAGCGAAGTAGGCCACATACTGTAAAATATGCCATATGCCTGACACAAATACACTTGAAACATATATAATGGGTCTGGCAAAGGTAAAATAGCAATGCCAAAAAGCACGGCATATTTTAGGGCCAGAACTGAATCTAGTCCTCATTTACAGACTGGAGATCTTAGATGTGGAGAGGCAGGTTGCACTCAGAGCACACACTGAAATGCCGGGAGGGAGGGCTGGGACCAGAGCATTCACCTTTGGCTCCAGGCTCAACCCAAGTTATACTTACGGGGACCCCACACAGTAGGGGCTTTTTGTCAAGCGAGTCGGAAAATGTGATTTCTCCCTTTGTATCTGTATATTTCAATGAGAAAAGTAAACCGCAAACCTCTGAGCTTGGTTCTGCTAAAGTAATTTAACATCTGCTGCCACCTGAATCTAATTGAAACAATTCATTATCAAATTTACTGATCTGCTTAATGATTTTGTACTTCTTTCTCAAAACCACCTTCCGCCTTAGTTAGCCTATGTAAATTACTCTCCCCTTTAAATCTGAGCGCTTGAAGGGACCTGGGAGAACGTCTGATTCAGGCACTCTCATTTTAAAGATGGGATAACAGAGGTTCAGGGAGGGGCGGACGTTAACTTTTATGAAGGTCAGGAAGGACTTGAGCCCAGGCTGCAGGCCCCAGGTCTCATTCCCTGAATGTGGACTGCTGGTTCAAACAGCATCTCTAAAAGGAAGGCAAAAGCAAAGCAACGGAAAGGGGTGATGAAAACAGAAAAAATGAGAAGAAAATAAAAAGGAAGAAGAAAGGAGTTGAAGAAAGGGAAGATGGCAAGCTTTTTTTCCAAGCTGTGCATTTTTTTATGTTTGCTCGGTGGCAGTCTGTGAAAGAAACACTTCATTGTCACCGAGCACAGAGTCATTAAAGGCACCTTGGAAATTTGGACCCTTTTATTAGAATCAGGGCTTAAATAGCAACTTAATTTATGACACTTCTCAAGGCTGATGGCATTTTTGCTCTAAGGTAAGGTCATCACAGTAGATCCCACTCCCAGCACTTCCCTTTAGCACATGCCAACATGAGAGGCGTTTCCTCTTTACTTTCAAGTAACTGATTATTCAACTGCTAAAATGTAAGTCACATATGTATGGAGGCACGTTTGAGTCCATGGTGCGTTTCTAAAAGAGAGCTTCTTTATATCGTCACGTAAAAGAGAAGAGTGAAAAGAGGGGGGAAACCCACGAATAAGCTTGTGAATAATTAGATCAGAGAGAGATGCCACCTTTTCTCACTGTTGGAACGGTGAGGGGAAAAAGTACTAGCATATAATTGACATAATTGATCTAGTATTTTTTCCCTTTTTGCTGTAGTAATTTTTATGCATGCCATTGTTGCTGTTATTATCCAGGATGTGATCTTGTGCGGTTGATAATACAGACTAGATATGAATACGGGGACGCACCAGCCAATCACAAATCTATAGTGTCTATTTCTGCATCACCAGGTGCTATCTCATGGGAAATATCCTCTTTTTTGGCAGGCACACAGAGCGCTGCATTATCTGTCATTTTCATTAGATTCAAGCTACAGCTGAGCCAAAAAGACTTAGTTCTAGCATATGTGCTCAAAATGGCCAAGCTGCGATTGTCCAAATTCACCCTTTCAGGATTGCATTACAAACAACTGGAGCTAAAGCTGGAAATTAGAGTGAGCAAAGAGCCTGAATTCCATTTGGGAAACTGCAAACACCGTAAGCGGCTAAGATTGGAGCTTATTATCGTGATCACCTCAAAGGAAAGAGGAGACACTGGCTTCCATCAGCAAGCTCATTTTTTAGCACCTCTTAGGTAGGGATGGAGGATGGTGTCAGCCTAGATTTCGAGGCCTCTTAACAAAGAAAACCCAACCTCTTTCATTCCCCTCTGGGCCTCTAATACACTCTGGCCTCCTGGGATGCTGTGTATTCTGTCCCCAGGCTTTGCCCTCGGCCAGCCGACCTTGATTCCCCTAGGACAGCATCTACAGCTGGGTGTGTGATTAGGTAGTCTGGGTGGCATGAAAACCAATCACACCTCCAGCAGCGGACAACTCCTACAAGAGTCTTAAGGGATGAAATAATCCAGCTGCAGTGAAGTTGGATCTTCACACAAGTCTCCACCTATTTGATAAATTTAATGGTATGTTTGAGCATGTGGAGGGGACATATCACAAAATTAAACCCAATTTAAAATGCTAGAAATGGGAGAGCTACAGGGCTCAGGAGGCTAGTCACTCTACCCAGGGGACTTGATACTATTTTAAGCACATATTAAAAAAAAAAAAAAAGAATAAGCTAGCTGTTCAAGCAGAGAATTGACTTTGTTAAAAACCAAAAGGCCGGTGAGAATGTAAAATGGTGCAGCTTCTGTGGAAAATGGTATGGTGGTTCCTCAAATCATTAAACATAGAATTACCGTATGACCCAGCAATTCCACTGCTGGGTATATACCCCAAAAGAATTGAGAGCAGAGTCTAGGAGGGATCTTTGTACATCCATGTTCATAGCAACATTATTCACATTATTCACAATAGCCAAAAGATGGGGAAACCATCAACAGATGGATGGATAAACAAAATGTGGTCTGTGTGTACAGTGGAATATTATTCAGCCTTAAAAAGGAAGAACATTCTGACACTTGCTACAACATGGATGAACTTTGAAGAGATTGTGCTAAGTGAAATAAATCAGGCACAAAAAGATAAATACTGTATGATTCCACTTATATGAGGTACTTAAAGTAGTCAGGTTCACTGAGACAGAAGGTAGAGAGGTAGTTGCCCAGACCTGGAGGAGGGTAGAGGGAGGAGTTACTGATTAATAGGTAGAGAGTTTCAGTTTTGCAAGATGAAGAGAGTTCTGTCTTTGGATGATGGAGGTAGATAGTTGCATAACAACACGAATGTAGTTAATGACATTGAACTGCACACTTACAAATGGTTAAGATGATAGATTTTATGTGTATTTTACCACCATAAAAAATTGGAAATAAATGGTTAGAATGATACTTTTTATGTTATATATATTTTACCACAATTAAAAAAGTAAAAAGCAATAGGCTTGAATTTGTTTCATTAAATCCTCTTTATTGTCCAACCGACTTGCATCCCAAAGATGCAAGTTGGTGTCACCAGATGCCACCAGAAGTTTTGGACCTCAGCATCCTCTTTGGGTTCAGAACAATGTTTGAGCAGCAAGTAAATACCTTTGTTAACAAAAAACAACAACAATAAAAACTTTTCTGGCCGCTTGTAGAAGCCACCACCTGGACCCACAGTCTGCCCAAGTCTGTGCCGCAGGAATCCCAAGCCGTGCTGGAGTCTTCCACACTGGCATTGAGGGTGAGCCCTTGGCCACATCTCCCTTGAGCTGTGTGAGAAGTTCCAAAGACAGCAGAAACATCCATAATTTGTCCCCGAATCATATTGTGTTTTTATGCCTGGGCAGTGACTTCACACACCACAATGGCAGAGAGGATTTCTACAGGGAAAAATCTGCTGATGAAAATTTTGTCCTGAACCATATACTGCTGGCATCGTGTCTGTGGCAAGTGGTTCACCATTTTTCTTCTGTGCTGCTAGTACAGGCTGGTGAATGACAAGCAAGCAGGGAGAGAGGCGGTGTGAATGTCTGGGAAGTCAAGGAGCACTTTGGGTCCAGGAGTGCAGGTCCAGGAAGGAGGTCACCAGAGCTGAGTGGAGGCAAATCGATGATGGTTGTTTTGCCATAACAAAATGCCATAGACTGGGTGGCTTACACAGACACTTACAGTCTCTTCATCTCCTTGTAAGGGCACTAATCCCATCATGAGGGCCCCACCCTCATGACCTCATCTTGTTACGAGTCCAAGCTCATACAGTTCTCCCCACACACTAGGCCAATAAATGGAGAGATGAGTTGTGGGGCAAAGAATAGCAAGATTATTCAGAAAGCCAGCAGACCAAGAAGATGGTGGACTGGTGTCCAAAGAACCATCTTACCCAAGTTAGAATTCAGACTTCTTTTATACTAAAAGGGGAGGGGGTGTGTTTGGTTCCTTCAAACTTCTTGGTGCCAGAATCCTTTGTTCTTGCAGATGTCCACATAGGTCAGGTCTCAATGTTCCTATAAACCTCCAACAAGACAAATGGTATTCTCTGTTCTGCAACTTTTCCTCTCTGTATGAGTGGAAAAGTGTTATACCTTTAAAGGTCAGAGCCTTGAAAACGGGCTATCCCGTATATTTCAGGTTATAGGCAACATTCTTAACTTATAGCAAAAGCAATAGAATATAAAAGTTAAAGAAACAGGTCCAACGTGGAGTCAGATTTGTTCTCCCATATTACAATCTAACCCTAATTACCATCCAATGGCCCCACTTCCAGATACTGATACCTCACAGGGTTCTTGGCTTTCCCCAATCAATAGAAATTGACTAGAGGCCAGACAAGAAATTCAGGCAAGGCTTTATTGGGGCCCCTGCTGCAGCAGGGGGGAGAAAGAACAAGAAACAAGTTTCCTTGTTCCCTTCCAAAGGTGGGGGGTGGGGCGTGACATGCTTTCTTGTATGGGGTGAGGCTAGGGGTGTGTCCAAGGTTGCAGGGGAGGCTTAGGTGTTTTTTTTTTTTTTTTTTTTTTTTTTTTATTTTTTTTTTGGCTTAGGTGTTTTGCCCATCCCTTTGGTGGTGTTGAGTGCAGGGGGGCAGGCACAGTACCCTGCTTTTGCTCCCGACACCCTGTTTTTGCTCTCAGCTCTTTAGAAACGGCAGTTGGTTTTTTTTTGGTCTTTTTGTATCTTTTTGTCCAGAATTTGCACATGCACGCAGTTATTTTTAGCCCCATATAGTTTCTTTGTATTTTGTTGCTTGAGGAGAGGTGTGCCCAGGTGCAAGCACTGCAGCAAATGGTCCCAGGTCTCAGCCTGTATTGAGACAGGGTTGGGGCTTCAACATATGAATTTGGGGGACACAAACATTCAGTCTGTAACAAATGTGGTTTTTATCTTCACTGAACCATTCATCCTGTAGCTGGAGTGAATGCCCCGTATCCACTCAGCTCTCAGCCCTGTGGTCCTATCCCTCCAATTCCAGCCAGACTGGAGGGTTCAGTTTAGCAATAGCAAATTAAAAGTAACCTACAAAATATCTGATTTTTTAAAAGATGTTCTCCTACAGGAGCCCTGTTGTCTATTAATTGTACCTTGTTTTGAAACAACATAATTTTTTTTTTATTAAAAGAAATTTTCTCTTGTATTGTCCTTTCAATTATCACCATGTTACTGGAAAAGAGGTAAGGCAATCGGAAAACAGTTGAATGAGAGAATACACAAACAAACTTTCAAACTGTCTTTCAGCAAGTGAGGCTAAAGTTATTGAATATGCAAATTGCCTTATTAAAAGAAGAATGATGTCTTTTTCAGCAATCAGCTTAATTACAGTGGAACCCTTCAATAGAGAAATCAACTTGTTTCTCAGAATAAAAATTCTTTAGAGAGGGAATTTAGGTATAACAGATCTAAATGAGAAGATTTACATGGGGTAGGAAAAAGTACTTGCATAAATGGACCATAAGCTGCTAGGAGAGGCACAGGAGAGACCGGACACCCAGTTGCCCTGCCTGTGTCTTGCTGAGCCTGGTTTACCTGCCTTTCATTCTCCTGCTCCAAAGCTCAGAGAGAGGAAAGATGTAATGCCCTATGAAAGGGGTTTATCCAAAGTGTACTTAAGGACATATATTCCCTACAGAAGCAGTATGGATTGCGTGGGGTGAGATGCTTAAGCACTAGGACGAAAACAAAAGTGATTTAATCGTTTAGAAGACCTTTCATCAGAACTCTGTCCATTCTACTCCAGGCCTTTCCCTCTCTCTCCTAGTGACCACCAAACTTTGCCTGCTGGTTCTTCATCAGACAGAGACAACAATGTCAACAAATGAAGACCTCAGGAAGCTGTTCTGGTCAGAGTGTTGGGGTGAATAGGTTCAGATGTACCCACAGCCCACAGCCCACATGCTCAGATGCTGCAGTATCATGGTACCCTTGGAAAGGTGACAGACCAGGATTTAAGGCAGAGGTTTGGAACCAGACTTCTTGGGTTGAATCTCAGCCACATAGAATATTAACTTATTGGCGGCAGGCAAGTTGTTTATTCTTTATGTGCCTCAGTTTCCTTGTCTATAAAGTGAGGAGATAACACTATGTCATAGGATGGTTTTGAAATTTAAAGAGAAAAACCAGGCAACAACTGAGTGTAATACCTGGCATGTAGCAGGCACTCAATTAACATCAGCGGGTAGTAATGGAGGCAGCAGCAGCAGTAGATCAAATCTCCTGTGCACACTCTGATACTTTGTTACCAACTTTCACACAGTCTGAAATGCAAAACATGAAATTCACACATACTCAAGAAACAGCACAGGCAAATGTTCCTTCAGTGAACCTTGAAATCTTGAGCACCTACCATATGCCATCAGTGAACAAAACTGAAAAAAATCTCTGTGCTTTTACATTCTAGTAGAAAGACAATATATAAGAAGCATAATAAACATGTGCATTATATAGTATTTCAGAAGTATCTACATGGAACAAAAGGATAAAGCAAAGAAAGGTGTCTCAGAAGACCTGGAGTGAGGTGAGCAACTGTCATTTAAATAGATGGTCAAGGTGGGTCTCACTGAGACGGTGAAATGTGAGCAAAGACTTCAGATAGAGAAGGGAGAGAGCCATGGATATGTAGGAGGAAAGGGTCTCAGGCAGAGGTGCAAAGGCCCTGGGGCAGAAGTGGGCCTTTCATATTCCAAGCACAGCAGCAGGTCCATGGGGCCAGAGAGGTATTGGAGAAAAGTAGAAGACAGTGTCAGAAAGCAATAGAGGTCAGATGACACAGGTACTTGTGGGCCACCATAATGACTTTGGCTTACACTTGGATGAAATGGGGAGACTTTAGAGGATTTTGAGCAAAGGAATAGTATTAATTATCTGACTCATGTTTTAAAAGGAAAAACAAGCTTTTGAGTCAACTGGGATGAATTGGGGACCTGTGAGGAGACTACTGTACATATCCAAGGTTGTAGCAGTGGATATGAGAATATTCTAAATGTGGGAATATTTTATAGGGCAATCCAATACGCTTACCTAAGAGATTAGATGTGGGGTCTGAGAGAGAGGAGACAAGACGACTCCAAGATTTCATTTAATTAATGCAAACTACTCTGAAAACAAGGAATCCATGACAACCTTGTTTAGTGTGAGAACAAATCTACATTTACATTTACATGATCTAAATTGCTATGGCCTTACCTAGAGTACTGAACTCAATACAAATAAATACAGCATAGCAAAAATGAGGTCAAATTAAGAAAATATCACCTACATCTCAGATGAGAAATATTCTCATATGAAGAAGTTCTGGACATCAAGTGGTAGATGGAAGGCACTCATCAATATTTTTTTCTGCCTGTTTCTTGAACACAACAAATGTGTTCCTACCCCAGAGCCTTTGCACATGTGATTCCTTCTCCCAGACCTTTGAACAGTTGGCTCTTTTTCCTCATTAGCTCAAGTATCCTCTCCATTTGGGTCACATATCTATTGTATTAGTCAGGGTTCGCAGAGAAACAGAACCAACAAAGTGCACATATAGATAGAAAGAGATTTATTATAAGGAATTGGCTCACATGATTACAGAGGCTGAGAAGTCCCAAGGTCTGTAGTCATTAAGCTAGAAAACCTGGAGAGAGCTGATGGTATAAGTTCCACTCTGAAAGCCAGCAGGCTTGAGATCCAAGAGGGGCAGATATTTCAGTTGACATATGAAGTCAGGAAAAGATGATGCCCCAGCTAATGTATTCAGGCAGGAGGAGTTCCCTCTCACTCTTGAGACGATCAGCCCTTTCATTCTATTCAGGCCTTCAACTGACTGGATGAGGCCCACCCACATTGGGGAGGGCAATCTGCTTTACTGAGTCACATGTTAATCTCATCCAAAACATCCCTACAGACACACCCAAAATAATGTTTAACCAAATGTCTGGGCACCCCGTGGTGCACACATAAAATTAACCATCACACCTGTTTTGTCCCTATTGTGTTTGTCATTTTATGAGATTATCTTAGTTTTTGTTTGTTTATCTGTCTATCTATGTGCTTATCTTCCCTGTGAGAATATAATCTCCACCAGCAGTTTGTTGCACAACTGAACTAGTGAATAAATGAAGGAAGAACAATTCCATGTGTTATTTGAGATTTAAGAGAGAGAGAGAGGCATGGAATTTCCCTGAGGCCAGGTGACATTGGTTCAGAGAGATGATGGCACTTGATGAGAAACAGAAGGAGCCCGGGGAAGACAGGATGGGACTGGGGCAAGGGACTGGGGAGGCAGTGGACGGGATGAGATCAAACCTTATGGGAAGAAACAGAAATCCATCTCTGACAGCCAAATCCCCCTGCATGCATTCTGGCTTTTATTTTTAATCTGGAGTGAAACATCTCCTGACCTGACCCGGCTGCCTGTGAGCCAATGCAACAAATCAAAGCCCAGAGCAGGGCGGGTCCCAGGCTGGGCTTCCCTGGGAAAGTGAGGGGGCAGCAAGAGTGGAAATGAGCTCGTGGTCTCACCCCAGCCCTGGGCAGCCATTTGTCTGCAGGACAAAGGGGCTGGCTGGGCCCAGTTCATCATGATGGCAAGGCCGCCCCCAGAGGCCCAGAGTGGGACAGTCAGGAGGGTAGAGCCCCATAGACACAAACAACCCTCGGCCAGAGTTCTTACATCAGCATTCCTGTGGGCACATGGGCTTTTGTGTTTTGTTGATTGATTTTAATGATAAAAGAAAAGAGAAGCTGTCTTCAAGTGTTAAATGCTATGTGCATAAATGTTACCAAAATGGTGAAGAAAAATGTCCCACGTATGACTTAAGCTAAAATCATCTTTCTCAAGTTGTCATGGGATTGTTTTTTTAATAAATCTTAATAGCATGATTGGTTTTAGAGGCAGTGTTTGGAGTATCTTCCTCAGGGGCTTTCCCTGCAGAGAGGTTCTAGAGGGGCTGAGCTGTGTGATCAGAGTTTGAGCAGAGTCTTAGAGACAGGACGGGTCCCTCCTGGGTGGGGTCACCGGGAAGGGACACAGCCTGTGGAGGAGAGAGGAGACTCTGGCCCCGGGTGGGTGGGGAGGAGCCAGAGTGCCCAGAGACCCTGGCCTCGAGCATGGTGTGCCTGTACCTCGTCCTTCTGGGTCGGGGGGTGGCACCTGCTGGCACCAGGCCAGGAGCAGCTGCCTGGCGGCTGGTGCCCTGCCTCCTGCCTCCGGTCCCTGAGCAGTAGGGCCGTGGCCCCTATCTGTAGGGAGCCTGACTCAGTGCCTAGACCTCGGGAAGGTTCTGCTCTTTGAATCAAGATGATGGAGACATAGTCCTACCCCTAGGAGCCTACGATCGCGGGAGGAACCCCTCAAGGAGAGAGAAGACCAACTCTGAGATAAGAGGGGCTGTGACTTGGGTCTGCAGGGCTGGGCAGTTCTGGGACCAGAGCTCTTGAGTCAGTTTACACAGGAGGTGAGAAGAGAGAGCTCTCCAGACAGATGACAGGGACCAAGGCAAGAGCCAGTGATGAAAATAACCTAGTCCAAGCAACAGCTAGGAGATGGTCCTGTCTGGATCCACCACCAGAAATTCCCTAGGTCCCAACAGGCCTAAGGAGGTGGGGTCAGGGGAAGGATGGTGGACACATCTGTGGGAGTTGATGATCAAGTTTCTAACTTTTAAAACTGACTTTGGAGCACAGAGCTGAAAAAGAACACAGACAAGTCAGTAAGAAACAGCTCAAATGAAAAACAGAAAAAGATGTAAAGAGACACTTTGCAGAAGTGGATATCCAAGTAGCCAATGAACATGTGAGAAGCTGCTCAACCTCGTTAACCATCAGGGAAATGCAAATAAAAACCACAATGAGGTATCACCACGCAAAATGGCAAAAATGGAAAAGATGAAAAGAGCCAGGGGTTGAGGAGCAGGTAGAGCCAACAGAGCCCTCAACCCTCTGGTGGAAGTGGGGATTGGTACAACCACTCGGGAAAACCGTTTGGTACTATCTACCCTGTGGACCCTCCACCCCGCACGGCCTCCCTCTGAGGCTGCACCCAGAAGCCGCAAGCACAAGTACCAGCTGCACTAAACATAGTCGCCTGAACAGGAAACCATCAAACTTCCATCCGTGGGAGGATGGGGAAATAAATGGACCGTGGTGCAGTCGCAGGATGGATGACTGCAGGCGTGGTGTACTTCAATTTAAACATTTCTAAAAATCACTTGGGGTTTGGGAAGAGTGGGAGGAGCTAAGGCCTTCGGGTGGGCTCCCAGGAGCTGGAGGAGAGGAGCGATGACAATGGTGGTGCTGGTGGTGCTTTGTGGCTTTGAGAGCATAAATCAGACTGTGACGCCCCTGCTTACGGCTCTGTGATGCATTCTGGCTGCACTTAAGATACAGCCCAGGCTCTTACCTCAGCCTCCAAAACCACGTGTCCAGCCCCCCCTGCACTGCCTCTGTGTCCTCACTCACTCTGCCTGGCCACCTTGCCCTTGCCAAGGTCACTCCCACCTACGGACGTTTCTCTGGCTCGATTTCTCTTCCTCCTGAGCTTTATTCAGTTCATCTCTTGAGGGAGGTTCCCTGACCGCCCTCGAAGCTGCTGCATGAATTGCACAACCCCAGGGGATGCCACGGCCTATCCACCGCGTCCAGGTGAATGACACCTTGGGGTCGGTGCAGGCCGCTGCCTAGCCAGAAGCTCCTTCTTCCATAGTACTTTGCTCCATTTTCTTCGTAGGTATTATTACAGGTGTTCAGGTGTCTGAAATGACCTTGTTCATTGTCAATTGTTTATTGTCTGTTCTCTTCTGCTAGAATATAAGGTCTTTGAGGGCAGAGACCTCGTCCTTCTTATCCACAGCTCTAACCCCAGTGCCTAAGTTAAGATAGGTGCTTACTGATTAATTATGTGTTGAATGAATAAATAAAAAGACAGCTGGGAAGTGAGGGTGGCTGTGGGAGTCCCCAGAGCCAGTGAGGCCCTCAGCCCGGTGCTTGCACAGATTACCCCAACTGGCACCTGTCTCGCTGGGCTGCTGAGAGGATTATTGTGATCCCCATTTTCCAGGTTGGGAAACTGAAGCTTGGAGACAAGAGAGGTGGTGTCCATGAAGAAGGGTGACAACCAAGATTTACACTCAAGTTTGCTCCCCACCCAGGCCCTACTCAGAGCACAGACCCTTCTATGTGCCCATCACTGGGCAGACTCTGGGCCCTCCTTGTACTGCAGCCTCTGGAGTGAAACAAGGGGGCAGCCGGGAACGCCCTAGGTCTAGCACAGTCCAGGGGGAACCCTGTGGGCACCGCCAGGAGCCCGTCTCCTCCCCTTCCCCCATCTGAGAATGGTGCTGGCGGCTGTCACAGCCCACTAAGCTCAGAGACTGTTTCATTGATGGAGACAGCTTCCAGGGCAGTCCAGAACCACTTCAAACCACCTTGGCAGCACCTGGCCACACTGACCAGATCAAATTTGAACTTGCAGTGGCTGACGGACACCGGCTGACTTGAGGACAGGGGCGGTTAGGTCAGCGCTTCTCAGCCTGTTCATTCGTCATGGAAGTTGAGGTCATGTCTGCCTACAGCCCCAGCTCCACTCCAGCCAGAGCACCAGCCCCCTTCCTGGGGACACGGTGCCTCCAGGGCAGTCTGGGGTCCTGCATGTGGCATCTCAGTAGCCTGTGCAGTGTGTCTGCTGGGTTTCCTGCACCCCATGACCCCTCACCTACTCTCCCATCCTCTGGACCCCCTAACATAGAGAACCTCAGGCAGGGAAAAACCCTATTTTCTCTCCCTAGCTCACTACATCTCTTCTTCACTAGCCTGAAGCCAAAGCTCTTTCTCGCCTCCTGAAGCGGCCTCTTTTATATCACCCAGCCATCCCCTCTACAGGGCCTGGGCACCCATTGCCCCCTCCATGCCCACCCGTTGTCTAATTAGCAGTTCCTGACGGGGCAGCTGCAAAGGTACTTGACAAGGAAGTCTTCTCCCCCATGCCAGTCTCAGTTCCAACGTGTGGAAATGACTGCTGTTTTCTGTAAATCAGGAAGGAGTAAAGGTCATGCCCACAATAAGGCCCCAAACCTATTTGTACCCTGGTGTGCCCTCAGGAAGCAGGACAGAAAGGGCTGGAACCACAGGGCACACTGGCCTCCACCTCCGCAGCTTCCGCACCTCCCCACACCACGGCCTGTCTTCCAGGAGGCCCCAGCAGGAGGGAGGAGCCAGGGTTGTCAGCCCACTGGGATTGGGCCCCAGTGAGTTTGGCTCCCTGGAGCTGCCAGAATTTGACACATCTACCAAAGTGATGGAGTGGGTGAAGAAAGCCATTACTCAAAATTCCAGCCTCTTATGGGTAGGTAACAGGCTAGCAGGGGAAGCCCAAGAAGCCAGGCCCTTGTCCCTGATGGGAGCACAGTGATAGGGGGTCTGCCCAGCTGGATCCCAGTCAGGTCCCCCCGGGCAAGGCCTGGGCCCCGTTCTTATGTCCTCTCCTCTGCAGGCCCGGCACCGCGGGGGCAGACCGTTGCGAGAATGCCGAGGGTATTTAGCAGGCTATCATATTAGTCTTCCTGGGGCTGCTCTAACAAATTACTACAAACTTGGTGACTTAAGCAAGAGAAATTTATTCTCTCACAGTTTTGGAGGCCAGAAGTCTGGAATCAGGGTGTCAGCAGGGCTGTGTTCCCTCAGGGACTCAGCTGGCAGCTGCTGTCAATAACGGTGTTACTTGATTTGTAGCCACGTCACTCCCATCTCCGCTCCGTCTGTACATCCCTTCTCTTCTGCGTGCCACTGGGTCTAATTTCCTCTGCTTTTCTCTTATAAGGATACACATGATTGCATTTAGGACCCACCTGGATAATCGAGGCTAAACTCCTCCTTTCAAAATCCCTAACTTAGGGGGCTTCCCTGGTGGCACAGTGGTTGGGAGTCTGCCTGCCAATGCAGGGGACGCGGGTTCGAGCCCTGGTCTGGGAAGATCCCACATGCCGCGGAGCAACTAGGCCCGTGAGCCACAACTACTGAGCCTGCGCATCTGGAGCCTGTGCTCCGCAACAAGAGAGGCCGTGATAGTGAGAGGCCCGCGCACCGCGATGAAGAGTGGCCCCCACTTGCTGCAACTAGAGAAAGCCCTCGCACAGAAACGAAGACCCAACACAGCTAAAAATAGATAAATAAATTTATTTAAAAAAAAAATCCCTAACTTAATCACAGTTTTCACCATATAAATTGATAGTCATTCTTTACCATATATGGTAATATTCACAGGTTCCAGGGATTAGAAAGCAAATATATTTAGGGGGGCATATTTTTCTGTCTACCACAGCTATTATTAATAACTTGGGATCTCAAGGTAGGAACTGTCTCATTGGATGCTCATGGCTACTGAAGGGTCAGGTGCTAGCATTGCCCCACTGGATGCCTGGGGCGGGAGTGGAGGGTGGGGACAGAGCAGAGATGCTGATGTTCATGATGCTAATGGAACAGAAGTCTAGAGGCTCCAGTCATCCTGCTTCAGCTGCCCCCCACCCACCCATTCTTGGAATGGAGCGCTGGGGACACGGCCTTGGTGACTGGAGTGGAGTCTAATAGGCCGGGGGTTAATCCTGTTCCTGCCTCAGTCTCTGCATCACGCCAGCTCACAGCAGGGTTATTCTGTGTGTTAGAGAAAACAACATGTGAAGATCCGTAGCTCAGGGTGTGGTAAAGAGTAAGCATCTAGTCAATGGTAGATAGGATTATTCCTTCTGCTTAATTGGGTAAATGTTTCTGATCCGCACGCGCTAAGGCTGGATGGTGGAGCACCAGAGGCAGTGATGGGAGTTCCTGGGGGGCAATGCCAGCTGCTCCTCATCCGTCCCCTCCTTCGTGCCTCCATACCACAGAGATACTTCGAGAACATTGCATGTGAGGTCCCTTCTCTGCAGGGACTCACGGGGCAGGTGCGGAAGGAAATGGTGTTCCAAGGTGAGAGGTATTATCACAGAATTGTCATCTAGACCTTGGAGGATGGAGCTATGAAAAAGAAGAGACGAGTGATGTCTCCTCTAAAAGGCAATGCTTGAACTGAGTCCCAAAGGATGCAGCCATCGGATACTTGAGCTTTAGGGGCCAATAGCTGAAAGTTTGCTAAAGAAATGTGCACCTTGTGTCTTGGGGAAGGTGGTGGTGGGGATCAGGAAACAGTGGCTGATGGCACAATAAGAACCTTGCTTGGGGAGACCCCACTAATAACGCTGATGGTAATTACATAGTCCTACGACTGGATGGCCAGGGTCCTGGCATGAAATCTAGGGCACACCCCAGGGTGGCTAGAGAGAGTTTAGTGACAGGATGACTGACAATGGTGTGGGGAGGCAGTAAAAGAAAACACCAAGGGATGAGGAAGCACCCAGGGCTAGCAGCAGTGGAAAGCCATTACCATTACCACCCCAACGCCTAAAGGATCAAGGAAGGAGCCATCTCCAGACCCAGAGAGCTGTGGCAGTGGGAGAAGGCCATCTGATGGGAACTTTGACCTTCAGCAGATGAATGCAGCCATTCTCAATTTAGGGCTCGGAAGGGAGAAAGCCAGGGCAATAAATACCCTGACTTCCGTCTGACCTCCTTCTCTTGTGGGCTCCCCATTGGCCATTCCCAGCTGAAAATCAGAAGGCTAGGGAACCTGTGGATGAAGTCCTTATGGGTCGGCTTCTTGGAGTACAGAGCAGGAGGAGAAGAAAAGGGAGTAAATCTGGAGGGGCAGAGAATCCTGCCTGATGATGAAGATGGTGATGAAAATGATGATGATTATAATGATGACAATAATGGTGGTGATGGTGATGATGATGGTGGTGATGGTAGTGTTGCTACTGCTGATGGTGGTAGTAATCGTGATGATGATGGTGATGATGGTGGCAGTGATGATGGTGGAGATGGTGGTGATGATGGTGCTAGTGATGATGATGGTGGTAATGGTGGTGGAGGTGATGATGACAGTAAAGTTAAATACCATTATTGAGTTTCTATATAACCACTCACTTTTCCAAGGGCTTTCAAGCTTCACACCAGCCCAATAAGATAGGATAGTAGAAATTCTCAGAGATCTGGGAGACCTACACATGGATCAATAGCCAAAATTGTCCTCTACTCCCTTGGACCTCCCCCAAAACACATGGTTTGGCAAAGCACCTGGTCCTAGTGACTTGCGTTTTAATTACACATGTATTTGCTCATCTTCCTTACCCCTCTGTGAACTTCTTTAAGTAAGTTTGATGTCTGATTATCACTGAAACCCAGGGCTTGGCAGTGTCTAATAGAGTGCCTGCCACTCAAGAATTGCTAAGCCAATGATGATGAATGAGTGAATGAATGAGTGAATGAATAAAGAGAGACCCTGTGACAACAGGATGTGGAGAGTGAGGTCCTGGACTGAGACCTGCTCTCTACGGAGCCTGGCCCATCACAGGCACTTAGCGTATATTGGAGAAGGGCCAACACAGTGGCACTGTGGCATTTCTGTTTTCTCTGGTGCCCATTTGCTCACTTTAAAACATGAACTGAAAAACTTCCAAGTTTTACAAAGCTATTTAGTTCCCTGAAACTTACCCAAGTCCAAACTCTGAGCTAAGAGTGAGGATTTTGTGCTACATCTCAGTGTTGCAGGTGGAAACCCACAGCCCAACATAGCTCAGAATTGCTAATCACCTTCGGATTGTTGTGTTAATAAGTGAAAATACAGAGAAACACAAACCTGTCTTCCTGTTTATTTAATTTTGGTCCCAAAAAACGCCGCTAAAACATATTGCTGGGCATGCCACAGATGTTCCTTCTCTCACACGTGCGAGATATTGAAAGTGAGAGCTGGACGCTTTGACAGAATTTCTTTCGCTTTGATAACTGTGGTCAGGCCATTTTCCTACTACTGGGGCCTGTCATTTTATCTGATCATTCCCCTGTGCAGAGGTCCACTTCGGGGCTGACGTGTAATTCTGTGTATTCTACCACAACCTGCTCGAATAGACTGATAAATGTAAGCAATTAAAAAAAAAAAAGTTGAGCTGTGCCATCTCTTGTCAATTCACCTGCTAATTTCACTATATGCAGAGTGTATATAATGACCTGCTTGGTAGGTTACTAAATAGAATCTTGGGTTGTTCTCCCCAGAGCTCATTAGGGTGAGAGGTGACCTGGCAGGACGTGTGGCTCTCCAGTTTGATACTGAAGTTTTAACTAACCAGATAGAAGAGATTTAGAGCCACTTACCAGTTTTTAAAGAACGGAGCAGAACAGCGCTGTGTTCTCGCATCTTGTCCTAGTTTATCTTCCAAGGGCCGTGGCCATTATTTTTAGAACAAGAAGGTGTCATCATTTAGATTGATTACAAGAGAGGAAACCCACCCAGCATTCTGTGGCTTTAAGGATTTTCCTTACCATGAGGGCAGCAGATTCGTATGGACTTCAGTAAAAGGGGGTCAGGGTAGATTCTGTGTTAGGTACCGGTATTGTTACCTGGGCCATGTCGTCTGTGCTGGGGAGCTGGACTTCCTGGGGCAGGGAGGGGGTGTGTCCTTCCTGTCGGAGAGTTTTTCTTTAGAATCTCTCTGTGGTGGCTGGGATCAGGCTGGGTGAGAGGAGAGAGCCCTTTCAGCCACTTGGGGAGTGAGAACAGGGGGCCAGTGGGCTCCAAGGAGCTAGACCGGAGTCAGCCGCCAGGAGGGGGTGCCCTGCTAAGCAGAAGCTGTGGACATGACCACTTGGATGGACCCGCACGGGCAGAACTTGTGTTTTGTTGACGTGCCCACTGACCGACGGGAGAAGTGCAGTGAGGAAGAGGACATGAGGAGGAGGAGATACAGCCCCAGGCCAGGACACTCTCGAGGTGGCCTTGTCCTCTTTCTAGTTACTTATTTATTTTACCAATTCTTCAGCCAATTCCAGCAAGTGAAACACTGGCCGCCTCATTACGGATGCTCAGTGCTGACTAATTAGCATTGTTGAAGAGCCCTCTGTCCCGTGCCAGGCTGAGCGGGCAGCTACATGTCAGACCCCCAATATAAGACAGAAGGAGCTGGAGCCCTGGCCAGAGGCACCCAATGCTCCAGCCCCTGTTGGCACCTCCATTGCAGGCGAATTTGGTGTCTTTCAATACCATTCCAGACCGATATCGCTATTGTGTGGATTAAAGGAGTCTTGATAGCCACATGCTCCAAATAAAGATAATCTTTGTTATGCATTGAGTATGGGATATGAACTTGGCGATATCCCCAGTGCCAGTGCCATTATTCTCTGCCCACAGTCTAAGCAAGAACCTCAGATGTAAAGACCTTCTCAGGAGGCATTTGGAGACGGCTGGGTTCAAGCTGGGTAAATGCCTTCCCAAATAATCACTCCTGCACTAGTGCTGTGTATCTAGCCAAAGTGGAGAGTGCATGCGATTGTTTGCCAAATTCAAGACCAGAGGGCTCCAGTTCCAGGGAGAATAGAATCACTCAGGCAGTCATCTTCAAGCTCCTCTCAGCTGTATCCAACTAAGGCCTGCTTGGGGATGGGTGAAGACATTTGTCTCTTTCCTTTTATAAATGTGCATGCAACATTGCTGAATTATAGGTCACGAGAGAATGCACAGAGAAATCCAAATCCTAGGAAGTACCTGAGGATTGACCCTCTACCCCCACCCCGACCCAGGAGCCTCAGTCCAGGTGCTTCCAAGGGAAGCAGAGGTCCTCAAAACGAGAAAGGCGAAACTGGGCTTTGCTTGTAATGTCAGGCACTCCTCAACTTTCTCTTCAGAATGGCCTTCCTTTGCAGCCAGAAGTTTGCTTTCATCCAAACCATGGCAGGATCACCATGTGTCAGATGTCACAGTGGAAAATCAGTTTATTTCTTAGAAAAATCATGCATGTGTAAGAATCTACTTCATGGAGGACAATCTACCATGGAAGTGAAACTCGTGGGCTCTAAAATAGGGAGTGTGATGATTAATATTATGTGTCGAATGGCTAGGCCATGGTACCCAGGTATTTCGTCAAACACATTTGGGTATTGCTGAGAAGGTATTTTTAAATGAGGTTAACATTTAAATAAGCAGACTTTGAGTGAAGCAAATTGTGCTGCATAATGTGGATGGTCCTCATCCAATCAGTTAGAGGCTTTAATAAAGACAGACAACCCCCAAGGAAGAGGGAATTCTGCCAGCAGACTGGATTTGGACCTTGAACTACAACATAGATCTCTTCCCTGAGTCTCCAGCCTCTACCCTGCAGATTTTGGACTTGCCAGCCTCCACAATCACATGAGCAAAGTCCTTAAAATAAACCTATGTATGTATTATGAATGTATGCATGTATCTATCTATCTACCTACCTACCTACATCCTATTGGTTCTGTTTCCCTGGAGAACCACACCCTGAGTACTACTAGTAGGAACTAGGAAGAAGGAAGCACTGTCTTCAGGGACCAATAGAGGACAGAAGACTCTGGCTGCCACCAGAGTGCAGGTGTTGTCTTAATGACAACCTATTCAACACATGCCTTTTCCTTACCCAGGCTGAAGACAGGGTGCCAGGCCATGGGGCCCAGGCCTGCCCATTTACCTTGTGAAAAGTATGATTCATGAGAAATGGAATTCTGTGGCTTGTCCTGCTCTGAATGGAGACTGCCCTGAGAACGGAAAAATGAAATATCTAGATACAGTAAGAAAACCTCATTGCTGGGATTGCTACTGAGACCTGCTTTCCACAGAATCTTTTCATGACTCTCCTGGCTCTAAACCTGGAAAGCCACAGAAAGATGGCAGGTAGGGAACCAGGTGTGTTTGGGATGTCCCTACCTGAGTAAATGGGAAATGGCAAAGAGCCAGGCAGCCCCTGGTTTCCGGAGAGCAATGATCAACGTAAAGTGCATCCTATTGTTTTCAAGGCACATTGGTCCATCTTAATAAGGCTCAAACTTTATTAAGGGAATCTGAGGGGTAAGCTACCTGCCGCTGTGGGGAGCTGATGCTTCCATCTCGCACAATTCGATGAGCCAGACGTTTTGCTTTCTCACTGATTCCATCCCCCAAAAGGAAGAGGTGGGTAGGCCACTGAAGTGTTTTGACTGAAGTGTCTTCGGTGTTCCCTTTCTAATAAAGGGCCATATATTAGTGCCGAACAGTCATTTTTTTGAGCACTAAAGTAATACCAGGACTCTCATTGCTCAAGAAACTGCTGAGCAGAATCTTCCAACAATGTGTCTCCCTGGCATTCCTTACCCCTATTGATAATGATAAAGTCTCATAAATCTCGGTAAATCTTTAATTACGCCTTCAGAACACGGCGATATTACGACTGTGACATAGTCATAAAGGGCACCTTCAGAATTAGCTCTGTATACATTTTATGAATATGTAAAAGGGTAGAGGTAGCTAGAGTTAAAAAGGAAAGACAAAAAAAAAATTGTGTTTTTACTATCTTGTCGCAATCATCTTTTAAAATGGGATTTTAATTCCTTTTTAAAAATAATTGTTGGGAAAAGCTCTGTCTCTTGACTTCTACAATTTTTATTAAAATCCACAGCGTCAGCTTTGCTGAACCCTATTGCATGCTGACAAAGCCTACAATCTGCAATACAGGGAGTATATTCCTCTATGTTAGAACACCCTTTGGCCTAAAAATTGTTCTTCTTTATATTAAGCATGTGTGAGGTATTTATGGAGAAAGGAGTGCTGTTTTTATGAGGTCCTAAGAAAGCCTAGGGTTTGTTTCATTCCCTGCAATCAGGGTGACTGCAGCCTCATCCTTCCCCCACCCCTGTGTTTGGTTAGTAGTCCTGTGCAATTTATTTTTATCTTCAGCCGACGCACATATTTTTACTTGTGTGAATAATACGGAGAAAGATTAAGTTCTTTTATTTTGCTAATTAAACTGCATTTTTCAAGATCCAGTGAGGTAGTAAGTGACAGGATTAACAAGGGCCCTTTGCAGTTTTGCTGTTTTCTTGATGAGATTAGAGGTATTTGATATTGGCGTAGGGGCTGATGAAGTGGCTTCCTCCGTGTGAATGAATGCATGACCCTAGTTTATCACCACGGCTTCATAAAGAAGTCTTCCTTACTGTCGAGAAAGCCCAACCAAGAGTGAAAATGACATTAGCGAAAAGCGAAGCAAAAGGTCAGTAGAGCGGGATGAGAAGGGGGAAGGAAAAATGCATTCCTTTGCTTTTTTTTTTTTCCAAAGAGTTAAGGAAGAGTCCTGGCTGAATTACAGGCTCTGTGCCCATGGAACAGTCAGTGGGTGAGCTGACCCTCAGAACTGCAGGCTCCTGCGACAGGGACATCTTTCTGAGCCTCTGGAGTTTAAAGGTAAAAATCTTATATTTAAAGAAACAAAAGCAGGGAGACAAGCATGCACGGCGAGGAAAGCACCAGCTCCCTCTGCCCTGCGCCCTGCAAGACTTGTTCCCATCAGCATTCACATACCGCTTGGGGCCCACCTGACTTCTTCGCAGCTACCTGGGCTTAGAGCCCATCTTGCGGACAGTCAGAGGCCAACCTGAGGGAGCAGGAAAAGACCACCCATCTCTTCTTCCTCACGCCTCCCAACCCCCTTCCCGGCCTCCCAGCAACTTAGGAGAGGCAACTGAAATGAAGGAGTGATGCCAAATAAGAGGGGGAAATCAGAGTGGAGGAGTGGTTTGCTAAATCCCCTTGTGGTGGCCAGGAAGAAGGATGGCACTGGGGCAAGGGTGAGGACAAGCTGAGAGGGGAGCTGGGGAGCGGCTGGGCCAGCTCAGGGCTGGGTGCCTTGCCGCGGCAAGTCCAGGCAAGGCCATTGTGTGTGTGTTTATTGTATAATTAGCTCTCTCTCCTCCCTGAATTCCTAAGACCATTTTCCCTACAAGCACATATTATTTTCTTTTTAATAGAGGAAAATTTGCACACAGCAAAATGCACATAAGTGTACGGCTGGGTGTATCTTGACAAATGCAAACACAGGTGTAATCCACATCCCTATTGGGAGGTAGAAGATTTCCATTACCCCAGAAAGTTGCCTAACGCTCCTTGCCAGCAAGTGCCTGCCTTCCCACCCACTCAAGCAACCACTGTTCTGTGTTCTATTACCATAAGTTAGTTTTGTCTATTCTAGAACTTTATATAAATGGAATCCTACAGAATGTACTCTTTCTGCCTGGCTTCTTTGTCTCAGCACAATATTTCTGTGATTTTCTGTTTGTTGTGGATATCAAGAGTTTGTTTTTATTGCTGAGTTGCATTTTGTTGTATGGATCTACCACAATTGTTTTATCTGTGGCACTTTTGTTGGACATTTGGGTTGCTTCCAATTTGGGGCAATTATGAATAAAGTCTCTGTGCTCATTTTTGCCCAAATCTTTTGCAGATATATATTTTGATTTCCCTTGAGTAAATGCCTAGGAGTGGCATTGCTATGTCATAAAGTGTATGTTTATTCCATGAGAAACTACCAAACTTTTCCAAAGTGGTTACACCATTTTACAGTTAATCAGCAGTGTGTGAGAGCTCTACAATCTGCTTGTTCCATATCCTCACCAATGTTTAGCAGTAACTGTCTTAAATTTTAAGCCTTCTAGTGAGTTATTCTAGTGAGTACGTACACTTCTCCAAATATGGTTTTAATTTGCATTTCGCTAGTACCTACTGACATTGATCACTTTTTCCTATGCTTGTTGGTCGTGCCAATGGCTTCCTTTGTATTTTTTCACTAGTTTTGCCCATATTTTATTGAGTTGTCTTCCTATTATTGATTTGTGTGAGTTCCTTATATAGTCTAAACACTAGTTCTTTTCCAGATATATATATATATATTGCAAAATCTTTTCTCCCAGTCTAGTTGTCACTTACTTATATTTTTTATTAACATGCAGTAAAATTGACTTCTGTTGATGTACAGTTCTATGACTATTAAAGTACATATAGATTCATGTAACTACCACTACAATCAGGATATAACCATTCCATCACCTCACAAAACTCTTTCACTACTATCCATTGTGGTCACACATTCCCCACTCCTAACCTCTGGAAACCACTGATCTGTCCTCTGTCACTCTAATTTTTATCAAGGAGAGTGCCATACAAATGGACTCATACAGTATATAACATTTTGAGGCTGACTTCTTTTACTCTGCCTCTCTTTGAGATTTATCAAAGCTCCTATGTGTATCAATAGTTCACTCCTTTTTATTCCTGAGTAGAATTTTATTGATTTTATTGTATCAATTCATTTTTAATGGTGTCTTTTGTAAACAGAAGCTTTTGATTTGGATCAAGTCTAATTTGTCAATTTTTTCTATGTTACGGACTGAACTTTGTACACCCTACCCCCCCACCCACAATTCATATGTTGAAGCCCTAACTCCCAATGTGATGGTATTTGGAAATGGGGCCTTTGAATGGTTAATTAAGGCTAGATGAAGTCATGAGGTTGGGGTCCTCATGATGGGATCAGTGCCCTTATAAGAAGAGGAAGAGACACTCTCTCTCTCTCATCCATGTGAGAACACAGTGAAAAGAGAGCCATCTGCAAGCCAGGAAGAAGGCTCTCATCAGAATCTGACCATCCAGGCACCCTAATCTTGGACTTCCAACCTCCAGAACTATGAGACATAAACTTCTGTTTTTTAGGCCTCGCAGTCTATGTTATTTTGTTATGGCAGCCTGAGCTAAGACACTCAGGCTATGGTTTATGTTTTCTATATCATAACTAAGATATGTTTGACTACCCGAAGGTCAATGAGATATTATCTTATGCTTATTTCTAAGAACTTTATAGATTTTGATTTTATATTTAGAGCAAAAATCTACCACAAGTTAATTTTTGTGTGTGGTGTCAGGTAAGTTTTGAACTTTTTTTTTTTTCATTATGGCTATCCTTGTTTAGCATCATTTGCTGAAAGTATTGTCCTTTTCCTGTTGAATTGTCTTGCAGATTTTGTCAAAAATCTATTGTGTAAATCAATTTCTGGACTCTATTCCATTCCCTTAATCTATGTTTCTATTTTGCACCAATACAAACCGTCTTGATTACTGTAGTTTAATAGGCAGTCTTAAAACCAGGTAGTGTAAGTCATCCAAATTTGTTCTTCTTTAATATTGCATTTTGTTATTCTAGGTCCTTCAGGTTGCCATATAATTTTAGATTCAGCTTTTCAATTCAACAACAAAGTCTGCTGGGATTTTGCTTTGTATGGCATTGAATCAATGTTGGGATATAGGCTATCTTAACAATTTGAATCTTCCAATTCATGAACATGATACATCTCTTTAATACTTAGGTCTTCTTTAATCTCTCACAGCATTTTTTTGTACTTTTCAGTGTTGAAATCTTTCACCTATTTCCTTACGTATTTTTATTTTATTATGTACAGTATTTTTAAATTTCATTTTCTAATTGTTCCCTGAAAAAATACAAATGATTTTTCAATATTGACCTTGTCTCTAGTAACTTTGCTAAAGTAACTACTATTTCTAATTATTTATAGATTCTTTGGGGAGTTCTCATGTATAATTCTGCATCTGTGAATAATGATAGCTGTATTTCTTCCCTTCTAAATTTGATGTCTTTTATTTCTTTTTCTCCTATTGCACTCACTAGACTTTCCAGTATAATTTTGAATAAATGAAATAAGGAATAGCCTTTCTTTGTTCTTGATAGTAGGGAGAACTCTTTTTATTTTTTTAATTGGAATATAGTTGCTTTACCCTGCTGTGTCAGTTTCTACTGTACAGCAAAGTGAATCAGCCATACATACATATACATATATCCTTTTTTTGGGGGGGGATTTCCTTCCCATTTAGGCCACCACAGAGCACCAAGTAGAGTTCTCTGTGCTATACAGTAGATTCTCATTAGTTATCTATTTTATACACAGTAGTGTATGGGAGGAGTTGAATTGGGAGGACTCTTTATCATATTAAGAAATGTCCCTTCTCAGTTGGCAAAGAGATTATTTTTAGGATTGTGTGCTGAAAATTAGCAAGTGCATTTTCTGCATTTATCGAGATTATTATATGATATTTTTTCTTTTCTATTCAGGTAATTCTGGTAAATTAGATTAATTTTGAGTGTTAAACCAGTCTTGCATTCCTTGTAATGTCCTTGTTTGTTTGTGGTATTAGTATTAAGCTGGGTTCATCAAAATAACTGTGATATATTCCTTTCTTCCTTATTTTCTCATAGAGTTTGTGTAAGAATAGTATTATTTCTTTATTAAAATTTGATAAAATCTACCAGTGAATCCATCTGATACTTGGGTGCTTTTGGTAGGAAGGTTTTAATTCCAAATTCAACTTCTTTAACACATATATGGCTAATCAGCTTTTGTGCTTTGTTGTATTAATTTTGGTAATTTGTGTCCTTCAATGTATTTTTCAACTCCATCAAAACTGTCAAATTATACACACAAAATAGTTCATAGTACTACCTTATCTTTTTAATGTCTGTATGACATATGTCTAGGGATATAACCTGCTTTTTATTGACATTGGAAATTTGTGTTTTCTCTCTTCTGCTTTTAATTAGCCTAGTTAGGTGTTTATCAATTTTGTTAATCTTTTAAGGAAAGCTATTTTTTGTTTTATTTATTGCCTTTACTGTTTGTTAATTTCTATTCACTGATGTCTACCCTTACCTTTATTATTCCCTTTCTTTTATTTATACACAATTCTAATATAAGTATTTAAGGCAATACATTTTCCTCTAAGTACTGCTTTAGCTGTATCCTATAAAATTTGATATGTTGTATTTTCACTATCAATTATTTTTAAATATTAAGCATTATCTATGTTTTTTTTTTCTTTTGACTAATAGGTTACTGAAAAGCATGTAGTGGGTTTCCAGATATGTAAGAATTTTCCCAACTTATTTCCTAGTTTAATTTCATGTGATTAAAGAAAATGCTCTATGATTTTAATCTTTTGAAATGTATGGAGACTTGTATTATTGTCCATTTTAAGTTCTACCTTGGTGAATGTTTCAAGTGCACTAGGAAAAAATATGTATTATGAAGTTGTTGGATGTCATGTTCTGTGAATGTCAGCTAGGTCAAGTTGGTTAAAAGTGTTCATCAAATCTTCTGGTGTTATCAACTTGCTCTACCAATTATTGAGAGAGGAGTGTTGAAATCTTTAGCTATTATTGTGGGTTTATCTTTTCTTTTTTGTTTTGTTTTTCCTTGTGTTTGGAAACTTTGATATCTGGTCTATATAATATATATATATATAATATTTATATAGCTATTTTTCTTGATGAATTGCCCCATTTATCATTATTAAATAGTCTCTTTAACTCTGATAATATCCTTTCTTTTAAAATCTCTGTGTCTGAGAGTACTAGAGCCATGCTAGCTTTCTTATGCTTACTATCAGCATGGTACATATTTCCCCATTCTTTTACTTTTCACCTGTCTCTTTACATTTCAAGTGTTTCTCTTGTAATGGCATATAGTTAGATCTTGCTTATTTACTGAGTCTGAAAATACCTTCCTTTAATTTGATTGAAGGTGGGGACAGCTGAGATAGCTGGAACTTACAAGGCAGGATACTGAGGAGGAAATAACTTCACAGAGAAGGAGCCCAAGCAATCTGCATAGAAGTCTCCTTTAGTTTTTGGCTGAATACTAAGGATGTGTTCATACATGGTGTAACTTTGCAAGACCTTAAAAAAAAAAACAGCTACAGGAGAGAATGTGAACTGAATGGAGATTTCATATGACATACAGCACTGAGAGTCATAGGAATTTTGGACAGCCAGGATGGAGAAACATCTGTAAACATTCCAGGTATTCAACTGGGATCCCATAAGGGCCACGTCTTTAGAGTAAGATATTTCAACTTCAGAATAAGGATTACTCCACTCCCATCCTAACAAAGATTAAAAACAAGTCCTAACATGATCAAACTGATTTCCCAATAAATTAACTATCAACCAATCTCAATACTCTTTAGAGGAAGATGGCGCAATACATTCTCAAATATGTAGCATTCATAATATCTAGCACACAATGAAAAAATTATTATATACACAAAGAAGAAGGAAAATTTGGCTTATAACCGGGAAAAAAAAATACAGCTTTTCTATAGAAATAGACCCTACAATAACACAGTTATTGAATTTAGAAAACAAAGACTCTAAAGCAGCTATTATAAATATGTTTATGGACTTGAAGAAATTTTCGATATAATTAGTGAACAAATAGGAAACCTCATCAGAGAAATGAAAACTTTAAAAATGAATCAAGTAGAAATTTTAGAATAGAAAAACATAATATTTGAAAGGAAAATTTCAGTGGATGGGATTAACAGCATATTGAAAAATGCCGAAGAAAAATCAGTAAATTTGAAGACAGGTCAGTAGAAGCTATTCCACCTGAGGCACTAAGAAAGAAAAAAATGAAAAATTAATAGAGGTTCAGAGACCTAAATAGTTTAATCAAATGGTTTAACATATGTATAACTGAGATATCAGATTGTAAGAAAGACTGGGATAGAAAAAATTATTTGAAAAAAATCATGACTAAAACATTTCCAAATTTAATGAACAGTATCCACCCAGAGATTAGAGAAACAGCAAATCACAAACAGGATAAACACAAAGACTAAACTTAGATACATCATAATCAAATTGCTGAAAATATTTATTTAAAAAAAATCTTAAAAGCAGCCAAAGATGAAAGAACTTTTTACATACAAGAGAACAAAGATATATACATATTGCTAATTTTTCATCAGGAACAATGGAATGACATATTTACAATGTTGAAATAAGAATAAATTAACTTAGAATCCTATATCCTGTGAAAATGTTCTTGGAAAATGAGGCCAGAATAAAGGTATATTCAGTAAGCCATTTCACCACCCCCGCAGAAAAATTGGCTGAAGGAAAATTGTACCAGATAGAAACCTAGTCTACATGAAAGAAGGAAAAGAGGAAAAAATGCAAATCTAAAGGACATTTCTCTATTTTTATAGATTCTTTATAAACCATTTGACTGTTTAAATTAAAAATGATAACTATGTCTGACATAAATCACAGAAGCGTTTGCATAGATCAGTCTCCCAAGGCAATAGAAATAAAAGCAAAAATAAACAAATAGGACTTAATCAAACTTAAAAGCTTTTGCACAGCAAAGGAAATCATAAACAAAAAGAAAAAACAACCTATGGACTGGAAGATAATATTTGAAAATGATGCAACTGACAAGGGATCAATTTCCAAAATAAACAAACAGCTCATACAACTCAATAACAACAACAAAAAAACCCAATCAAAAAATGGGCAGACATTTTGAATGGGGGTCCCCTCGCACTATCATTCCTATCACAGTATCCATGTCAGCTCAGTTCTCAGAGCTGCTATAACTGAAACATCGAGCCGCCACCAATTACAGTGGTGTAATGAAGTGCAATGGGCCAGTAATTATTCTACATTACCCTGATCAAGTAACATACAGCCTGTAGTTATCACAGTGAGATCCCAGTGCTTGGTCAGAAAGGAAAAAAATGGCCAAGGAGACCTTCAAGATGGCGGAAGAGTAAGACGTGGAGATCACCTTACTCCCCACAAATACATCAAAAATACATCTACATGTGGAACAACTCCTACAGAACACCTACTGAACACTGGCGAAGACCTCAGACTTCCCAAAAGGCAAGAAACTCCTCACGTACCTTGGTAGGGCTAAAGAAAAAAGGAAAAACAGAGACAAAAGAATAGGGACGGGACCTGCACCAGTGGGAGGGAGCTGTGAAGGAGGAAAAGTTTCCACACATTAAGAAACCCCTTCACTGGCGGAGATGGGGGGTGGCAGGGGGAAGCTTCAGAGCCACGGAGGAGAGCACAGCAACAGGGGTGCAGAGGGCAAAGCGGAGAGATTCTGCAAAGAGGATCAGTGCCGACCAGCACTCATCAGCCCGAGAGGCTTTTCTGCTCACCCGCCGGCTGGACGGGTGGGGGCTGGGAGCTGAGGCTCAGGCTTCGGAGGTCAGATCCCAGGGAGAGGACTGGGGTAGGCTGTGTGAACACAGCCTGAAGGGGGCTAGTGTGCCACAGCTAGCTGGGAGGGAGTCCAGGAAAAAGTCTGGACCTGCCTAAGAGGCAAGCGACCATTGTTTCAGGTTGTGCAAGGAGAGGGGATTCAGAGCACTGCCTACATGAGCTCCAGAGATGGGCGCGAGCCACGGCTATCAGTGTGGACACCAGAGACGGGCATGAAATGCTAAGGCTGCTGCTGCAGCCAACAAGAAGCCTGTGTGTAAGCACAGGTCACTATCCACACTTCCCCTCCCAGGAACCTGTGCAGCCCGCCACTGCCAGGGTCCTGTGATCCAACTTCCCTGGGAGAACACACGGCGCACCTCAGGCTGTTGCAACGTCACACTGGCCTCTGCCACCGCAGTCTCACCCTGCATTCCATACCCCTCCCTCCCCCTGGCCTGAGTGAGCCAGAGCCCCTAGTCAGCTGCTACTTTAACCCAGTCCTGTCTGAGCAAAGAACATCCACCCTCAGGCGACCTACACACAGACGCAGGGCCAAATCCAAAGCTGAACCCCAGGAGCTGTGCGAACAAAGAAGAGAAAGGGAAATCTCTCCCAGCAGCCTCAGGAGCAGCAGATTAAATCTCCACAATCAACTTGATGTACCCTGCATCTGTGGAATACATGAATAGACAATGAATCATCCCAAAATTGAGGTGGTGGACATTGAGAGCACCGATATATATATTTTTTCCTTTATCTCTTTTTCCGTGTGGCTGACAGTGTCTTGGTGCTCTGGCCGCATGTCAGGCCTGTGCCTCTGAGGTGGGAGAGCCAAGTTCAAAACACTGGTCCACCAGAGACCTCTTGGCTCCACGTAATATCAAACGGTGAAAGCTCTCCCAGAGATCTCCATCTCAATGCTAAGACCCAGCTCCATTCAACAAACAGCAAGCTACAGTGCTGGACACCCTATGCCAAACAACTAGCAAGAGAGGAGCACAACCCCACCCATTAGCAGAGAGGCTACCTAAAATCATACTAAGATCACAGACAACCCAAACACAACACCGGATGTGGTCCTGCCTACCAAAAAGACAAGATCCAGCCTCATCCACCAGAACACAGGCACCAGTCCCCTCCACCAGGAAGCCTACACAACCCACTGAACCAACCTTAGCCACTGGGGACAGACACCAAAAACAACGGGAACTACGAACCTGCAGCCTGTGAAAAGGAGACGCCAAATGCAGTAAGTTAAGCAAAATGAGAAGACAGAGAAATACACAGCAGATGAAGGAGCAAGGTAAAAACCCACCAGACCAAACAAATGAAGAGGAAATAGGCAGTCTACCTGAAAAAGAATTCAGAGTAATGATAGTAAAAATGATCCAAAATCTTGGAAATAGAATGGAGAAAATACAAGAAATGTTTACAAAGGACCTAGAAGAACTAAAGAGCAAACAAACAATGATGAACAATACAAGAAATGAAAATAAAAATTCTCTAGAAGGAATCAATAACAGAATAACTGAGGCAAAAGAACAGATAAGTGACCTGGAAGATAAAATAGTGGAAATAACTACTGCAGAACAGAATAAAGAAAAAAGAATGAAAGGAATTGAGGACAGTCTCAGAGACCTCTGGGACAACATTAAATGCACCAACATTCGAATTATAGGGGTCCCAGAAGAAGAAGAGAAAAAGAAAGGGACTGAGAAAATACTTGAAGAGTTTGCAGTTGAAACCTTCCCTAATATGGGAAAAGAAATAGTCAAGTCCAGGAATCACAGAGAGTCCCATACAGGATAAATCCAAGGAGAAACACACGAAGACACAAATTAATCAAACTATCAAAAATTAAATACAGGGCTTCCCTGGTGGTGCAGTGGTTGGGAGTCTGCCTGCCAGTGCAGGGGACACGGGTTCGAGCCCTGGTCTGGGAGGATCCCGCATGCCGCGGAGCAGCTAGGCCCGTGAGCCATAACTACTGAGCCTGCGCGTCTGGAGCCTGTGCTCCTCAACAAGGGAGGCCGTGATGGTGGGAGGCCCGTGCACCGTGATGAAGAGTGGACCCCCGCTTGCCACAACTGGAGAAAGCCCTCGCATGGAAGCGAAGACCCAACACAGCCAAAAAAAAATAAATAAATTAATTAATTAAAAATGCAACTGCAGAGAAAAAAAAAATTAAAAAAAAAAAAATTAAATACAAAGAAAAAATATTAAAAGCAGCAAGGGAAAAACAACAAATAACATACTAGGGAATCCCCATAAGCTGATCTTTCAGCAGAAACTCTGCAAGCCAGAAGGGAGTGGCAGGACATATTTAAAGTGTTAAAAGGGGAAAACCTACAACCAAGATTACTCTACCCAGCAAGGATCTCATTCAGATTTGATGGAGAAATTAAAACCTTTACAGACAAGCAAAAGCTAAGAGAATTCAGCACCACCAAACCAGCTTTACAACAAATGCTAAAGGAACTTCTCTGGGCAGGAAACACAAGAGAAGGAAAAGACCTACAATAACAAACCCAAAACAATTAAGAAAATGGTAATAGGAACATACATATCGATACTTACCTTAAATGTAAATGGATTAAATGCTCCAACCAAAAGACATAGATTGGCTGAATGGATAAAAAAACAAGACCTGTATATGTGCTGTCTACAAGAGACACACTTCAAACCTAGTGACACATACAAACTGAAAGTGAGGGGATGGAAAAAGATATTCCATGCAAATGGAAATCAAAAGAAAGCTGGAGTAGCAATTCTCACATCAGACAAAATAGACTTTAAAATAAAGACTATTACAAGAAACAAAGAACACTACATAATGATCAAAGGATCAATCCAAGAAGAAGATATAACAATTGTAAATATTTATGCACCCAACATAGGAGCACCTCAATACATAAGGCAAATGGTAACAGCCATAAAAGGGGAAGTCAACAGTAACACAGTCATAGTAGGGGACTTTAACACCCTACTTTCACCAATGGAAAGATCATCCAAAATGAAAATAAATAAGGAAACACAAGCCTTAAATGATACATTAAACAAGATGGACTTAATTGATCTATATAGGACATTCGATCCAAAAACAACACAATACACTTTCTTCTCAAGTGCTCATGGAACATTTTTCAGGATAGATCATATCTTGGGTCACAAATCAAGCCTTGGTAAATTTAAGAAAATTGAAATTGTATCAAGCATCTTTTGTGACCACAACACTATGGCACTAGATGTCAATTACAGGAAAAAAAATCTGTAAAATATACAAACACATGGAGGCTAAACAATACACTACTTTATAACCAAGAGATCACTGAAGAAGTCAAACAGGAAATCAAAAAAATACCTAGAAACAAATGACAATCAAAACATGATGACCCAAAACCTATGGGATGCAGTAAAAGCAGTTCTAAGAGGGAAATTTATAGCAATACAATCCTACGTCAAGAAACAAAAACATCTCAAATAAACAACTTAACCTTACACCTAAAGCAACTAGAGAAAGAAGAACAAAAAACCCCCAAAGTTAGCAGAAGGAAAAAAATCATAAAGATCACATCAGAAATAAAGGAAAAATAAATGAAGGAAACAATAGCAAAGATCAATAAAACCAAAAGCTGGTTCTTTGAGAAGATAAACAAAATGGATAAACTATTAGCCAGACTCATCAAGAAAAAAAAGGAGAAGACTCAAATCAATAGAATTATAAATGAAAAAGGAGAAATAACAACTGACACTGCAGAAATACAAAGGATCATGAGAGATTACTACAAGCAACTATATGCCAATAAAATGGACAACATGGAAGAAATGAACAAATTCTTACAAAAGCACAACCTTCCGAGACTGAACCAGGAAGAAATAGAAAATATAAACAGACCAATCACATACACTGAAATTGAGACTGTAATTTAAAATCTTCCAACAAACAAAAACCCAGGACCTGATGGCTTCAAGGCGAATTCTATCAAACATTTCGAAAAGAGCTAATGCCTATCCTTCTCAAACTCTTCCAAAATATAGCAGAGGGAGGAACACTCCCAAACTCATTCTACGAGGCCACCATCACCCTGATACCAAAACCAAAGATGTCACAAAGAAAGAAAACTACGGGCCAATATCACTGATGAACATAGATGCAAAAATCCTCAACAAAATACTAGCAAAGAGAATCCAACAGCACATTAAAAGGATCATACACCATGATCAAGTGGGGTTTATCCCAGGAATGCAAGGATTCTTCAATATATGCAAATCTATCAATGTGATACACCATATTAACAAATTGAAGGATAAAAACCATATGATAATCTCAATAAAAGCAGAAAAAGCTTTTGACAAAATTCAACACCCATTTATGATAAAAACCTTCCAGAAAGTAGGCACAGAGGGAACTTACCTCAACATAATAAAGGCCATATATGACAAACCCACAGCCAACATTGTTCTCAATGGTGAAAAACTGAAACTATTTCCACTAAGATCAGGAACAAGACATGGTTGCCCACTCTCAACCCTATTATTCAACATAGTTTTGGAAGTTTTAGCCACAGCCAACAGAGAAGAAAAAGAAATAAAAGTAATCCAAATCAGAAAAGAAGAAGTAAAGCTGTCACTGTTTGCAGATGACATGATACTATACATAGAGAATCCTAAAGACTCTACCAGAAAACTACTAGAGCTAATCAATGAATTTGGTAAAGTAGCAGGATACAAAATTAATGCATAGAAACCTCTTGCACTCCTGTACAATAATGATGAAAAATCTGAAAGAGAAATTAAGGAAGCACTCCCATTTACCATTGCAAATAAAGAATAAAATACCTAGGAATAAACCTACCTTAGGAGACAAAAGACCTGTATGCAGAAAACTATAAGTCACTGCTGAAAGAAATTAAAGATGATGCAAACAGATGTAGAGATATGCCATGTTCTTGGATTGGAAGAATCAACATTGTGAAAATGACTATACTACCCAAAGCAATCTACAGATTCAGTGCAATCCCTATTAAACTACCAATGGCATTTTTCACAGAACTAGAACAAAAAAATTTCACAATTTGTATGGAAACACAAAAGACCCTGAAGAGCCAAAGCAATCTTGAGAAAGAAAAACGGAGCAGGAGGAATCAGGCTCCTGGACTTCAGACTATACTACAAAGCTACAGTAATCAAGACAGTATGGTTCTGGCACAAAAACAGAAATATAGATCAATGGAACAGGACAGAAAGCCCAGAGATAAACTCATGCACCTATGGTCACCTTATTTTTGATAAAGGAGGTAAGAATATACAATGGAGAAAACACAGGCTCTTCAATAAGTGGTGCTGGGAAACCTGGACAGCTACATGTAAAAGAATGAAATTAGAACACTTCCTAACACCATACACAAAAATAAACTCAAAATGGATTAAAGACCTAAATGTAAGGCCAGACACTATCAAACTCTTAGAGGAAAACATAGGCAGAACACTCTATGACATAAATCACAGCAAGATCCTTTTTGACCCACCTCCTAGAGAAATGGAATTAAAAGCAAAAATAAACAAATGGGACCTAATGAAACTTAAAAGCTTTTGCACAGCCAAGGAAACCATAAACAAGACAAAAAGGCAACCCTCAGAATGGGAGAAAATATTTGCAAATGAAGCAACTGACAAAGGATTAATCTCCAAAATATAGAAGCAGCTCATGAAGCTCAATGTGAAAAAACAAAAAACCCAATCCAAAAATGGGCAGAAGACCTAAATAGACATTTCTCCAAAGAAGATATACAGATTGCCAACAAACACATAAAAGGATGCTCAACATCACTAATCATTAGAGAAATGCAAATCAAAACTACAGTGAGGTATCACCTCACACCAGTCAGAATGGCCATCATCAAAAAATCTACAAACAATAAATGCTGGAGAGGGTGTGGGGAAAAGGGAACCCTCTTTCACTGTTGGTGGGAATGTAAATTGATACAGCCACTATGGAGAACAGTATGGTGGTTCCTTAAAAAACTAAAAATAGAACTACCATATGACCCAGCAATCCCACTATTGGGCATATACCCTGAGAAAACTATAATTGAAAAAGAGTCATGTACCACAATGTTCATTGCAGCTCTATTTACTATAGCCAGGACATGGAAGCAACCTAAGTGTCCATTGACAGATGAATGGATAAAGAAGATATGGCACATGTATACAATGGACTATTACTCAGCCATAAAAAGAAACGAAATTGAGTTATTTGTAGTGAGGTGGATGGACCTAGAGTCTGTCATACAGAGTGAAGTAAGTCAGGAAGAGAAAAACAAACATCGTATGCTAACACATATATATGGAATTAAAAAAAAATGGTTCTGAAGAACCTAGGGGCAGGACAGGAATAAAGACACAGACAGAGAATGGACTTGAGGACACGGGGAGGGGGACTGGTAAGCTGGGATGAAGTGAGAGAGTGGCATGGACATATATACACTACCAAATGTAAAACAGATAGCTAGTGGGAAGCAGCCGCATAGCACAGGGAGATCAGCTCAGTGCTCTGTGACCACCTAGAGGGGTGGGATAGGGAGGGTGGGAAGGAGACGCAAGAGGAGGAGATAGGGGTATATATGTATATGTATAGCTGACTCACTTTGTTATAAAAGCAGAAATTAACACACTATTGTAAAGAACTTATACTCCAATAAAAATGTTAAAAAAAAATGGGCAGAAAACCCAAATAGACATTTCCCCAGCGAAGACATACAAATGACCAATAGTCACATGAAAGGATGCTCAACTTCGCTATTTATTAGAGAAATGCAAATCAAAACTGCAATGAGGTATCACCTCATACCATTCAGAATGGCCATCATTAACGAGTCCACAAATAATAAATGCTGGAGAGGGTGTGAAGAAAAAGGAACCCTCTTACACTCTTGGTGGGAATGTAAATTGGTGTAGCCACTATGGAAAATACTACGACGGTTCCTTAAAAAACTAAAAATAGAGTTGCTATATGATCCACCAATCCCACTCCTGAGGATATATCCAGAGAAAACTCTAATTTGAAAAGATACATGCACTCCAATGTTCATAGCAGCACTATTTACAATAGCCAAGACATGGGAAGCATCCTAAATGTCCATCAACAGATGAATGGATAAAGTTGTGGTATATATATACAACGGAATACTACTCAGCCATAAAAGAGAATGAAATAATGTAATTTCTAGTAATGTGGATGGACCTAGAGATTATCATACTAAATGAAGTAAGTCAGAGAAATACATGTGGGATCTAAAATAGGATAGAAATTAACTTATTTACAAAACAGAAACAGACTCACAGGCATAGAAAGCAAACTTATAGTTTCCAAACGGGAAGTGGGGGGGGGGGGAATAAATTAGGGGTTTGGGATTAGCAGATATAAACTACTATATATAAAATAGATAAACAACAAGGTCCTACTGTATAGCACAGGGAACTATATTAAATATCCTATAATAAACCATAATGGAAAAGAATATGAAAAAGAATTCAGTAATATATGTATGTTACTGAATCACTTTGCTGTATACCAGAAAGTAACACAACATGTTGAATCAACTATTAAAAAAAAGATATAATAACAATGCATTGGGTTTATAACATACAAAAGTGAAATATACGATAACCTTAGCACAAAGGAGAGGTGAATAGAAGTGTACTATTAGAAGGTTCTTCATTATATGTAAAATGGACAAATATTAATGCAAGGTAGAATGTGATAAGCTAAGGATGCATAATATCCTTAAATTAACCTCTAAAATAATAAAAGCTTAAAAGCCAATAGAGGAGATAAAATAAATACAATATACTCAATTAAACCTAAAGAGGAAAGGAAATAAACAAAAAAGGAACAAACAACAAATGGCACATTTAGAAAAAGAACAATGATTAATTCTCCTAAAGTATGGCCTGACATGTAGGACTCAACTGCATCCCTATGATGTTTACAAAGGTTTAAGTCCCTCCCTCAGCAGAAACTGGGTAAATGTGCTGCTAACCTCCAATGTGTGAAAACAGTTGCTTCATAACTTTTCTTCAGATTTACAGTTGTTTCCGGTGGGAAGATAAGTCCAATGCCCTTGATTGCATCCTGGTCAGGCCTGAATGTTAATTCATATGGTCTTGTAGTCAATGCAGTGCTTTCCTGTTCTTCTTCATTATGTTTATTTATGAATATTTTATTCATGAAAAAATATAGCATTTTTGTATTAAAGTTATGTAGTATTTTCCTATATTTTAGAAATAAAATGTACTTCTAAATATATACATTATTATATACATTATTATAAATATATATTACTATATTGTATATAAATAGATAATAAATATATAAATAGATAATATGTTATGGAAATAGAATCTATTTCTCCTTTTTATCATCCAGCATTGGTTTTGGCACCAACTTAATTCGTTCTCATTACTGCATGGTATTCCACCATCCATATAAGCCACATTCTATTTATCCATTTTTCTGTCAATAGAGACCAAGCCAACTCTTTGTTGACATAAACAACACTGCAATGAAAATCAGGAGATACGTCTCTGGGACATATAAAAATGGTACATTGCCTACAATTGTATTTAGTAGGTTGACATAACAGTTTTTAGGAGTTTGAGGAAAATATAGTGGAGAAATCAAAGCCAGCAAGATAAGCCACACAATTTGATTCTGAAAATCTACATTTTAATAGAAAAAAATTTTTTTAAGGAATAGATAAGCTATAACTTAAAGAAGCAGTCTACACAGTTGGGACACCTTGTCTTAGGTCTAATCTTCTCTGACGAGGGCTTAACAAACATCTGTGGATAAACTCAGCAATAGCTAATGTGAGCCACAGTATGTGTCCACTGCTGTCTTTAACCCGTCAGCTTCTAGAAAGAGGACCAAGCACAATGTGTGACTCTTCCCCCAGCCCAGCCTGGCCAGCCTCCCCCTCTCATGGACTTTCCTCTTCTTTCTCTGGATGGCCATGATCAAGGTTTTTTTTTTTTTTTTTTTTAGTTGGAAACTACTTCTTTTAAAACAAATTACACTATTAAATGTTGAAAGCACTGAAATCCATTTTTAATGGAAAAAAAATCTAATGCCATTTCTTCTAAATATAAAAACCAATATGATCTTTGAGAAAAAATAGAAAAAAAGATAAGTTAATGTAGAACATTTTACAAATTTACAAAAAGAAATTTAGAAATGAGAAATAATAATATCACAATATCATATAGTGTTTTCCAGGAAATACATAGATAAATAGATGAAAGATAGGTAGATAGAAAGAAAATTGATAGACAGGTAAGTAGCTAGCTAGCTAGATAGATAGAAAGGAATATTATTTAAAAAGAACATTATTCCATTTTAATTTTACTGTATTTTCTGTTTCGTGATTTTTTTCATTAACACTTTTTCAGAAACGTTTTTCCATTTAAAAAAAAACTGCTCCTCTGCATTTAATAGCCAAATAGTATTCCATTGTTTGTGCATGCCATGCTTTTGTATCAACTCTATCATTATTGGACTGTTAGATAAATTCCAATTTTTCTTGTATTAGATATGACACTGAGATGCCTGTTGTTGTGCTAGACATTTGTTAACATGCATGTTAATATTCCTAGGATAAATTCTCAGGTTCGGAATTGTTGGCTCAAATATTACTCATTTTTAAGGCCGTTATTATATATAGCTAAATTATCTTCAGAGACCTTCTATGATGGACTCTCATCTTAAATCAAAGGGAGATTTCTAAAGTCAGTGCATATGATAACAAAATTGTGTAAATCAAATGCACCAACTCTCTCTCTCTCACTCTCTCTCTCTCTCTCTCTCTCTATATATATATATACCTCTGTTCTAGCAAATGCCACCCCTGCCAGCATTTTCTCACAATTACCCCAACCAAGGGTAGACTGTTTTTTTGTTGTTTTTTCTTTTTAATCTTTGGAAGTTTTGAGACAGAATGTTGACTTATTGTTGCTGTAGCACGCATTGCTTAATTGATAGTAAAATGGAATGCTTTTCCCAGCCGACTGGCTGTCCACGCCTCTGTTTGAATTCATCTTTCCTGCCCTTTGCAGGATTGAAAGGCTGCATGCAGGGGCTGCATGGTGCACTTGTGTCTCCTCTCCTCAACAGGTCACAACCTACTCAGGGTGAGACAGGACCCTTCCCTACCCAGGACACCAGGAGCCAGCCCGACCCCTCAGGGACCCAGTAAGCACTTACCACACGAAGGAGTTAACATGCGGGTCTGAGAAGCTGGGTGGTGTGGATTCTGTCATGACGTGGCAGTGAGGATGCTTGAAGATGGAATTTGGGATACTTTGAGTTCTCAGGAGGACTATAGTCCTTCCTGGGCTCTGCAGTTATGTCCTGTGGGGGTTAGGAGGTGGGCCAGTGATGCAGGGTTCCTGAGAGCTTTCTGGTCTCTTCCTTGGGTTGCTCCTGGACACAGCTGCCCTTTCACAGCTATGACTTACTCTCTGCTCTTCACCAAGACTGAAGTTGACCTTCCCATGGACTTCCTGAGAAGTCCAGTATTGAGAAGGCATGATTCCCCAGGCTTTGTGCTAGGTGCTTTATCCTTGTTATTTCATGTAATTCTCACAATCAGCCTATGATACAGGAATTGACAGGGTTTGCCATTTACAGGTGTGAGAACCGAGGCACAGAGAGTTTTAGGGACTCTGCACTAGTGAGTAGAAGTTTCCTCTCTTGTCTCCCTTGTCTCTGTTCTGGACTCAGCTCACCCTGTCTCTGCATTCACTCTAAGCCGCCTCTGCTTCCCCCATCCTTGATTCATCTCTCTTTTCCTGAAGGGCCATAGATGTCCCCTGGAACTCAGGTCGGGTATACCCAAGGAGCCCTTCTGACCGGAGCTTGGACCCCAGCAGCTCTCCTTCCTGCCACCGAGCAGCTCGCGCTGAGCCTGCCACCCCGGCGAGCAGCATGTGGCTACGAGCGCCAACCCGTAGTCTGCCATGTGTTTCCAATCTATCGCTACCCAGCCCAAAGAGAGGAACGACTGCCAGACCCTCCATCTGGGGCAGACTCAACCCAAACAGAGGCTCCTGGGCCCCCAGCCTGGGCCCCTCCTCCCACCTGGCTGCCAACTCCCCCCAGCTCCTTAGCGCTTTGAATCCAACTCCGCTGTCTCAGGCTTAGCTGATAAAAACTAGGCTGCCTTTCCAAAAATATTTCTGGACAGTCAAACTAGGAGCTCTTCAGTTTGGAAATTCAGATGGCTGTAAAGACACATCTAGGGCTAAGTCTTATTCTTATTGTGGGGAAACTCTGGAGAGATGGACGGACGGATGGATGGATGGATGGATGGGTGGATGGATTTTCCTCACTGAACAAGTACCAATATGGGCAGAAGCAAGGCAGGTGACACAAAAAACGCATTTTATTTGGAGAGGAAAGAGGGTTCTTGCAAGGGCAAGGGCAGGCCTTATAATCTTTGGAGATCTACCTTCACCATTCAGAGGCTGGCATTGAACCCTTCAACTTTCTTATATGCCCTTCTCTCCGGAGGATATGGGGACTTGATAAAGATTTAGAATGCAGCAAGAATATTTCAAGTGACTCTTTAAAAATAGCTTTCCAAAAAAATCATTTGATAATAGTAGACATAAACTCAGTAATAGGAAGGAATCTTTCTTTGCCATTTATTCGTGCAAAATCTTCAACTATCAATTGGTATTTATTTATCGCAGAAAAAATTCTCTCATGGAGTGAGAGAATCCCACCTGTCTTTGGAGAATATTTTTAAAGGAAAAGACACGTTCATGTTTTTTGGGATTCAAAGGTCTGGAAGCAGGTGAGTTGTTCAGATGACCCCTGAGCTCTGTTCTAACTTTCTGGTGCTACAGAAGAAATCGCATGGGGGGAGTGTTCTAGATTTCCTTTTAAAAATATTTTTCTCTTTGAAACATTTAGTAACACCAGTTTTCTTCCAAAATTACAGGAATTTTCCTTTAAGACTTAGGGAAGAGCAGAAAAAAGTTAAATCTAAAAAGCTCCAAATATAAGCTGGGAGCAGACGAGAGACCATTATTGCCAGTGCCTGTCGTCAGCCATAGAATCATTAACATGAAATGCCTTTTGATGAATGCATTGAAAAAAAAAGTGATTATATATTAAAGTATAAAAGTCTCTTCTTGCATTATTTAAATTACTTTACAATGCTGATTAAAATAACAGAACATTATAGCTTGCTTAGCTAAACATTATATTTCCAAATCCATTTCCAATTGTTTCCCTTCAATTTGAACAATTTTTGAGCAATTTTATTGCTATTCATACATGCTTGATTTTTTTATTAGAAATTAAAGTACACACATTTTTATCAATGTTGCAAAGTGCTGCAAAGCTTAACTCTTTTTATGCCATTCAGAACCTTCAAATCACAGGGAGAGGCAGCCTTTTTTCTCTCTTCATCCGAGGGCTTCCCTTTGACAGAGGATGTTTAGAAGACATCAAAGCAGAATGGCATTAGAGATCATTAGAACAATTTCTCAATTTACATAAAGAGAATCTGAGACTCACAGAGGACAACCAATTTGTCCAACATCACAATGGAATGTTGTGATAAATCCACAAATTGAGCCATGTCTCCTGATTCGCCATTGGGGTCTCTTTTGACTCCTAAAAATCTGACCCTCACCAAGTCCCCAAGAAAAAATGGATTGGCCAAATGGATGGAGGAATTTCTGAGGAAATTGTTCTCATGGTCTCAGAGACCTGGCACTTATGCACGCTACAGTTTAGTGCCAAGATGGAGGAAACTATCAGTTGACCGATCCTCCAGCAATGTGTGGACAAAGCACACAGATCTATAAAATAGTACAAATGTGTGACAACCTATCTTGAACCTCAGTAAGCCATGGCATAGTCCTGTGCAAGACCCAGGACAAGTTTCTTGGTCTAAAACATAACGCTGAGTGGAGTGAATGACCACCCTTGCTGATTACAGAAACTCTCTTTGCCCTCCTCACCGCTGTATCCCCCCCACCACACACAGGAAGGTGCTCGGGACCTCTCCACTAGATGAATGAATGAATGGCCATCCCTCTATCATGTTGGGTTCTTGGTTTCAAGCAACAGGAATTGACTCTGGCTACGTGAGGAGGATTTGCGTCACTTAGGGAATGAAAGCTAGGCTGAGCAACGAATCTTGGAAAGGATGAGGGCTAAGCAGCCCCAGGATCCAAGCTGTAGGACTTAATGTTGCCCGGATGAACCAGATCCAATCATTTTCCATCTCTGTCTCCCTCCTCTCAACATTCAGACTTGAGGGAGAGAGCATCCGGTTGGCCCAGCTTGTGTCACATGCCTATCGCTAGGCAAGGAAGGGCTTGAATGTAGTCCACATAGATGGAAAGGGGTGGGTACGCAGGAAAATCAAGGTGCTATTACCAGGAAAAAAAAAAAAAGGACTCTGAACAGACAAAAACAACACGTGTCTTCTATATCCTCTACAGTCTTCTTCTGCGGAATTAAGATAGTAATATATAACTTGCAGAGTTGGTTTGGGAATTGAAAATAGCCATAACACTCTGCCTGGCATATGGGAAGCACACCTCACACGGGGTCTGTGGTGGCTGGTTTTATGTAGGGGCAGTGAGGACACAGCCTACAGCAAGGCACGGCTCTCCCCATGCTAGAGCTCAATCTGTGACCATGGTAGGCTCTCTCCCAGTGACGTCTGACAACACACAGCTTTGTGTGCAGCCCTTATGCACTGTTGCTACCTTCATCAAACCATTTATTCAATACGAGCCAAATTCAAGTTGTTGAAGGCCCAAGGCATGCTGGGATTTTAAGATGATAGGGGTTAGAGTCAGGTGCAGCTGAGGCTAGGGGAACCAACATGGGAATGGGGGAAGAGGCAGTGCAGCCAAAGGTAGGAGGGTGGTCAGGACCCTGATGCCCAGAGTTACATGAACACAATGCTGTGGCTGGGGACACCAAGACAGACTCCCAGCTTGCCAGATGCTGAGTCCAAGGCCACTGGCAGATTTTCTGGCAGAGTTCAAATGAACTCAAGAACCCAAAGGCAAAGACCTGAGTGACTCCAGGTGGAAAGCCAGGATCTGAGCCTGCCATTGGCACTCAGCCCATCTGGGTGCAAAAAAAGTGCTCAAATGAACTGTTATTCTAAACTGAACAGTGAGTCAGGAGACCCAGATTTCAAAACTAACAGGAACAAAGAAAAAGAAGGGTATTCCTTGGGATTCGGTACAGCAACTAATAATGATTGCTTACTATTTGCTGATTCCCCTGCTGGGGAAGCAGGACAGAGTAGTGGTTAGAGACACAGACCCTTGAAGTCAGATCATCTGGGTTCTGAGACTGGTTCCCTCACTTGGCTGTATGTCTCTGTCTCATAACCATCCTACATGGGGTTACTAGGAATAGCTCCATTTGTGCATGTTGGAGAGCTAAATTTGATGATTAATGCAATGTACTAAATACTGAGGAAGTGTTCAATTAGCATTTGTTATTGTTATTATTGTCGCGTTGGCTGTTAAGCCCTCCCATGCCTCATCTCCTTTAATCCTGAGGGTCTGAAGCAGCACTAGGAAGGAGTCACGTGACATAGGAAGAATGGGAGCTGAGCCTTGGAGGTTCAAGGGCAGGAGGACTGGGAAGGGTGTTTGTCAGCCAGATGGAATGAACCACGCTGTCACTTAGGAACAGTGAGGGCTGTCCTGACTCCGAGGTGAGGGATCCCTCAAATGCAAGCGCCAATTGCCCCCATCCCCTCCTCCTACACCCCAGCCAAGGTGTGTCGCATGGGTCCGGCTTGGTGCAGAGTTCCCATCTGGGAACAGAGGGAAGGGAGGTCAGGCTGATAATCTGGGCCCTGGGGAGGAAAGTCTGCCTGGCCAGGAGAGAAGGTGGGAAGTGATTTTGGAGTAGACTCAGGCCACAGATCTTCTTTGGGACACAATCCAAGAGTCAGGACTCATTAGTCAGGGAAAGCGAAGGAAAGGAGACCAGAGGTGGGAGGAGAGTGGGAGACCGCTGGGGACCCTCTAAGCCAGGGCAGTAATTGCAGGGGGAATGAGACAGGACTGGTTAGGGAAACAAGGACAGAGCTTGGCCTGTCACTGCACAGGCCTGGACCAGAAGAAGCCTCAAGGAGAACAGGGACAGGGAGTTCTGTGTGTGTGTTCCTCATGCCATGTGCGAAAAAGGGCCTTCACGTGTTCTTCCTCCTTGAAGTCTCCTAGGTCCCCCTTTTCCCATGATGCATCCCTGCGCATCCTTGGGAACTCAGCTCAAGTGACTCGGGAATCCTTCCCAGACTCCAGTCTCACTCAGCCCCAGCCTGGTTAGGTGGGGAGGAGGTCTGTGGAAAAGGGGGGCCAGAAGCCCACAGGGGAGTGGCTGACCGTGATGGCCCCAGCTGGTGCAGCTCCATCTCTGAGGCCCACCTCAGAGGTGTGGGTGGCGACCAAGGTCCAGGGCCAGAGGCAGCTGGTTGGAAATTTCGGGCTGCCTCTTGCCAGAGCAGAATATGCCAGTGGAATTGAAGTTTCTGACCCTCGCCTTTCCTCGCTGCCTCAGGCCTCAGCCAAGTTTGGAACGCATTCCCTGAGCTTCTTGGGGTTAACTCTTCAAGAGGAAACGTGGGGAGGTGTTCCTGGAATCTGTGTGTCACTAGAATGGTTTTAACTAGTGACTGAGAAGCTTTGATGGAAAACTGGGAAACCTACGTTATTCTCAACTCATGTGCCCACACATAACGCCGTTTCCTCTTGCGAAAAACATCAACAAGTTACAGATATGTAATGTGGAAGAAAACAACCTCAAGTAATATGCCATTCTAGTTAGGCCTAAATTCACATTTAAAGTATTATTCAACTAATTAAAATGGAATTAAATGAATATAATGTTCACTGTGTCTACTGTTTAGCATAAAAAGTTGTTTAATATATCATACTCTGTGTTCCAAACTGGCAGCAGATTTTCGCAATGTTTAATTGTACAAAATAGCCATGTACTACTTAATTGCATAACTAGGTGGAACATAAAAATCACAATTACATGAATTATATTAAGTAAAATATGTTAAAATAGTTTGTTTTTCTATGGTGGAATTTTATGGACACCATAATGAAACTGAAGTACATTTTTAATTACCTAATTATTGCTATTTTCAAAGTCCATTTACACCATAATTGTTCCTGTTTTCATAGTCCAAAGAGTCCTCAACAGAAACACTCAGCAGGATCAAAAATAAGGATTCATTCTTCAGACAACTCCTGCTCGTGGATCTCTCCCATCTTTAAAAATCTATCTCGGAAGAATTCATTCATCATTTACTCAACAGGTAATTATGTATATGAAACTACTGGGTATAATAGAGGGATACGGAGATGTGGGAGGAGATGTATTTCCAGCCCTCAGGCAACCTATAGTCGAGGTAAGATCTACTACATCTCAAGCAGAATAAAAACATGGTCAGGAGTCAGATAGGCTGACTCCCAGGAGCTCAGCAGATGGCTGATTGTGGGCTGCAGGGATGGAGGTTCTGGCAGGACAGGACGGGGATGGCACAGGTGGGGAGGTGAGGAAGGGCATCCCAGGCTCCCACTGAAACCAGCATTAGCAAGGATCCAGAGGATGAAACGCAGGTGGACTGAGGTATCAGGGCGCAGACAAACGTGGCGGTAGCAGACGGCCATGGGGAGATGGGGGGGAGATTCTGTTGCAAAGCGCAGCCCGGACGCCACGACCAGGGTCAGAGCCAGCCGGACAATTCCAGCAGTGACGAGGGGAAGGGTGAGGCTTCACTTGGGCCTTGGGGCCAAGCGAGAGCTGGGGGTGAGGGAGCAGAGACTGCAGGCCTCTGAGCACGTGGAGGACAATCAGCCAGTGACGGAAACGGGAAGAATCAAGGAAGAGATGGTTTCAGTGAAAAACAGTGAATTTGGTTCTATAGAGACAGAGGAGCTATGAGGTTATAGAAGGACATCCATAGTGGGTGTGGGATGCAAGTTTTCTCAGCAGATCAACCCCTTTAAAACTTTTTTTTTTCCATTTTTTTTTTTTAAGTATTTGTTTATTTATTTATTTATGGCTGTGTTGGGTCTTCGTTTCTGTGCGAGGGCTTCCTCTAGTTGCGGCGAGCGGGGGCCACTCTTCATCACGATGCGCTGGCCTCTCACTGTCGCGGCCTCTCTTGTTGACAGACGTGCGGGCTCAGTAATTGTGGCTCACGGGCCCAGTTGCTCCGCAGCATGTGGGATCCTCCCAGACCAGGGCTCGAACCCGTGTCCCCTGCATTGGCAGGCAGATTCTCAATCACTGCGCCACCAGGGAAGCCCTCCATTTTAATCTTGAGAGAGTGTTCAAGCTCTAATTTTTTTTTTTTTTTGGTGGGGGGAGGGGAGACCAACTACAGACAGAGTAGGAAATTTTTAAGATGAAACCATGAAATGTTAGTGCAGTTCCTCACCACACATATTGAGTTGGTGTGATTTTTTTTAAAAAAAGTCATGTAGGAGAGAAGCAAACTACGTTAAAAGATGGGCGTGAACACCCACCGTGGTGGTTTCAGTCGTCGCTCTGGGTTCTCTCCCTCCCGTGTACCCACTGTCCCTGGAGTTTAGCTAAATGATCTTCCTTTGAGGGTTTGAGGAAAGCCCATGAATTGCAAACAATTGTTGAGGGATTTTATTTTTTATTTTATTTTTATTTTTCACACCTTACTTTTCCTTTTCACGCCTGGAACCATTAGCACGTACTGAGCCTCGCTGTCTGATGATCACTACAGAGCCCTAAATGAGGAAACCCTTGGCAATGGTCAGAGAAGACTGGTCCTGACTAGATCTCCTAATTTTCAGACCAAACAGGGTTGGACAAACTGGGGTACGTTCTGGAGCTCCTAGTTGGTTGTTCCAAATCTTCCCAGCCCTCAGAGAGCTCTCCATCACTCACATCACTTAAAAGGTGTCCTCCTGTTAGGGAAACAGGTGCCAGCCACAGAGTAACTAAAGACTACATGAGCCACTGTGGTTAAGGCAGATCACTAGATTCTTAGCTGATGGGACTTCAAAGTTGGGAGGACACGGGGTCTGAACAGCAACAGTAACACCAGTCAACAGGAGCCAGCTTTGGGGTGACATGGCCCCAAAAAGTGCTTCTGCCCCACTGGGTCCTTTCCTCAGGAAGTAAGCTGAGTGGAGGGGACAGAGCTCCTCATGAGAGCAGGAACATAGCCCTCAAGGCAACAGCCTTGAATGATTCTTGAACTTGATTCCAGCTCAGGGAAAGGAAAGCATCTTTGTACTCACAACTGAATAAGCTGTTTTGCCTGAGTTGACTAATCTATTTTATTCTAAGTCCCAGGGATAAGCGTGGGTGTCCTGAGAACTTGTCTTTCTTTTCTACTCAAGACTCAGGCATTACATAGTCATCCATAAACAATTCCCTCTTTACCAAGAATTGAACAAAATGTAAGACAATTCAAATTAAAAACAAAACAAAACAAAACAAAAAGCCTATCAGGAAGCACCAAACATTGACACAACTTAGATAATGTTATAACTCAATGTTACCTCAATAAAAAATAAATAAATAAAAATTCATTCATTCATTCATTTTAAAAAAGGAAGAAAGAAATCCTGTCCCTTAACCAGGCATTTACAGTCCCAGGATGTGCAAAGCGGTTTCCCAAACATGAGTCATTTGCATACCACACTCAGGATTTTTGTTGAATCCATGTTATGACAGTACTACTATTTACTCATATTTTTTCTTCGATATGAGTTGGATTTTAACTTGTTTACTTAAAAAGGAAAATTTCTATCTATCATTAAGTGGGAAGTCAGAATCATCTGTCACACATTGTGACCAACAAGAATGCAAGGAAAACATAGCTACTAAATTAGATGTGTCTTTCCAAGTACGCCTACCATAACCCTATACAACATCAATGGTATCAGTGTATACAAGAAATATCAGAAATAAAGTTGTGAACTTTAAAAAATTAAAACTCTGAAGATTGCTTGTTACAGATGTGAGTTAAAATCTTTATGAAAAAGGGCTCTAATATCTTTCTCTCCTTTCCACACAGTCTAAAATAAAATATGCCGCTGTTTTGTATGAAGCAACCCTGCATGGGCAAAATATTCATGACAGGCCCAGGTCATGTTCTAACTTACCTTTAAAATTATTACGATATTGTTTTATAACATCACATGATCCCTTGGGAACTTCAGTTCCCATTGTCTGAGACAGGGGGATTGTGATCTGGCAGGATTGCTAATTTCTCAGTTTATTAACTTGAAAGTTAACTTTAAAGTTACCTGTGCACTGCAGATGTCAGGTGCTCCCTTCATGTAGATAAAGAATATGCAGAAACATGCTTATACCAGGGCATCAAGAAGGCTGCATCAAGGAGCAAGATGTGCAAATCTTCAGGCTCTAAGAACATTAAGGAATGTTCTTCAAAGCCCATAGGAAGACCTTGATACTTTTCTCCATACTTATGGAACTAGTCTTTACAGAGCGGACCCCAGCAATTCATTGATTTTCTGCTCTTGGACAAGACAGTTCTCCAAGTAGGACTTGTTCTCCACCATCTATTGAAAGAGAAGTGAAGTAAATGCTTCAGCATCTTAACACACGGCCCCTGTATCAAATAAGAGGTTACTACCTACTGTGAATGGTAAACTCCCACATCTAAAGCTTCAACACAACAGAAGTTTATTTATTTATTTATTTATTTATTTATTTATTTATTTAATCAAATCCAATCAGTGGTAGTGAAGGTGTGACTACTTCATGCATCATTTAGGGACCCAGCTTCTCTCCCTTTTGTGACTTTAACCTCTTCTAGAACAGTGCTAACCAATAGAACTTTCTATGGTGATGGAACTGTTTCATACTACCCTGTCCAATATGGTAGCCACTAAGGACTAAATGCTTTGGGGCATTTTAATCATGGCTAGTGAGACTGTGACTGAATTTTCAATTACATTTAATTTTTTAAAAGAAAAACATTGAAGGACCTTTGTTACCTGGTTTCAAGAATATTTTATAGCATTTAAATATAGCTACAGAAGTCAAGACAGTGCTATTAACATATGAATAGCCTAATAGATCAATGGAACAGGAGAGAGTTCAGAAATAGACCCACCATATATATAGTCAATTAATCTTTGAAAAAAGCACCAATGCGAAGTTAAATGAATGTTGGAAAAGATTGTCTTTTCAACAAATAATGCTGGAACAACTGGATATCTGTGTGAAATAAAAAAGGAGAAAAAGATCTAAGAGAGACAGTGGCTGCCATGTATATATGTTATTCCCATAAAACTGATGACTGAAGTTAGAGGCGTCAGCTGCTATTTTAAAAGTGGAGGATTGAGGCCCAGAAGCATTAAATTAAAAGGCTATGATCATACAGCAAGGAGATGCTGAAGGCAGGATTCAAACTGGCTGTCTATAATCTTAAAGTTGCCCCTCGGTGGAAAGGCGCCTCAGGGCAGGAACAGTGGTGGGGAGGTTATGAGAAGAATGCTGGGTCCCAAATCAGCCGTGAAGCTGAGCTCTCTTACTGTCTCTTTTCCTCCCTATTTTTTGGGTCCCACCCAAGTTCCAGGCACAAGGCAGAACTAGGGGATTCTCTAGTTTAATTTCACATTTTATTTTTATTTCATTGGGTTTGGAGAAGGGAAGGAGTCATGAGTATATGGAACTGCAATATTTCCTTGTTCCTCATTTTTATTTAATTTTAGTTAATTTAAATTTAAATAGCCACATGTGATTAATGGCTATTAGGGGTTAGAGCCTAGCATCCTCTCCATTCATCTGGCAGATGAGGAAAAAGAGAAGTATGGTATTTTGGGAGGTTTTTACTTTACGTTCTCATTCTTTTCATTGGCTAAAACTGAGTCATGTGGCCACACCTAATTGCAAAAGAAGCTGGGAAATGTAGTTTAGCTGTGTGCCCAGGAAGATGAGGGAGTGGATTTTGGAGAGCACATAGTAGTGTTTATGATTCTGGGAATGACGATTCAATAAATGCCAAAATGTGCACCTCCTTCTTTGAGATAACTACAGAAAACAACAGGGAAACCACCAAAAGAAGTTACTTAAGAACAGCATAAAGGCTAAACTAGTTAGAATGCCAAATTACAAACGTTTATTATGCCCAGCAGTAAGACAATTACGATTTGAGGAATATGTATGCTCAACTATGTTTATTCATTCAACATTTGTCACATGCCTACTTGGTATCAAGTACTATGCCCAGCACAGGGGATGCAAAGATAGACAAGACACCATCCACCACAGAGAATTTTAATTTAATATGGCAGGTGTAGCCTCAGATGTAAGGATTAAGTGCACTGAAAACTCAGGCTATGAACACTGAATTTCCTGGGAGTAGAGGGCAATTTTAGGAAAAGGTTTCCAACAAAAGTGTGTGAGTGTGTGTGTGTATGAGTGCAATTACATACATACCCTGCATTGAACTTTTTTTGAGGCATAGAACTGTCAAGTAGTGGGTGGTGAATTGTCTTCAAACGAAAATCAAAAAGGGACAGATGTCATAACTCCAATAAAGATGTGGAATTCTCCTTGTGTCAAATTGGTTGCTGACCTGAATCCCCTCACAGGCTCAGCCAACTGTATGAGTTCCTCAGATACATTTCACATTCCCTCTATGGCAGCGGTCCCCAAACTTTTTGGCACCGGGGACTGGTTTTTTGGAAGACAATTTTTCCACGGACAGGGTAGGGTATGGTTCAGGCAGTAAGACAGGCAATGGGGAGTGATGGGGAGTGGCAGATGAAGCTTCGCTTGCCCACCCGCTGCTCACCTCCTGCTGTGTGGCCCGGTTCCTAACAGGCCGCGGACTGGTACCAGTCCTTGACCCGGGGGTTGGGAACCCCTGCTCTATGGCATCACCGTGATTTCATCCTGAGCTTCCTTGAATACATGGAGCAGAAACTAGTGTCCCTCTTCTGATTTCCCCTTGAAATACTTCTTCATTTCCTCTTTGCTGTAGCGCTTTCCTTTCTTCCTTGTTTTATGATGAGTTACTTACCCTCCAACACTAATCAGTGTATCACTTTTCTTCACTGTCCATGACTTAATTATCTTGGCATTAACACAGTGTTTGCCTCACTGACTATGGTGGGCTTCTTTGTGTCTTGGTCCCCCCAGTCATTTCACCTTACTTCCAATAATGGCAACCTGATTTCTTCCTGGGATGGGGGGGGGTTCCCTCTCCCGTTATGGGGGTCTTGTTAAGACTGTAAACCATGGTGCCAAGAATCGGGCCCTGGACACAAGCCAGGACAAACAACCAAAGTCTCCCTCCCACATAACTTTGAATGTGGAGAACAGTGATGTGAGGTCAGGGAGGTGTTTGGAGTTCAGCCCTCCAGAGAGAAGAATGTTCCCTGACACTGCTTAAGGTTGAGTCAGCCTGGGTCCTGGATATACCTTGATTCCAGCCTCTTTTGAGCCAGGGTCTTCCCCCTTCCCATCAATTCTTTGAGCCCCTGAGTGATTTCCCACAAATTTCCTGAAGGGACATCTGTAAGTGCATATGGGAAAATGTTACTAATGAATGTCACATAAGACTAAATGTAAAATCCCTCTTTATGGGCTAGTATAATCTGTTTCACATAGCAGCAAAATGAAACACATTCAATGTACATTGAGTCCATGATGGGAATGGGCTTATGACCAGCTGCTATTTTCAATATGCTTGGAGATGTTTTCATTTGACTCTTGATATGGAAAGAGACAAGTAGGACTGAGACCTGGTACACATCCCATGACCTTTCTAGATTTGGAGAAACCTTAAAAGGATCAGGAGGAATATCCAGCTTCCCACCTTTCTGCTTCCCAATGCTAATCAGTTGATTCCTCCCTCCTTCAGGTCCTCGGGTCCCTCTCATTGCTGCCTTTCTGCTATAGGATTATTTTATTCCAAAATACCTTCCCTCTAGACTGGAACTTCAAGAGGGAAATTGATCCTTTTCTACATGTTCTACAGGGCTCAGCACCAGGACTTCTTTCAGAGGAGGTATCAGGAAATATTTGCTGAATTGAATGGAGTTGATTTGAATTATTGAATCCAGGTAAGTGGCTTTGGTAAGTCCATTAGCTTTGCCCTGGAAATCTCGGCTCCTGTCCCACCCCATTTCTATTTGGCCAAATTAACATGACAGAGAATGATTCAGTAGTCTTCCTTATTCACTTCAGAGAGCTGGAAATGAGACGTGAAAATGACAGCAAGTAGACATGTCGATAAACACCCATGTGGAGCCAGGGCAGAGAGTCCTGCCGCCTGCCCAACCTTCACAAGAAGAAAACGTCAAGACCACTTGAAGGGATCGCACAGAAATCATTCGACTCAAGAAGACCATGCCGCTCTGGAAGTTGACATCTGGGATTTCCATTGAGAAAGGTTAGAGATTTGATGCCCTTCACACTCCCTTTGAACTTCTGAGCCTGAAGACTGCTCATCTATTGGAGCAGAATTTGTTCTTGGTGTTTACTTAAAACAATAGGGTCAGCTAATAGGATAATGAGCCTTGAAGGTTTATCAATGGATAAGATTTAAGTCTTTAAGTTTTATCCAATACTATAGAGCCCTTAATATTTCTAGGGCCACGTGGGCATACCTTCTTAAGTCCCTAAATGATGGGCTCTAATTTTAATTTTTATAAAGTGTGTGTGTTTGTGTGTGTGTGAAAGAGAGAGAGACAGAGACAGAGGAGGCAGAGAGAGAAAGAGGAAGAGAGAGAATTAAATATATAATGTACATCTGAAAAGCCACTAAAGACAAGAAAAAAAGTAGGTATATATTTAGCCAAGTGTCTTGTGGATTTTTTTTCCTTTTTGAAAAACTCCAGTACAAGTGTCCAAGCCAAGTAGAAGCCTTTCACTCTGGTTATTTATTTATTTTGCTCTCTCCTTTGGAAAGCGATGCACATGTATTATGAAAAGCAAATATTATACTCTTTATTGTCAAACAAAGTTTATAAGGTTCATGTGTCAATGATGAGGCCAAAGACCTCACACAGAAAGTTTCCTGTCTCAGAAGAATTTCTCATGAAATATAAAATATGGGAAGTGAGGGGACCCCTTACTGCCAGAAAAGAGAATCAGCCCACTCCTAATGGTACCCCTGGGACTGGATGAGCTCAGACCTTGACTGTCCAGCATGGGAGGGGGTTCTTCTCTGCAGACAAGCATGGGGGACTCAGTGAAGGGGAAGGACTACAGCAGAAGTTGAAGGATATTTACTCAGAGGAGGCTACTTATGTCCAACTCCACGCAGCTCTGATATCCAGATGCATGAGGCAACTGCCTTTGGTGACATGGGAAGTGGAAGCAAGGTGATGACAAATGAAAGGCATTCTTTGGTCTTGGAGCACACAGGCATGGAATCCGGTAGGCGTACAATTACTATTTACAGGAAACTGGCACAGAGTTATAACTTTTCCTAGACAGGTTGGTGCCATTGTGTTCTGGCACCATGAAAAGCATAAAATAAGGCTTAGCATTTGTCTAAACCACGCTGGATGTACTATACTTTCTGATATGTATTGCGTTCTCCGACTGGGAGTTTCACTAAAGTCCCTCCCTGGGGAGCAGAGAGCGGGAGTTATAGTCAACCATGGTTAATTTGCGCTTTGTGCTTTGTTTATCCAAACCATATGTCTAGATGGTTGTAATTCTGTGTCACTGGCTGTGTAATGCTCTCTGTGCTAAGAGCTCTGTAAATAGCAACAGCTCGATGCATAATCACGTTGGCATTCTTAAGGGGGAAAAGGGAAGTTTCAAGTGACGTTTGTTGTGGAGACAAACACCCGAGGATGTCTCCATCACTGTCTTTCGGGCTGTGATCCTTTGTGCTTTGGTTAAGCAGGTCCCTGTGGACCAGAGAGGACCTGTTAGAAGGTCAGGTGTGGTGGGTCAATACTACCTCTCATTCTCATTCTCTAGCCTTCAGGCTCTCGAATACCCCAGATATTAAGTCGGATCCTTGCTATTTAGCAGCTTCAGCAAGTAGCTGGTGTAGGGAAGAGAGTTCCTTTCATTTCAATGCTTAAAAAAAAATTAAGCATAAGGTGAATCCACCACAATTTCCTTTTATAACATTTTCATTAATATTTTTTACTTAATTCATCAAATGTCAATCAATTAAAGACACTGTGCTCAAAGGCTAGAAGCCATAATGCTCAACATGAATTTCTTAAATGGCAAAATACCAGCGAGGATGAAAACACAAGGGTGCCAGCTTCTGAGTACAGGCTAAAAGCTCAGGGTACCTGGAGGTCCCAATCCATCAATCAGTCCAGAATAAGCCCAGCGTGCCCCTGCTCATTAAGTAGATATGAAGCATCTTCTATGTGCTAAGAAGAGTACCTGTGCCCAGAGGCATGTGGTGACCCCCCAGTGCCCCTGTTCTCATGGAGTTTCTGGAGCACCTGCTGACAACTGAAACGCATGGCTGGAGACCTCTGTAGGACTTGAGGAGTGAGTTATGGCAAATTCCACCTCGCCCCAACTTCAGCAACCTCCTAAAACTGAAAAGATGGCTTTAAAAATGTTTCTCCTTCACAAAAATGCTGGCATTCACAGGAGCAAGGCCTGCTTACTTCAGGGGCTCCTAGAACGTGACCTTCTGTGTATCCCAAATATGGACTCTGTGTCTCTGTCACCTTTCCTGTACCCCAGAGTCCATTTCAGACTGTGGGTACAGGAAAGGTGCCAACCTCTTTGGGGTCCTGGAGAATGAAAGGAAGTGGTCTGCAACCATCCCTGTGGGGATGAGCTGACAGGGACCCGGCCATTTCCTTAGGTGTCTTCATCAGAGGAGAATTCCAAAGACTGCTCTCACCCCAGTGCCAGCCTCATTTGGGCCACCAGGCTGCCCAGCAACTTTGGCACATTTCTCTCACCAACCCTCTTATGACAGTGACTGTTTCAACTCCACTCTGTCCTCAAACTCCAATCTTGCCAAAGGTCCTTGTGTTGTATTTCGTGGGGCAATGAGAAGCCATCCCATAGAGCATCTCATCTGCCCAACACTGATTCTGTCAGCCTACCTGCACCTGCCCCTCCTCCCCTGCTTCCCTCCTGAGACAAAGGTGAAGCTGGCCCTCTTCCCTCCTAAGGACCCCTTCTCCTCCCAGCTTCTCAGGGCTTCCTTCCACAGTCACTATTCTCTCTCCCAAAATGTCCACTTGTCTCCTGTCCTTCAAATGCATCTTCCCTGCTCCTACATACTTTATTCCTACTTTGCTTTGTCTCCCTATTGTCCTGCCCAATCCAGCTGAGGAGAGTTGTGCCCACATGCTGTTCCAACTCCTCACCTCCTTTCAATCTTCAACCCACCCCAAACTGGCTTATTTTCTTATCATTCCATCAGAACTGCTCCTGTCACCTGCTCCAATTCCTCTATCCCATCCCAGCCCTCTTACCTGAACACCAAAAACTAGTCAACATCTCTACTTGGATGTCCTACAGATAAGATGATAATATGTCTCCAGGTGGTCAGGATAATCTCTGTTTACATTTGTTGTCCTGGCATCATTATTCCTATCACCCCTTTCATGCTCAAACATGTTTTGGACAATCAACTATAAGGTCGCCTATCTATTGGCAAATAGTAGAGATCTGTGATTTGTCTGTCCAATCTATTTCTTGTGTTGGTCAAGGTACCCAGTTTAGCTTTGGAAAACCATTCCCTTACAGCTACATTCTTCATGTAGTTTAGTCCTATAACTGGTCTAGCAGCATCAGATTTGTATAAAGAGAGGTGTGTAGTAAAAGCGGGTCAAGAACATTTATTCCCAACAATGTTATTGGTGCTATTTGAGGGAAATCTTATTTTTTCTTATTTTTCTACTGGGATTGCTAACTGGTAGAATGTAAGTCTGCAACGGCTGAGCCAACTCTGCCACCATACTTGGGGAGAACTTTGCTTGAGGATGAAAGTGATGCAGAGGAAGCACATCAGAGAGAGAGGGTGGGGAGGGGGAGTTTGGATTCCAATGTAGAGAAGGGAGAGGAAAGAGGAGAAAGGAGAGCAATTCCTGATGACAACATTGGGCTCCTGGATCTGGGCATCAGTCCCACCCAGACATTCCACTACAGAAGTCAAGACTCTTCTTTTTCATTTGGGAGAGTTGGAGGTGGATTTCTATCACTTAATGCCAGTAGAGTCTGGACCTACATAGACACATCCTAAATTCAACTCTGGCCAGTCTTATCCCTGCTGCTCCCAAATCTTCTACTACTTCAGCCTATAAATCTCAGCAATCATCCAGTTTCTTTTGCCTGAAACCTGGGAATCATCTTTGACATCCCCTTTTCTCTAATCTAATCATTAAATCCTATTTATTCCATCACCAAAATATATCTAGACTCTGATTCCTTCCCTCCACAAGCACTGCCCTCAACAAGTCCATAATACTGTCATGTCTCACCTGAACAACGGAACTGTCTCCCCACTGGTCTTCCCATGACCATTCTTGCTCCCTGCAACATTCTCCATGAAACAGCTGGAATCATCTTAAACTCCAAATCTGTTCATGGTACCCAAGGCCATACTTCATTGGACAGTTGGAAGGAGAGTAGAGGGAGCCCAGTAACACTCAGAAAACAAGCAAGCATGGTTGGGTTCTCATAATTCCTGAATTCCCCAATGATACTTGAGACAGTGTCAAGTATCTTTCCCAGTACAGTTTCCCAGACAGGTGTTTCATTTTTTCATTATTATTTGTTTTACTGTGTTTCAATAGTAGCTGAAGGTCAAGCGTTTTCCCTTTTGTTGGGATGTTTGAACACTGAAGGTTGCCAGCCAAGATACTAAGTGAGCCTGCACAGAAGCATTTCATGTGGGTCGGCGACTGCATGGCCATCTGTAGACTTTGGTGTTTGAAGTTTTCTATAGAGCCTTCCTGGAAGCAAGTGCTTCAAAGGAGAGATCCAAACATCCTCGTCACCCTAACCTTAGATTAACCTCTCTCCACCTTCTCCCTCCTCTTAGAGGACTTTGGATTTTGAATTCCATTGAAACAGGGTCAAATAACATCAATCTTACCTGATTAGGAAGTTATCCTGACCCAACGGTTTTGTAAGGGAGTGGAAAGAAAACTTTTACTGCGGTAGATGCAAGGAGGCTAAAATAAGAGGGGATACATGCCATGTATCTTTTTGTCTGGAATAGAAGGCTAACAATCGTAAAGGCGTCACTCCAATTTATTGATGTCTTTTGTAATTCCAATTCACATTTTAACACCTTTTTCTTTGACACTTGACAAAAGAATTTTAAATGTCTGTGTGAATCAATAGACAAAAAAGTTGAGGAGAATTTGATGAAACAGAAATATTAGGGATATTTGCACAAACAGATAACAAAACAGATTCTAAAACTACAATAATTAAAATAGACTGGATTAGGGAGAAGCAGGTAGAAAGAACATATAAGAATGTTGTTCATGGTAAGAGGGGTATTTCAAATCTCCAGGGGAAGTGATGAAAGGGCAATTATGAAATCCTAAGAACAAATTGATTCGTCACTACTTCACACCACCTCCTAAAACAAATTTCAGGTGCATTAAGTGTTTAAAGTACATATACAAAATAACTACAAGTAAATACAGGTGTATGTTTACATGATCTTGTGCTGGGAAAACTTTTAAAGAGTGTCTTATCATAAAGTAAATATTGATAGAATTAATCACGTATAAATCAAAATCTTCTGCCATAAGCACAATTTAAGGGCAAATGACAAACTGAGAAAACAAATGTTTGCAACATATGTAACAATGGGTTAATATTTCTAATGCTCTGAAATGTCATTGTGGTCAAAAGACATGATTAGGAAATTCACAAAGGAAGTACTAACAGCAAAAATATGGAAAATGTTTAACTTTACAAGCTGTCAAAGATGTGCAAACTGAAACAATAGCAAAACACAGTTTTTCAGCTATTACATTGACAGTCTAAAAAAAAAAGAAAAAAGATTGTCTGGAGCATGGGGAAATGGGCACCCACAGATTGCTGGCATGGGCTTAAAGTGATACAAGCTTTCCAGTGGGTAACTTGGCAAAATTCTTAAAAACGTGCACAACCCATTTACACAGCAATTCCTCTTCTAGGAATTTATCCTTAGAAAATAATCATAAGTTACTGAAGACATTTATTTAAAAGATGTTCCCTGGAATGTTGTTTATAATAGCAAAAAATTAAAAACAAAATAAATGTCTGACAATATGGAACTGGCTAAATAAATTATGGTGTAGTATAATACACGATCATTAAAAAAAAAAACATACTTAGTGACTTTGGCAAAGGTTCACAATATATAGTTAAGTAGAAAAAACAATTTGCAAGACAACCTGTACAATGTGGTCTCATTTCTGGTTTTTTAAAAATGTATGTATGTAGATGTATGCATAGAAAAAGACCTTAATAGGATAACCAGAAAGTTATCAGTGATTATCTCTGGGTGGCAAGAGTATTGGTGATTTTCATTATTTTCCAAATATTCTGTGATAAAAATGTATTACTTTTGTAACAAGCTTCTTAAAAACATTAGCTTTTATTTAAATTCTGCATAGAAGTCGGGTCTCAAAAAATGACCTTCAGGAGGCTTTTGGGGGAAATTCTTGCAGCCAGAAATTGAGGAATACCAGGGAAAATGGTCCAGGCTAACACAGTTGGAGTAGAAGGATATAAACCAGCTCTCAGGCTCCACTGCCCGGGAGTCAACAGCCCCATCACTGCCCCTGCTTCCCACAACTACTTTTTTTTATGAGTCATGGAATGGGAAACTGATGTAGACTGAAAATAATAATAACAACAACAATAATGAATTTGATAATATATCAACAGATAACAATGAACATTTATTAGGCACTCAGTATTTTCCAGACACTGAGCTCTTTGCTTTACAGATATTATCTCATTTAATCCTCTCAACATTCTTTTGGCAAAGGAATTATTGTCTGCATTTTATAGATGTGTAAACTGAGACTTGGATGGTGATGAAATTCACCCACAGTCAGGCCACTCTCAGGCTGCCAAGAGGAATTACAAACCAGGGAGAGTCTGATTCCAGAGCCCCTTGCCCATCTCCATTGATGAGGAGGACGGAACAGCATTTTTTCACAGGAGTCTTCCTGCCGACATCACCACCCAGGCCTCAATTTTCTTTGTGATTCAGCCTTGCATTATGTAGCCTGACTCCAGTGTGAAAGATTTGTGGCAATTGCATGATGTATGAGGTGCCATTTGTAAAAATATTATTTAGTGTAAAACATGATGTTTTTTTCTCCTGATTTACAAGTTGGATTTATAAATCTGCACTTCTCACTATCTGAGTTATATATCTTGCCACTGATTTATAAAACTTGCCTGTAAATCTTCCCAGCAAAGTTTTGATTCAGAAATCATTATTTTAAGAATTAGATTTAGTTAAAACATTCAACTGCTTTATAGGGGAGGCAATGTATTTACATAACTCCAGTCGGAGCTTACAGATCCTACAGCAGTTTTACAAGTCATGCCCAGGAATTCCTAAAGAAAATGTTCTGATTTAAAGGCAGTCACTTCACACTTTAGCTACAACTGACTGATTTACAGAGCCTAAGCCATATAATAATGATCCATTTTATAAAATTCCACTTGTCTTTAACTCCAGATCCTGATTTATATGCCCTGATTGGGTTTTCTGTAATGCGACCTCAGTTACTTGCTCCTCCACCCCAGAGCTGGTCTTGGGGAAAAGACCCAGGAGTCAGGGACGGTCAGAACAGGGTGACCCTGACTCTCTCTTCCTCTTGGCCTCTTCCCCTTATTCCAAAGGAGCTAAAACATGCGACCCCACCCTGATCCAAAGGTAGCTAAGCTTGGGGGAGGGTCCGTAAGATGCCATCGCCTTGAATGTAATATTGTAGCTTCACTCCTCCTCCTCAGATGAAGAGGGATTGATCTCATGGAGAAGAAATGGCCAGTCCAATGAACTGAGAACATATTGGACAAAAGATTGATGGCTGAATAAATCAATGAGCACACAAACAAACTTAGTTGTTTGTTTGTTCGTTAAGAGCAGAGGCCAAAAGGCACTCAACAGATAGCAAAAAGGGACAGCGTAAGTGACTGAGGAGGGAGAGGGCCTGTGGGGACTTTAGAAAGATGCTTGTCCCATCGGAATGGGGCAGCCATAGCTTAGCTCCACCTGGCTGTCACTAAATGGAGTTGCTTGCCTAGTGTTTCTAGATCTGGCTTTTCAAGAGAATCCTAAAATCCAGATTTTTATGTTAAATGAACCAATTTTAAAAAATTGATTTTATTCAGGTCTGATTTATAGTAGTTTAAAATCAGCACACTTTAAGTGCACAGGTCAATGATATTTGACCAAAGTATACACCTATACAACCACCAACCCAATCAAGTTATAGAACATTTCCAACTCCCCAAAAAGCTCCCTCTTGTACATGAAGTCAACCTCCTCCCTCCCACCCACTGCTCCAGTACACCACTGGTCTGCTTCCTATCCCTAGAATTATAAGATTAGAATTTAATATAAATGGAATCATACAGAATCATTTTTTTTCTGCCCACTTTTTTCCACTCAGCATGATGTCTGTGAGATCTATCCATGTTGTTGCATGTTTTAATAGCTGCTACTTTTTATGGCTGAGTACTAGTCCATTGTATAAACGTATCAAAATTGTTTATTCATTCCCATTTGGGTTCTTTCCAGAATTAAGCTATTATCAATAAAGTTGCTATGACCATTTCTGGGTAAGTCTTTTTATGGACATGTGTTTTGCAACTCTTTTGGGTAAAAATTTAGGAATGGAATTGCTGAGTCATTTAATAAGAGTATGCTTAGTTTTATAAGAAGCTGCCAAACAGTTTTCAAAAGTGATTGTACCATTTTACACCCCCGCCCCACCCCCCCACCCAGTAATATATGAGTTCCAGTTGCTCAACATCTTTCCCTATGCTTGGTATTATCAGTCTTTTTAATTTTAGTCATTTAGTCATTTTAGTCATAATTTTAGTCATTTAGCTATGAAGTGGTATCTCATTTAATTTGCATTTTCCTAATAACTAATGGTGTTGAGCATCATTTCATGTGCTCATTGGCCATCTGTATATCTTCTTTTGTGAATTGTCAGTTCAAATCTTTTGCCCGTTGTTTATTAGTTGGTTGCCTTCTTATTACTGAGTTTTAAGAAAGCTTTATATAATCTGGATACAAGTCTTTGTCAGATGTGTGTAATGCAAATAATATCTCCCAGTCTGTGGCTTGATATTTCCTTTTCTTTCAATGTCTTTTGAAAGGCAAACAATTTTAATTTTAATGAAGTACAATTTGTCATTTTTCTCCTTTAGTCAATACTTTTGTGTCCTTAGAAATATTTTTCTACCCCTAAGTTGCACAGTTTATCTCCTATGTTGTCTTCTAAAAGTTTTACAGTTTTAGGCTTTATGCTCAACTCTATGAACATTTCTAATTATTTCTTGAAAATGAAGTGAAGTAAGCGTTATGGTTCTTTTTTTTTTTTAATTTATTTATTTTTTTTTTTATTTTCTTTTGGCTGCATTGGGTCTTCGTTTCTGTGTGAGGACTTTCTCTAGTTGCAGCAAGCGGGGGCCACTCTTCATTGCGGTGTGCGGGCCTCTCACTATCACGGCCTCTCTTGTTGCGGAGCACAGGCTCCAGACGCACAGGCTCAGTAGTTGTGGCTCACGGGCCTAGTTGCTCCGCGGCATGTGGGATCTTCCCAGACCGGGGCTCGAACCCGTGTCCCCTGCATTGGCAGGCAGATTCTCAACCACTGTGCCACCAGGGAAGCCCTATGGTTCATTTTTGTTCCGTACAGATACCTAGTTCTTATAGCATTATAGAAATCAGGTACTGTGAGTCCTCCCACATTGTTGCATTTTTTTTAAAGAATTGTTTTTGCTATCTTAGATCCTTTTCTTTTTCAGACAAATTTTAGCGTTAGTTTGTTAACTTATACAAAAGAAAAAGTCTACTGAGATCTTGATTGGAATTTTATTGACTCTATAGATCAGTTTGGGGACAATGGACATCTTAACTCTATCAAATCTTCCAATCCATCAACAGGACAACAGGATGTATCTTTTAATTTATTGAGATCTTTCTTAATTTTGTTCAGTAACATTTTATAGTTTTCTATGTAGAAATTTTGCACAGCTTTCATTAAATTTACTCCTAAATATTTTATTTTTAAATTTTATTTTCTAAATATTTGTTTCTCATATATAAATGCAATTAATTTTGTACATTTATCTTGTATTCTGTGACCTAACTAAACTCATTTTTAGATCTGGTAGGTTTTTGTAGATTCCTTAGGATATTCTATGCAGACAATCATGTCATGTGTTACTAAAGAAAGTTTTATTTCTTTTTTAATATTTATGTTTTTTATTTCATTTTCTTACCTTATTGCACTGGCTGGGACATTTAGTACAATATTGAAGAGAAAATATGGGATTGAACATCGTTGCCTTTTTCTCAATCTTAGGGGAAAGAATTCAGTCTTTAACTATTAAGAATGATGGTTGCTGTATGATTTTCATAGATTCCCACCGTCAGGTTGAGAAAGTTTCCTTTTATCTGTAATTTGCTGATTTTTTTATTTTAATCATGAATGGGTTTTGGATTTCATCAAGTTCTTTTTCTATGTCTATTGAGATAACTGTGATATTTTTTCATTAATTCTGTAATGTGCTAAATTAATTGATTAATTTTTGAGTGTTGAAATATCTTTACAACCCTAGGGTATACCTGTTATTGAGTGCTCAACTCAGTTTGCTAATATTTTATTGAGGATTTTGGCTTATATGTTCATGAGAGATTTTGGCCTGTAGTTTTCTTTCCTTCTAATGACACTGTCAGCTTGATATCAGGGTTACGCTGGTCTTATAAAGCATGTTGAGAAGCAGTCTCTCCTCCTATATTTTTAGAAAAAGTTTGTGTAATATTATTATTGTTGCTTTTGTAAGTGTTTGATAGAATTTAATAGTGAACTCATCTCAACACAGAGCTTCCCTTGTGGGAAAGTTTTTGATAATAAATTCAATTCTTTTAATATTATAAGATTATTCAAATTTTCCTGTTGATTAAGTTTTAGAAGACTGTGTTTTTTAAGGCATTTGCCCATTTCATCTAAGCTGTTAAATTTATTGACATAAAGTTGTTTGTAATATCTTATTATTTTTATTATTATTCCTTTATTAGTGTTATTATTTCTTATTCTTCTTTAGGATATGTATTTGTTATTATTGTGGATATGTATTGATATTCTGTAGAATACATATTATTATTCCTATTTGTATTTCTGATATTGGTAATTTGGCATCCTTCTGTGTTCATCAATTATTCTTGCTAGAGGTTTATTAACTTTATTAATCTTTTCAAAGAACCAACCTTTGGCTTTGTTAATTTTCTTTACATGCATGTTTCCTGTTCATTAATGTCTGCTCTTATACTTATTAATTCTTTCCTTCTACTACCTTGGGCTTATTTTAGTTTCCTTTTTCTATCTCTATAAGATGGAAAAAAATAATTGGTGTTACATCTTTTTATTTTCTAACATAGACATTTAAAGCTATAAATTTTGTTCAAAGCACTGCTCTGGCTGTACCCCACAAACTTTTAAATGTTATATTCTCATCTCCATTAGCTTCAAAATATTTTAAGTTTATCTTGTGATTTTTTTGTTGACTCATAACTTATTTCGAAAAAATGCTGTTTTATTTCAAAATATTTGGAAATTTAAATATCTACTTTATATCATTTCCTTCATCCTGAATACCATCTTTCAGCATTTTTTTTTTGTAGTGTAGGTATCCTAACAATAAATTTTACAAATTTTTGTTTGTCAGAAAATATCTTTATTTTATCCTCATTTTTGGAGGTAATTTTTGCTAAATATAGAATCTGACTTGACAGAATATTTTTTCTTTTACTTTTTAAAAATGCAATTCAATTGTCTCTTTGTCTCTGTTGTTTCATAAGTGAAGTCAGCAGTCAGTTAGTCTTCTTATTTTCTTCCTGTACATAATGTATGTTTTTTATCTGGCTGCTTTCAAGATTTTCTTAGCTTTGGTTTTGGGCAATTTGACTCTGATATTTTACTTTGTATTTATCTTGCTTGTAGTTGGCTGAATTTTCCTAAATTAAGTCATTGTATTTCATTGCATTTGATATGCTTTCAGTCATTATTTCTTGAAATTTTGGTCTGCCCCATTATCATTGTTTTCTCCATCTGGAACTCTAATTCCACTTTGGCAAGACCAGTAGTACTCATTTTTTTTTGTCTCAATATTTCTTTACATTATTTAAAAATTTGAGAACTCCAAAGAACATCTGTTTATTTGGGATATATCTATTGATACTTACTGTATTAGAAAGTAAAACTGAGAAATTCTTTAAAATAATAATTATTAAGTATTAATATTAAATTATTAATAATAAATAACAAATATTATTTAGTAATAAGAAGGAGGAGGAGGAGAAAAAGAACAAGAAGGTCATTACATGTTAACATAAATAACATATTCTTAATGGATAAAAAACATGTTTTAAGAAAATCTTAGTGAAAAGAATGGCATTGTTTTATATTTTTTCAGAGTGCTATTCTGGCTTAATAAATAAAAGACAGCTAGATTCTTTTATCTGATTCTACATCTATCTGTTGTGATATAACACATCATGTAGCCTCTGGGAAACACCACTGTACACTCATGAATGAATGGGAATGGAAAGGGCAAGTAAAATCTTAGCTTTTGATTTTGAAACAAAATCAAAACACCTTTAACATTGAAGAATTTCTGAAATGGTCTTGTGGACTCTCTTTCAGAACTGCTATTATATAGTAGCAGTTCTACTCATTTTTTTTTCCAATTCTTTCTTTCTCTGCAATTTCGGTTGGAAAATGTCTGTTGATCTGTAAACAAGGCCACTTTTTGTCCGTTTAAAATCTTACGTTAAGAGGATTTCCCTGGTGGTCCAGTGGTTAAGACTCCACACTAACATTGAAGGGGGCATGGGTTCAATCCCTGGTTGGGGATCTAAGATCCCACATGCCACATGGTGCAGCCAAAAAATAATAATAATAAAAATAAAATAAAATAAAATCTTAAGTCCATCAAATTTCTATATTTCATTTATTATAATTTTTAGGTCTATCATTTCCATTTGGCTCTTTTTTTGTAGTTTGCCTTTCTCTGCTCAAATTACTTTTCTGTTGATTTATTAAGACCCTATTTTCTTTTAATTCTTTGAGCATAACTATAATAGCTGCTTTAAAGTCTTTGCTAACTCCAACATCTGGGCCATGTCAAGTCTAGTTTCTATGGACTACATTTTCGTTATTCCTGGATCATATTTTCCTGTTTTTTCTTTTTTTTTTTTTTGAATATTTAATGATGCTTGATTGAATACTGTACATTACAGATGATATGTTATAGAGAATCTAGATTCTGTTAGCCTTATTTAGGAGTGTATGTATTGTTTTATTAAGCAGTTTAATTGCTGGTGGATCACCTGGAACTTGGCTTGGTTTTATGTTTGTTAATGCAGATCTATGGAAAGTCCAAGATATTTTCAAGCTCCTCTAACTCGCACTCAATCTCTAAACTCTCTGCATCTTGTTGGAGCTTGAATTTAGACTTTGTTAGGTCAAATCTAGAGTTCTTATACCGAAGACACAACTTTTCTGGTGACTAAGTGGATCTGTGGGGTGTTAACAAGGTGCTAAAGAGATCTTTTCACTCTGACAGTGTCATGAGTCAAGCATCCTGTGCCCACAAGACTGCTCTTGCGCCATCACTGCTCAACTTCTGCTCCCTCTGTTCTGATTCCAACCCCTTAGCTGATGCTTTTTGGTAAGCACTGGGTAATCTTCATGTATGTGCAGCCTGGCCCTCAGCCATGGACTTATGTGGCATCCCCCCCTGCCCCCAACCCCCACACACACAGTTTCCTTTCTATGATGCTCCACTGTGCAAATTCCAAGCAGTTGAAGTGACCCAAACTCTAACCTTTGTCTCCTCACCTCAGCAGACCTGCTATGCTCTGCTTAGACACCAGATTACTGTGCTTTTTGTAACTTGTCCTCAGGCAGAGGGCTAAGTGACCATAGAGTTTATCTCTTGAATTTCCCTTCTTTCAGGACTCACTGTTTTATGTTATCATTTTCTAGTGCCTGAAAATAATTGTCATATATTGTGTCTAGTTTTATAGTTGCTTATGGCAAGAGAACAAGTCTGGTGCCAGTTACTTCATCATGGTTAGAAGTGGAAGTCTTCCATTTTTTTAATATTAGCCACAAAACTTGAAAACATATAAACACATCTATAACTATATATATTTCATGAGCCCTCTGTTTGAGACACCTGGTCTACATCTCTTCCTTTTCAAAATGTGTTCTTCAGAAGAGCAACGTCAGCATCACCTGGGAGCTTATAGAAAATGCAGACTCTCAGGTCCCAGCCTGACATACAGATTCAGAATCTGCCATTTAATAAGACCCAAAGGTGATCTTATGGTCCTCAACATTTGAAAAGATCGTCTCAAAAGTTCCTGCATTAGAATCAGAATCACTAAGGTAGTAATTCTTATCACCAGGGAAGGTTGGAGAGTATTGAGCTTTTCCATAAACCTCTGAGGTTCCTGCTCCTTGTGTTCTGCTCCCATTATGTGATCTGCCCTGTGGTACCGACTTGATTTGACTCCAAGTATACCATTATTCAAAGGATGTAACCCATATAGATAATTACATGGGTAATTTCATTTCCCCAAGGAATTTTCAGGCCACATTTTTTAAATGCCTTGCTTATCTACTCGGGCAGCCAGTGGTTTCCTCTCACACATGACAACTCTGTTTCAGACCTTCACTTAAAATTTGCTTTTCCAGAAAACTCCCCTAAACCAGTCTTTCTAAAGCCTTCAATAAAAGCAAGGATGTTCATCTAGCTATAGATATAGCTATTTGGCTATTTACTTTATATGGACTAAGAGAAGTACAGTGTTTTACATTTGTCTCCAATTTTTCTTCACTACACTTAGAGGGACCACAACCCTAATTTGCTTAGTCTGATCTTAACACAATTCCAATCCTGGTACCTGGCATGTTTTCAATCCATGCTGTTAACTCAACCCATGATTATACTGTTACCTATTTATAAGCATCATTCTGAAACAAGTTTGTGGCATTTTTCTGTAGTCCTTCATATCATCTATCTGCTCACCCCTGGGTTGGGCCGTGTAGACTGGGTCCCACTCTATCTCATCAATCATCATATCAGGCATCATATCCCATATGATACTGTGCTCTGAACTTGGCCAGGCCAGAAGGAGGTGAACCACGGGGGCAGGTATTACAGGGGTGACCATCCAGCTGCCTACACAGGGAATGAGTCATCTCAAATAGCAGAAGCAAAGGTGGTGGGGGCAGAAGCATGTCCAACGATACAAGATACCATCCTTGGGAGTTCTATGCCTCCCTTGCCAAGGTCAGGCAAGTGCAGATGATATGGGGGAACAGCTGACTCGTGTTCATCAAGCAGTGGGAATGGGAGCTGAATCCCCTCTCTGTGACCCTAGGAAGCTTCCTTCACCTTGCCAACTCTGTTTTCCTCACAGAGGAAACTTGTGAGGAAACTTGATGGAAACTCATTTGGAAACTTGATGTATCTATATTCCATCATGACTTTGTATGTTTAATGTGTGAGGAAGGCTGCTGGCACCACCCTGGTGGTTGCCCTGTAGCCTTTTTTAGAGCAGAATTGTGTTCTAGGTATTAAGATCCTAAACGTGTGCATAACTCTTGGCGCATGATTTCACCTCATTTTTAGTGATATAGTTAAATAATATTTGCATTCAGGGATATTATTTGAAACTTTATTTATAAAAATGACAATATAAAATAAGCCTAACTCCAACTATGGAGGATTCCCCAAATTATGATCTATCCACATGATAGGATATTATACAATCATTTGAAATCTTATCAATACAAAAAAAAGTCAATGGCATTGGAAAATATAAATATAAAGCACTCAGTTAACTACTCTATATAATTTTGTTATATGTGTATGAAGTATATAAGAATGTATTCATGGTGGTTATCGCTGGGTGACAGTGTTGATTATGGATGACATAAAAGTGTTTCTTCATGTTCTATTTTATTTCAATTGTTACAAGTCAGTATATGAGAAAAAAATCTTACTTTAAAAAAATCTTGGATTGGAATTTGAATGCTTGGGTTGGAGTCTAGGTTCCAACATTGGCTGTGTGACCTTAAGTTAGAGAAATCTACAGAGTGGGGAAAACTTGCCTCGCCTTCCTCGTTGGATGGGTGAGGGGCTAAAATAGGATAATGGGCAGGAAGAGCCACCTGGGAGGAAATGGCAAAGAGATAGAAGAGCCATTGCTCCTACAGTTTGGACTAGGAAATGCAAAGCTATTCTTATAAGAAATGTTGTTGCTGATAGGATTTCAAGTTACTCTTACTTCTCCAACCCAACTTTGAAATAGACAAAATTTTTTAAAAGAAAAAAAAAAAAAAAACTTCATGTAGAAGATTCCCTTGTCTAGTCCTAGAAATGTCTCTTGGTGATTAAGACATAAGCTACAGTTGATAACTCTTCCTGTACGGACAGATCGAAAAGAGCGCAGCCCCCCGCCCCTGCAATACACACGCACACACGCGCACACACACACACACACACACACACACACACACACACGTCTGTTGCCCTAGTCAGCCACTACTCAAACAGAGGGTAAGATGGAGTCTCTGATGCCTCAAGATGCCATCAGCCTTATGACTGCACTCCATGCCTTTCATCAAGGGGCAGTGGCCACTCCCCTTCCTGGGTATGCAAGGACACACCAGCATTCATTTAGGGTGGTGTGACACTGAGTGTAGTCACGTTGGACTATTCCTTTAACTGCAGAATGCAAATGTCCTAAGGTGCGACCATCCTACTTTTCTGCAGTGACTCTAGGGAGATATTTGTTCATGTGCACAAGAGAGTTGTACATTCTTTTTAAGCACTGCATGATATTCCATACACTGGGCATGCTAACATAATATTCAGACACTGCTCTTACAACTCAGCATCTCAAACTGAGCTGCAATGAAGTGAATCAATGTGTACTGACAAGGATAATCTCCAAGAGTTTTATTTTTTTTTAAATAAACAATTTGCCAATCCGAGTAGACCATGAAATCATTTATATAGATATAACTCAAGACATTACAATTCTAATTTCTGAGGGTGTATAAAGGCATAGGAAATCTGGAAAGACTCAATTTGATAAATTGATAATAATGGTTAGATCTGAGAGTAGGAGAGAAGTGTGGAGGAGAAAATATATTTATACTTATATTTATGCCTTACCTGTATTTAAATTTTTGTCAAAAATAATGAGTTCATGTATTATCTATGCAATTAAAATTAATTTAAAAGTAAAATTAAAATATCTGACAAAAATTATTATCGGTAGCTGATAATTTAACAAACACATAAATATACTGTGGGCAACTGAAGCCAGGCTTTTTCACTGTTGGAGAATAGAGCTGCAACATTCAAAAGAGGTGGTGGAGATAGAGTCCTTGTAGTATTGGATCAGAATTGAAAATATAAGTGTTTACTCATGGTTTTAAAAAAGGACAGAGGAAGGAAAGGAAGGAGAGATGAGGGGGCAGAGAGAAAAAGAGAGAGAAATTGATTATCCACGTGTATATATACAGATGACACCCCAGTAGCAATGAGCATGTCTAGCCCCCAGATCGTCATTTCTATATGTCATTCTGCACTAAAAACAAACAAACAAACAAAAACAAAAAACACAACAGGGTCCCTTGGAGAAATGGCTGATTCCAGGACCAAGGAAAATACCAGATGAACCTGGAACATCTTCTTGTATCAAAAAGTGAGGAAGTGCTCACAGAATGATGGGGACATGTCAAAAGGACAAAGAAACCAGTTTGAAAGGTCAAATCTAGGACAATTTTAGCATCAGAATAATAATAGAAAAGAATATAACACACTGAATGAAATAAAAACCCATGAGTTACACTGATAGAATGAATAAATGGAAAAGAAGGGAAAGCTCTTCCTTACAGTAGAAAGATAATTAGTAAATGTAGAAGGAATAATGGAATTAGAAAACATACCTTTGGCAGCCTTCAGAACAATAATAAGTAAATCAACCAAGAATCATCAATGAATGCTAAGACAAGTGGGTTAACATTTGAGGAGTAACTGGATATTTACAGAGTCTCAGGATATTGGGCTGGCCAAAAATTTCATTTGGGTAGCATCTTGCAGAAAACCCGAACGAACTTTTTGGCCAAGCCAATATCTCCCCGTGAGAGACTTACTGATTACAAAGGAAAAAGTGTAACCTAAACATAGAGAAAGCTGGCAACACCACGGTAACCAAGCATTCAGTTCAACACGGCCAGCCCGGGATCAAGCCCACATCCTGTGTCCCCTGGTCGGACCCACGGAGAACAAGACACCATACCGCTCTGGTGGTATTTCTGCCCAAACTGCATTACCGGAATCTAATCTTAACAAACCAGCAGACAAACCCAAACTTCGGACATCCTGCAAAATAACTAGCCTGAGTCCTCAAACACGTCAGTGTCATGAGCACAAAGGAAGCCTGAGGAAGGGCTCCGCATTAAGGGAGGAGAAAAGACCTGGGAACTAAAGGCAGTGGGTGATCTGGGGGATTCTCTTCACTGTAAAGGACATTATTAGGACATTTAGCCAAATCAGATAAAAATCTATGGATTAGATAGTGGTATTGTACTGATATTAATTTCCTGATTTTTCTTTATTTTCTGATTCCTGTGGTTACATAAGTGAAGGTCCTTGTTTTTAAGGAGTACATACTGAAGTATTTAGGGGTAAGAGAGCACCGTGTCTGCATTCAATTTTCAAATGGACGGGCAGAGAGGGGGAGAGGGAAAAACAGACGCGGATAAAAACTGGCAAAATGTTAACACTTGGGGAATCTGATGAAGGGAATATGGAAATTCTCACAACTTTTCTGGAAGCCTGAAATTATAAACTTAAAAGAAATAAGAAATTTAAAGGAAAAATGAAGTAGACCAAAAAAAACTTGCAGCAGACAACCAAGGTCTCCAACCCAGAGTCAAGGTCAAAAGCTTGACAGATCCTGCAGAGAGGCTGTGTAAACAGAATGAGAAAGAATCTGTGTCTGAATCTGGCCAAGGAAGAGGCAATAAGTGGTAAGACCTCTCAAAGCCTCAGTTTCTAAATAGGACTGTTCATCACAAATCATGGGGGCATTGGGACCACGGAGTGACGCGGTGCAAGGAGAGCAGCTGGCACAAAGCCAGGCCCCCCAAAACACTCAGTGAATATGAGCCATGACCAGTCCCTGCTCTCGGCCCCATCACTGGGGCCGTCACTAAAATACAGCAGGAAGGTGAGGTGCCTGGTTCCCTGAGAAACTGAGAAAAAGCGTAACAGGGAACAGTGAGCTCTGTCTAGGCAGGCAAGTCAGTGTCCCATTTGCTTGGAGAGAGCTTCTTCATGAATAAAGTTATTTTAAAACCACTCAGGTACCTCAGTTATCTGGAAACTCCTCTGCTTCCAGCAGAGGATATAGGAAAGCCTGAGCGTCATTTTATTCAGAAGGCAGGCTCTCCCCACCGTTGCCTGGGTTCCATTGCTCTCCAGGACTTTTGGAGCGGACTTGGGAAACTTTGAGACATGAAATCCAGACAATCCCAGGCTGCTTCAGCCACTGACAATCGCGGGCAGGCCAGTGGGCTCCCTCACCCGCCGTGGTCAGCTGACCGGGGACTCTTGGCACAGACCTCAGGGCAGCGGATTTCAAACTCGCACACATGTACACACACTGCACACCACCGTGTATATACACGCTCACACACCACAGGAAGTATATGTGGACCTCTGCGCGTATATCTGTGTGTTTATATGCATACAGACACTCTACAGGGAACCTTGATATACAGAAGTATATAGGACACATAGAATCGAAGTAGATTTACATTCTTCAGGCAATTTAACTTTTTCTTTCCTTGGCAGGAAAATTTCCAGTGTTTGCAAAACCCCTAAAATGCCTCCTCTGAGCTCCGCTGTCCACAGCAGGATTAGCACCCTGAGGTCAGGGTAGAGGAGGGCCCAGAGGCAGGTTCAGGCAGCCTCCTGCCCCTCATGCATCTCCTGAGCCCCAGCACCCTCCTGGCTGAAATAAAGATGGCACCGTCCATCTCCTAGTGCCACCATGGAAATAACAGGTAACGTGCAGCATACTAGCCCATGGTTAACAACTAGTGGCAATGACCGTGATTATCGTTATCATTTGCTTCCCAGGGAGGGGCACCCAGAAAGCGTCCTCCCTGGAGCTCCTGGTTCCCTTGGTCTCAGAAGAGACCAGAGCTGCTCTTGGCTGCACTGTTAACTGATCCGGGTTCTCCCAGGCTGCACACACCAGCACAAACACATGCTCGCGGTGCATTTGTTGAGTGAAAGTGTGGACAAGCATTCCCAAATCATTTTGAAATCTTAAAGGCACTGGAGGAAATTCTAAGTTTTCTTTAAAACATAGCTTCAAACACGTATCTAAGTGTGGATTTCCTCCCATATCTGCAGCAGACATCATACTACCTTTGAGTCTAAACTGTCTTCTCCTTTTTGTTTTGTGTGTTTGTGTGTGTGTGTGTGTGTGTGTGTGTGTGTGTTGCAAAAATCTTCCCTGACAGCCAACAGAACACATTCTTCTTCTAATTGTTGGTTTACCTCTCACAAATGCCGGTGCATCTCCGCATCTCTAATCCTCACCTGCTCATTCATTAGCTATCAAGTGTAGCTTTTTTGGAACAATTATATTCTATCCTACTGTCAGCTCTCTCTGTGCAGGTAGAGGTTACATCCTGACTCCTTACACAGGATGTAAATTATTGCTGGCATACCAGTACCTGAAGAGTGATTATAACCAGTGCACAGTTAAATAATGGATGCTTACCATGTTGCACTGTAATAAGCAAAGATATGAAATATCTACTATTCTAAGTATTTTTTAAATAATAAAACCAGTTGGAGGAAGACAGGCTGTTGAATCAAGGTCTCCGGAAGAGACACCCCATGTGCCAGCTCATTTGTAGAATCTGGATGGCACTGTCATCTCATCTGTGAAATGGGAACAAAAATCACATCCTTCATTGAGCAGCAGGATTGCAGGTAAAGGCTTGGCACTGAGCCCGGCACATAGTAGGTGCTCAGGAAAGGGCAGCAGCTCCTGCCATCTGAGGAGTGAGCTGGCCTGCAGGAGGAACAGCTGAGCACTCACTCCCTGGGCTGCATCAGGTGCATGTCTGACCACAGGGCAGTTGTCAGCAGGACCTGCTCTGCCAGCAAACATGATGGAAGGTTCTGGAGGGTTGAGAAGAAATGGAGTCAGGGTGGTACCTGTAGACCTCTCTTGCCTCCAGAAGCCCAGAAGAAATGGAGCCTCTGGGCACAGTATGATGCTCAGGCCTGGGCAGCTGGGGCCCCTTCCCTGAGCCCCATGCTTTAGAGGACCCTCCTCTGATCTCATCACAGAGCAAGGAATCAGGAAGCCAAGGGCACATGCCTGCCCAGAGCTTGCATCTTCCCCATTTTAGAGCAGACTCCTGACACTGGGACCCTGGATTTCTTGCTGGATTAGCCCAAGCCCACTTCCAGGGTTTACATGGTCCTCAACCCCAGGCCCACCCTACTGACCACAAACCAAGCCACTGGTGTGTGCTGAGCCCAGCGGAGGTTGATTAAGTGAAGGGAGTTCATGCAACTTGGACAATCTGACCGGTATGGCCACTTACATGCATATGGGATGGGCAATGTGAAGACCTTGCTCCTGCTCTGTGGAGAAGACCCACCTGAGCTGAAGGTAAGGGACAGGTCCACGAGGTGACCAATGCGGAGGGCCTTAGGATCTGTGATGCTGCTCTGTGCCAGACTGTGCACCGGGCACTTTGGAATGTTCTCTCACTTACTCCTCACCAAGGAGGTCGGACAGGGTAAGAGCATAGACTCCAGGGCTCTATGGTCTGGGTCCAAATACTGCTTGGTCCTTTTCCTAGCTCTTGACCTTGGAGAGCTAACATCTCCGTTTCACAGCTTCTTCATCTGTAAAACAGGAATAAGCAAGTTCACTAGCTCACAGGACTGCAGGGGGAATGGAGGAGGAAGCTATCAGCAGTGGCCTTAGCCAGTGCCAGACACATGTAACACTTCCCCTTATTGTTAGGCCCATTTTACAGAAAATCAAGCTGAGACTCAGAGGGTAAATGATTCCCTGGGAAGCAGCTGAAGTGATCTTTCTGATTCTAAAGCTGCTCCTCATTCATAAAGCTGCTCCTCATTCAGCCTCACAGCCCTGTCCCCTGCCCCCTGTGACACAAATGCTATGGCCCTTTGCACCTCCCCAGAGGGTACCTCTTGGGCTGACGTGTCCAGCATATCTGGGGCTCCCAAGCCAAGGCCACCAGAAGATGTATGTAGCTGCTGGTGCAGATGGAGAAAGAGCTCTTCCTGCTCTCATTCCTGCTGGCAGGTGGGAGAGGCCGGCCGCACAGGCATCTCGGGCTCTAGAACGTTCTGGAGCCGTCCTACCACCCCACCATCCTGCCCACTGCAGCGCTGACCCTGGAGCCCATTTCTGCTCACACAGCTTCTCACCAGAGCTTCACCCAGAGAGGCCCCTGGACACAGCCCACAGTGGTCCCCAGAGGATGCCTGGAGCATGGCCAGCTTCTCCAGGTCTTGAGGCTCTCAGGTGCATCCTTCTATCTCTCTAACACCCCAGGGTAACTGAGCGCATGGCAGAGCCCTAGCAGGTGGACCCCTCCAAGCCTCAGTGTCTGCATTAGTTTCCTAGGGCTGCCATAACAAATTCGCACAAACTTGGTGCCTTAAAACAACAAAAATGTACTATCTCACAATTCTGGAGACTAGAAGTCAGGAATCAAGGTGTCTGCAGAGTCCTGCTTCCTCAGGACGCTCTAGGGGAGGATCTGTTTCTTGCCTCTTCCAGTATCTGGTGGCTGCTGGCATTTCTGGGCTTGTGGCCGCATCACTCCAATCTCTGCGTCTGTCTTCGCATGGCCTTCTTCTCTCTGTGTCATCTCCTCTGTGTGCCTCTTACCAGGACACTTGTCATTGGAGTTAGGGTACATTGGATAACCTAGGACGATCTCTTTGTCTCAAGACTCTTAACTTACTTCTATCTGAAAAGACCCTTTTTCCAAATACAGTAAGATTTACAGGTTCCAGGGGTTGGGTTGTGGTCATATCTTTGGGGACCACCATTCAGCACACTACTGTGTCTTCATCTATAAAGCATGAGCAATAATGGTATTAGTCCCAGACGATTGTGGTGGGGATTCAACGAGATAATGTTATGTTAGATAAGTGTTTAAAACAATAGTAACTATATTTATTATATTTTTCCCTACACATACAAAATCTTTAGGTAAAAACATGCAGATCTTTATAGAAGTCTATAGTATACAGATCTTTATAGAGATCTGCAGTATACAGATCTTTACAGAATCCTAGTGCAGTTTAAATGTTCGCTTGTTTAGTTTAACAAAAACAATCCCTAAATGTTATTTGTGTACTCAGTGTGAGGATGTTACGGATGTACCCAGGGTATATCCCCTGCAGGTGCCAGGACAAGGCGTTCCCAGGGATGGGGATAATCACAGTCACTCAAGGCCATCATTTGTGGGTTGCCTCCATCATACTGGCGATGGAATCAGTAAGGATGTAACAGCTAAGGTTTATAAAACACACATGGACTTTTTGGAGGATGACAAAGCAGGGTATCAAACTTCAAATGCCCTTCCCTTTGTTCTAGTTCAGCCCCTGCTAGGGGACTGAATAGCAGACATGTACAGAGATATGCATTCGAGGATGTTACCTGCAGTGCTGATTATAATTGCAGGGGGAGGGGGAGAGACAGAGACAGAGAGAGAGAGAGACAGAGAAGGAGGCAGAGAGGGAGGGAGGCAAGGAAACAAAAGAAAAGGACAAAAGAAAGGAAAACTGCTGTAATGCCCTTGATGGAGGAATGGCTGAGTGTCTAAAATGTCCCCCAAACTCTCTGCTCCTCTGCAGGGCTTACAGTGAGGGACCTGGGAACAGTAAGTCATCAACAATATGTGCAAAATGCTCACATTTTTGTAAAAGGTCCACACGTGTGTGGGCACCCTCCTCTGTGCACATACGGGCCCAGGATGCTGATGGACTTCTACATCCATGAGTGAGTGGAAAGGGTCTAAAAACACACCCGCCTGTCCCTTCAGGGAAGGGTTGGAAATGCAGAGGGGGTGACCTTTCTCTTTCTGAAATGTGTGGCTCTTTCCCAGCCAGGATGGCATCAGAGCCTACCAGTGTAATCACCAAATTAAGTACATTTCCTTACCCGGATTTGCAGATAAATCTGTGTTCAGCTGCCGGATCTGGAGGCTCAGAGAATGTCCGGTTGTGCCTGAAGCAGAGGGAGCCCCTGCCCTTCTCTGAACACCACTCCTGCCCAGACTTCTGCAGAACAAAGCCAGGTGGGGGGGGTGGGGGCGGTCCCATGCTAATTCTGCCTCAAGGATCTGGGGACTTGGCCCGGTGGTCCTGGGCACCTAGTGGGTCTCAACTGGGAGAGTGAGTGAGCCTGCCGACCAGTGAGCTCCTGAGACCCACCAGCAAGTTCCATCTGGCCTCGTGTCCCCAGGGCCTCACTTGCAAGAGGACAAACGGAGGGCTTCGAGGCCATGCCTGCTTGGGGATGCCTGGTGCCCGGGCCTGGTGCCCAGGGCCGCTCCCACTTGGGCCGAGGCACGGCGAGGCCAAGGTGGAGGCGGGAGTGAATCACCGCAAAGCTATGCTGCACAGGTGCAGTGAAACTGTGAGACGCTGGGAACCAAGCCCCAGATGGGCCACCGGCCTGGCAGGGCCGTGCATCAGTCAGGTCCCCAGGGTGCAAACACAAAACACGCTGGGACTCGCTCCCTCTGAGAGGCGGCTGAGGGCTGGCTTTCATATTTCGGAGGCTTTGTGTTTCCACAATGGATGCGTTTCTGAGCTCCGGCCCTTGTAAAAGGATACTGTTCAGCAAGGCGGGTGATTCTCAAGCTGTGTGGTGTCTCTGCTTCCCCACGTTTTGGAGGCATGGAGTTCAAGTTCTAGTTCTTGCCTTGCAGCTGCTGTGTGACTCACCTGGGCTCTGAACTGTTCTGGGCAACCGCAGTCAAAGGGGCCTGGCCACCTCCCAGGCCAGCAGGAGGGAGGCTGTGCTCCAAAGGTCACGGTTACTCCACTCCCTCCCCCCTCCCCCCACACTCTCCAAGGAGCCAGAGGGAACCGCAGGGCAGGAGACCCCACTTAAATTCAAGTCCATCAGGAAGGACTACGGAGTCTAAAAGTCAGCGGTCACATGGGCCACACCTGGATCAGATGGGACCAGGCAGGTGGCTCAGCAGGAAGGGGTGGGAAGTCATCTTCAGTGGGAGGAAACAGGTAGGTGTCAGCCCATTTCCTCCTAACTCGGGAAGGTCTGTGTTTCCTCTCCTGAGGCAGGGCCTGGGGCCTTCGGGAAAGGCGATTAAAAATCTGCTTTTTGGTTCCCTGTTTTCCTGGCACTCCAGGGACCGGAAGATGGGAAACTGAGGGATGAAACTTCCCCTGTCCCCAGTGAGTGGGGAACGCCAACCGAATGTGCCAGAGGTTTCTGAGCTCCCCTTGACCCTCGGCAGCAGGTGGTGGTTAATCCAAACAGCACACAACGGGGGTGAGGACCGACTCTAGAAAAATGCTGTCCCCAGAGCTGGGAGGGGGCCAAACGCTCTGCTGTCGGCTGGCCACGCTGCTCTGCTCACTCTCTCTGCGCTGACACCCCCGCTGCTGTAAGGCGCCGGCCTTGGGTCCCCCAGACATTCCAGGCCCTCCTCATTACTCACCGTGTTCCAGAAATGTGTCGTCTCCAGGACAACCTTGTTGATGGCCTGGGGGACTTGTGTCTCCCTCAGGATCACACCTGAGCCTCTATCCAAGTCACCGCCCCCACTACCCGGACCCGTGCCCTTTCTCTGAGGCTCGGCAGGGCCAAGGGGCTGATGCCCGCACCTCCCACTCCAATCCCACAGCACCACCACCTGTCACCACAGCTGCTCCCCTCACAGAAGCTGTGGTTTGGGCTGGCACCAGGGTCACTGCAGAGCTCCTGGGCGTCCAGGGTGGCATCCTGCCCTCCGTCAGGGATGGTGGTGGCAGAGGGGTACGCCGGGGAATTCTGTATCCTTCCCTGCGATGGACGGGAAGTTTCTTCTCCTTAGGAATCCTGGGGCACATCACAGCTTCTGAAGGGGAAGCCCGGGCCCAGCCATAACACGGAAGAGAACCAGGCCCGCACGCGCATCGGCAGGGCTGGTGTTGGGGGATGAGGCAGGCTGTCGCTCTTCTGTTCACAGTCTTAGGAAGAAGCCTAGACTGGACCCACGTCATGGGAGAAGGGATTGCCCAGGGCAGGGGGTGATGGGCCAGTCAGGGCAGAAGGGTGGGTGTGGGAGGTGGAGCTGTGAGAGGAGAGCCCAGGAGCAGCTCCAGATTTAGAGACACCCAGACCTGGGCATGAGGCCATTCTCCACCAGCACTGGCAGGTGGTCCTGGCCCCGCTGTTCAGTCATCTCGAGGCTGTTTCTCTCCCCTTCTGTGGAATACGTTTACAACGTGGCTCCCACCTCATGGGATGGCTGTGGGATGGAATGTGTTATGAATGGACAGGGCCTCACCCAGGGCCTGGCTTCTGTAGCCCATCCCGGTGGCCTTGCTCTCAGGTCCTGCCCAGTGAAACATCCCCTTATAGCTCCGTGCGTCCACACAGAGCTCCCGGACACATGCCGCCCACCTGGCCACACCTACTGTCTGCCAGGCCCTGTGCCAGGTGCCAGACAGAAAGACTCAGCCCACAGCTGCTCCCGGGCTGGGGTAGAGGCTCACCTGTAAGCAGATTGCAACACGAAGTCATAACAGATGTTTGCCCAGGGGGCCTCAGGAGTGAGTGATAGTGCCTGGGGGCGCCCCCAGGGCTTATGAGGCGGAGACGCTCTGATACTGTAACAGACACAGCCCACAGGTACCAAGCATGTTCATTCTTATTTGTTTGTTTTGTTTTGACTATACATTCCTTCATTTTCCATTCATTCATAATTTCTCAATTATCGATCATGTGCCAGGCACAGAGAAGTTCTCTCATATAGAGACAGCCCTCCATCCAGAGAAAGTGACATTACCTAAAGGACAGAGCCTTCTCTGGCACACGGTCGCTGCCCTGCCCGTCTGCTGTCACTGCAAAATGACAGTCCTGAGGCTCTGGTTTAACCAGGGGTACCCCCACTGGACTGTTGGCCTACTCATAGCACCTACCACAGCCTTTGGTGGGGGGAATGCTCCAGGAAGGGGGGTCGTCAGTGGCTTCAGGGAGTGTCACCTAGGAGAGCCACACGGAAGGCCTGACCTTAGGAAGGACCTGTGAGCAGAGGAAATGGTGTGAGTCAAGGCACAAATGTGTCAAAAGCACAGCCTATCCAGGGTGGTGGGAAAGAGGAGGAAGGTTCGGGCTGGCAAACCCACCTGGAGTGCGTTGAGAAGCCCTCGACCCCTTTGGTGCCTTAGCCTGGGTTCCTCTGAAGGCAGAGCTGAGACTACGGAGTGTGTGTGAGTCATTTACTGGGGAACATTTCCCTGGGTTCAGGAGTAAGGGATGGGGGTACAGAAGAGGCAGAGGCAGTTAAAGAATGCGTAATCAAATTGGCCATGCTACGGGTGAGGGTAGATCCATCCCATGGGACCTTTGGAGGACCCCCATGAAATGTGTCTCACAACCGTCCACCCTGGGAAAGGAAGGCTTTCCACCTCACCCCGCCATTGGTCACTGTGGTTCCAAGAGCTGCTAATTTGCAGCAGTTCAGGACTGCCAGGGTTACTCCTGGGTGGATCGGGTCGGTGGCTGCAGGAGGGGTGGAGTAGTTGCGGGGATGGAGAGTTCGAAGTAGTGCACACAATGTGGTACTATCGGGGGTTTGGGGGAAAGCAAAAGCCATCAGTCCAGCCGTCCGACATGAGTCTTGGCCTTGAACTAGATTTCTTGGACTCTGAGCCAAGGATCCAGGGCAAGTACCTGACTTGGGAAGTGCAGGGAAGACAGGTAGGGGGTTGGGGAAGGGAATGCGTGTCGTCAAGGGGACATTAACAGGACAGCCAACAAAATGGGCCCCGGAGCTTAATCCCATGGGAAGACTTGGGGACACACATCTTGGGTTTGTCCTTCTGAGGGGTGAGGAGTTGGGACATCAACACACCAATTCCCATCAGTCATTGGCTGGTTGCTTCTCCCGGGGATGTTAATTCCCTGGCACTTGGCCTGCCATGAGGGCAAAGTGGCTTTCTGAGGTTTTGAACAAGCTCTCAGGCTCCCATACACAGATTCCAACTGTTCTTTCCAAGAAAGCCCTTCCCCCAGGCCTCACCCTCAGGTCATCAGAAACGGATGGCAAGCTCTCATCATGCCCAAGACAGACCACCATGGCCCCGGCCCTGCTTTGGTTTTCTCTACAGCCTGGATCACCCTGCCAGGCCTGACATTATACATTCATTGGCTTACTGGATTATGATCTTTCTCCCCCAGTGACATGCTAAGCTCCCTGAGGTCAGGGACTTGGTCTAACTCAGGTGTTATTTCAAGTGCCTAGAACAGAGCCTGCCCATGAAAGATTCAATCATGTATGTTGAATAAAGGTGGAAGGACTCTGCGAGTCTTGCCCTCCATATTTAGTCTCCCAGGAGGAAAGCAGCCCGTTGCTTCCCCTGGTTTCCCCAGGGCCTTGGGCTGGGATTCCCCTGGCTGGTGCCCATCCCCAGCGGGGGACTCCTTTGGGTATCATCACAGCCATTTCTGGTTGGGTGGGCGTCCCCTCTGAGTCCCCGCAGGACTGGGGTCCGTGCCCTGTCCCACCTCCTCCATCTACCCCAGCCCCGAGGCTTTCCTTACATAGTCTTTGGAGTAAAGTCACAGCAGTATTCAAAAGGTTAAAGCAGACTGAACTGCTAATTTTAATGCTTTCTCTAAGCTTCAGTTTTAATAAGCGAAAATGATGTTCTTATTTGCAGTAAAGTGGTGTTATAAAATTCTGTCTGTCAAGCTCATTTTAAAACCATGGAAATAAATGATCTGACAAAATCAGGCTATTAGACAAGTGAGGAAGAGTGATTTCCATAAAAGTAGAGGATCTGTCCCTTAATTTCACACTTGGTAGTCTTTTGGGTCGACTAAATTTTTAAATAAGTGATAAAATTATATTAGCGCAATTGCATTTTTATAGATTTTTTGGTCATTGTACTCTTTTTCAATCCCTTTATTTTAACTCAAACTGTTCTGCTGAAAGGTTACTCTCAACTTATGTTCCCTCGTAACAGTCTCTACCCGCAACGTGGCCCGAGGCTCACAAATCCTCACACCATCCAAGCAGGGTCTGGTCAGAGCACATCACACACCCGGAAATGGCCATTCCCTGCCAGACACCTGGGCTGGGGGCCTATGGTCTCCGGATCCAGAGGGAGGGGTGGTGGACCCCTGAGGATATACCCTGGGCCGGGAGCTCACCTATCCCAGGCTTCTGAGCTCCTCAGTTTTTTTGCTCAAAAGGAGACTTGGTTCTCCGGAAACCCTCGGTCCTCCCACTCAGGATGCTGACTGAGGACAGGACTGGACAGTGTTTGCACAAGAAGCTGGGAACTTAGGCAGAGCAAGGGAACAGTGGCTCCTTTGGGGTCCTTCATGCGCCCCCCCCCCACAACCCTGCTGGCCCCCTCAAATCATCAGATAGCCGGCGCTGAGCTGGTGTTCTGTCTCAGGCCCTGGGAGAACCCTCAAAGGAAATGCAGAGTCCCCAGTCTCCCATGCAGCTGAAATATCCCTGATCAGACAGACACGGGCCCAGTTGGGGGAAGGAGGGGGACTCTTCTGATTTGAGTTTTAATAATCAAAGGACAGCACCAAAGGTATGAATGTTTAGCACATCCTCTGCCCTGCTCTGTGCCGATTTCACAGGTTAACTGCTCAGAGCCCAGACGTCTGCGCCCCGCAGGTCCCGCCTCAGCCAGCTGCTGCGTCCCCTCATACACAGAGCTCACAGCTTTCTGCTTTTTGCCGCTGGTGCTTTTGGCCAATTCTGAGACCCAGCCAGCAACTCATGCTCCCGCCACGCCCAGGTTCCTCTCTTGTTCTGCCCAGGTTGAGCCCCTGCCTGGGTCACTGTCACACTCACCAGCCTCGTCCACCTCGACCGGTCACCTCTTGACCTTGGCACCGTGCCTAAGCACAGGCAGTGAGATGACCTGACATAAAGGTCTGGTGAATGGCTACCCCCTCACCTTCCGTGGATCGGTCTGGGTTCCGGAGCCGGGACCGGGGGCTGCACAGGTAACCCCGAGCTCAGCCTCAGTGTCCACCTAGCCTCTGGGTACGTCCTCCTAGCCTGTGTTGAGGGGCTCTGGCAGTGAGGTTGCCCTCCAGGCTTCTCTGTGAGCAGTTTTTAAAAACATGGATCCATTTCCAGGTAGTCTGCTTCCAGGAGTAAAAGGAGTCTCTTTCTCACTGGAAGGGAGGGAACACGTGTTTGTTGAGCATCTACTATGGGCCAGGCACAGTGCTAGGCTCTGAGGATGCAGATACCTCATCTATTTCCAAGGGAGGGGTGTGGTACTCACCTGGGAAGCACAGCTCTTAGAACAAAGGAGCATCCTGCTCCAGAGAGAATGACCTCTTGTCGCTGGAGGCCAGGCGTCTGAAGAAGGGGGAGGCGGGGTGAGAGAGCCCTCACTAAGAGCTTTGGAGAATCATTTTTTGGTAATTTTGCAAAGTGAACCCGGCACTTCCTGTATGCCAAGCACTGTGCTGGCTCCAATAATAGAAGGGCCCTTTCCCATTCCTCCCTCTGCAGGGAGGCAGAGAGGATGCCTGTTTTCACCCGGAGGACTTTCCAGGTTGGATGCTTGGTCCAGGGGAAAGTGAAGCAACCTGGGAGCTCACAGCCTGTCTGTGCCTCAGTCTCCCCATCTGTGCAGTGGTGCTCAAGGCTGCTGGAGGACTGTCCTGGCCCTGGCACCCTACAGCCAGGAGACCTGGGCACTTAACACGCAGCGGCCGGAGCGTGTGCCCTCTGCCAGCCAAGGAACATTCTTCTGCCATTCGGGAGAGCATATTCCAATCGCAGAAGTCAACACTGCATTCATTCTCCCCAGAGTCTCCAAGAGGCAACGTGGGAGCGCAGGGGAGTGTTAGAGTCACACATGCTTCCTGGGAAAGAGGAGGAAGTACCTGGTAGACAAAGCCTGCAGGGTGGCCTCGGAGGGGCAGGGCTGTCTCTGCCTAGGAAGGAAGAAAGAAGAAGTCCAAATTAGTCATGTTGTATTACTTCTTTTTATGGCAATGCTCTGAAAGTCTGCAAATGTCAGCATGTTAATTTACTGTCACTCAGTGATATTATTTCATCCTTTCAAAAATGTGTTTCTTGCATTTTCAGTAGCATACTCCAAGTGTTCTCCATCTCAAAGTTTCTATAGATAGTGCGACTACTTTCACTCTGACCGTTGCCAAAATGTAGAAATTCATCTTTGACTGTAGCCACATATATGTTAGGCATGGAGTTGGGGACTTGGGTTTCCTGCTTACAAAAAGGGGAAGAAGTCTGATTTTTCTCTCTGTTCTATCACCTCTTGTCCTCCTAAAGTGCTCTGGGGTTTCTCTCTCAAGGAGCGTGCAGAGATAAATTTAATAGAGAAATTTTAAGGAATCAGTCACGGCTGAGTTTGTATATGCAGTCTGGACCCTCCCTGTCTCCGAAGCCAGCCCACCCCCAGCCCGATGCTTCTCCTATGGTGGCAAACTTATTTCAAAAATTCTGATGAAACACTTTGTAAATTTTGTTATTCTGTGATGATAATAAATCATTATAGCCTTAAACACTTCTCTAGCTTGGAGCCTCAGTCACAAATTATCTTGTCATTCTGACCAAAACATTCTCCAAAAAAGCTTGACAAGTGCTAAAACCCAGAACATGAAACCATGTGTTGTTGTGAAAGCAAGATTCAGAAATGTCAATTAATTAGATTAAGAGGCTACTTTTAGCTTTACTCGTGTTGCCAAATAACCCTTAAAATATGCAGAGCAGTGGAAATCTACCTCCGCGGTAGAGTACTTCTGTGCCGAGGGAAGACAATGGATCGGACTCACGGATGAAACTATTGTAGCTGTCAGTCGGCTCCAGAGAATGATCTAGGAGCAAATGTCACTTCTTCTCCCACAGTGTGGCTTCATAAGCTGGGTAAATTCTGTCATTTATGAATTCAAGTAGTTCCCCCAACCCCGCCCCTTAGAATTCGTATACAGATCTAGAAGGAAAAGTCAAGCCTTTTTCCTATGTCTTTACTAGTAAGATGGATTTTTAATGTCTTTCTGTGCTTTTTTATAAATTTGCATTTGCATTTTGAAGTTCACTTTGTAAAAAAAAAAAAAATATCACGGAGAAATTATTTAAATTTTTTTTATCCCTGTTTCTTGAAAATCTGATCTTTAAATAATCTATATCCTCCATTTTATTTATGCCATAAACTGTTCCTATATTTTAATGGTCTGTTTGCTTTAAAAGGGGTTGTTGGTTTTAATAGCTCAGTTACTATCTTTGTAAACTAAACTCCTTCTGACGAAATTCAAGCAGATCATCTCTGCCTGTGTGTGGAAGGCACATTCCAACCCCTGAAAAGGAAATTTAAGCCAAATAAATATTCTGCCCAAATTAAAATACATAAAATGAATAGTTAACTTGGACAAGAGCTGATGGACAGAGCAGTTGGGCTGCGGACACGTGGGTGTTGGAAGAGCTGGCTGTCAGGCAGGGCCTCAGGAGAGGAAACCCAAACGAAATTAATTTCCTGTAACCCCCTTTGTCCATTCCTCTGGACTAATTGATTGCAGCATTGGCATGGACGTCTTGGGCGAGCATTAACGGGCAGGACAGATGGCACCACTGAGGGTGATGTGAGGCCATTCCTGCCAGGATCTTAGAATTGCAGCCCCTGCACCCCAAGCACAGCTCAGCGGCCCCCCCCATCAGCTCTGGGGGCACAGGCACTGGAAACTCACCTCCAAATTCTCATGGCAGTTGTACCCACCTTGATTCTGTTGTAATCTGTGTGGGTGCTGATGTTAACGTGATGACAGGGCATTTCCACAGAGGAAGACACATCTGTGCCCGCACAAAGAAATGGCAGGGGTGGGGTTGAGGCGGAGGCCGAGATGAGGGATGTCTGAAGCTTTGCAAAGTTGCACGGAGCTGTGACAGAAGCCCTCCCCTCCTGACATTTATAACCTCGCTACCCCCTGCCCACCGCCATCCCCAGCAGCAAGCATGAGGAACCAAGAAAAGCATGAAGGCCAGGTGCTCTGTGTGAGCCCTCCCTCCCTGTCCAGGGGCCGCGGGGTGGGGGGAGGTGGGTTCACCCTGGCGGTCAGGGCAAGCTGTGCCCTGTGCCAAGGATGGGACTTCCTATGGGAGGCACTTCTTGAATGGAGCTGTTTCCTGCATGCTGTCCTTTTGTGCAGGGCCAGGAGAGGGATGGAAGTGGCGGGGATCTACAGCCAAATGCCGGGTTCCTGTGTCTCACAGTTCCTGGGGGTCCCCCTACTCACTGTACTTCCCACCCCTCTCAGCCAATCTCACTGTTTCTAGCCAGAAATGAAACAACTAATGAGCTAGACAGAAGCCCTACGTTACCTCTGGAACTAGATGGGTAATTAACACACAAATAAATAATTAAATAAGGAAGTAAAAGAGAATGGATGAATGAGGCATCCAGGGCTCCAGTCTCCCCAGAATAAGATGCACAAGGTGGTAGAAACACAGAGGGGAAGGGGGATGCCCGAGTGCTAGTCTCAGCTCTGCGGCTGACGTGGAGTGTTACCCTGGCCGAGTCACTCCCCGTTGCTGGGAACTCTCTCACTGGACCAAAGAGCCCGCCCTGAATAAATGCCTACAGGAGTGCAGGGACGAGATGCGAACGTGGGTGGTTTAATGCAGCCGGTTGGCAGGTGCTGCCATGCCCCCTCATGTCCCTTCACCTGCACCGTTATTGAACCTGCTAAAGGCTTCCTACTGCAAGCACCTGGGTCTCTAAGGCCCCAGGATCATCTTCTTCCACGCACAGGGAGCAGTGCTCAGCCAGAGATGGATGGGAGTTCCGGATCCCCAACTGCCCGACCTTCAGAGGGGACCCCTTGGAGATTTTCCTGCACAGTCCTACAGAGGTTCCCAGTGGGATGGAGTCCCCGTTGCCCCCAGTGGCAACGTGCTTCTTAATACATCTACAGTTGGCTTCCTTTCTCTTTCTGTCTCCCCCTATCCCCTCGCTCCTGTCTGTACTTTTTGGGGTCACCTGTCAAAGGGAGGACCGCACCAAATCCTCATCTCAGGCTCCACTTCTGAAGGAGCCTCACCTATGAGACAGATAGGGAGTCGTAGGGATGGGGCCAACACGGGAGCCCATGCCCCACCTAAGACAGCAGCCCCCTGCTGTCACCTAGGAATGTGGCATCTAGAGATGCCAGAAATGGCTACGAAGTCTCCCAATTTTCAAGATTTGGCAATGAGTTAAAGTTTCTTTTTAAAGTGTGGCCCAAACCAAACAATCTGCAGGTCGTATTCAATCCACAGGCTACATTTTGCCACCTGTGCCAGGTACACAATCACTGTTCGTTCAGGTGCCAGAGAGGCCAATGGATGAAGGCTCCTCTTTCTAGTAAATTCTGGTCTGCAGCCATCTCAGGGTCTAGGCAGTGTCAACAAAAAGGACAGGTGGGCTTTGTGTGGGTGGTGGGCCTCCAGCTGTACCTTAAGGAGAGAGTGGCCAGGAGGTTCCTGAGGTCAGTGACATCCACCCTGGTACAATTCTGGCCCCAGGATGAAGAGCTACCCCCGATCAGGAGAGCCTGCTCCTGGGGGCCCACGGGAACCCCATAGCTTGGTTTCTCAGAAGGTTTCTCCTTCTGCCCCATGGAAAATTGAGATCCTTTATTAGGGGGAGCCATCCCTTGAGGAATCTGAGGCTTATCACCACACTGGCAAAGCCGAGGCCAGACATCACTCAAGATGCACAGAGGAACACCTTCCAACCCGTAAACAGGGCCATCTGCAGCCCAAACTTGAACCCTAAGTGTACAGCTTGAACCTGATGTTGGGGCAGAAAGAGTCCTGCTGCTTTGGGCCTGAAAACTGGTTGAGGTGAGACTGTGACCCGCTGCTGATCAGAATCACAGCTGTTGGTCCAGGAATGACCCAATCCTGGGTTCCCACTGTTGTGACGGAGAGCTTTTCCGCTCAAGGTTGCCAAAGCCACTATGCCCAGATTTCAGCTATGTGAGCCAAATTTCCTTTCTTTGCTTAAGATCTGGAGGCAATCCCTGCTGACAGCATCTTGACAAACATCCCTGAACCCCCAAGCCTGGAAATGAATCTGCACCCCATGAAGTACAAGTTCTGGAAGGCAGCAGGAAGTAGTGTGTGCCAACTGAGACCCACCTCCAAGGCCTGTGAGTGGTGGACCTTGGAGGGTCCACGGCCCCTGGGATTAAGGAAGTGTACGGACTTTTGAGAAAGGGGCCAGAAGCCCTAAATGGTCAAGAAGCTACAGTAGAAAATCCTAGAAAGGCCTCCAGGTGGAATAGAATAAAAAACATCTATCACTGCAATGGTCGCAGCAGTATTTCATTTTGGAGGATTCAGAGGTGCTTCTCAGGATGCAAGAGGCTCTGCCATTGGTCCCGCCATCTCAAGGCACAGCCAGAAGGCAGCTGAGCAACTAGCTTTCCTGTGGTTTCTTACAAGGAGAGGCCCTCCCCTCCCTGAAAAATCAGATCTTATCCATCCCTCAAGGTCCAGCCAGGTCCAACTAGTTCAAAGATCGGCTCCCGGCCAGTGCACTTTGAGTTTCCGGGACCAGAGCCTTGTAATCTCACTCTTTGTTTTCTGCCCAATCGCATTCTTAATTGGGCGTTGTCATTTATTTGTCACAATTGTTTTGTCTCCTTTCTCCAGCTTGACTCCAAACTCATTAAAGGCCAGGACAGCTCAGGGCGGCTCTTAGGCGTTATTTCTCCCTTCTGGGGGCAGGCGCAGTGTGGGCGTGGCTGCGCCCTGGTCTCATGGTCCAGGCCCCTGAGATGGGACTTGTACAGGGTCCGAGGAGACCTCACCAGGGCCCCCGCCCCATGTCTTGGCCACACAGAAGCTCCTCAGAACTTCTCTCAAGATGAACCATGGGTCCCCATGTTTAGGAAAGGCAACCTCTACTGCCAAATGGGCCACAGTGTCAAAGCCTTCCTGCAGTTATGCTTCTCTGGGTGTCTGGCCCCAACCTTGCATCTGCTCCCGGAGCCTTCACCGGGCCCATGCCCAAGGCGCCATCTTCTTCTCAGCACTTCCTTCCCCTGCCCCATTCCATCCTGCCCCCTTGGCTCTTGATGGCAGAAAGAGAGGGGCTGACTTTCCACCAGGTGGACACCTCACCTCTCTGGCCTTCAGTTCAATTTAGAAGAATGGGCCCATCTCTTTTCCAGCCTTGAGAGATTCTCACCACCCCCTTCCCCCACCTCTCTACCCCTGAAACAGAGTTGCAGGGGTGCGGGTGGAGGGGATCTAGCCAGCAGAGGAAGTAGCCCGGATGCCGAAAACACTCTCCTTTGTGATTTTTCCAGGGTCTATGCTACCTTGTTGATAATGTGAATATTGACAATATTTGAGAAAGCTGTAATGCGAAGTTGGGGAAAACAGTGTGAAGTTCAGTGGTCAGACCTTGAGGACCACGGAGAAGGCAGGAAAGGGGGTTCCTTTCATATGCTCCCTTGCCCCCACCCTGCCCTGCCCCTCAGGCCCCGGACCCACCCCCAGCTCACTACCCCCAGTGAAATCTGCGGTGTCGGGGAGCCCATGAGCAAGTGTCAAACTCCTTCCAGAACCATGGCCCTTTTGGAGGTAGGGGATTTAGTGTAGGCTCAGCAGATGAATGGGTTTGCACTCAGCCTGTGCTTCTAATGCTTCTGCAAACAGATGCCTGGCTGACCTTCCTGAGAGCAACTGTGGGCCAGGGCGGGCCACGGCGCCCCGCTGGGTCTCATCTAAGGATGAGCCCTGTAGGAATCCCAGCCTGGCTGGGGAGAGGCAAGAAGAAAATGGGCACGTGACCGTCCTGAGAGAGCTGAGCTTCTGCACACACAGATGGGATGACACCTCGGGGTGGGAGAAGGCCTTTGCTTTTGTGGGTGTCCCAACACAAGGATGCCCTCTTACCATCTCAGCTGGGGGGCCTCAGGCCACTTCCCTTGCTTGAGAAGTCGGTTCCGCGTCTCCCCTTACCATTGCCCATCCCAGTAATTCCATCAACGTTCTGTTTAACCACGGGGGATGGGGGAGACTCCCCAGGACCCCAATTCAACAGGCACAGTCCCTCGTGCCTGGAGCTGGCGTCCACTGGGCTGAGGATGGGTCGAGCCACGAAGAGACTGCGCGCGTGAACTTAGCACGACCACGCAAGCTGGCCATGCCGCCTGGAAGGTCCCCGCGCTGCAGGAACCTTTCTGGTCCCCCAGCCAGAGCTGCTTCTTTCTGAGGCCTGTCACTGCAGCCCTTCAAACCCATTTGACTGGGTTGGAGCGCATCACACTGTCACCAACTCAGTTTTCATTAAGCGGCTGCTTCTCTGTTAGCCTAGCCAAGCAGAAGAACTCAAACACATGCACAAATTAAATCGACATCCAAACTCCACCAATATACAAAGCAATTTAAATGATATTCATTAGAGCGATGACAAGCCCTGATGAGGCTTTCAGGAGCCGAGTCCTTCAGCTTTTGCCGACTCGGTTTCATGGTCACTGAGGCGGAACTCCGGCGACTATACCTCCATTTTTTTTTTTTTTTTTTTTTTTTAAGCTAAGAAAATGACTCCTTCCTGACACACCTACCTCATTCTCTCTCCTTCCCTTCTTGCTCTGTCTTGGCCCAAGTTTCCCCAGCCCTAGTTTCTGGACACAGGTATGGCCGTGAACCGGAGAGTCACGTAAAGGAAAAAGCAGCCACCCTGACTCCTTTTTTCCATAAATGCTCCAATTAAAACAGATTTCAGTTTCTCGTAATTTCATTTCACTTGGCCTGGGAGATCTCTAACTCACAATTATGACAGTCGTAAATGTGTCCTGGAATCCTGCTGTGGGAAAAAAAAATAATGGAAGTGAAATGTTGAAATGCAACAATTTTTCAAACTTAACCCTCCAAATTTAAAAAGTCATTTCCCAAGTCCTATTTATATATTGTAATTTTTAAAGAGAGAACAGGATGGGGCCCTACCCTCACCCCTTGCTGCTGCCTGGGGCTACAGTGGAGGAGATAGAGGCCTGGTGTGGTCTGCAGGCCTGGGTGGGCATGGCACTCTCAGGCCTCACGTGTGGGAGCTAAGAGCCATGCCAGCCTCAGGGCCACACCTGAATCTCCCAGTCCCAGGGAAGGTTTCAAGTCCACTTGGGCAAAGAGAGCAGCAACGGACTGCCTGATTCACCGCCAGCTGAGGGCAAAGCAAGGTCATGGCCACATCCATCAGCACTCTGGGCTTTGGAGTTTGCAGCCCAGATAATATCCACAGCAGGGGGAATGATCAGCAACTTCATACACTGATGCCTGCACTTCTGTTTATAATTTTATGCTCAAGGTTAATTATGTGCGTCCTTGCCTTTGATCAGAGATATTAGCACGTGAGAATGTTGCCTGAGCCCATATTGGGAAAATAAGGATTCTAAGAAATACCCATGGACTGAAAACACACTTTCATCCTTAAGGCATGAGCTCTTAATTAGGAAAAAGCTCTTAAAAAATGGTATAGACAGCACCGTCCAACCGAACGTCCTGCGATGATGGGAATTCTCCATGTCTGTGCTGCCCAAAGAGTAACCACTAGCCACATGTGGCTACTGAGCATTTGAAGCATGGCTGGTATGACTGAGGAATGAAACTTTTCATTCTATTTCATTTAAATTTGAATCATCACATGTGGCTGATGGCTACTATATTTGACCGCTCGGGTTAGACAGTAAATAACAGTGTATTCTAATTCCTGAGTAGCTAATTGTGGATGTTAATCTCTGGAAAGAGGTCACCTTGCTGATCATCATTATCATCAGGAGTGATTTATTAAGAATATATTAGTGCATGACATTATACAAAGGTGGTAGAAAAGCTGTTCCTCTGATCTTTTATCATTAGAATTTAATTTTGAAAACACCTGGCTCTTTGGACCCGGGGTAGTGCACTGACCCCTGAATGCTGAGCCTCAAGAAGCCACTAACTTTAAGTAAGTCACTCCTGATGTCCAAAGCCGTGGCCGAAGTCACCACCAGGCTGTCCGGGGCTGTCAGGCCACTGAACAACAATTGGGCAAATCCATTGTTTTGGCTGAGCAGGGAACACGGTCCCAAATCGACAGTGCTTTGGGATGCCTTTGGAACCATCAAAGCCCACCCATTACCGGGTTTGCTTGCCTTTACAATCTTCCTAGGGGTAGCCTGCTGCCAAATCCTTGGAGATCAAAACACGGTGCCTGTGCGTCCAACAGCATCTCCCTCTGGCTTGGGGAAACTCGATGGCTGTGTGGAGAGCGAGCACCTCCCTGGAAGCGAAACCCCGCTTGCTCCCTGCTTTCTGCACGGACACCAGGAGTCCAGGCCTCGGCAGTGACTAAGGCTGCCACGTGGCACACACGGGAAGGCGGGGTTTGTCAGGACGAGCTTTTCCTCCCAGAAGCTTTATGCTAAGAGACAGAACCGAGGCTTCCCCCAAAGGAGTGAGATGGGTTCTGAAGCTAACCATAGCATATTTTGCAAAGGCCAGCATACCCTGGAATCGTGTGGGAACACAGGCACGAGTACCTGGTCTGCATCTCTGAGGTCAGCCGCGGGCTGAAAGGCATCGACTGGCCCCGGGTCCCCGGGGAAATGCATTTTTAGGTTTCCTTTTGCCAAAGATGACACGTGCTTACTAATAAATCCCTAGGGAGAAAAAAGGTTAGCGTTTCTCTTACCAAAAGAATAACTTATCTGGCAGAGCAAAAATGGTAATTTCTCCATTAGCTAAAAGGATAATAGCTATTATTTTAAAGTATTTATTGTTAAAGAGTGGTGTTGGGGTTTGTGTGTTTTCATTCTTATGATTGCTTCCTATAATACCAAGTGGATTATTTCTGTGCTAAATAGTCAACAGAATAAAATGCGATTGCAATTTTCCAATTTCAAAAGAGCTGCACAGACGAATTTGAAAAAAAATAAAATCATTTGATTTTTTTTTTTTCTTTTTTTCTATTAGATGACTTAGAAATCTCGGGAGACAATAGTTTCAACTCAGGATTTGTTCAGTGTAGCCTCGTTTCCCATCAGCTCATGTCCTTCAACTACCGTCAGGCTTCTATCTTCAGGGTTCTGCTCTCAAGATGGAGCTTAGCTCTTCCCAGAGCTTGGCAGGTACTAGGGCCTTTTTTCTCTTTTAGTAGTCCGTCACCAGGTCTGTGAAACAATAGGTGGGCCAGGGGTTGGGGGCAGTGAAGTCCACTGAGCTGGAGTGGTCTGATTTTGAGAGAAGGAATTCTTCCAGATCTGCAGAGACCACAGCCCTGAGCTCTGTTGGGGAGGCCTTCCTGGGCTAACCACTGCCACCTAAGCTCTCCTTAGGACCCGGCAGAGAAGCAGCTCTTTGGTGGTTATCAATATTTTTTTTTCCTTTTTGCAGAATGAAAATAGAACGAAGATGCCAGGGAGATCTGGGTCTTCATCATAACCCACCCTCTTTAACTATGTAAGATTTTGGTTAATTATAGAATTCTTGCTGCCTCAAACTTAAAGATACATCACTGATATTTTTTGCTAAATGTTGACGGCAGCGAATAGCTAAGATGTGGCATATTGATTTCTTGTTGTGAAGTGAGCTGTTCAAGCTCCATTTAAGATTTTCATCTTGCATGTAGCCCTGAGCACATCATAGCACCATAAATTAGTTAAATTGCACATTTATCACAAATGTTATTTTAAGATACTGCATAAATGTGATGGCTGGAAGATATACAGTAGGACTGCAACAAGCCTGGGCTTGGGTGGGGTGAGGTCGGGGTCACCTACGCACCTGTGATTAAAACCTCCCTCACTTGGCACCATCCCTCCTCCTCCCTGGACTCGTTTAAAGACCTGACTTGGATGACCCATTCCCTCCTGCACTCACATTCTCTATTAACAAACATCAACCATAGGCGAACTAGTGCACAGCTGCATCGGCCTTGGAATACAACTTTAGATCTTCCCAACTGATCTCAGGAAAATCAGGGACATTCTGGGCTGTGAATGGAAGGCTCTTTTGGACAGTGGCCCACTCTCCAGCCAGGAGAGGGTTTGATGACCTTGAGAGTAAATGGCCCTGCATTTCCAAGTGGGGTGAGGACCTAGCCAGCCCCGCCTCCTGCCATGATGCATGGTTGGGAGATTGCCATCATGCCAGGTTAGGTTTGCAGTCATGACTCAGGTCCTCCACTGCCCAGTTACTATGTTTCCTCTAAAGGTAAAATTAATTTCTGGGCCCCATTAATATGAGCAGTCCTTTCTTGGCTATGAGCCCCTGGGGACCAAATGAGTCATAGAATCTGCTACCTGCCTTGGCGATAAATCCTCACTTCTATACCTAAACTGAAGTCCTAAAGCTAACCCTGGGGGTGGGGTGAGGAGGAGATGGGCAGGGCATCAGTTTCTTCTCCCAAACTGTAAAGGGGGGCGGGGTTTCCAGCATCACTTGCACAAATCCCATCTCCCTTCAAGCCACATGGGCCCTGGTGGTGATGGAAGTGTTGTCAGTTTAATCTGTTAGATGCAGGACTTTGGATTCTAATAAACCGATGCTATATTTAACCTGTGAAAAATTCAAGAGTGGAAATCTGGGCTCCAGGATGTGAAGATGCGGAAGGCACGGGAGGGAGGGTGTCTCTGTCCCCTGAGCCGGTTCCAAGGGGAGCCGGTCCCCCAGGGAAACGTATGGTGTCCCAGGCCTCCTTCCAGGTAAGGGCAGACAGGGAGAAGAACCGCTCTCGGAGGGCCTTCTGCGGCCACCCTGGAAGAGATGGGGAAGGGGACAAGGCCCGTGACCCAGAAGGGAAAGACCCGCCTGCACCGCCCGAGGGCATAGCCCAACCGTGCGCCTGCATTACAAGGCGAGAGCAGAGCCAGCACACACCTCCCTACTTGCCAAAAACCCGTTTTAAACTCTAGTGAGGTTCTCTCTAAAAACCCGGAGAGAGATGGATTGCCGAGAGAAAGTAGAGCAGACAGAAATTTTGGCCTCATCTTGACACAAAGGGGTGGGAATGAACAGAAAAAAATGTAGGCGTGTTGCCGAACATCTCTGAAAGGGCTTAATTTAAATTTTTAATAAAAGCGTATATTTTTTTAATGTGGAGGTGTTTTATATATTACATGGCTGTAATACATCTCTCATTTGTATAATTCTAGGTTAGGAGCTACGATTCCACATAACTGCAAGAGTAGTCTGAATATAGTAATAAAGGTATTTTACAATTTTACATGATATGTTCCCAGCGTTTTGTTGGCATAATTTGCCAGGGCTAATAAAAGCTTGTGATTATCATATAAATGCTCTCCCCACTCCTCTCGTGGATGGGTTCAAGCTCCCCGCCCCCCTACACCCCGTTATCTGGGCTTGCTTTAGCACAAGAGAGACAGTGTGGACCCCAGGGTCCACCTGCCCAGCTGGGCTCTGTTTTCTGCTCCTTGAAAATCCCCAATCAACAGGAAGGAGCCGCCCTGCACTGAGTCTTCCAAAAACCTTTCTTCCCATCTCCCTCGAGCAGGGCTCTGGGCCCTGACTTCGACTTCTCTCACGCAGATGGGAGACCAACCTCCGGCCCCCACGTGGGTCACCAGGTGTGACCGAAGCTCCACTACCGGTGTTTGATAGCATCGCCTTCCAAGGGAGAATCTAACCTCACGGGAACATCTTCCTTTCTTTTCCATTTTTATTCTTGGGGAAAATTCTGTCCACGCCGCCTCTAAGTGAATGTTTGCTGCTCTCCAAACCCAAAGTTCACTAAAACTCCCCTGATTTACGGGCGGCTTCCGACTGCCAGCACCTGGCAGACACAGCAACCAACTCAGTCATAAACAGATCGCATACAATTTAATTTTAATGTGCTCGTTAGTCGTAGCACATTTCAGACATAATTGTGAACGCAACACAAAATTATAGCAAAAAGACAATTTTAATGCTGCCGTAGAAAAGAGGGTTATATGAAGAGTCACATAATGGTGGTTCATTGTCAACAACAAAACAGGGCACAGAGTGTCTGTGCTGTTTACATGCCAATATTTTATACATAGGTTCTCATATGGTGTCAGCTGTCAGTTACTTCTGCAAATTAACTGCCAAAAATGGAGAAGAACAGAATCACTTGGAGAGCCGGTAACCACGGGTTACCTTTCATAAGCCTAAAGATAAAGCTGCAGTGTGGGATCTTGGGAGAATAATTAGGAAGAACAAAACAGAAAGTTACCAATTGAAATAAAAAAGGCATCCTACAATATGGAATAGCAACCAAGAGGGCTTATAAATAAGTAAAAGAGGTTGTATCACAGAATGCCTCGTGACTTTTAAGCAAAGTATTACAGTACAAACATTTTAAAGGCTTTATCAATGTTTAGGAAATACAGTACAAGTTCTCTCTCTCTCTTTTTTTGTTCTTTTTTTTTTTCCTTTTGAAATAGACTTAACCCTTTGAGCACTGAGTTTATTTTGAGCGTTTTTTTTTTTTTTTTTTTGGATTTCTAATAAATACCTTTAAAAATCATGTGCAAAATAGTTATGATGCCTGCCATGGATGGATTTCCTGGCCTCGTTTATTCAGACTGCTCAAAACAAATGATAATATGATGCTAATAAATATGTATAATTTAAAGGTGAACTTCTATCAATATAGATGTACTGTATAGCAAAACAAACAATCATACTTTGCTTTCAGATAATGTTTCTGTATACTTTATAAATGTTATCTGTGGTATCTTCTGTATAATTTACAATGTTTGCAGGTAAAAAAACAAAACCCATAGACCTTAAAAAAAAAAAGAAAAAGAAATATACACTATACATAGGCATGGCTTATGCCCAGAGCATAGCAGGTACATAAAACACTGTTGCTATAAATGCAGGAAAAAAGGTCATTTACCCACAATCACATTTTTCATAAGAGAGTCTGAAATCTATACAATATATACATCTATGTTTCAATGTGAAAATAATATTCTTTTAAATTTCAAGGCGTGTTATACCCCTGCAGACCTGCATAAATGGAGGTTCGTATTATTAATTATAACTAAGCTGGTAAGGAATTTAAAAAACAGAGCTTCATACATTATTATTATTTTATTTTATTTTTTAACCAAATTAATGCAAAAGTGCTTCAAAGTACTCAGAGGGCTAAAGATGAAAGGGTGAAAAATGCCAGCACACTCGGCCGCGTGGAAAAATGTGGCCGGTTTCGTCATAAATGCTTAATTAAACTGTCTGTTAATGCATGCAGCTTGAAGCATCGGGGGGTGCTCACAACTAAATCCCATTTACACAAAGTTCCAAACACTTACCACTGCGTTTTAACCTTCATATTTTACCAGTGACAACAGCTGAGTATGCACCTCTATTAAACACTGTACAGTTATACAAAACAGTCCAGCCCAGAGTGATTCTCTGCAGTTAAAATAAGAACATGTGCCTAGAACAAGACAGAGGGGCCTTAAGGTGCCTGCAACAGTTTCCCTCAAAGCAAATCACAGTCGTTTTCATCAAAAGCAAACGCTACTGCTTCTCTAACTCGGAAACATACAGAAGGTGGTCCTCTGGGGATTTCCCGTGTGTTTTGCTGAGGTGAAGTTTAACCGCATGCTTGCTCGCAAAGGTCCGATTGCAAAGTTTGCACTGGTAGGAGGTCCCCAGGTCCTCCTCGGGGGAGGACGTCACCAATTTTTCCGACGGTGACTTGGTTTGTGCTATCTGATTGTTAATCTGTTCGGTGGACAGTTTGGACAAATCCCGTAGCCGGAAGCCCAGGTGTGACTCGAGATGGCTGATGTACGTGGAGGGAGTCCTGATTTGTGACGCGCAGTCATTACAAAAGAACACGGGGTGACCAGTGTCCAAGTTTTTGAGGAACTTTGTTCCACCTGTCCTTCGCAGCTGGTACTTCACATTGGCCAGCCAGTGGCTGATGGTGGTCATGGAGAGCCCGGTGAACCTTGAGATGTGCATGCGCTCCTGGGGGCTCAGGTCCGACATGATGTACTTGCCCTCTGAGGTCTGTCGGAGGCTGGCGGCAAACTGGGCCTGGAGGATCAGCAGGTGCTGGGGGTTCCAGTTTGATTGGCGGCCCTTCCTCTTCTGTGCGGGCGTCGCCTCCTCGGCCTCCTCCAGGGTGGCCCCGTCAATGTCAGACTTCTCGGAGATGCTGGAAGGGGTGGAGGACTTTGACGTGTGGCTCTCTGTCAAGTTCTTCAGCATATCGGATATATCTGACAAGGCGTTCTCGCGGAGCGGCGAGTTTGACATGAATGATACGACGGCAGACGTCTTTGCCGTTGTCACCGTGGATGAGGAGGTGGCTGGGGATGTGGACGTGGGTGACAAAAGCACTGAACCCAAAGAGCAGCCTTTGTCGCTCTTCCCTTTTGTCAAGTCTATGGGTTGGTCGTTGTTGACGTGGTAGAAGTAGCGGTCGAGGTGGTCCACCTTCTTGGACTGCAGGGGTGGTGGGGTGGCCACCGCCGCCTTCTCGGCCAGGCTGTTGCTCATCTTGAAAAGCATGCTCATGGGGTCGAGGGCAGGTAGGGAGGGCTTGGCAGCCTTGCCCAGGTGGATGTTCATGACCGACTGGAGGGCGCTCAGAGGGTTAACGAAGGGCTGCTCCGGCGGGTGGTCAGTGATGATGGCCGTGCTGCTGCTCAGGCCGCTGCTAACGGGCTTCACCAGGTCCCTGCCGTTCTCCACCGGCTCTGCCGGGGGGCTCCCCTCCTTGCAGCCGTCCCGCTGGGGGCTGGGGCTGTCCTCCTGGCTCTTGAAGCCCGCATCGCTGGACGCCTCCATCCTGATGGGCTCGCTGACCTCGCTGCTGCACGGGGACGGGGTGGCCCGCTTGGGCGGAGAAAGCTTGCCCTCGGGCTCCTTCATTTTCTCCTCCGCTTTGGCAACTTTCTCGGTGACTTTTTTCACCAGCTCCTCCATGGCGTGAAAGTTTGTCTTGGGCATGGGTGAGGTCTGGCTGCTGGGCGGAGAGATCAGGGTCTGGTTCTTCGTGGGGGACACGACGTCACTGTTGCCAAACATGGGCTTCAGGGGTGCGCTCTTCCCCGCGGAGCCCAGAGACAGCTTCATCATGTTGGGGAGCTGGTAGGCGGCGTGGATGCTGGGGTAGCCCCCCCAGCTGGGGGTGCCGTTCTGGGCCTTATTGATGGCAGACGTCACTGTGTTTTCTAGGGACTTGAGGATATCGAGCCCCCCCTTGGGACTCTCTTCTAAGTCGTTCTCAGTCAAATAGTGGTACTTGGAAGAGATGTCGTACTTCTCCTCCTCCTCACAGGCCTTCTCCTTTTCCTTAGGCTTCTCGTCGCTGACCGCTTTCTCCTTGTCGGCCTCCTTCTTGACCTCCACGTTCAGTTTCGGGGAGACGCTGGCGGGCGTGTTGGAGGGGGACGTGAAGGTGGTGGCGGCCAGGGGCACGGATTGCACCTTCTCATCCAGCAGGGTGGTGATGCTGGGCGTGACAGGCGTCTCCATGATGGGCTTCCCCTTCTTCATGGCCGAGTTGGTGACCTTGATGAAGTGGCCAGTCACCATCATGTGGGCCGTGAGCTCCTGCAGCGTGTCGTGCGAGCTGCCGCACTCCATGCACTTGAGGATCTGGGACTTGCGGGCCTCGAAGTGCCAGGCGTAGCTGGCCCCGTTCTGGTGGCCGTAGCGGTTATTTGGCGTGATGTACGGGTTGGAGTTCTTCTGAAGCACGTCGTTCGTGTCCGCCATGGCAGCTTTGGGGGTGCCGCCGGTGGAGTCCGGGGAGCTGGGGAGCTCCAGCTCCAGCGAGGCCTTCTTGCGAGCGGCAGGGATGATTTTGGCTGCGACGGGAGTGACAGGTTCCTTCAGAGGCACTTTTTGGTAGTGTTTCGTTTTGATCATATGGACACTCAGGTCCTGGAGGGACTCGAACGAGTGGCCGCAGTACATGCACTTCAACACCTTCTGGGCGTCCTCCTTCCCTTCCATTTCCAGCAGCGAGCGTTTGCGGGGCTTGGACCAGCGCTTGGGGTTGTTGTTGTCCGTCTCGTGGTTGTCGTCACGGTAGTGCCCCGTCTCGTTCATGTGCACCGTCAACTCCACCAGGGTGTCGTAGGCGGCGCTGCAGTCTTTGCAGCGGAACTTGCTGGCCCCAGTGAAGATGGAGCCGTAGAGCTTGCTGCTCTGCCGGTACAGCTGCACGGTGCTGAACAGGCTGGGCTCGGGCAGCACGCGGCTCTGTGACACCTGCTGCAGGGTCTTGGCCATGGCGCTCTGGTGCCAGTCGAAGCTCCCGCTGCCGCAGCTGCTGCTGCTACTGCTGCTGCTGCTGCTGCTTCCGTTGTTCTTCTCCGAGGACGGCTGGTGCAGGTTGAGGGTGAGGTTGGACCAGTAGGAGTTGGAGAGGAAGTGGTTGTACACGGCCTTCATCTGCTCCAGGCTGTCCGACACGGTCGTGTCTTCGGGTGGGACCGCCACCTCCTTGGTCTCCTCTTCGTTCTTGATGGAGCCGCTTTCAAAGTCGGCCATCCGGTCACTAGTCTCACTGATGTGGGACTCGCTGTCCATCTCGTGGCTGGAAAACTCAGCCGCTGGGGAGTTCTGGTAGCTGGGGCAGGTCTTGCTGAGCTCCTTTTCTGGGCACATGTACTTAGCCGAGGGCTCCCCATCTGCCAGGCTCTCTTCTGGGTCTATGTCTTCGTCTACCAGGGCGGCAGCCTTTAACTCATCTGAAACATAGGCTGCCGTGATAACAGGTGGGACAAGTAGGGCAGAAAGAAGGGACACAGGGAGAAGGAGAGAAAGAAAGAAAGAAAGAAAAAAAAGCATTAGTAACTGTTGATCTTACCTAGAACATTTTCTCGGCTCTTGGGAAAACACAGCAAAGCAGACAGGCACATTTATTTGTAAAATTAAATAGTTAAAATGTGGTGTTTCTTTGGAGCAAAAAAAAAAAAAAATCTGCTCTTCAAACATAATTTGCCACCTTATTCTTCTCAAGGGGCAACAGCTTGAAATTAAAACTAAATTTGAAATTAATGAAGCACATTCTGGAGGTGGCATTCATTTCTAAAGTAATAAATTACTTGTATCAACCTCAGAGACAGCAGTTCCTGTCTGTCAATTAATATGTCTTATGCTTCTCCTACCCCTAATGCATTTCTTAACAGACAGATTCACAATTTAAATTAAGCAAGCATTTTTTACTCATTACATTTCTGAGGCTCAATCTTTAATAAATATAAAGCACAAAAACATCAATACAATTTTTATGAAGTAAAAAGAAAGTGCATCAATTGCAATAAATTAAAAACAAGGTTTTGTGGCTTTTTTTCTTTTTTCCTTCTGAAAAAGTAGGTCTTATAAGAAGCTTAAAGTAAGTTTCCTTATAGAAGCTTGGACAGGTGTTGGTTTGTTCTAGATGGGAGGGAAGACTCTGACCCGCCACCACCCAGCCCGGGCTGTGTCCCCCATGTGTACACTCAGCCGTTCTCAGCTACCGGGACACACACTATCCGTGCAGAATTATGTCAGAACAAGTTCAGGAGAATCGGTATGCGGTGCTCATTCCTGCTGTATAAATATATACAAGACCTTCCAGTGGACCTTACAAATGTCAAAGTGTTTGCTCTTTAGACTACTTTGTCAATATTTACTCAGCATAAGCTTCATGGGCATCCAACAGGGATCCTGTCTTTCTGGAAGCTATGTAACTGGGGATGTAAATCCGGCCTGTACTTCCGAGCAGGTGGAGGTGCTCTGAGCAGGGCTGAGCAGCCGTGGGTTCTGGAAGACGCACTCCGGAGATGCAAAGCCAGGAGAACACTTGCATTCATGGAACTGAGTGATTTTTTTTTTTCATTCTTTTGTATTCAGTGACTTTGTTTTTTCCTTACTGGAGCTTGCCTGACACTGTAAACCAAGTTGGGTTGATCTCGTGAACAATGAGGCGTGGCCAGCCCTGTGGTGAGTGACAATGCTAAGCCAGAAAAGGGGTGAAAAGTAATTTCTTGTCAGCCCCTCAATACCTGTTTGCTTCTAAAGGCCAGCGGCTGAGTGTGTGTGAGGCAGCTGGAATGGCACAGTGTTAACTGCGTGGCTGATTAAAAGCTCCTCGGAAAGAAAAGGAAACTTTGTTTGTGGAATTCACTCCCATAACTTTAAAGATCCGGCCCCAGATCAATTTCACACCAGAAAAAAAAACCCAAAAAAACCAAAAAAAACAGTGAAATGACTCAAAGAAGATTCCCAGGAAGACACACAGATATTTCCCCTGGCTCTTCCATCCAGGTCATGTGTGATTTTCTTCTTTCCTAAGACCCCTTTGAGCACCAAGATTTCTACGCTGAGAAACTACCGACATCCCAACACCGAGGTGATTTGAATTTGGATGGGAAGAGTGTCCCAGGTACACACATTCGGATCAGCTGTAGAGGCAGGGATGCTTCTGCTTATATGCAAACAGTGAAGCAAGAGTCTTGGGCTGGAGCTGTGCAAGGTCCTTCACAAATGACCAGAAGAAAGTGCCCTGCTCTGGTCAGCTGTGGTGAACCTTCAGTTTAAGGCCATGCACTTGGAGCTGACAAATTAACATGGCAAACAAGCTCTTTTCCTAGGGCCAGGGCCACAGTGGATAGCGGACTATGGAGCTGGTCACAAGGGGGAAGATGAATGCTCTTGTTGGGAAAGGAAGAGGAGAATAAAAAGGAAAGAAGGTATCTCCCCCTTTGCACACCATCCTTGGCTTCAGCACACTCAAACCCCAACAGGGCTGGCAGGTCTGCAGGGAGGGGAGCTGGGGGCAAAGTGACCAAGAGTCGCAGTTTGCCGGGAACTCTCCTGGTTTCAGCACCGAACGTTCCACGTCCCGGGGATCCTCTCAGTCCTGGGCAAACCCGGTCAGCCGACCACCCTGGCCAGGGGACACCCAGCAGGGCCAGGTCAGGGCACCCAGGCAGATCTGCATTACTCTCACAGAGGAGCTAGAGCAGGGCGATGTGGGTTTGACTGTCCGCAGAAATGCACTGGGTGCGAGTAGGTATAACGTTTGCATCCAAGGGGCCTCATTTGGAACACTGAGTCTGGAAGGAGGGAGAAAACCACAATGGCCTGTGTCCCTGCCCGGCCCCGTGTGAACAGGGTAGATCCCAGAGCCCCTTCTCTCCCGGAGATGGCCCTGGGAGCCACAGTCTGCAGCGTGAACCACACCCATCACGGCTCCCATGGAATTCAGTCTAGGAGAGCCAGGAATCCAGAAATGGCCCCATCTGGCCACTACAGGAGAGAGACACCAGGCAGGCGAAAGAAGCCAGAGCCAACGGTGGACATGAAAGAGCCCAATGTGGCACGAAGGCCACCAGCTAAGGGAACATGGGCGGCTCTGCCTGTCCACCTCCCACCCAGGAGCGGCGTGGCCCCCGTGGAAGCCTCGGCACGGTGTGGGGAGCACAGCAGGCTGTCTGGAGAGCCCCCCAGAGCACACACACGCACCATCATCGGCCTGGCCGGCTCCCACCCCGAGCTGGTCCCCAGCGAACTCCAGTATGCCTTGTAAATCGCACAGCAGTATCAGAATGCCATCAGTCTGATGACGGAGGAGGAAATTAATATTGAAAGAAAAGTAAGGCCAACCCCCCTGGTGGGAACCAAATCCTACTCTGAGGAAAATTAAAAAGCTTCGGGGCCAAGAGGCCCTGGATCCTGGGAGACGTGGCATCACCCCACACACCACCCTTGTCATGGTTTCTGAGGCTCCTTACAAGCACCCTTGCACACTGCCCTGACAGGGACCTCACTACCTACTGAAACAGCCATTTTCTTTTCAGACCCAACAGTGAGAAGTACTTGGAGGGCAAAGCACGAATCCTTCCGCTATGTTTTGCAATAATTGCACTCCTCCGAGAATATCACATCCACTCTTGATGACTGAACTTCAAAAAGTGGTGAGAAAGCTGAAACGGGCCCAGAGAGATGGCAGAGGGAGGGGATGAAGGGATGGAAAGGTTCATTCATTCCACTAATTCTGATCGCGCCCCACCCCCACCAGGATATCCTTTTCTTTCTCTCGGCCTGCATTTCCCCATGTATAAGTGACAGGGCACTGCGGCCTGATTGGTAAGGCCCTCCTCCTCTCCTTCTCTGTTCCGTGGCTTTTCTGAGCACAGGGTAAAGAAGTGAGGCAAAGCCCACCTGCTCTGGCTCATTCCCTCCACGTGCTGGCTCCTCACAAGTACTCAGCGGTTAAGTCACTCCTTTGTCCCTTCTGCTCTGCACTAACCAGCAAAGTCCCCAGCCGGAGAGGAGGAAGAATGTCCTCAGTGGGACAGCTGATGCCCCGGATCAGGCCAGGAGGGGAGGGGGGCTGGGTGTCTCCATCACAGACTGCGTGGGACAGTGAGAGGTCAACAGGGGGCGGGGTGGGGCAGTGGGTGAGAAGCCGGCCCCACCGAGGTGGCCATCAGGGGTCCCTCCTGTCAGGGAGCCGATGGCAGGCCCTGTGCCCGGCTCGTACCTGACAGGTAATCGCGCACAGGTAATCAGGCCTCGGGAGGCTTCGCTACTGTGGACGGTTATTTTGATCCCTGCTGCTATTTAACTTTCTGCTTAACTTTCTCTTTCTGTTCCTGTCTGGATTCTCCAAGGCCAAGGGCCCACTGTACTCTTACAATCCTGCTTTTTGGAAAGAGGTTGATTGGAGGTCACGTCCAGCAGCAAGATGCTTGTTTCCAGCCTCTGTCCCCTCCGACCCCAGCATCTCTCACCCCTCCTCAAGGAACCCCTGACTCCAGCCCCAGCCCCTTCCCTCTGTTCTCCAGACAGAAGCCACCGGATCCTTATCATTCAGGGGGTGGGTAACGCCCCACCCCCGCCCGTGGAACACCCTCAGTGACCTCCCATTGCCCCAGAGTTCTCCACCATCTCAGCCCTACTTCCTCTCCAGCCTCTCAGCTTCTAGAACGTGCCAGAGCCTCTAACTCTGCACTGCTGCCTCCTGCGCTGGAAACCCTGGGGCAGATTCAAAGAAGAGGAGGGGGAGCTATCTACCCCTCCCTGGGCTGCAGTGGAATGTAATATCTGGGGAAGGGGGCTTCTCGACCCCAACTCTGTCCCCTTAGCACGCCACCCGCTCCCTTCTTTTTACAAGGCACACCACTGAAATCTCCAGCTTACAGCAGATGTTCCAGGGTGTTCCAACAGACTGTCAGCTGCACAGGGTCGGGACCAGCCCTCCCACCCCCCCCCCCCCCAAAATCTGCTGCAACCCTACTGTCTGGCCCGGAGTAGCCACTCAACATACATCCACGGGATGAATGAGTGAATGAATGAATGAATGAACACCATAGATGACTTCTTCAAACCTCCTAAATAGTTACCAAAACATCTAGATAGATCCAGACTCCAGCTGGTCCCAGAGAAAGCAGATGTGCTGGGGTCTGATCCAAAGTCCTTCCTGGATCCGTTTTCTGAGCATGGGCGGCATGAGGACCGGCCTCTGGGGGACAGGATGACAGAACCCGCCACTGAGGAAGAGGGGAGGAAGTCCCCCAGACGGTGGTCTCCTTGCACTGGCGCCACCCCTGGCTGTGCCCACATCCCAGTACCCCTCTCCAAGAATGCATCAGCGTCACTGTTTTCTCTTGAACAAATACTATTAAAATAGAGACCTCTGCTGCCGGTTCCAGCACAGGAGGCCCTGAACTGCAAGGGGGAGGGACCCGCATTCAAACCAAATCATCAGCTGCAAAGATGCAAAGAAACACACGAGAGTGGAGACTCAAGGGAGGATGGACTGGGGCCTGTGTTTCATTTTTCCCCAAGTCGCTCAGTGGAAAATGTTCCTCTCCAAGAGGTGAACCCTTACCTATTGCTGTGACTGCTTCCCGATTACATCCCCACCTGCTCTCCCCTTCAGTGAAATGTAAGCTCTTCAGGCAGCAAGACGTCAATCCAACACCCCAAAGCTGAGGGCCAAGGACACATTTTTGGACAACTGGATGAACTCAAGAACTTGGCATGCCCAGAACCAAGTGGGACTCTTGGGCAGAGACGCATGTTCATGAGAAACAAAAAGCTCTCACACTTACTAAGGCTTTCTACAAAATTCCACAGCCCAATGCCCTGGATGTCAAGCGATGAAAAAAACCACACTCCTACCTAACATGTGCATGTTTATGAACCGTTTTCACATTCACTGCATTTGATCCTTTCAATGGTCCTGGCAGGTGGATAAAATGATTTCCCTTTTGCAGCCTAGGAAACTTCGGTTCCAACAAGTTAAATGGGACACTCCCAAGCCCTCTGTGGGGACCCCTCAGGAGTCAGTATAAAGGGGATTTGACTAAACTCCTGAGGGAATCACACAGAAGGAGCATGGAGTGAGCTTCTGCCGCCATCAGAGCCTTCCCTGATACCCCATCCCCATTGGATCCCATGCCTGCCCCTCCAGGAGGGTCCTGAGTCCCCTCCCACAGCTCCCTGGGGCTTGTGCCTTCCAAGACGTGGCCACAGGGACAGTGGGCTGTCCCAGGAGTGAGGGGACAGTGGGCTGTCCCAGGAGTGAGGAGCCAGCCAATGCAGCAATCAGAAGGTCTGGAGGCAGCAGCAACCTCATTAATATTTATTATCATCATTAATAAAACCCAACCACTAGGTAAAAAGGAATTCATACTTTTGATATAAATATAAAACAGTAAACCGGGGCATAATGGAATTCATTTCTGGGCAAGTGGGAACTACCTTCATCACACTGTTGTGCATCTCCCCCCAAACGAGGAGATGAAGGAACTGAGGGGTGTCCCTGTGGGGGTGGGTCTCCAGCCGCAGGGCGGGGGCTGGGCTGGGGGTAGGGCGGCACTGGAGAGAGCTGGAGAGAAAGGAAAGAGGGCGTGGCTGCACCCTGCTCCCAGAAGCAATTTCAAAGTAAACTGTCCTGCGGATTTTTGCATTTTCTGGGCTGAAATGAGGGTTCTGAAGTTATTACCCTGTTTTCAAATTCCCAAGACTGCCTGGGAAGGTGAATTACTGGCTAATGCGTCCTGGGACCCCCGCTCCCCTCTCTTCCGAACAGGTGGTCCATTCAAGGTACAAGAGCACCTCCTCTTGTACCCTGAGTGGGCACCCTCCATCCTCAATGACTGCGATGGAGGGGGAAGAGGAGGCAGGGAGAGGAGGGGGTGGGGCTGAAGAAGGACAGGGCTGGAGAAGGGTGAGGAGAGAGTGGGGGGCAGGGATCAGAGCGAGAACAACAGGAGAAAGATGCGGGAAAGAGGGAAGAATCCACCAGGACTAGGGTGGTGTTGGGAAGGGACAGAGAGAGAAACAGAGACAGAGACAGAGACAAAGAGGTGGAGAGAGACAGAGATACAGAAAGAGGCAGAAAGACAGAGACAGAGATGGAGAGAGATAGAGACAGAGAGAGACCCCCAAGGGCAGTGAGAGAAGGAGAGAAAGAAAACCAGTGATGGAGATTTGAGAAGAGGTAGAAAGAAGAGATTATTCTAGCGGTGAGGACGGTAAGGAGAGGGCCTGAGCTGGGGGTCTTGGTGCAGGGCTGGTGGGGGGAGAGGGGCCCTGGGGTGCTGCTGGGGGTCAGCTCCATGGCTGGAGACCCAGGTCTTGTCTCAGCTTCTCCTGAGCACTCAGATTTTCAAGACATAAGGTGATTTTTTATTTTAAGAGTAATTTAACCATCTGAGAGCATGACCAAGAAGGCAGTTAAATGTTCAGCCAACCCTGGTGGGCAGAGCAAGGGGATGCAGCTTGGGGACAGAGGTTGCTTCTGCCCCAGAGATGATCTGGGCCATCCTGGGCGGAGGACACCTGGCCAGGGGAGCCCAGGAGGAGCAGGACCCAGAGCCCAGGGCCTCAGCAAACCCCAGGAGGCCCTCTCAGACCCTCACACAAATGATCACATTTGAGACTTGACTTGGAACTGCCCAGAAGACAGGCGTGGGCGACATGCCTGAAACTGGACAGCTTGTGAAGACGGCTGTTGGCTCTGGACACCAGCTCAGGGCTCATGCACGCCAGTCTCTGTAGACCCTATTCCTGACCTCCCTTCACAGTCAAGGCCACTCTGCCTGGTTCATGAATCAAATTCAAGTCGAGTTTTAATAAACACCCTGCCTGAAGGCCTAGGGAGGCCCGAGTCCTCTCAACCGTTCTAGATGTGCTTGGACACAGAAATACACCAAGATCATCACAGGTGTCTTGGTCACCTCTGAACCCCTCCCCTCCACCCCACACCTGGGCCCATAACAGAGTCCCGGTAACAGCAGGGGTGGGCAGGTGGGAAGCCCCAGTAGCCCCACCTGGAGAGGTGGCCATGAAGGTGCCACGTTAGACTCCGAGAGGACCTGCCGTTTTTGTTGGTGTTCCTGTGTTGTGCGTTTTTCTGTTCAACTGAGTGATGTCACAGACAATGAACCCGGGTCTCGGCTCCTGCTCTGCCCTATGGTGTCCATGTGACCATGAGACTGACTTCAAGTCTCTGGGCTCCAGGTTTTTTCCCCCACGAATGGGGGCGGTGGGGGGCGGGGCACAATTGATGCCACACCCACCTCCCAGGTGTTTGCAAAACAACAAGTCACAAGCAGTGAGCAGAAAGGGCTTTCCCAAGTGAAAAGGGCTCTACGAGCACAGGCGCACAGACTCCACGGAAGTACACAGGCCCATCCTGCAGTCCCCACACTCAGGAGGCGGGTCCTGGGACGGCCTCTGGGCTGAGTCCTACGCTTGCCAAGACAGGCCTCTGAGGTGATGGACCCCAGACCGCCAGATTCTCCAGCTGCCTTTCAGGAAGAGGGGCAGCGGGGACCAGCAGAGAGCCCTGCTGAGGTGAGAGGTGCCCACGGGGCACGGGTTCTGCTCCCCATCCCTCTGGCGGCCTGAAGGTGTGGGCTGGGGGAAAGGAAGCAAGCCAGAGAGGAAGGGGAAGGAGGAGGGAGGGAAATGAAGAGCAAGGAAAGGAGGGAGAGGAAGGAGGAGACATCCATCAGATTCACGGGGACGAAGTTAACATCCCTGACCCAGCACACGCCTCCCCCCAGGCCTGGGCCTGCGTCCTCAAGCCCGGCGGCTCTACCCACAGCCACACCCGCCACTCCCCCCCCCCCTCGTTGTCTTGATTCCCAGTCTCCGCCCACCCAAGGGGCGTGGTTAGAGTCAGGTGACCTTCCGCGGGAGCAGCTGCCAGTGTCCCTGCAGCCTCTGGCCCCCAGCCTGGCCACCTCCTCCGGGCTGAGTGCAGCCCCACTTCAGGTCAGCTTCTGCCTTGAGTCATCTCTTCACGGGAGAAAGAGCTCAAAGTTCCCAGAAAAAGGTCACCTAAATTACACCTTGTTCTAAACACACCTGGAAACTCTAGACAGATTGATTCATTCTACACAAGAATTTCTGCTTTACGAAGGGCTCACGCAAAGTGCACTGTGCCCCTCTGGGTTTTCTTTACACAGGTCTCTCTTCTGTGCGCCTGTGTTGCACACCTAATTGTGACAGGGACGGGAGGGCTCCTTTGTGAGTGTAGCCACGTGGCAGCATCTTCCCTGTCTGGTGCAGCCTGATTTGCGGCCCAGAGTTATCCCCCGGTGTTCTGAGAGCCCCTAAAATGAGCTGCCAGGATCTCTGGAAGGTGTGAGAAGCAATGAGACAGGCAGGGAGCTCAGACCTGGGCCAGCGATGACCAACACATTCACCCTCCGGGCAGCTCCCAGCTCCCTGATGCTTAGGGGTCCTGCAGAAGGCAGAAATCCAGATGGGGTACGTCCTGCTGGCTGCTGACTGGGAGGGGGTTCCAAGGGGCAGCACTCTGATGGGAGACTTCCTTTTGGTGCCAAGAGAGCCAGGCAATGGCAGAAGGAAGTGAGTGATGGAGAGGAGGGGCACTTAGCTAAACGCGCTGGGTAATATCAAGGCGATTAGATTGAGTTGTTGGGCCTCCGTTAGGATATTAAATAGGCAGCAGAGAAAGAAAACTGATTCTAGAGGAGTGCTCATGGCTGGTACCCAGGAGGCCACAACCCGGCAGAGAACACAAGTCTTCTCCATCCACCTGGCCACCTGGAGTCACAAGAGATGTCACCCAAACCATCTGGGGTGACAGAGGTCGCAGTCTCTGGGGACAAAGAGAGAATGGCATTCTTGGATGGTACCAGGGAGACCAGGGGCCTCCCAGGAACCGGGAGAATCCCAAAGGGCCAAAGCTGGGCAGGAAGGCTAGGTGCAAGCCTTGGCTGTGGGGGAAGGAAATGGTGGCTGAAGCTATAATGGTCAGGACTTCTCCGGAAGGCTGGCCACGGCGGGATGACAACCTCCCCTAGATTGATTGTTCTTCCCACTAGCAAGGTCAGGAATATTAATTTTGTACATGTTAATTTGATGTAATGTGCGACATGAATGCTTGTTCAGTTGGGTATCACGGTGTTAATAAAGCTGCGATGCTTCCATGCCAAGAAAGGCATGGCATTAGCTGATTGGTGAATCAAGCCAGCGTGAATAAGGCAACGTCGCCCTTCAGCAGAGCCAGAGTGGCCAGTGGTTGTTCAGGCCGTAATGGGCTGTTGCTGATTCTCTAGGAGGCCAATGACAGCGAGGCCCAGGGGACACCTCCCCGCTGCTGGAAACCCCAGCCCGTCCTGAAGACTCGGTATCCAGGCCAAGTCCTGTTCCTCTAGATGTGGTGGTGAACACGAGGCCGGGAGCCTCCAGAAGCCAAACCTGGAGCCGCCACTGCCCACCGGGTCAAGAAAGACACTTCCAGGGCTTGTCTCCTTGGATTCTTGTTGCCGTGAAAAGGCCTCATTCAGCCATCTCAGCAGCCCCTCTGAACAACCTCCCTCCCCTTCTCAGGACCCTCCCCACGGGAGAGATGGATCAGACAAAGAGGAAGCCAGGAAGCTGGGAAGCTCCTGAGATCAGAGAGGGAAGCCAGCTCCCTCAGTTCTGAAACCACACTCATCCTACTGCAACCTCACCGCAAAGAAAAATAAACGTATCAAGGACACACTCACATTCAAAGCAATTGCCTCAAACAAACCTTCAGATAATAGAGAGTAAATAAATATTAGTTCGGGGACCAACTGAGTCACCTCTGTCCTTGGCTTCAAGCACATATGAACCACTGGGTGAATCAACGTGGTCCCTACACCCAGCTCTCACAGAAGACCTATACTCTCACTCCCTGTGCCCCACAGGAGTGCTTAACCCACCCTGGAGCTGACAAGGCAGAACCTTAATCCCTGTGTTGATGGGGGTGGCTAGGTTGACACTCCAGTCAGTTCGGCTTAGGAAGCAGTGATGGTTTATCAGGCAAAGCATGGCTTCTGAAGGTAAGTCCTTGCAAGAGTGCCGAAGGAAGTAAAGCTTGCTGTGGGCGCCATATTCCCTTTTCTGTTTCTGAGCTCCATATATTTCCTAGTTTCCTGCTTACCTGGAGTATAAAAAAAAACAACTCTAGGGTCTGAACCTCTTCCCTATAGCCTTTTTCTCTGTTATTCCACAAAACCCATAAGGTAAATCCTAATCTGTAACGGATCTAGTAAATTATAAGAGTAACTTCATCCAAAGAACACATTCTCTCACCTTGGTGGGATTTCAGACAGCAGCAAATAGGACTCGGGTGAATTATTAGGGGCAGGGGATGTGCTGGGACACCATAAACAGTGGTCAATCTCGATAATGGCTAAGAAGAGTTATGCCTTACACACCTTCAGCTCTGGAGCACAGGATCTCCTGGAGGAGGACAGAGTGACCTCACGGGGTAGCCTGTGGTCCCCTATGAGGCAGCTGTGGAACAAAGTGGAACTCTTACCTGTCTGCACACTCAGTGATCTCAAGACCCAGGGAAACTACAGTTGAAAATAGGGCAATGGGTTGGGGAAAATTTGGGACAGTTCTTACAATGGTCCTCTTCAAAATGGGCTGTACATATACAACTCAAAATTCCCCTGAGCTTTACTGGCTGCTCTCCGTAGCATCTAAAGAGTTGTAGTAGGGAGAAGGTCAATGGATGATTTTTTTGAAAGAGTAATCAGGATTTACTTGGAAGAGGAGGCAATTGATCTACCTAATCATCTACCCATCCATCCATTTACCCATTTACCCATGTACCATCCATCCAACCACCCAAAAACCCATCCCTTCATCCAACATGTATACAATACTAAATACATACTCTAGACGCTTTAGGGTTAGGGATAAGAAGTTACCAAAATAAACAGCTCAGAGTCATGGGCTCTACTTTTATGTGGCCAAGACGGCCCTGGTTACATAGATCACAAGGGAATGCCCTTGTGATCACACCCACACAAACTTCTTAGCTTGATATTCAAAGCCCGGCATAACCAAGCTCCATTTTACCTTCCAAGTTTACCTTCCACTGCCCACCTCCCTCAGACATACACACTAACCCTCCCTAATAATGCTGCTTTGGCCTTGCCTTGGCTGACGCCGTTTCTTCCACTTTGTATATGATGCTTCATCTTTTCACATCCTCAGCCCTGCCCTCCAAGACCCTGCTCATTCCACCTCCCCCCAGGAAATCCTTTCTCACCTGTCTCTCTGAAACTGACCTCTTTATCTCAGAGATGAGACAATGGATGGAAAAGTCCTCTAAACTCTAAGTTCTAGAGAAATATCAGGAACGATTATCGGCATTATTATTTGAACATCCCTACTGGCATTCATCTCTCATAGTTTTTACAATGGCTAAGTACATGCACAAATGGTCTCTCCATATACATTACGGGGTCAGGGACCAGGCATTCCTTACCTCTGCACCCTTCACACAGTCTGGCAGGTCAGCTCTCTGAGTAACTCCTGGTCGAATTCACAGAGTTTGGTAGGCGCTGCTTAGTCTAAGAACCACGCAGACCAAGTGTAACCTCAGGCAGAAGTTCCCACCAGCTTCCCCCACGCTCTCAGATGTAGGCAGAGCAGCCCCAAGTGCCCTCCTGTTTCACAGGCATCTCTTCACATCCCCTCACTACCACTGCACAAAACACTAAGTGTTTCCTAACAAGGTTCCTCATTTTATGCTCACAGGGAAAACCGGGAAAGGGGATGCTCTCAACGACTCCAGAGAAGCCCAGCCCTTCCCTCACCGCACTGGGCAACAGGCACGGTAGCCACCTGGCTAGAGAGACCTTCCTGAAGCTGGTAGCCCTGGCAGCACTTGGCCAGCTACAACCCGGCACTCAACTGGCACTCAGGCGTCATTTGTCCAGCACACAACCAGCACTCAGCCAGCACTGACTGAGTATACACGGAGCACTCAACCAGCATCCAGACGGCACTGACTGAGCACACACCCAGCACACACCCAGGTCTGCTAATACACATGTAACTACCATTCGAATGGACAGGTCACATCCAGGATAGGGATGTTAATCTTCCCCGTCAGCGTGAAAAAAATAAAGTTTCAAATGTTTTATAATTTTGACCGAAATGCCCATAGATTTCAACTTCATTTCTATTTATTAAAATAGGTTGCCGCCAACCAATATATAAATAATACCTGTTGGCTGGTCGGTGTCACATTGCATGTTTCCTTTAAATACCCTGTCTCACTCATTTTTATATAGTCTGACTTAGGTGTTTCTTGTGCTAGATTCAAGAACCCTCAACACCTCACCATCCTTCAAAAGGGGGTTGTGGAGAAAAAAGAAACTTAAAACAGCAACACGTAATGAGAGTGGCACTCTCACTAGTGGCTTGTGTATTACGTGTCATGGCCATTTTATGAAGGGTAATTTAGCAGCATGTATCAATATTGAAAATCTGTTATACTTCTTGATCCAGCTAGGAATCTATACTACAGAAATACACATGTGCAAAAAAACCCCTCTGTGTTTAAGGGGATTCTCAGGAACATTTCTTCTAATACCATAAAAGTGGATAAACAAACTAAGGAACATCCGTACCATGAAATAATATTCAGCAGTTCACAAGAATGATAAGAGACACATAACAGTGTTAGCAAAGATGTGGAGCAACTGGAACTCTCATTCCCAGAGGCTGCTGCTGTACAAATGGGTACAACCACTTTGAAAAACTATTTAGCAGTATCTACTAAAGCTACATATACATACACTCTGTGACACAGCAATTCTCCTCCTGGATTTCTACCCAGCAGACATGCATACATATCTCACCAAAAGACTGGGACCATAATATCCTTTGGCACATCCTTCATAATAACAGAGACTGGAAACAACCCAAATGTCCATCAACAGTGCAAGGATAAAGGTATTGTGGCCTACCCACACAACAGAATGGTACACAGCAGTGAAAATGAACAAATTGTTATCCAAAAATGGAAGAATCTTACAAATAATATTAAGGGAAAGACACAATACAAGAAAGATAATATGAATATACTGTTTGAATTCATTTACATAAATTTCAAAATCAGGTAAAACTAATCTGTGATGTTCCATTGGGAGGGGGTGACTGGGAGGGGGCACCAAGGACTCCCAGGGTGCGGGAACTGTTCTACTTCTGGATCTGGGCCATGGTTACATGAATGTGTTCATTTGGGGAAAATTCATCACCCTCTACACCCATATTTGTTTGCTGTCTTTTTGTATATTATACTGAATGAAAAGTTGACTTTAAAAGAATGAGACAATTCTCTAAATTCTAATGTGGAATGGTCTCTAAGACATACTGTCAAGTGTTGGCGGAGAGAAGTCTCAGAAACACAAACACTGATCCCTGTTTTCTGTGTGAGCTGGCGTGTGAGCTTGTGTGACGGGCACCCAGAAAAAGAATCCTAGCAGAGATGTGAGGGGCGTTCCCTGGGTGCCAGAGGGGACACCATTGCTGTGGAGGAAGATGGCAGGAGAAGGGGGAGAAAAGGGCCTCTCTTCTACATGGTCTGAAATTTTCACAAGCACACATTCATAAATGTATTGTGAAATGTTGAGAAGTATGAAAGGAAATGTATTTTTAGTAAGCACTTGCTGTGTGTCAAGCTCTGTACTGGGCACCGTCTGCAAAGAATCAGGCAGGCAGAGCCCCTTTCTCCTGGGACACTTACTCGGGGACGGCAGGTGTATGGGTGAGAGTGGGCTCCTGCGCTGGGGGCTGGATGCAAAGGCACAAGACCTCAGGGACCAGCCTGGTGGGATTTCCACAAGCCCGTCAGCAGCTCCGGCCTCTGCTTCCTTCTGCCCATCAGTACTCTCGGTGAGGTAAGGAGAGTCATGATGGACTGTGGGAAAAGACAGACAGGGGGGAACTTTGTGCTAAAACCACTGACCTTAGTGGAAGGAGGAGGTGACAGCCACTTTTCCACCGGCCTCAAGGGCTACTGGGCTACCCGGGCATCTGGCTGCAGCGACACCCAAAGCACCCATGGGGCACGGCGCCCCCAAGCACAGGTGGGAACCAGTGGGTCTTCCTTCAGAGTCCGGGCTGACACCCAGGTGAACCCCATCCCCTCACAGGGCAGAGTCCTCAATTCTCCTCAGTGCGGCTCTGCGATCACCCCACCGACTCTCCCGAGGCCCTGAGATGAACATGGCAGGGACAGGTGTCTGTGTGACAGGCGGGGGGCAGGGAAGGGCTCGGTGAGAGGTCTGCAGTGTAACCTATCAAGGCTGAATGAGTCTACCACGTGGTGCACAGAGGCACGCTGTGTGGTTTATTCCACTCCCCCTTCCTCTGCCCTGCCCCTTCCTAGGGCCAACGGAAAGCTCTAGAGCCTGGATTTTTGAGTCTAGCACAGGTGCTCAAGAAACACCCAGGCTTTGAGGGGATGAGGGAGACTCCTCACAATACACCGGAAGATGTGTCCCTGGCTGTCCCCTGCCATTCCCTAATGACAGCCCCAGAAACAATGCTCCTAAAACAGCCTCCAAACACCCATCCCTCTGCGAAGGGACCAGCAGGCATTTCCTGAGACGGCTCAGCAGACACCGTGCTTGGCGTGGTGGGGAGGACCCAGTGGCACTCCCTGCCCATGGCCTCCGGGATAACTGCCACTCCTCGGGCGGCCCTGGGACCTTTGTGATCTCAGCACCTCCCGGCTCCCCTGGTGCTTCCTGTGTACCCAGGGAAGGTCCCTCTGCAGCTCTGCTCATGTGACCAGAAACATTTCACCTCCGGATGCCCAGCTCAAGTCCCATGTTGGCTGGGGTTTTGCTGGCCCCTCCACCCCAAGCCTATCCTCCTGACCTCCACGTGCTCACCACCTTTCAGGGATCCTACGGTCACTTGTTTCCACAGTGGGTTGGGTCCAGGCAGGCAAGGACACTGTCTCCACAGCCCCCTACATGGGGCCTGGCACAGGCTGGGTGCTTGGTAAATCCTTTGAATTGAATCAAACTTTCAAAGGTAAAGACGTCACAAATATGGAAGGCAGACTTCCTCTTGCTCTTTTTTGTTTGTTTTGTGTTGTTTCCTTGAGACACTTCAGCACCAAGCGGCGTTTCCATAAAGAATTAAAAAAGAAGAATGAACGGTCAAGGGCCAGGAACATCCCATCTCCCTGCGGCTGTGCCTCACGGGACGGCCCCACCCCTGGGGGGCTTTGTATCCCTGGGGACCTCCCTGTGCAGGATCTCCACCCAGCTATCTAACAACCCGGGAGGGCAAGGGACATCAGGGGCTCCCTTTAACAGATGGGAAGATGGAGCCTCAGAGACAGAGATCAGGGGATGGAGGCAGACCTCAGGACTCCTAAGACTCAGAACTAGGATGGGCGGTCAGAAGTTAGGCATCTCCCACTTTATCTCACTGCTCCTCTCCTGCGTACACATTGAAAGATCCTGCTTAAGTGTGAGGACACAGAGGGATCGTCCCCTCATTTTTGAAAAGCGTGGCATACAATCCTTGGTAAAATGGGGTGATGTCACCTTCCTTGGGGGGCTGTAGTGAAAATTAAACAACAAATTATGCATAGGAAGTAAAGGAGCAAATGTCACACCGTGCGGGTGTCCAGAGCCCTCTGCCAGACCCAACTGCGGGATCTGGGTTTCTTCTCTTCTCCTTGGTCAAAAGGGAAAGTAGTTTTTTTCACGTAAAAATACAAATGGAAAGGCTGCTTTGTGAGGCAAGCAAACCCTGGAAGTTTCTGAACGTCGCTGTGACAAGGCTGTAGCGTACGGGAAAGCATTCTCTGGAGAGAGGCGGGGCGGGCACCTGGGGCAGCATCCCCCCACCGCTGGAAATGAGCTACACGTGTGCTTAAGAGGCTCCCTTGCCTACCTTTCGCAAGGGTGCCCAAATGCTACCCTGCGGCCCCCCTTCTCCTGCCGCACAAGCCCTCTGGCGTGGATCCCTTGCCCAGTCCTGGGCCCACGTCTCACAGCGCCCCTTTACGCCTCTCTGAGGAGCCAGTCTGAACGGTCTGTAGCCACCACCAGGAACACGGGATGTCACAGGAGCAAAGACACTTGTCAAATGCTTTTCCCTTACAAGCACCCTCATCATGACCTGTGTTAATGAAGTTAATTGAATTTAAGATCAATAATGGTTAATTATTGCAATTTGACATTCAGAGATAAATGGCTTTAAGACAGAGGGGTGTATGTGTGTGAAAGAGAGATCGTGTGTATGTGTGTGTGTGTGTGTATGTCTCTGTATGTGTGTGTGAATCCTCTCCATAGAAGGTGAACACGTTACAAGCCTAAGAGGGATCCCAGAAGCCTTCCATTGATCCTGGTACAATCTGATTGACTTCATCCTCTGATGAATGTGGGCTTTTCAGAGCTACAAGTAAATGTTCTACAAGACTACTCTAACCCTTGTCACTGGCCAAATCTATAAGTGCTGTACACCAGAAATCTATTGAGATAGATGAAAGAACTGCTGTAGAAACAAGAGCAGCTTCGATAAAGGTGAAGGTTTATTATATTGACTGTTAATGTAACTTAACTGTATGCCGTTATGAATGCTTATGGATCAGGGCAGTTTAATCTGGGGCACTTAGATATGATTATAATTGAACACCAATTTTTTTTTTTTTTTTTTTACATCACCAAAGATGAACTCAATTCAACATGGGAAAAAAAAAAAAAAAAAAAAAGCCCAGCTCGGAAAGCAGGTTACAACTAGCTTTGCAGAGGATGACCTCCTGGGAGTGGGGCCACAGGGCAGCGGTGGGCACGGGGGTCACGCCCAGGCCTCTCTCCTGCTGACAACGACCACTGGCCTCCCATGCCAGGCCCCCCAGCTCTCTAGGAGCTGACCCCCTGGCAGTCTGCAGCTGTCCCTCAAGCCCAGGTCAGGGCCGGGAAGTGGCACCTCTGATCTCTTCCAAGTTGGTGAAAAGTCTACTCTTTAAGAGGGTTTCTTGATAGAAAGACAAATCCCCAAACCTGGCAATGACGCCCCTCCACGCACGCAGAACCAGTGAAATGACCTCTCACAAGACGCATCAGGACAAAGTGTTATCGGGGAAGGAAGTCCTCCTGATGGCGGAGCACTGACAATAAAATGTGACTGAGGAGTTCTGTCAAAATGTAAGATTATGCAAAAACACCGCTGAGAGCACTGCTAATCATCTGCTTGTGTCAATTACTTGAAGGGTCTCTGACAGCATATTTACATTAAACACATTTCAGGAGCAAAATCCTTAATGCTATATCAGAATAGTTTCCATTACCATTAGCAAATCCTTAAAAGTCTTTTTCCCCCCTCGGCTACAATAGGAGCGATGGGGAGAAGGCTGGGTGCGGGCCTGTGCGGGTGGAATGGATGGTGGGGGGATTTCGACTCATCCAGCTGAAAAGAAGCGGGTGATGCCCAAGTCTCATGGGAGGGATCGTGATCCCACCTTCCCCTAAGAGGGGATGACAGGGCCCTCTTTAGTCCCCGGAAAGCCTCGAAGCCAAGGGAAAAGCGGCATCCGCTTGCCTCCTGGCTGCGGTGGGCAACACGTCCAATGTCACCTTATTTGACAAGGCAAACAGCAGGTGCACAGGGGCAACTGTTGGAATGAGAACTTAGACGGCAACAGCCGGGACGGGGTGCCGTTCAAACACTGCATCCTGATCACACAGATGTGTCCACAATCAGGGCGACGTGGAAATAACCAAAATGACGGCACGGACCTGGAGAGGTCGAGCTGAGCCAGCCGGGTCCAGAGGGAAGGTTCTAGTCCTGTGCTGGGCATCGAGGGGGGACACCCCAGTGGAGGGCGCTGCAAGGCCCACCCGAGGAGCTCCCGTGGGAGGTGAGAGAGGGTCGGGTCGGAGGGAACCCAGGGCGCTGGAAAAGGTACTTCTAAATGCTCCCGGGAAACCACACAGCCTGGGTTTTACCTGATGTGACAATCCATGATGGTGGTGACGATGCCCGCTAGGACGTTTTGATATTTTTTGTTTCTGAGCACTCTGTGTTCTCCTCACCCACCCCACGAGGTAGGTTTGGTGGCTTCCCCCACTTCCCAGATGAGAAGGCTGTGCCGCCGTGAGATGCACAGCTGGCCAAGGAACACCAGGTTTGGAACTCATGTCTCCTGGGCCCCTTCCACAGGCAACACCAGGGACGTCTTAGTTACGGTGACTGTGAGCCAGCCCGCAGAGATTCCAGCCCTGCAAGCACGTGAGAGCGGTTGCAACCCTCAGAAAGGCGGGCAAGGGGTCCTGAAGCCACCTTCATCTCCACAAGCGAGTCCGTCCTGTTCGGAAGACAGAGCCGCAGGGCTGGGCTGTGCAGGATGGCGCTCACTGGGCATCTCGGGGTTCTGAGAGGCAAGCTTACAAACGCTGCCCCACGGGGGTGACCGGGCAGTCCCTGAGCGCTGTTCACGCTCCCTGAAGTGCCCAGGGGCCGGGGTTGACCCCTGTGACCTGGGCTCTGGCAAAGGGTCGGCTACAGCAACCGTGCTGGAGTGAAGGAGACACAAGACGCCACATCACAGCCAACCTGCTAGATAGGAAACACGCAGGACACGCAGAAAATCAAAGGACTCACACGATTTATAGTCAGGCCAGGGGATCTGATGTTTGTGGTTATTTCAGAAATCAGTGTTAAGTTATATGTAAAACAAAATGAGTTCCTTTGAAGATATTCTATATTCCAAATGCTTTAAGTAAAAGCTGTCTCCTCCCCATTCCCAAACATACAGACATTTCCCTGATTGACCGTTAGAAGTGTGTATTCGCCTATAGAAGAAATAACGCGAAGGGCTGCCACAACCATCCTCAAAACGTACCTCCAGACTCTAGGAGAGATCTGAATTGAGGAGACCACAGGCCCAAACTGGAGCATCCAGAAGCCAAGGTTCTAGTCTAAAAAAGCCAAACGTGGGGGTGGATTCTGAGGGCCCCATTGCTTGTCTGATGGAATAAGATGTGACGGATGAGTGAAGTGACTTGGGTTCATTTTCATGTCTTTATATAGACTACACATACATACATATGTAAACATATACACACATACAAATGCATATACATAAACACATATGCACACAGCCAGCTATAGACGCACAAATGGACATCTGCACGAATCTGATTGCCCTACAAAGCTATCCTTTAAATAAATTTGAACAAACAACTCCAAACACACTGACACCAAATGAACACACCAGGCAAGAGAAAGTCATCCTCACGGACAGGGTCTGCTATTTAAACATCTGATTCCCGGCAAACAAGCATCCTTTCCAGAGCATCACCCCTGAAGCTCTCTGGGAAGAGATCAAGGACCCCTGGGCTGTCGGCCGCACACCCAGAAACTTGTAAAGGGACTCCTCTCCATGGTGCCCACAAGAGGCCCGGGTTGCACCCTCTCTCTCAAGAGGATGGTACAGGCCTGGCTGGACAAGGGCACTCCGTCCACAGGGCAGCCAGCAGCCTTGCACCACGGCCCAGAGTCCCTGGTGGGGAGGGGGATTCTGTTCACAACTCAACTTCTCTAGGGTCCAGCTGATCCATCACGGTGGGAGCGCTGAGTGGACCAAATCAGCTCAGCGGTGAGGCCTGCCCTTTAAGCACTGGAGCAGCTGTTCACTCCACCCCTGTCTGCTTCCCTCCCCTTCAGCCAAGTACTTCATGCCCAGAAAGGTCCCAAGGTTTCGTAAGCCAGATTTCTAAAACCCTGCAGCCCTCCACTGAATGTGGGCACTGGCAGGGATGAACTGGGGCCCTCTGTTACAGCTGTGATGCCTGCCAGCAAAAGTGAACGGGTATCAGCAAGATGGAGCCCTCGTGAGCGTCCAGGTAGGGGCCTTCACACCGATAACCAGGTTACCAGCGAGGCCTCGCCAGGGGTAGGTGCTCCCCCTGGTCCCTCCACGCCCTCCCCCACGTACTCCCCCCAAGAAGCTTGAGGAGCTGTGAATGGTAAGACCCACTCGCATGTCACAGATGGGGACTCTGAGAAACTTGCTCAAGGGGACAGAGCTAATCATGCAGGGCCAGGATCTGAACCCAGCTGTCTGGCCACAGCTGCTGTGCCCAGAACTCTCGCTCTCCACCTTTCTGGCTAAGCTCAGCTCCTATGCGCGTCTTCAGCTGTTTACAGAAAGCAGCCCCTTTCCCCAAACTATCAAACTGGGACCACAACCAAAAAAATTAATCTCAAGTTTTTAAAATATCAAAACCTTAAAACGTATAATTAAATTAATCATCATAAATTCCTTTTTAGCACTGAGAGTTGGATTTATAATATCATTTTCAAACCTCTCTGTGAGATTTAAATATTTTATAGCATATGTGAGTTAGAGGGAAGCGTGTCTAAGGGCTTAAATATCGCTGGAGAGCAGCAGACTTTGACAAAAACTGTAGCACAACTGTTTCTAAGGTAGTTTGTAAAAATTATTTATTTCCATACCAGTTAATTATGATGGGAGTCTTTGTTGAATGCACAAGCATTAAAAAAGTGCTGATATTTTATGCATCTTTAACTGGAGCGTGATTCCCCGCAGCGCACTGGTAACTCCTTGACATTTAGCATTCACTCACAGCAACTGTAATAAGGGGTTTGATTGCTTCCTTTGCAGATGCAGTAATTTAATAACTGTGATCAGTTGCATAAATTTCCTATACAACCATCTTAAGTTAGCCACATTAAAATTAAGCAAAATTGTAATCTGTTGACAGATTATTGCTACTGAACAATTCTCCTAAAAGCATTTCAGATTAGCAAGTGCCACGAGCATTTGTGTTTTATGCGCTGGTAAAAAATACGGCAGCTTCCCCCTTCCCCGCCCAACCTCCAGTCAACCCCCCTACCCACATACACAGACACCACAAATCGGACTAGAAGACAATTTCATGAAATTCTATGCTTTCTGCTAAATCTCCTGCACTGTTGATTTCGTTGTTTGAAATGTTTTGTGGGGTGAATTCTGCTCTCTGGATAGGGGTTAAAAAAAAGGCGGCATGTCAGTTTCTTCTTCCTTTCTTCCCAGTAATTTCCTTTATGCAACTTCACATCCATTGCCTTTGAAGGAAACCTCCTAGCATGGAGCTGTTATGAATAAAATGACTGCGTTCCCCAGAGCAAAGGAAAAGTGCTAATTCCACACCTTACTTGGAAAAAGGTGAAGGATTCCCGGCTTCCTCTGAGGGAGGCATCCTGACTTAAGGAGACAACACAGAAGCCTTCTGTTCAGTCGCTCAAGAGCCCCTTACCAAGTCTGTATAGGTGAAAAGACAAGAGGCTTCCATGGGCAGGTTTTACCTATAGCATGGTGATAAAGAATAGAAACAGTGCCCTGGCCCGCTCCGTTTAGAAGCAAAGGGGGACCCGATCTCCTGCTTTGTGCCCTGTGAGTTGACTTTTCAGAGTAATGTTTAGCCAAGCAGGCAAGTCAGGAATAACTGTTTCTGATACTTCCCAGCAAATATCTTTAACCATCTGTTTACACTTGCCAAATATGCTTCCAAGTTTCCAATTTTATCAGTATATAAAAAGAATATCTGTTTTTAAAAAAATTCGTAAATATCTTGTGATGCATCTTTACATAATTCAAGAGAAATTAAAAAAAAAAAAATTTTCTCACTTGAAAGCCAGCATGAGCACGGATTTGTTTAAACTTTCATTTACATAGAGGTTTGGGGTGGAAGCCACCAAAGGGGGTCTGGGCTTTTTTGTAGCGCAGGGTCAAATGTCAAAGGTGACTGCCTGCCTGTCGGAGGAGCGGTGTGCCCTCCCCCCACAGCAAATGACCGAAAACATGGCGGCCTGGTTCCCAGGACGGCCCTGCATATGCAGCCTGTCACTTCAGATGGAGTTGCGAGGTGTCTCCCAGACAGGTGACGTGCGGGGGCCAGGCTGCAAGCTTCCTGCAGAGCAGAGACCACTTCTGAGCTTGACAAATTGGATGGGACTTCACTACCAAATTTCCTGCCAACAGGCCTCACAGTCAAATATCTGTCTTCTTCTCATCACCAAGGAATGATGCTACGACTCTGACATAGTGTCTCCGGTACTTAAAGATAGAGTTAATGCAGAATGATCGAGAAACGTGAGGCCTATGAAACTTTCAAGAGCCATGCAAAAGCGACTCCTTGATCCTGAGAGGGTACATGTGTGCGCACATGCATGTGTAGGTGTACACGTGTGTGTGTGTGCACGTGTGTGTAAAACCACAATTCTCACTAGGCAGTAGAGAACCTAGCTTTCTGCCGCTGCCACCGTTACCTGCAATTCTTTATAATAAATTGGAGATACCCTGGGCTAGATGTGTTTGCTTCTAATTATAACTAATTATGTTTCTAAATATGTTCTTTAGGGTTACCACATGTATAAAAATGGGGGTAGGAAAGAAAGGAAACGCATCGGGATTATTAAAAGAAAGAGAAACATACTAATTAGCTAACTAGTGTACTCATTTCAATGTTTAATAATATTTTTTAACATGCCAGCATACGCTGCAGAATAAAAAATTACCCACAGCACCACCTGTGCATCCCCTGGGACAGGAGGATTTAGAGTTCTCTCCTGCGGTTTCTGGAGCCCTTGTTTCCAAATATTTCTTTGACTATTTCTTTGTATTTCACCCCGTCCCACCCCCGCAAGCTAAAAACAAAAACAAAGAAAGATAGTAAATTTTGTTTCCCACCAAAGCCTTTTAAATAACATCTCTACAAAGCCCAACTTAATTACATAACTCAAGTGCTCAAGGGGAAAAAATAGCATTTATTTCCATAATTTTGGAAGCCGTCTCTACCCATGTCTGTATGTGTAAACTGTAGTGACTGTGTAAACAGGCACTGTCCACCCTGCCCCCTCAGCCTGGGCAGGAACTGGTGTCATTGTTCTTTTTTCCATCTGCTTGGACTTCTGCTTGCCCTGTGTTCTGGGAAAGTTCTGGGCTCTGTGTGGCCTGTGATGGGCCCAAGTGCATATGTCTGGGAAGACAGGAGAAGATGGAGTGATGCAGAGGATACAGAGACATGCAGGTCGGGGCCAAGGGGCCAGCCCACCCTCCTACCTGTAAACCTAACACCTCTCCACCTGAACAGAACGCAGGGGCAGGGGTGATGCCCCATCAGGATCCCACAATTAAAACCAGGTAATGGCCAAAGCCAAGGGTGCCCCATCAGCCCCTTGGGCTTGCCTCCTTCCAACTCCACTTCTGACTGCGGGTCAGTCGTACACAAACAAAGCCTAAACAGAAATGTTACTGAGGAAATAATAGCCATTTCCAATGATAATACACAATTTTAGCACTGACGCTTAGCTGATTTAGGTGTTCGGCCAACATGTCAAGCAGCCTGCCTTCCTTAGGCGGGCCTTTAATGGGTAACTGGCAGGCTCTGGCAGCCTTATTTCTGTTTTAGATTTGGTTTGTCATTGGGTATCCATTACCTGCCATTCATCTTTGATCTCTTTGGACAGGCCTGATCAAAAGATGTCATTTGACCTACTCCACTTGGCAGAAACTTATATGACTCTCATAAAGGGGCCACCCCAGCTATAAATAAAATGACATTATTATTTTTCTGTCCTATCATGTAGAAGAGACAATTATGATAATGCAGTGTCTGTCATCGGGAACCCAGCAAATTGCTAGCTCTCACGCAACTGTTTAGCTTTCTTATTTGTTTTTTGTCTGTTTTCCTCCATTTCAAGTTGAAAATAAAGCAGAATTGAAATCCCTAATGCTCTGCCTCTCACTCCGATGGTCTCGGGGCTTCTTCCCATGGTACTGACACGCAGGTATGGCTAGCAGCTTGTTTGTCAATGGTGGGTGGTGGTTACGGCTGTGTTGGCAAGGCTAGGCAACTATGGAACCAGGTTTGTCCTTCATTTCGTGTTTTGAAAACAAGCTAATCTCTGAAATTAGAACTGAGAGATGATTACTGCAGGTAGATTAAAAATCATGGCCAGGGTTTATTGCGTCCCTAATCAAGTCATAAAAAGAAAAATGCATTGGAACTTTCACCCAACAAGCAAAAGAGAGACAGCTCAGAAGTCATTGCCAGGGAGCCCACAGCTTGGGGGGGCACGACCGGTCCAACTGTTTGTTACCTTCTCCAGTTGGACCAACAATATGGGCTCCACCCCTGTGAGAGACTGGCTCTCCATCCTTCCTGGAAATGGAGGTTTGGGTGCTTCCAGAGTCTGCTTCCTTCCCTGGGCGGTTGAGAGCTCTGTGGGAACCCAGGGGTATGTATGGTAAAGTGACAACTAACCCAGTAGTCATTCTCTGATAGCCTGATGCCCATGTGGACCAGAGACAGCCATTCTCCACCCACTTTGTGCCAGGAATCTGCCCTGCTCAGTGGTCTCCACCCAAGCAATGCTCTTGCTTGGGAGCAGAGAGCAACGGGGACACACCATCAAAGACGCCTGCAGAAATCCTGGCTGTGGCTACTCAGAATCATGTTATTCTAGAGCGAAGGAGGTAGCAGGGATCTTACAGATAGGCACCAAGTCCAACACCTCATAAGATAAAGGAGGAAACGAGGCCCAAAGAAGGGACAGAACTGCCTGAAGGCACCCCGGGGAGTTAATGGCAGAGCTGAGACCAGAAGCCAAACCTCCTACCTCTGCAGTTGGGGCCCACCCACCATGACAGGCCGCCTGCCATCTTCTCCAAGGCTGGCCCTGGAGCTCCCCTTCTGTGAGCTGATGACCAGGAGGCTGTGAATCTGTAGGGCCTGCTGCTTTTCCGAGCTGCCTCTGGAATACAGGCTGATTGCAGTTTTGCTTGGCACGAAGATACACACAGTGTCTCTGGTCATTCCAGCAGAGAGCATGTCGGCGGGCATCCATTTATTCAGTGCCCTGGGTTCAGGACTTGGCCATCCTAAGACCTCCCAGTGCCACCATCACCCATGCTGGTAACGGGATTTGGGCTGACCCCCGGAGAGGATGAGGCAAGTGGGTGGGTGGTAAAAGAACAACAGAAGGATGGAAGGGAGAGAGGGCACAGATTCTGAATTCCTTGCCTGCAAGGAGGATTGTGGTCTCTTGCTGGGCTCAGATCAGTTGGGCTGTACCTTTTCTGCAACCATGTGGACAGAATATATTCTAAGTACAGGACTCCAAGGCAGGGCACTTCCACCCCCTGATGGAGCAGGGACCCTGAATGGAGACTCACTTTGAGGAAGATCACATCTAGGTGATTTCATGGTTTTGGGAACCATCAAGTCAACAAGAACGAACATTCTGGATTAGCAGAGGAATCAAGAAAGTTCTGGAAATAGTCCCCAGACCAGGAAGTCTAGGTAGGAAATGATGAGTGTAGAAAGCATAGCACTCCCCTAGTCATCCCAGTGTAGCTTGTCTTGCAAAGCACTAGACGATGCGGCACAAAGAGGAAAGATGGTTCTCAAGACTGTTGTTGTCATATTATTCCCTTAAGACTCAGCTTGGGCACCCTCCTTTCAAGAAGCCATTCCTAGTTTTCTCTCGCCTCCTGGGATGAGTGAGGCATCCCTCCTCTGTGCTCCCATCCTGCTTACTTTCTTCTCCAACATGGTACCCACATCAGAATTACCTGTTTCTGTCTGCTGTATCCTCCACACTCTGACCTCCTTGAGGACTTCCTATCTCGGTACCCACCGCACCTGCCAGCACTGGCCAGAGCAGATGCTCAATATACATCCACTCAAATTGTTCCAATGACTACAAAACACATGCTCCAGTAACCTGGTGCCCTCAGAGGAATCTGTGATTACAGGAAAATGCACACAAGTTCATTTTCCTTCTTTGGGCTTGAGCAACGTCTCCCCCATCCCCAGAACCCCGGGTCCCATTCATCACGCTGTCACATCACAGTTTGCCAAGCCTCTACTTTATTGCCCCAACCCTCTCCTGTCTGTCCCCGACCCTGGTCCCAGATAATGAGCCTCTCTTCCCTATAAGCTACTTTTCAGATGCCAATGGATGGAAAAGTGAAGACCCAGAGTTGAGTGAACCAAAGCAGAGTGTGGGGTCACCAGAGGAAGAAAATCAGTCTTCCTTCATCTCCCCAAGCAGGTGAGCTCCAAGGGATTTGGGGCCATTCCACATGCATTTTGTTTTTCTTTTTGTTATAATGCTGATCCCAGGTACTGGCATCCAGGGTGGTTTGCAAATATCTGCTACAATGATGAATGGTTGGGCCTGGGGGCCCAGTGCTCAGGGCCAGAAGGAGAATGAACACAGGGAAAAGGTTTGGGTGAGGTGGTGGCTCTCGGTGGTGCAGATGGCATGATGCTAACGGACCCTAGAATCTCACGGGCCCTTCCGCGAGATTCTTCCATTCTGTCCTGAGCAGCTGGAGGACTTGGGCAAGTTACAAAAGCTTCTGAGTGTTCATCTATAAATTGAGAATAAAAGTACCCTTTTCTGAGAAATGCTGTTAATGCCATTATACATTTAACACAGTGCCTGGCACGTGGCAAACATTCAATAAGGAACAGGTTTTTTTGGTTATAGAAATTATGCTTTCCATGAGCAGGAAAGATCCCTGCAGTGACAAGAAAGGGCAGAATCTGCACGGTGACAAGAGGATCAGTCCCTGCACCGGGCCCAGCCCTTGTACCTTCGAGTCATTAAACGTCCAGGAAACCCCTGCCTGTGCAATCAGCTCAGCTTCTTGAGCCCAGGAAGGAGGGTGGTTGCCTTGGCAGCGTGGGTACTAAAAACCTTTCTCCATCCAAAATCCTCTCCCCATCTCAGGCTACAAATTCCACCAGCCGCAAGCCAGATAGACTCTGGGCTAAGCACTGCCCTGTTTCGGCTACTCTTACAAAAAGCCATTATGGGTGGAGAAGGTTGGGATGGGAGTATGGAGGGAGGATGGAGGATAGGGAGGGTTATGCATTAATCCACCCAACAATCTGGCTGTGGATGTATTAATCAAATTTCTCTCCTCTCCCTTCCTCCACTCTACCTCTTAACTCTGAGGACAGATCAGGGGCATTCATGTCCGGGGAGGTGGCATAGAGTGGAGGGAAAAAACAAACAGAGACCAAACAGGGGCTCCAAAGCCTGGCTGTACCCTGGACGGCCCTTCTCACCCAGGACTGTCTTCAAGGTGGGAGGCAAGGAAAAGTCAGAAACCTCTGACTGCAGAGGTTTGTTCCTTGTAGGAAGAGAGGCCATGGACCTACAGAACGCCCCAGTACAGGGGATGAAATGGAGAGAAGGTGCGGGGCACGTGTCTCTGCCCCACTCACAGGCTCCACACCAACGCGCGGGGTCCACGGGCCAAGCAGGAGCACCGGAAGATGGGATACTGTTGAAGGTCCACACAGGGCAAAGAGGTGGGATAGGAAGTGGTCAGCGTGGCCATCCCCTCTGCATCCTGGCCTCTCCATCTCATTGCCTTCAAGCCTCAGTGTCCACATCTGTCAAAGGGGATGGCGATGCCAGGTATTCCCAGGGCTGCTATGAGAGGGGCGACAGATGAGAAAAGTGTTTTGCACGTTGCTATGCGCCATGCGCACCGCTGCTGTGAGAGAGGCCTGTCCTTCCCTCCCATGGCTGGAAATTATGCATCGGCAGACTCTGGTCAGAGAAACGCACAGAGCCACAAAAGGAAGATCTAAAGCTGTGCTGTCCATGTGACTATTTAAGTTTAAATTAAAATTAAAGAAATTTAAAATTCAGCTCCTTAGCTGCACTTGCCACATTTCAAATGCTCAATGGTCACATGGGGTGGACACCTCAGAGAAGGACACGTCCATCCCGGCAGACAGCTCCCTGTCTGTGCCGGTCGTGGGGTCCTCTCCTATTGCTTCCCTGAACCCTCTGGCTCTCGGAGGTCCTCCCTCTGTCTACCCTCTCTAGAAAAGACACTTGCCTCTAGAAATAGTCCTCAACCCTTTGGAGACTGAGGACCCCTTTGGGAACCCAACAGAAGTCAACATTCACTGAAATCCAGACTACCTCGCCGTGTGGGATGAATCCCACCAGTGGTATAAGAACATATCAGGTGGTTCACCTTGAATCTCACGGTCATAAATTACACCCTCATCCGTTCTTTTTCCTTCTGATTATTCGAAGGAGAAAGTATCGGGGAGGTGCCGTTGGTCTTTAGCACCTCCCCGACACTGGTTAATCTTCCCTTTTTAAAAAGAGAGATAAGGCATGCGACTCATAGGCAGGCAAGAGAAGCCAACTAGAATTTAATGACATTGTTTGATTTCACTGCATTTATTTTTATGGTTATTTTCTCTTTATGGCAAGTGATTCTAGGTCTTCATTTATGGGAGTAACACAGTACACTTTCGTTTTAAAAATAAATTTATTTGAGTTAAGGCGTGTATAAATAAGAATGTTTAGGCAGCACATGTGGTATGCCGGTATGTCAAACAGCATGCCAGGTTTGGGACACAGGATGCTCCACCTGCTCAGGGGCAAATAACAGGCACAGAAGGTTCTGGAGGGCGCTCTGTACTCCTCCCATCCCTAGACCCGGCCCACAATGAGGGATTTGGTCCCCCAGTTAATAAACAGCGTTGCTATTTCAGACTTCCAAGTACCCAGACTTGTAAGGGAATTTGGCAGGCTCCTTTTTAAAAGATCTGAATTTCCACTTTGGGGAGGTTGCAGATCTCAAACCTCAATATTAATAAATATGCTAATAAAAATGTAAAATTTGCAATGAGCCATTATCAATTAAAGATAGGATGCTTCATATCCGATTTATGGCTCCTGTGAGTGGCCGCTGACCAGAGCCTGGCCACTGAGTCTGCAGGGCTGGAAGGACAGCACCAGGGTCTGAAATATGAGCATGTCATTTCTGGATCCAGGGTACCTGGCAAGAACACTGGCAGTGATGTTTCTGGCATCACATGCTATTTGCCCACCGGGCTGTGGAAAAGCTTCCTGTCCCTTCACATCTGCCAGTGACACACATCCATCTCTCCCAGACACCCAGGAAACTGGCAGCGACGTGGGAGGTTGCCCTGACTTTGAGCTGATGGGCTTCAGGTCAGATGAACATTCTGATGCTTGGCTGCAGCCATCTGGACACGAGGAGGATCCTGGGGGCTGAAGGACCCCTGCCCCTTGCCAGGATAGGCCCCCACCCAAGCCGAGCACTTCTGAACCAGGCGCTATCAGAAATGGGCGCTATGGGAAGGGAATCAAGCTCAGAGTCCGGACACCTGGTCCCGGCCCGACACACTTACCAGCACATACTTGGGGTCAATGACTGACGTCCACGTGCCTCAGGGTTCCCCTGTAAATCAGGTAATATCTTCATCCTGGGTAATGGCTGTTCCCACAGTGCCCGACACCAAGTGAGCTCTCTCTCTTGGTCCCCATCCCCATGCCCATGTCTGGGGAATTATACAGTCCCTGGCCCCTTTGGACCTGCCTCGTGGGTGACTGCTGGGTGCCCAGGACCCAGTGGGAGGGGGCTTTGTGGATGAGGTTGACATGATGACCTGGAGCTGCCTCCTTGGGCTCTGACAGAAACCAGGAAGGATGCCTCTCTCCCCACAGCCAGGACTAGAGGGCTTCCTCCCCTCCAGTGTGCAAGACAGACAGGAAGCGGGAGGCCCGGCTACAGCCATGCCCACTCCCCCGCCAACTGATGCTGTAGGAGCAGGGCCGGCACGCTCTCCGGGCAGACAAGGATGTTTCCAGCGCCCGTGAGAGCACGCGGCAGCGAGGGGCATCAGCCACCCCTGCAAGGGAGGCTCTGCGTGAAGCTGAGAAGCCGTGAGACCGGACAGTTGCACCTCTGCGGCGGGGCTCTGCCTGCACTGTGCTCCAACACCAGTCAGCCGCCTGGCCCCTCACCTCCTCCAGCCTAACCTTCTCTGGGCCCGGTTTCTGATGGGTTTTTGAATCATTTCTAATGAGAGGATTTCACAGCCCCTTGTGAGACTACATTCTTGTGCAGACCTTGTAATTTGAGTGATTGTGAATTGTTCTGAGTGCCAGATTTGTATTTTGCAAAAGATCAGGATTTTATTCATATCGGAGTGCATAATTTTGCCTCAAGATGTGTTAGATTACGTTAATTAACTTTGTAGCCAGAATGGGAGAAATTAACCATTTGGATGAACCTTGCTCTGTAATCACCGTCATTCTCAGCCCCCTTGAGCACGCCCCTCTGCGCTGCGTGGAAAAGCAAGCAAGGAAAGAAAGTAAAGAAGAAGTTTGGGGGGTGGGTCCAGGGAAAGGCTCACACCAGGGACCCCTTGGAAGGGCCACATTCCTGGGATTTGGAAGGTGTTGACCTCCATGAGAAAGAAAGATAGATCCCACACACTTATGTATGCGCCTTCTAAACTTAACAGATGCTGGCTGGATAGACAGACAGACCAGGGAGCCCTGCCACCCGTGCTGTTGATCTGACACTTCTGTCCTGGGCACAGGTTAGGGGGAGAAAGTGATACTGCCAAGAGGGCCCTACCTTGTATGCTCTCCCTGAGAGGCTGGCAGAAATGTACACGCCACCTGGAACAAACGCATCCCTGCAACGGTGACCTGAGAGGAAGATTACTGGGACCATCACCTGCTAACTATCCAACTTTTTCTTTTCACTCTTACCTTTAATTTTTATTTCTTTTTGCTTTTGTTTTTCTTTTCTTTCTCCCTTCTCCTTTGAGGTACAAGCTTGGCCCCAAATCAGCCCTCCAACTTTCTGATGGTATCAATCGACCCATTATTTTTTTTTTTATTGAAGTATAGTTGAT